>NC_000082.6:31948574-32610574 GCF_000001635.26 Mus musculus
CCCGCATTTCCGTTTCCGCCGCCCGCCGCTTGGTTCTCCCGGCCGTGGCCGTGTCGGGTTTGGTGTTTCTGCATCATGTCGGGTGGCTTACTGAAGGCGCTGCGCAGCGACTCCTACGTGGAACTCAGCGAGTACCGGGACCAGCACTTTCGGGTGAGGCGGGCCAGGCCGGACCGGGCCACGAGATGGGGAGCCTTTGGGCTCTAAGAAACGGAGAAACGGTTTACACTTGTCTTACTATGTCTTCCCTCCTGATCTCCTGGGGCCCAAAATGCGAAGGGGTTCCGAGCGGGGCATGAATGTCACCGAAGCCACTTTATCTCCCAGGGCATCTAACACTTTATTTCACAGGTCCTTGCAGCACCCGGGGAGATGTGGCGGTGGCCCCTGTTTGATGGGCTTGTCTTGCTTGGGAAAGGGACTGTAATGAGGAGGGATCCCTGTGGCGACTGACCAGACACTAGAGCGGGTTTTGTTTTTAGTAAGCTAAACACTGCCCTTTGGTACTTCGTTCCTTTCTGCTGTAAGACAGCCCTACAAAAAGTTGGCAGTAAGTGGGAGACTTAGAGTTGGGTTCCCGTTTGTGGCTGTCTGACGGGCATCGGGACAAGTCACACGAGTCGCCTTAAGATTGTTTGGATGACAAAATCTAGTACAGCCAGTGGCTGAAGAGAAGCTCTGTCTCGAAAAACAAACAAACAGAAACAAAAAGAAATTTAGCCTAATTTTAAAATGTTTGCTGTGTGTCTGCTAAGAGTTTCACGTCTACAGTTCTCATTGCTTTGAACAGGTCCACATCAAAACTAACCAGTTTGAATTTAAAGCACACTGAAAGATTAAAACTAGGGGAGGAGTCATTCATTTGCTGTCAAAAGCCTGTAACTCGGGGCTGGAGAGATGACTCAGTGGTTAAGAGCACTGTCTGCTTTTCCAGAGGTCCCGAGTTCAGTTCCCAGCAACCACATGGTGGCTCACAACCATCTGTAATGGGACCTGATGCCCTCTTCTGGTGTGTCTGACGACAGCTACAATGTACTCATATACATAGAAAGCCCGTAATTCTCTTCAGATAGTAATAGTTTGTGTCATGTGCATTTTCTAGTGTATTCTAAATGCAGTGTGTCAGTGCATTGTTAAGTGTGAAATTAAGTTACAGTGAAGTTATCGACTCTGCGTTTTACAGAGTTGCAGTACAAACTGCACCTGATAGCCAAGTGTGGTGCTGGACATCTGTAGTCCTAGTAGAAATATCGTAAGGTTGAGATCAGCCTGCACAGGTAAAAAGCAGATGTTTCCTCTAAAGTTCTAAAACCTTGTTTTTGTTTGTTTTTAACACAGTGTCTGTTGGTCCATAGACTTCACCTGTTCAGTCCTGTAACAGTCTTAAGACAGTGTGGCAGTGGGAATAAGACCAGAGGTTTTTAAAATTTTTATTTTATTATAATGTTGTTGTTGTTTGAGACAAGGTTTTACTATATTGCCTTGGCTGACCTGGAACTCACCATGTAAAACAGGCTGGCTTTGAACTGACCAGAGGTCCACCTGCTTCTGCTGGGATTAAAGGAGTGCACTGTTGCGGCCACCAGCAGCTCGCAACATGAACGGTTCGACTGATATGGCTACTCAAGCTGTAAGAGAGGAATCTAGACGGCCGCAACAGTGCACCACCATGCTTAGCTCGATACTGAGTTTGAATTCTGGCTGAAGCTACTATATAGTGTTTCATCCTAGGAGACTCAATTGTTTTTCCTCATGTGTAAAATGGGAATGATATATCAGGGCCTACCTCATAACATTCCTTAGAATGAAATAAAACTCTCAGATCTGCAGTCCTTTGAGCTTCCCCAGGGGCAGACAGAAATACTATTTTCTTGTGTATAGCTGCATGTTCTTGGTTTTTAAAACTGTAACTTGGAGCGCTAGAGAGCTGGCTCAGAAGTTAGCACAGGCTGTTCTGCAGGACTTGGAGCCAATTCCCAGCACCCAGATGATGTCTCGAAACATCTATAACTCCAGTGCCAGGAGATTTGATACCCTATTCTGGTTTCCGAAAGCACTGGGCTGGCACATGGTGCACAGACATGCAGGGTGCGGGCAAAACACCCATACACATAAAATACTAAACTCAAACCAAAAAAACTGTAACTTGGGAGATGGGTGTGATGGCCCATGCCTGTTATCAAGGCATTTGAGGGAGATGGTAGTAAGACTATCAGGAATTTGAAAGCAGCTTGGACTATGTGGTCCTGTCTCAAAACAAAAACAAAAAACCCAAAACCCAGAACAGAACAGTTGGGCTGAGTAGACATAGCTCAGTAGGTAGAATGCTTGCCTTGCATGTGTGAAACCCTTGGGTGGATCTTGAGCTGTACATAAACCCAGAGTGGTGGCGAACGCCTGTAACCCCAGTACTTGGAAGGTAGAGGTAGGAGGATCAGAAGTTCGATGTCACCCTTGGTTAACATAGCAGGTTCAGTGCAACCAAAGCTACATGAAATCCTGTCTCAAAAATCAGAGGCTGGAGAGATGGCTCAAGTACTACTCTACCAGAGGACCCCCGTTCAGTTCCTAGCGAATTGGGTATCTTACAACCAGTTTCAAGGATCCTGATACCTCTGGCCACCAAGGGCTTACTACATTCTGGTGTGCACCGCCCCCCCCCCCCCCCACACACACACAAAGAGAAATGAACTAACTTAAAAAATAAAACCACAGAGCTGGGGATATGGTTCAGTGGTTAAGTCCACATGCTACTCTTGAAAGGACCCAAGTTTGGTTCCCAGTATCTACACCTTGTGGCTTAGAACTGCTTCTAAGTCCATCTCCAGGGGAGACAATACCCTGTTGTAGTCTCTGAAGGCATCTGGATTCACATGTACATACCCACACACAAACATAAAGACATGCATTAAATCTGACCCTTCATACTCTTTGTTTCTTGCTTCTTTCACTTTGCACTCCATCTTGGAATGGCTCAGAGGTTAAGAGCACTTGCTGCTCTTGCAAAGAACCAAGGTTTGGTTCCCAGCACCCACCTGGTGGCTCACAACCATCTATAACTCCAATTTCAACTCCTTCTTGCATGTACATACATACAGGCAAAACACACATTAAATAAGATCTTAAAAGAGAACTCCAGTTCCAGAGTAGCCTGAAAGAAGTTTCTAAACCTGGAAGACAGGCTCCAACTGGGACAAGCTGTGGTGAAACACGCCAGGCTCTTAAGTTTCCCTTCGGTGTTTCATGTTTTTCTAATCTACTACTAAATGCGCTCACCAAAGCCTGCTGTCGTGAGTCTGTGCTACAGAGCATTCAGAGGTGATCAGTGCACTCATATCCTCAGAATAAAGGGACCTGGACCAGCATTACCTAAGGAATACTAAATGAAACCTAGGAGACTGCATGAATGCCCTGAATGTGAGTCCTCTCAGCTACTCTCTAGGCTGGATTCCACCAGCTGGTTAATGTCTGTGCCCTCACACTAGGGTAAACGTGTATGATCAGTTGGCAGGTCTGTTTAATCACATCTGTATGTACATCTATGTCTTTTCTGGTAGAAATACTAAAAGCCACCACCATTTTTGTAAAGACGTCTAAGATACCATACTAAGTGAGTGTGGTGGTTCATGTGTGTAATTACAACATCAGGAGGCTGAAGCAGGATGTTCAAAGGTCAAGACCAATCTAGGCTACAATCTAAGACCCTAAAGGAAAAATCGGGGGCCTAGGGCTGGTTATTTTGCATGCTACCTTGAGTTTGTTTCCCATCACCACTATCAGATACCACGTCTAGGCTACAATGAACCATCTTCTCCCTGAGGATTGTCAGGTGTGTTAGTTGAAGCCCACTTAAACTCTTTTTTTGTTTGTTTTGTTTTTTTCGAGACAAGGTTTCTCAGTATAGCCCTGGCTGTCCTGGAACTCACTTTGTAGACCAGGCTGGCCTCGAACTCAGAAATCCGCCTGCCTCTGCCTCCTGAGTGCTGGGATCAAAGGCGTGCGCCACCACGCCCGGCTCCACTTAAATGCACACCTCTAACCCCAGCACTCAGAACCCTTGAGGCAGGTGAGTCTCTGCATTTTAGACCAGCCAGAGCTACACAGTCCTCGTAGAAATCACTAACCTCTCTCTTACATGAAGCAAAAACATAAGCATGCAAACCACCCAGCAGTTTGTGCTGTGAATAGGCTGTGCTATGAATAGACTTACAAGGGTTACTTTGTGCTATATATGGGAAGGGGCCTTTCTGCTATGTTCCGTCAAAGGTGTAGAATTTTAACTTGGGCCATTAGAGAAGGGTCCAATGCTGAGGGCACGGACTGTAAAGAGAACCGTATGCCACTCCCCTATAGTAGGAGTTACATGCTTTACCTCTCAATTAAAAGTATTCTGAACCTTATATATTTTAGAATTAGAATACTTCCAGGATGGTAGAGTTCTTTTTTTTTTTTTTTTTTTTTTTTGAGACAGGGTTTCTCTGTGTATCTCTGCTCTGGCTGACCTGGAACTCAGTTTGTAGACCAGGCTGGCCTCAAACTCAGAAATCCACCTGCCTCTGCCTCCCGAGTGCTGGGATTAAAGGTGTGCGCCACCATGCCCGGCTGATGGTAGAGTTCTTACCTAACAGTTACATCCTAGTTCAATCTCCAACACCACCCAAAACAAACAAAAATCCACACTTTTAAGAAATATGTTTTTGTTTGTTTGTTTTTGTTTTTTTGAGACAGGGTTTCTCTGTGTAGCCCTGGCTGTCCTGGCACTCACTTTGTAGACCAGGCTGGCCTCGAACTCAGAAATCTGCCTGCCTCTGCCTCCCGAGTGCTGGGATTAAAGGCATGCGCCACCACGCCTGGCAAGAAATATGTTTTTATTTTATGCATATGAACATTTGCTTGCGTGTATGGCTTTATACCATGTGCATGTCTGGTGACCAACCACAGAAGCAAGGAGAAGGCATTGTATCCCCTAGGACTGGAGTTACTGAGAGTTAAAAGCTGCCATGTGGGTAATGGGAATTGAACCAGTGTCCTCCAGAATAGTCAGCCTTTAGCCATCTCTCCATCCACCCCCACTTCCACCTCCCCCTACCCCAACCTCTGTGGCCCAGAAGACTATGTCAGGAATCAGGATGATGAGAGATGTTAATTTCCTAATCAGAATGACTCCCTTAATTAGACTTAGGAATACAACTTTAAGCAGGGCTGTACATTGTTAGTTTTCAGATTTGTTCATTGCTCATGTAATGCTTGTTAAGAGGGCATAGGAAACTTCAGAAACTGGTTCTTTTAACCTGAGGATTTACTCGGGTGTCTGCACTGTGTACTCCATGCTAGGCTGGCATTCAGCCTTCTAGGAGAGTCTTCTGTCTCTCCACCCCGCCTCCTGTAGGAGTACTGGGATTAAGGGTGTATGCTATCACACCCAGCTTCTCGAAGGATTCCTGGGATCAAGCTTGTCAGGCTTGCACAGCTAATGCCTTAGTGGCTAAGAATTCTCTATCTCCAGCCCTTAGCTGCAGTGTTTATCTTCGTCTCTATTTGAATTTCCAGGGCGACAATGAAGAACAAGAAAAGTTACTGAAGAAAAGCTGTACGTTGTATGTTGGAAATCTTTCCTTTTATACAACTGAAGAACAGATTTATGAACTCTTCAGCAAAAGTGGTGATATAAAGAAGATCATCATGGGTCTGGATAAAATGAAGAAAACAGCATGTGGGTTCTGTTTTGTGGAGTATCCTTCTCAGGTGTCTAATCTAATGTAGCTGTTGAGCCAGGGCAGAACTCAAGGGCCCCGAGTACCTGCCTTTTTGTTTTGAGACAGGGTCTCACTGCATGGCCCTGGCTAGCCTGAACTCTAGCCACCTACCTGTCCCTGCCTCCTGGTGTTAGGACTGAAGGTGTAAAGTGTATGCCACTACACCCCCACTTGTTTTGTTAAGGTATTAACTTGTTACAATCTCACTCCTTCCTATGAGTCCTGTGCCTTTAATCCCTTTAATCCTACCGCTTAAGGGGCAGGTGGATCTCTGTGGGTTTGAGCTCAGCCTGATCTACACAGTAAGTTCCAGAATAACCAGAGCTGCATAGCGAGAAAACGACCTGAGTAAGTAGGGATCGCAGGCCACAGCTGATGGGACTGTGCATTGATGAGACATCTGGCTGCCCTTGACAGTAAACACTGGAGCATCACCTTCAGCCTCTGGTCCAGAATTTCTGATAGACCTTCTATGAATTGAGAATTATGAAGGAGAGACTCTGTCGCCAAAAAAGGGGGGGGTGGGGGTTGGACTCTCACGTTGCTCAGACTAGGTCTAAACTCCTGGGCTCAGCCCTCTAGGCAGCCTAGGATACAAACACCACCACAACTTTGGTGTCTGGACTCAAAAACACTTCCTTCATTCCTCCCCTTGACATAAAGGATCAACCAGATTTCCAGAGTTTTGAATCCTAAGAGCAGTAGCATGGAAGAGTGAGCGCACAGGGGACACTAGGAGAACAATAAAGAGCCCTGTAAGAACCAGAGTGTTTCCATTTTCCTTGCAAGTCACAGGTCAGCATTCATGATCAGTAAACAAAAGTAACCTTCCTTTTGCTCATTGATGCTGCTCTGTTAAGCATTCATACAGCAGAAAGTCACCAAGTGCCTGCTGCTTACAAGGCATTGTCTGTGTCAGACACTGTGTGTGGTACCAAATGTTTCCGTTTTTATCTTTTAGTGGTTCTTAATTTTTTTTTTTTTTTTTTTTTTTTTTTTTTTTTTGGTTTTTCAAGACAGGGTTTTTCTGTGTAGCCCTGGCTGTCCTGGAACTCACTCTGTAGACCAGGCTGGCCTTGAACTCAGAAATCCACCTGCCTCTGCCTCCCGAGTGCTGGGATCAAAGGCGTGCGCCACCACGCCCAGCTTTTTTTTTCTTTTTTTCTTTTTCTTTTTTTTTTTTTTCTTTAATTTTTAATTATGTTTTTGTGTGAGTTCTTTGCAGGTATGTCTGTGCACCTTGTGCAAGAGCCCAGGTCCTCAGAAAAGCAGTTGCTCTTAACTAAGCCATCTCTCCAGCCCCTTTTGGGTTTACTATTGTTTTGTTTTGAAACAAAATACAGATTGGTATGTAGTCCAGGCTGGCCTCAAACTCACAGCAATCCTCCTGCTTCAGCCTCTTGAGTGCTAGGATTATAGACATGAACCACTGTGTTCAACTTTATCATTGTTCTTGCATAAGAAGTTTGTGATCTTATATTAACCATATTTTCTGTTTGCAAAAATCAAAACATGGAGTGGGGGCAGTGGTGGCACACACCTTTAATCCCAGCACTTGGGAGGCAGAGGCAGGTGGTTCTCAGAGTTCGAGGCCAGCCTGGTCTACAGAGTGAGCTCCAGGACAGCCAGGGCTACACAGAAAAACCCTGTCTCGGGAAAAACAAACCAAAACAAAACAACAAAATAGCAAAACATGGGCCAAATGATTATTAGCAGAGTATCTAGGAAATCATGACTGCCTCAGGCCTGGACAATGTTATTTACCTGTGCTTTACCTGTCCTTTACTGCCCAGAAGTCGTGTTAGACCAACTTTGAACTGACTTCTTCTACAAAATGAATCTCTATGTAAATAATCTGGTTAGGTTAGATTTTCCACTTTTATTTACTTTTATTCATGCATCCTGTGGGTGTGTTTCTTCCAAAATGTTTGTTAGTGTTCCTTAACACTTACACTCCAAGATACTATTCAAGAGCAGATGCGGAGAACGCAATGCGGTACATAAACGGAACTCGTCTGGATGACCGGATCATACGGACAGACTGGGATGCAGGCTTTAAGGAGGGCAGGCAGTATGGACGTGGACGGTCTGGGGGTCAGGTATGCTACAAGGGTACCTGAACTGAATCTCTGCCTGGGATTCCAGTTACAATACAGGTCTTTTCGTCAGTTTGTGGTTATTCTTTTGTAAGGAACTTGTGCTTGTTAGTGTTGATAAGGTTTGGGGTTGGGGTCTGGGGGCTTCCTGAGATAAGATCTTGCCAGGTAGCCAAACTGACATCAAACTTGAGATCAAATCCTCTTGCCTCTGCCTCCTAAATAATGAAATTACAGATGGGTGCACACCAGGCCAGCGATAAGGAAATCTGAGAGTTGGAAATAATCCTGTACATTTCATTAAGTAGTTGTTACTAAACTCATGGTAGGGGCCTCCCCCCTGCAACAATGCCTAGAACAAAAGCAAAATGCACTCAAATGAATTTTACTCTAATTTTTATGCTCTAGTGGTTTGTGGCCACCTGAAACTGGCTAGCTGTGTCTGGCGTGAGTGCAGAGGCAGATCTGTGGCATCAGCATCCCACAGTGCTGTTTCTTTGTTCTCAATTAAGGTTCGGGACGAGTATCGGGAGGACTACGATGCTGGAAGAGGCGGCTATGGGAAACTGGCACAAAAACAGTGAGTGGGGTGAGCCCCAAGTACACAGGTCACGGTACATCAACACAGTGGTGATGCTGGAGAACGTTACCCAAGGTCTCATCAGTGTCTCTGCTGTACTGGAAGCCACCTCTGGTTTTCCTCTGAAATATTAAAAGACAGAATCCAAAGAACGCCTTTAACTCTAGTCTTATTAGGATGATTTTCTATTATTAGGTCAAAAAGCTCTACCCAGGCAACAGACACAATCTGTGCTGATTAAACTGTCAGCTGGATACCAGACTTTTAGGGAGACTGGACAAACATCAGGACTGGCTTTTATAAGTAGGCAGGTAATCTTCATGGGGACTGAGGTGATTTTCTTGTACGTTTTACGTTTTCCTATTTACCAGTGGGGTTTTGCTGTAGCCTGTGTAACTCTGCTCTGAGGAACAGGTGTTTCCCAACTGGATTCGCCTTTTCTAGTCCAGTAGAGTTGGCACCAATCCAGCCTTAAATGGTCCTGGGGATGCCACCTGCTTCTATGCTTTATGCATCAGGATACTCTCAGGACGTGAGTGTTCACAAGACACGTTTCCCAAAAAATGCAAAGGTTTCACTGAAAATTTAAATCAAAACAAAACAAAAACAAAGACCTTGTTACACAGAGAGCCTCCGATATCCTAAGTAGGGAGGACACTGTCAGTAGGGAACGGAATGAAAACTCAAATGTTGCCTGCAGTTGAGCAAGGAAGCTGAGGTTGGAACCATTAAACTATTTCTTCCCATTTTCAAAAGGACCTTAGAGTAGAGTGGGCTTTAGAAAAGGGCTTCACCCAGCTGCTTGGGAGGCTGAAGCAAGATGATCAAAAGGTAAAGGCCAGCCCGGGGCCTTGTGAATCTGCCTCACAATCGGAACTTAAAGGGGCAGGGGAAGGTGCCAGGCACAGCAGTTAAGGACTTATTATGTGAGTGTTTTGCCTTTAATCCTTGGGGTTCAACAATAAAAGAGTCTGAAAATTGGGAGAGAAAACCTACTCTAGGAGCCTCTGGTTACACATATTTTAGGCTTTTTTTCCCCCTGAAATTGTACTTACTGAGGTCCATGTATTAATAAGAGGTCAGTCTGTACAAAAATCTAAAGATTTTTTCACTTTCTTTGTATTATTATATATGAGTAACTTTTGATACCAGAATAAATCTTTCGTGTTTGTCACTAAAGCATCGGAGTCTCGCTAGTTTCTCATGGTTGGGTCACAGCATCCTTGTCGCTGTATTAAGTGCAGTTTTCTTGGAGCCATAACAACTGTTAATGCTTAGGAAGCCCATTTGCAAACACTCAGTGAAGAGACACTTAAGTTTAAAATAAAGCTTTTTATACTGTAGCTTGAACTGTTTACCATACATTCTTTTGTAGTAAAATATAAGTCAGATTTCAATCATCTATGATTCAAGACAGTGGGAATTTTATCTTCTGTAACAAGTTTCAATAAAGTTAGACCAGCTTCTTCTGTGTCTATTTCCTCGCCTATAAAGTGGGACATGTTTTGGTGGCCCTCCCCTGAGAGAGGAAGTGTGGGCACCTTGCGAAAACAAGACACACTAAGCAACCACTGGACGCGTAAGGCAAAAAGAGGCCAGTTTTCCAGAAGACATAACTGTAGATGATGAAACAGGAGGGAAACAGGGCTGCATAAGAGGATGTTTCCTGGGCTCGAGGATGCTAATTTTGACAGTCTTTTTTGATTATACCCTTCTTTCCTATGTCAGAGAGATTATCTGAACTATACTCACTTCAATCAAAGAAAGTGAGATCTCAGAGATACAGGCCAAGTTGGGTGTGGTGACACATGCCAGTAATCCTAACACTAAGCCGAGGGGAAAAGATGGTAGGTTGCCAAGGTTACACAGCAAGAACCTACAAAAGGTACAACCCATCTCTATTCCAAAGAACAGCAACAACAAAAAACTACAGAAAAACAAAAAAGAGCCAACAGAGACATGTAGGCATGTGGATGAAGAGTAAGAATAGCCATCCTAGCATCTCTGAGATTAATAGCTTCCTATATATTATTGTAAACTGAAGTAGAAATTTTGAGACTTGGTCTAGAGCTCTGCCAATCAATATTGTGGCCAGACACCACAAATGGCTACTTAAAAAAATAAAGTTGGGGCTGGAGCAATGTCTTGGTACTTGCTGCCTGCAGAGGACTGGGTTCACTTCCCAGCACTCAAGTGGTAGCTACAACTGTCTGTGACTCTAGCCCTCTCTGAGTACTGCATGCACCATGGTACACTTACATGCAGAACACTAATAAGTAAGCATTGGTGGTGCACACTTTTGGTCCTACTAGGGGTCAATGGGAGGCAGAGGCAGGAGGGTCTAAGGCTCCAAGGCCACCAGAACAAAAGACAAAACAAATACACGAATGATTAAAGGTGTGTGTTACCATCTGGCAATAAAAAGTAAAATGAAGCTTGAGATTTTCGTCACGTTAAGCACATTTTCCATACTCAGTAGCTGCACATGGCAAGAGCTGTGTAGAGGATAAGGTAAAGCAGGCCCAAGAAAGAGCTGTTGCTGCAGGGCTGCTCTGTGGGTGGGGCTAGGTAGGGCTACACAGTGAGCCTTGTCACCACTGGAATGACACTAAGAAATGCACTATCCACAACACAATACACATTATTAAACACAACAGAACACATGTTTATAAAGGTATTTAGTTTATTTTTCAAAAAAATATTTTGCTAGAAGGGCTGAGTACTGACTAATTTTACATGATCATAATCTTTTAATAAAATCTGACCAACAGGTATCATTCAAGTGAACAACTTGTCTAGGTCTGCTTTTGTAATCCCCAAATACAATAGCATTTCTTGGATGCTATTCCCCAGATCTTAGACATCTACTGGCCAGGAGGCAGAGCCTACCTAGCACATAGCAAAATGATGTACTTTATAATTGTTGATTACCTTGGTCTCTTAACATAATGAAGCACAGCAGATACATCAGTGTATTTCATTGACATTATTCACTCACTGTCTCTGACCCACTCAGACCCCCAATGGCTCCTAAGGCAGGGAAGAAGCAGTGAGCCCCAACTGCAGAGGAAAGGGACAAGTCACACTAGACAAGTACTGGCTGTGTCCCTAGTTAGCTCTGCACTGGTATATTCCAACCATAAGCTCACGATGACCATTTATTCATATTCAATGGTAAACAGAATACAGTGCAAAGCCAAAAGTGTGCTGTGAAGTTATTGGCAGCAACTTCTTTTCTCTTCCTTGAGAGGCCAACTGAAAGTTAAGTCTCCATAATTCTTAAGAAAACTAAAAGATGAATTAAATCTTTATTGATTGCTAGAGGTTTAACAAAAGGAACTACTACTGGAAAAAAGCAACTACAGCCGGGTAAGTTTGCCCATGAGGACCGGGCAGCTTGCTAAAGGCTCATCATATATGAATAGCTCTAAGTTTGTGCAAGGCTTACATTCATCCCAGTGACATAAAGTCTGCCAGTACTTTATGGGTATCAAAATTCAGTGCCAAGCCAGTGACAGTAAAGCATTACTGCAAACATCAAAAGATTGTGCTAAACAGAGGTTTACATGTAATTACAAGAAGAAAAAGAACGACAGGCCTGGTGGTGCACGCCTTTAATCCCAGCACTCGGGAGACAGAGGCAGGTGGATTTCTGAGTTTGAGGCCAGCCTGGTCTGCAGAGTGAGTTCCAGGACAGCCAGGGCTACAGAGAAACCCTGTCTTGAAAAACAAACAAACAAACAAACAAACAAAAACAATAAAGAAGAGAAAGAACAACTGTGTGCTGAAACCAGATCTCACTAATGGCAGAAACAGGAAACAGG
Source organism: Mus musculus (assembly GCF_000001635.26). Taxonomy (NCBI): domain Eukaryota; kingdom Metazoa; phylum Chordata; class Mammalia; order Rodentia; family Muridae; genus Mus; species Mus musculus. Next base: position 31,960,831 of record NC_000082.6, read on the forward strand.
TGTAGAACATACTGAAGACACCCAGCATGTAGGCTAAAGCAAGCTGAAGAGTCCACCTGAAGGTGTCCTAGCATACTAGAAAGGAAAGAGTAACTGGACCTGGATAGCTGAGTGTTCATTCCTGCATCCCTCACAGCTGACAGGACGGCTTCTCAGACTGCAGAGGTGGGCGTTATGATTATTCTCCCAGGCATTGGACATAATGACGCACCCATGTAATCTACACATCAGGGAGGCTGAGGCAGGAGGACTGCAAGTATGAGGCCAGCCTGGGCTAAACAAAGACCCTTTTTCAATAAGAATCTCAAAGGAACACAACTGTAACTTCTGCATGAAGTCTCTTACTGGGGAAGTGAAATACTTCCTTAAGACCTTTGAGTCAGTCATCTTACTACTGGCTATTTCAGTATAGGCACACCAACAAAATCCCATAGTAACATCTTGCACATAAATTTTGAAGAAGCTCATGCTGGTATAATTATGTCTGAAAGTCTTAAGACTACATCCTTAGCTGGGCATGGTGACAGAGACCTATAATCCTAGCACCTTTGAGGCTAGTCTGACACACGAGACCCTGTTCCCCAAACCCCTTCCCTAAAAGATCTTCAAGCAGCCTGGCCAGTAATCCTAGTTACTTGGGTGACAGGAGTATTAAACAGAAGATCAGGCTCAGCCACTGAGCAAATTCAAGGCCAGCCTACGGCAACATCATAAGACCAGGTCTCAAAATGTAAAAATGTTTTATAAAGAGGGCTAAGGTTGTACCTCAGTGGTAGAGCACTCGCCTAACATAGAAATGGGCCCTGCGTTCCATCCCCAGTACCACAGAAGCAATGAAGACATCTTCCCCAGGGTCGATACAACCTCCAGCTGCAGCAACAGAAAGTGCCTCCACCTCGGTCAGCGCAAGGACTGCTGACCCGGCTTTACACTACGGACTCAGTCTGGCTAACTGAGGAGAGAAGAGTGCCACCCTGTGCCTGTGTCTGCTGCTGCGGAGACTCCTGCGTGGGAACCTAGGTGGCTCAGCCCTAACCGAGGCAGTAGGCCCTACTCAGCCATTTTGCCTTTTTTGTTTTTCAAACATCTCATGCCTAGCTAGGCAGTTATTCTCTCTCGTGTACTTGGTAGTTTTCTACACAAGTTTCTTAATGCTTCCCTCCAATTCTGGGAGAGAAAAAAACTGGTTTGGCTTAATATGCATCTTATATTCTTTTCAAACATGTCACAAAAGGCCAGATTAAATATGCAAGCTCTACCACTTTCATCCTAATCCAGAGAACAGGACTATTACAGCCTGTTCAGTAAGTACAGGACTCAGATTGTTCCTGTGGAAGCCAAAAGAGCCTTTGGGGATGCTGAGGTACCAGAGAAGACTAGAGACCATCCCTCGCCACTGCTCTCCCAGAGACCTCAGTGCTGCCTCCCCCCCCCACCCCCATCTGCAAAAGACCATACCCAGTCTTCTACTTTTGAGGGTTTGTTTTTTATATGTCTTGAAATAGGAACATTTTTAGTAAATCTTAAATGCCTTGGAGTACATAGGCAGCAACACAGAGAAGCGGTAACTAGCAAATTACTTCCATGAAATGCCAAATTCTCATTAACTATGAATTTGATGGATGCTAAGTTTTTTTTTTCACAAGTCAAACCCAGAAAAAAAAATCCAAGAAAATTAAATGTCTCAGGAAAAGCCTTTATGAGATTTAGCCTACATATTATAATTCATAAAACCAAAATGGGAATTTTATTGTAGAGTATGTTGGTATGTACCTATATTACCAGCACTGGGGAGACAGAGACAGGTTTAGCTTGAGTTTGAGGCCAGCCTAGCTACTGTGAGCTCCAGGACAGCTTGGGCTACATAGTGAGACTTTGTCTCAAAACAAAACAAAACAAAACAAAATAACCCCTCCCCCTGCCTTTTTAAAAATCAGGTAACTGGCACCCAAGGACGCTGCCCGTTTTTCCTCCTACCTTAACTCTTCTCAGATCAGCCCTGTGCCAGCAAGCTCCATACCCCTAAGCACACCAGCCCCTCCCCCTCGCCTTCAGAAGGAACGTGTCTCATGCTGGAGACTCAGCTGAGGGACATCAGCAAACGGGACTGCTGGTGTAAGTGAATGTGACTGGCTTTCCACAGCACTCCTAGCTGCCCTTTATGCCATAGGGAACATCTACTCTGAGCTATGCTGTATCAAAAACATCTTGCATTTTTAGGTTCTGGGGTTAACTTTTAAACCTGTATTCAGTTCACATCTAACTATGTTTCAAAAGCTGCACCAAATCTACTAGGCTTTTTTTTTTTAATACTCTTTACTGCATGCTCTGTCTATATGCATGCGTTTGGATAATAAATATTAAATATGGGAGGGACATATGGAATCCATAAAGTTAAAAATGAAACTAAATTGAACATTAAAAAAAAGTACATAATAGCAAGAGAATGAAGGGCAAAAATAAATCTGAGGTAACAATAAGTGGCCCAATACCACCAATCTGAAATATCTGTAAAGATTCAGTAAGTGTTTGGAGATTCAAGTAACAAGCCATCTGCTCCATCATGGCGCCTTCTGGAGTCCCTGCTGAGTGAGTCTCAGTCCAGGAGCCGGCACTCACACAGCTCCTTATAGATCCTCTTCCGCACACGAGGCATGTCTTCTTGAGAAAACTGGAAAGGCTGCTCTAGGGCGAGGCACTTGCAGTACTGCAGAAAAAGAAAAAAAAACCAAACTCTGTTCCAGAGACACCTGAGAGGCACGCACAGCCCCACCTTCCCCGCTGCCTTTTAGTCACACACACTAACATTAGTCTAAAGCTGTACAATAACATTTATGGGTCTTGTAAAATCATGCTGTTGTTTCTGAGACAGGGTTTTTCTGTGTAACGGCCCTAGCTGTACTGGATCTTGCTTTGTAGACCAGGCTGGCCTCGAATTCACAGAGATCTGCTGTCCCTTCCTGGGATTAGAGGTGTGCACAACTGTTTTACAGCACTGACTTCCAAATACGAAGTAGCTTTCCAGGCAAGTGAATAGCTAAGCATCCTTCCACTCTCCCCAAGGGCGACTTGCTAGCCTGCACTTAGAGACTTCACAGGGAAAGTAATATTCACGAGGTGTGAGGTGTAGAATGGGGTTACCTTCCAAGGTCTTTGTAAATCTCTGAGTTCATGTGTAAAATTATTTCCCCATAAACACATGCACTTTTCTGTTACACTTAGAATAACCTCCCGTAAGATATGGATAAGACCCCCTGTCCATTCTCGTCCCTGAAAGACAGTTCTTCCTAATGACATCTGCAAATACAGAAACCAGTGTATCCCAACAACAAAGAGAAAGTGCTGTATTCCTTAGTACTGTATACACAATAGGACTACCTATCATTTCTTTTCTTGAAATAAAACAACCAACTCACACACTGTAAAAAGTAGTATTTACCTGGAGCACAAAGACTCCACAGTCACTGTCATTTTTCTGTTGTGGAATACACTAAAGAGAAAAATAAGATGACCATTAAAATAAATCAAGTACCTCTCTTCACATAAGAAAACTGTTTCCATAGGTAAATGACCAAGAGATGAGAAACTCTTCTGTCCCAGACAGCTTGTCTATACCTCCAGTATTTAAATACCTTAACAAGCCTATGGCCACATGAAAAGATCTTTCAAGTGGGAACCACAATTTAAATGTGGGAAATGGGAAAACCAAATTATAGAATCTCTTACAATCTAATTACTTGAGCTGACAATGGAAACAAGTGGCCCTGTGGACCAGAAAGCTTGGACACCAATGCCCCCCCCCCCATCCCACTGGCTTCAGATAAGTGTGAGCAGCAGCCCCTGCTGCCAAGCGTCCCCACCAGGAGAGATGGTTCAGACTCTGAGCCACAAGACCTTCCTCCCTTCATTGTTAAGTATTTTGTCACAGCAATAAAAAAATTACCTCATAAAGTTCTTGAAAGCCTTAACATCTCACCTCAGATTAAACAATTTTGTTTTATTCTTTGAAGTAACTCATAAAGGCAAAGAAATCTGTTTATAAAAGAACTGGTTACTGTATCTAGGCAGAATCATGGAAGACCTGGGGGATGCAGAACACCCAAGTGTGCTAGAGGATAAATCGGCCGATCAATGAAACCTGACAAGCTCCTTCCTGATGTAAACTGGTATGTAGGTTACTAGAAACATAACACCAAGGCCCAATTTTAAAGGGTAATATTTGGCTTAGTGCAAAGGTGAACTAATATTGATCTTCTGGCCTTGGGTTTTAACATTTGCTTCAAGACCCTGCCTAGACCACTGGGTCAATAATGGAGCAGACTTGAGTTCAAGGACCAGCCTCTGGCAATAGCCCCAAGGTCCAGTTTTGCTTTCTATGAAATAAAGACGCAGCTTATCCCTCAGGAACTGCCTGACACAGGCTGAAAAGGTCAAATGAGACTGTTACAAGGAAAGAGAACAACTGGAGGGACGCCGCATGACTGGGCCCTCCCTCTGCTCCATGGAGAGCTACTTTATTGTCTATGGTCAAACAACACAGTGGATCCTACCTATATTCCTGGTAGGACCCCCATCTTGTGGGCACAATAGACAATCAGCACATGTCTGAGTCTACATGGATCATGTGGAAATTAAAACTACAAGGTAAGGTGCCACCCCTCCACCAAAACTCTGTTCTCCATAGAACACCAACAATTATTAACGCTACCAAGTTACATGCAGCAGCACCTGCTATCAGCAAGTGCTAGGAAACTGCACCCCCAGGAGGTGAGGAAGTACTAAACAGGTTCATTCGGAGTTACCCAGAGGCCCCGGAGGACCCCTCATCCTGTCTTCAAAGTTTCCCAGCAGGCACGCACACTTGGCACTGCCTCCCGTGCACACACTGAAGTTTCATTTGTACTGAATGCTTACCTTTGTAACAGCAGTCTGCCAACCCTGAAGAAATTCAGGTCTATTTTTTTCTCTGGCTTCAGTCAGCAAATACTTTCTTATATTCTGGTTAAAAAGAAATCACAACACACATGCTGTGCAGGCTCTATTCGTTGGTGACATATGGACCCTGCCCACCACCAGTTAGGAGGTCTGTGCAAGCGGGTGACGTCCTATGGGAGCTTCCAGCCGGACTTTACTTCCCCCTCACAGCTGTCCAGTGTCCCTCAAGGCTAGACACCTTACCAGTCACCTGCCTACACCCGAAACCTGGGATGGGATGTGTAAAGACAGGCGAGCATGGCAGAAATCATTAATAACTCAAGTTAAGTAAGGAACGTCTCAGCTCTCTGTCCATTTCTCAGGCCCTTTCCCACCCTTACTCAGCCATAGATTCTCAGTTAATATCATAAACATTTTTCCAACTCTACCACTTCTCTGCTAACTTTATGATGTAGGTAAGATTTATTTGTTTGTTTGTTTATTTAGTGGTGCTGATGATTGAACCATGGGCCATCTGTGTATGGCAAGCCTGGACTATACCACTGGGCTACAACTCCAAATGTGACAATAACACAGATTTTGTAATACATTTAAATTTTTTTCTTTTTGAGACAGGGTTTCTCTGTGTATTCCTGGCTGTCCTGAAACTCACTCTGTAGACCAATTTGCCCTCAAATCCACCTGCCTCTGCTTCCCAAGTGCTGGGATTAAAGGTGTGCGCCACCACTGCCCGGCAATACATTTAAATTTATCAAGCTGTTCCTTTTTTTCTTTTTCAGTGTAAGAAAGCCTTCCTTACTCTATGAATGAACAAAACACCAAAACTTAACCAGGATTTCATGGTTTTTTTGTGCTTTTTAAAAAAATTTTCTTTTCTCTTTTGAGATAGGGTCTCACTTTGTAGTCCTCACTGAGTGGAATTCATAGATCCCCCTGTATCTGCCTCCTGACTGCTGGGATTAGAGGCATGTACCATCAAGGCCAGCATGTTAATGTTTTCTATCTGTTCTTATAAGTAGTATAATGCAAGCTTCTATAACTTTTCCAAGTAACAGCTAATTTTCCCAATGTCATAACTGAAAAGTTTGTCTTTTCTAAACCTTACCATATACTAAATTTGCTTGCTCGCGCTCTCCCCCCCCCCCCATACACACACACACACACACACACACACACACACACACACACACACTTGAGTTCTCTGGATACTTTATGGTGGATGTTTCAATCAGTCTATGTCCCTAATATAAATATAATCTTATAAACTTTTCATCACATGCCTTGACATCTAACAGATGAGTCTACCTTCAGTATTACAATTCAAGTCCATGCTCATGAGTTCTGCAGTGTGAATTCTAGGAAAAGCTCACTGGGCCTCTCAAACTCCCGTTAGTGGGCTGGGGATGCAGCTTGGTGGGTAAAGTGCTTGCCTTGCGTGCACAAAGCCCTGGCTCTAACCCCAGCACCAAGTAAAGTGGGTGTGGTGACACACACCTAACCTCTCAGCACTTAGGTGGTAAGGGCGAGAAGACCAGGAGTTCAAAGATATCCTTGGTTACATAGCAAACTGATGGCTAGCCTGGGCTATATTAGACTTGGTCTCAACACCAAGCATGGCATTGTAAACCACAGTTCCAGGAGGCTGAAGGCAGTATGAGTATATGTTTGATGCCAGTACGGGCTATACAGACCTTCAATCAATAGAATAAAAACAAAATCTTGGCAAACTGATGAGATAAAAATTGTTATTTAGCCGGGCAGTGGTGGTGCACGCTTTTAATCCCAGCACTCGGGAGGCAGAGGCAGGCGGATTTCTGAGTTCAAGGACAGGCTGGTCTACAAAGTGAGTTCCAGGACAGCCAGAGCTATACAGAGAGACCCTGTTTCGAAAAACCAAAAAAAAAAAAAAAAATTGTTATTTCAGTTTGGTGAAAATTGAACTCTTCTTAACATTGAGTCTGCTTGATTCTCTAGCTATTCAGATTTCTTCCAAATAATTAAAACTTTAAAGTCTTCACCCTAAGGCTTTGCACACACCTTACTACAGTACCCTTGGATGATGGGCTCCAGTAATAAATAAATTCTTCCTTTTTTGTTGTTTGTTTGTTTGATTTTGTTTTGTTTTGTGAGACAGGGTTTCTCTGTGTAGCCAGGCTGTCCTGGAGCTCACTCTGTAGACCAGGCTGGTCTCAAACTCAGAGAGCTGCCTGCTTCTGCCTCCTGAGTGCTGGAACAAAGGGGGTGCGCCACCACCGCTTGACATCAGGCATACTGTTCTAACTGGGTCTTCATTATGCAGGAAACCCAGCCATGCTGACTGTGCTTCCCATCGTGTGACACGCTTGTTGATAGTAGCTGAGCTCTACAGGGTGTGAGGGTGTATGGCTGAGATCCCAGCGTTTGGGAAGCAGAGGCAAGAACACCAAGTTCAAGGGTGTCTGGCCAGTCTGGGGTGCATGGCCAGCAGCCTGGGATGGATGAGCATGTAAGAGCATGTCTTTACCTGAACTCTAATATTTTGTGTTAGCATAATAGTTATTTAGAAGATTTGAAGTAACATTAGCTCTAAAAGAGATAAAGAAAAAACAATTTCTATCCATAGTCAAGCACTTGTTTAAAAAATTTTTAAGATTTATTTAATGTATATGAGCATCCTGTTGCTAACACAACAGAAGAGGACATCAGATCCCATGACAGATGGTTGTGAGCCACCATGTGGTTGCTGGGAATTGAACTCATGACCTTTGGAAGAGCAGCCAGTGCTCTTAACCACTGAGCCATCTCTCCAGCCCAAGCACTTTTTAAGGAAAGGAAAAAAAATGTGGTTTTTGCATTTCCTTAAAAAATGCTGACCCCCAATAGGGCGCACACACCTCTCTAAAGGGGGCCTCAGAGCATGAAGCTCAGTCACCCTGCCCTGAGCACGTCCTCTGGTCATCCTCAAAGCAGCCGCGGACGTCTACTGCTGTCTAGAGCTATGGTATATCATTGTCCATCACAGATAAAAAATAAGACAGGCAGAATATTAACTTACCTCTACACAGAATTTAAAATGAATGCCTTGGGAATCATAAAATGAAATAATCCGGCTGGAGAGTGTCACAGTAATGAGAGACCAGTGGACCTCCAGGTGGATGGGAATCAACAGAAGACTCTTTTTAAACAAGTCCACCTGGTTAAGGGAAGGAAAAGAAATAGAGCTGTCACTACAGAACCAACGACGGTGATGTTCACCTATTGACCTTTGTTTGACCTGCTAAAATCATAAAATGGGCAAGAGGTGAAGCAGAACTTGAACCTATGTCTCACCTCTTTTTGTGTGTTTGGTTTTGGTCTTTCAAGAAAGGGTTTCTCAGCCGGGCGTGGTGGCCACTCCTTTAATCCCAGCACTTGGGAGGTAGAGGCAGGCGGATTTCTGAGTTTGAGGCCAGAGATGGCTCATCGGGTAAGAGCACCGACTGCTCTTCCAAAGATTCTGAGTTCAAATCCCAACAACCACATGGTGGCTCACAACCACCCGTAATGAAATCGGATGCCCTCTTCTGGCCTGTCTGAAGACAGCTACAGTGTACTTATGTATAATAATAAATAAGTCTTTGGGCCAGAGTGAGTAGAGTTGACCTGAGTGAATGAGGCTGACCAGAGCAAGCAGAGGTCCTAAAAATTCAATTCCCAACAACCACATGAAGGCTCACAACCATCTGTACAGCTACAGTGTATTCACATACATAAAATAAATAAATCTTTAAAAAAAAACTGTCTTAATAAAACATGCAATCTCATGCAATTCTGTTTGTCAGTTTTGTTTGCCCTCTTATCCCCTGACTCCCTAGTGTAGCATGTAGGAAACATGTTTCCTTATACAGTTCTAAAAAAAAAAGAAAACACAAAACTGGCATAGGATGGCGCCTGCCTTTAATCCCAGCATTCAGGAGGCAGAGGCGAGTGGGTCTCTGTTGAGTCTGAGTCCAGTTCTGTCTATAGAGTGAGTTCCAGGACAACCAAGGCTATACAGAGAAACCTGTCTCAAAAACCGAGGAGGGGGTTGAAGACTCATACAAACATGCTTTAGTACCTTTACCAGACAGTCCTGGCTATTCTCATCACTTCTCTGTGTCTCTGATGTGAAAATGGAGAAAATGTTCTTGATAATAATATATGCCCTTTAGGTCAAATATATCCTTAAAATCCTAGCATGCCCTTTTTATCCTAAAACATGTCTTCTCAAATCTAGAAAAACTGCTATTCCGCTTCTAATTCCTACGAACGGGTGGTGAGATGGTCGACAGGTAAAGGCGCCACCACCGAGCTGGGATCGGAGCTCAATGCAGAACCGGCACTGTAAGGGAGAACTGACTCCCACAGTTCAAAGTTCCTGAACTCCACACCTGTACCACGGCATGTAGGCACGCACGCACGCGCGCACGCACACACTAAATTGATGTAATTAATTAATTAATGTAATCATGCGGAGTTAAACAGACAGCCCTTGAATGCACGGTTCTTTCACTATAGATACCGTGCCAAGCTTTTTCTTTTCTTTTTTTCCCCCATAGGTGTATAAACTATTAACAGCAAAGGCCCAGAGACTCATTCCTTCTTAGATACACCCACAGTACGGCCCCTGCGGCCAGTGGTCTTGGTGTGTTGACACGAAGGTCCCCAAAGTGGCTCAGCCCTCTATGGGCTCGTTTTCTTCAGCCGCTCCAGGTCCTCACGCAGCTTGTTGTCTGGTCCGCTGGCCAGAGCCTGGCTGTACTTCCCATCCTTCCCATCCTTCTGTCTGTTCAGGAACCAGTCTGGAATCCTGTACTGTCGCGGGTTCTGCATGATGGTGATCACACGCTCCACCTCATCCTCCGTGCGTTCTCCAGTCCTCTTGGTGAGGTCGATGTCTGCTTTCCTCAACACCACATGAGCATAGCTCCGCCCCACGACCTTAATGGCAGTGATGGTGAAGGCTGTTTTCCACCGCCCATCGATGTCGGTGTTGAGTACTCGCAAAATGTGCTGGAACTTCTCAGGGATCACTAGAGACACGGCGGCGGCACAGACGGAGGCGTGTGGGCCTCCTGTGGAAGAGCTGTGCCAAGCTTTTTATTCCTGTCCTTTTAGATGGGGTCTCCTGCAGTCCACTTTTCCTTGAACTCTCCCTCTATCACAGGATGACCTTGAACACCTCCTAAATGCTGGGATCACACGGATGTGCTATGAGGCCCAACAAACTCATTTTTTACAAGTGTTTGTGGAGTACCTATTGCTTTGTTATCCTTTGGTATTTTTAACTCCTCACGATCCTATCTCAAAGTAAAAGTTGTGGGGGCCATCAAGATAGTGCAGTGGGTCAAGCTGCTTGCTGTGCCTGAAGACCAGTTCGGATCCCTGGGAACCCACCTTGAAGTGGGAGAAGAGAACCTAGTCCACAAAGTTGTCCTAGGACCTTCCTGTGTGTGCTGTAGCATGCAGGCACCTGCACATAGACCAGCTACCACACATAGAGAAATACAATTCTAAAACTTAAAAAGCAGTTCTTATAAATGTCCCTTAGGTACAAAAAAGTAAATAAATACAGCTGGGTTGGGTGACAAGTTCAAGGCTAGCTTGGGTACATATAGACTGTCAATCTATATGGGAAGTAAAGGGGAACCAGAAGCGAAACATAGATTCCGTCTTTAAAAAAATTTTCCCCCCTTTTTGTTTTGTTTTGTTTTGTTTTGATTTTTGGAACAGGGTCTCTCTATGTAGTCCTGGCTGTCTTGTAACTCATCACATACTCCGCCTGCCTCCGCCTCCCCAGTGCTGGGATTAAATATGTGCTCTGCCACACCTGACTTTTTTTACTCGTTAAAATTTGTATTTTTATGTGTATGGACAATGCATGTCATAGGATGTGTTGTCAAAGGACATCTTGTTTTGTTTTCTTTTTGTTTGTTTTTTCTTTTTTGGTTTTTCGAGACAGGGTCTCTCTGTGTAGCCCTGGCTGTCCTGGAACTCACTTTGTAGACCAGGCTGGCCTCGAACTCAGAAATCCGCCTGCCTCTGCCTCACAAGTGCCACCACGCCCAGCTCCAGAGGACATCTTGTGAGCTGGCTCTTTCCTTCAACAAGGAGGGGTCCAAGGACTGACTTCAGGTTGAAGCGTCAGAGTTGAAAATAACCACCCTACCAGCTGAGCCATCTCCCTTTTTACGGTATGCTGCTCTATTGTGTATTGATGCAATCGCACTGGATGCGTTAGGTTTCATGAGCTTACATGTTGTCTACAAGGTTAGTCAATGAGAGATGTCATTGTATACATTTATTTTTATTAGTGTGTGTCTGACGGTGTTGTGTATACAAGCACGTCTGTGTACTGGCATGTGAATGCAGCTGTCTGAGAGTGTCAGAGAGGGCACTATGTAGACCAGGCTAGCCTTGAACTCTAAGAGAGTCACATGCCTCTCAGTTGGGAGTACTAGGATGGAAGGCACATATCATGACACCAGCTTTATTTTGGTTTGGTTTGCACAGAACTTCAGTTAATTGTCAGTTTATTATCAAGCACCCATTTTCATATGATTTTGTTAGTTTCTTAGCATTTAACATATGGCTACAATTTTTTTTAGTTCCTAATTTGAGAATCCAAAGAATAATTTATTTTCATTTAACAAAGTAATATGTATTTTTCAACTACTTCCCATGAACATATACTTTTTACACAAAGAAAACCATTCATTGTGTTTATAACATTTGCTCACCCCTATCTTCCAGAGCCAGGTAAAATTTCCAGCTGAAATAGCATCCACATATATGTGCTATGCAATCTATACATGAGTATATGAATGTGGGGTTGGGACAGAACCCAGAGCCTCCCAAGGAGTCGGATGTGCTTTGCTACTGAGCTGTACCCCAGAGCCCCGCATCTGTACTTTTAGTTCTACCAAATCCTAAATAGTGAACTGTCCAATCTATTTCTACTGTAGCCACCATAGCTCATCGAGTCAAAACTCATGCATCTGAGGTCATCTTTCATACTTGCTCTCCTTCAGCCACTCAGAGGACACCACGAGAGTGTGTGCATTTCACCCCCACGTCACACTTGTCCACATCTTGCATCTGGCCTGCTGTCATTCCCGACCCAACAAGCACCGCCATGCCTGTTTCACCCCCATCAAGTCTGGTTCCTCACGGTTCCTACAGCAAAGACCGGATGTAAACTGTAAACTAGATGCCACCTAGAGCTCTTTAAAAGATTCCTATCCCATTTATGGGAAAGTAAAAAATGCAGCCAAATATAATGTAACACATCTGTAATCCAGACACTCAGAAAGCTGAAACAGAAAGATTGTTAGAGGCCAGCCTGGGCTATATAGTAAGAAAGAAAGTAAAGAATGGCAAGGGGGAAGAGAAGAAGAAAGGGGAGAGAGAGAGAGAGAGAGAGAGAGAGAGAGAGAGAGAGAGAGAGAGAGAAAGTATTGGGATTGGGTGGGGGGTGGGGAAATCAGAGAAGCAGCAAAAATGAAAAAGAACTAAATGCACTGGACTTAAGTTAATGAGGTAATTTTGGGGAAAGCCTGAATGAAGGGGGTTGGGGGGAGTGACAACAATGACACCTGGTTGCCAAGGAAACCACCTGTGGCCAAACAGTAAGGATTCTCAATTCCAACCTTCTACTTCAGTGAATTAGGGAAGAGAGAATGAATAAAGTTAGTGGGTCACCAGTGGCTAATGGTTTCTAAGCAATCACGCCTACATAGTGACCCTAGAGATGCCTACATAGTGAGAAGGCAGAGGGGCAGAGAGGGGCAGAGGCAGAGGCAGGCAGATCTCTCGAGTTTGAGGCCAGCCTGGTCTACAGAGCCAGTTCCAGGACAGCCAGGGACATACATATCTAAAAATCAAACCAACCAAAGCCGATGGCATCCCACTTCCTTCTGTTCCACAAGCAAACTCCATGAAGCACTCTCTCATTAGCTTTTATTGACTGTGACATGAGACAGAGCAAAGTTTCTCTTCCTCATCTACCACCACCTAGAAGTGCTTAACATACCTCAGCTAGGGAATGGCTCAGTGGGTAAAATGTTTGCTCTCAGACTGATCCCCAGGCTAGAATTTAAAAGCTGGGTGTGTAAGACATACCTATAATCCCAGCCCAGGAGAGACTGAAATAGGCCTATCCCTAGCGCATGCTGGCCAAACAGCCCAGCCTACATGTCAAGATCTAGGGCAGTAAGAGACCATGTTTCAAAACACAACGTGGGCCAGGAGCAAGCATGCTTTTTATCCCAGCACTGAGAGGTAGAAGCAAGTGGGCCTCTACATACTGAGTTCCAGGACACCCAAGGCTATATATAAACCCTGCCTCAAAAACAAACAAACAAACAAACAAACCAAAAAGCAATGTAGATGGCTCCCTAGAAGAACAATACCCAAAACAGGTCTCTACATATGTGTATATACACACACACACCAAAGGTAAGGGAATTTATTAAATGTTTAAAAACTAGACTGGAGAGATGGCTCAGTGGTTAAGAGCACTGACTGCTCTTCCAGAGGTCCCGAGTTCAATTCCCAGCAACCACATGGTGGCTCACAGCGACAGTATACTCACATATATAAAATAAATAAATTAAAAAAAAAAAGTTTAAAAACTAAATGTACTCTAAAAGCCGACTAGATTTCACATTTCTGGAATTCCACAATGGTTAGATCTAAAAACAGAACAACGAGCTCCTTCCTGGTCTTGTTTTTTTTTTTTTTGTTTTTTTTGTTTTTGTTTTTTGAGACATGATCCAGAAATCCTTGCTGGCATTGAATTTATGACACCCTTACACCTTAGCCTTCTGCATGCTAGGATTACAGACCAAGAGGCTGCACACCCAGGTTCCTAGTGCACCTTACAAGCCTGGGCTACAAAGATCCTAGGTTTTTGGGAGAAGAGAAAAGAAAATAAGTGAAAGGGTAATTATAGAGAGAATATCACAGTGCACATGAGGAACATGGGGGGGGGGGACATAGGGAGGGAGGTGGAGGGAGAAGAAGAGGAAGAGGTGGGGAGAGGGAGAGGAGAGGAGGTAGGGGAGAGGGAAGAGGGAGGAGAGGGAGAGGGAGGAGAGGGAGAGGGAGAGAGGGAGAGAGGGGGAGGGAGAGAGGGAGAGAGGGAGAGGGAGAGAGGGAGAGAGAGAGGGAGAGGGAGAGAGGGGGAGGGAGAGAGAGAGGGAGAGATTATAGGGAGAAACACAGAAAACTTGGGTGTTTTAAGAAAGTGAACAACACGCCGGGCAGTGGTGGTACATGCTTTTAATCCCAGCAATTGGAAGGCAGAGGCAGGTGGATTTCTGAGTTTGAGGCCAGCCTGGTCTACAGAGTGAGTTCCAGGACAGCCAGGGCTATACTGAGAAACCCTGTCTCAAGAAAAAAAAAAAAAAAAAGCGAACACACAACAGCATGTCACTGATGGAGGAGGGACAAATGAAGTGTAGTTTAGTGGTTTAGCCTTTTGTTTTCAAATTATCAATCCCAGAAACATAACTATTGCCTTTCAACTATGAAAAAGCTTAATAAATAGAAGTTGGATCAGAGCAGTGGTCCCACATGCCTTTAGTCTCAGTACTCAGGCAAAGGCAGGCAGACCTCAAGCAGAGTTCAAGGCCAAGTTGGTTACAAATTGAATTCAAGGACAACCAGTGCTATACCAAAAAAACCTGACTCAGAAAACCCAGCACCAGCACAGAGGCTGTAACGTGACTCAAGGCAGGGACACTCGACACTTTGCAGAGCATCCACATGGTGGGCCACGGCCACCTTAACTCTGCCTCCACAGCATCTTCGTTTTTACAAATTTGTTCATTCTTATTTTATGTGCTGAGTGTTTTACCTGCATAATGTAAATATTCTACATCTATGCCTGGTATCCCAGGAATTGGGGTCACAGATGGTTGTAAGCAATCATAAGGATGTTGGGAACCAAACTTGGGTCCTCTGTAAGAGCCAACATTTTAACCACCAAGCCAACATCACTCTAAAACCATTAAAAAAAATAATAAAGTTAAATAAAAATTAAAAACCTTTAAGAAATTAATGGCACATCTTTTAATTTCTGGCATTGTTAGTATTTTATCAGTTTAAAATATATTTACTATAAGAAATAGTGACTAAAAACCATAAGGCTTATCAATGGCTTTAAATTCTAACTAGCTGGGGTATCAGTTTATTTAAAAATATAATTTTACTAAAATTAGCAATCTCATGAGCATCTTCTTTTTTTCTTCTTTTTCCAGATTTCCTTAAAAAAAAAAAAAGACCTAGTGATTGGATCATCAAACAAATTGAAATGCACACTTGTTGAGTCTCAATGTTAGTCATGACAATTAGCATTTTACTGTGTAGTTAAAATGTATTTAGTGGTTTGCTAAATATAATCTAATTTTTCTCCCAACAAAGTAAAGGCGACAGGTGCTCTTGTACAGAGAAGGACTGACTTTCTTTCTTTCTTTTTTTTTTTTTTTTGGTTTTTTTCGTGACAGGGTTTCTCTGTGTAGCCCTGGCTGTCCTGGAACTCACTTTGTAGACCAGGCTGGCCTCAAACTCAGAAATCCGCCTGCCTCTACCTCCCAAGTGCTGGGATTAAAGGCTTTCGCCACCACCCACGGCAGGACTGACTTTCAGAATTAGGAAATTTGCTCAAGTTATAGCTAGTTAAGTCACTAAACTGTATCTCTCTTCTCAGATTTGTAGATAAAAAATTATTTCTAGGTCTGGGGATATGGCTCATTTTGTAAAGTGTTTGCGTCAATCCACAAGGCCCTGGATTGGATCCCTCTAGCACTCTATTAATGAGGCATGTTTGCCCATTCTGGTAATGCAAGCAGTGCCCCGGAGAAGCAGCAGATCAGAAACTCAAGGTGGTTCTCAGCTATGAAGTGAATTCCCGGTGTCTAAATGAAGAAATAAACCTTACCCACTGACTTAAGAGTTATTCTCTACCCGGCAGTGGTGGCACACACCTTTAATCCCAGCACTTGGGAGGCAGAGGCAGGCAGATTTCTGAGTTCAGGCCAGCCTGGTCTACAAAGTGAGTTCCAGGACAGCCAGGACTATACAGGGAAACCCTGTCTCGAGAAGAGAAAAAAAAAAAAAAGAGTTATTCTCTTAAGTTTTGGTTGTTTGGTTGGTTTGAGACAGGATCTCATTGTAAAGTCCTGGCTGGCCTGGAACTTACTAGGTCAGGCTTGGCCTTGAACTCACAGAGATGAGCTCCTGAGAGCTAGGATTAAAGGCGTGCACCACCTCACCCAGCATCTTCTTACAACAAGGAAACAACAGGAAGAGTTTCACATAGCCCAGAGCAGCCTCACACTTCAGCATGGGCTGCATATTGAGTGTGAGAGCAGCCTGAGCTACACCAGCTGAGGCCTTTTAAAAAAACAAACACAAAACAAAATTATTTCTACATTAATTGAGTTTGAATTTATGGTAATTCTGTCAAAATACCAAAAAATAGACTCTAAATTCACTGGAGAGGCTGAACCAGCAGCACTAAAGTTGGAGACCAGTCTGAACTTCATTCACACTTGTAGCTCAGTGATAAAAAACACTTGCAAAGCAAAGGTCCTTAGAGTGAGGGGACTTAGCTACTTTTGCATGTTACCAGTCAGCAATAAAAAACAAGCTAAAGGCCTTGTCCAAGTTGTCCAGCAGGCGAATAGCAATGCTGCAATCATGAACTCCTAGACTGGTGCCCCCTCCTTACAATGCATTCTAATCCTCATTTGACTCAAGAGTTTACTAGTGCCCTATTTTCCAAACATTAAGACAGAAAACAGTAAACACTCTCATGAAGGTTCTGACTCACACCACAATATCAGGAATTTCCAATCTTCCCACCAAGAGTAGGTTATCTACTTCAAATTCAGTACAAAGGGAGACAGAATACCTTCTTCGTCCATCTTTTAACTCCATTATAGCCTTTGGTTACCAGCTGTCTATGGAAAAAGCTGTTGAAGAAGTGGACCTAGAACAAACAGCAAACACAGTCAGCCAGGTTACAACACGCAGCACCCAGATTCAACTTCACAAGAAAATGAACAGAGCAAAGATTTTGTTGGTGGCTTTTATTGTTGGTTTGTTTTGTTTCTTATTTTTGAGACAGGGTTTCTCTGTACAGCCCTGGCTGTCCTGCAACTCCCTCTGTAGACTATGGCTGGCCTCAAATCCCCCTGCCTCATGGGTGCTGGGATTAAAGGCGTGAAACACTATGGCTGTTTTGTTTGTTGTTTGTTTGTAACATGTAGCTTAGACTGACCTCAAACTCTACTGTAGCTACAGATGGTACTGACTTTCTGATCTTCCTGTGGTGTGTGCTGCCATACCCAGTTTTTGTATGGTTCGAAGGCATCAAATGCAGGGTTTTGTACCTATGACTTAGCACTCTTCTAACTAATCTACATTCCCAAGCCATGATTCCCTCATTTGTTTTGGGTTTTTTGTTTGGTTTTTGATACAGGCTCTTTCTATGCAGCCTTTGCTGACCTGTATTAGATCAGGCTGGCCTTCAACTCACAGAGATCTACCTGACTATTCTCCTCACCACCACGATTAAAGACATTCACTCACTTCTGGCCAGGCCTAGATTTTTAATTAAAAAAAAAAAAAAAAAACTTTTTATTTTAAAAAAGAGGGGTGGGATGGGGGGCTGGAGAGATGGCTCAGTGGTTAAAAGCACTGGCTGCTCTTCCAGAGGTTGGAGAGATGGCTCAGCAAATAAGAACACTGGCTGTTCTTCCAGAGGACCTGGGTTCAATTCCCAGCAACCATATGACAGCTGACAACTGTCTAGAACTCTAGCTTCAGGAAGTCCAACACCTTTACAAAGACACACATGCAGAAAAACACAAAGTTACTTAAAATAAAAAAATTTTAAAACATTAAAAAACATATTAGAAAGAGAAATAGAAAGAGAAGGAAGGAGGGAGGAAGGAGAGAAAGAAAACACATTATAAAGCCAGGCGTGGTAGCTCACGCCTTTGATCCCAGCACTTGGGAGGCAGAGGCAGGTGGATTTCTGAGTTCAAGGCCAGTCTGGTCTACAAAGTGAGTTCCAGAACAGCCAGGACTACACGGAGAAACCCTGTCTCGAAAAACAAAAAAAAAAAAACAAAAAACAAAAAACACCCACACACATTATATAATTAACACAAGAGTCTATTTCGAAGTTTGGTTAGCATTGTTAACACGCCTTTAATTCCAGCACTCTGGGAGCAGAGGCAGGTGAATCTCTTGAGTTTGCAGCCAGCCTGTTTTACAGAGTGAGTTTCAGCACAACCAGGACTACACAGAGAAAGCATGTTTTGAAAACCAAAAAAGAAAGAAAAAGAAATGACTGTGCCTTTTCATGGTTGTTAGAGAGGCCTGAGTCTCCAAATTCATACCTTTCAGTTAGTTTTATAATTCCTACACTGGAGGTTAAAGCAATTGTTAATTCATTTTTTTTCCTCTTTTTTTGTTTTCTACTTTTCCAGACACGGTCTCTCTGTGTAGCCCTGGCTGTCCTGGAACTAGTTCTGTTGACCAGGCTGACCTCAAACTCACAGAGATGCATCTGCCTATGTCTCTTGAATGCTAGGATTAAAGGTATTTGCCACCACTGCCTGGTTTGCATAATCATTTCTATCTATAAAAATTACCTTAGCCAAAAGAAACATCAGGTCTTACATGCTACCCTTAGATTTCTTGGTTTCTCTGTCATCTAAGACAATGTTCCTACCAGTCTTTGCCACTTATTCAGTGCTAGAGACTGTACACAGGCTCTTGTCAGAGTAGACAAGACTCTAGTCTCACAGAGCAGTCCCTCTAACTTCAGGCATAAAACCTGTATCCTCTTGGTGCTTATAAATCTCAGCAGTAGTCACCAGACCAGAATAACATCATCATCAAGGAATGTAAGAATCAAAATTCCCAGCTCCCCACCCCCAAGACATAGTAAAGTTGCAACTCCTGCATAGGCCACAGCAATCTGCTGTTATGTGCCCTCGAGTGACTCTAAAGCAAATTCTCTAAGAACTATGTAACCCAGCATCGTAGCAGTCGCCTTAATCCCATCATAAGAAAAAATGGAGGAAGAGGATCCCAAATCCAAGGCCAATCTGGGATATGTAGTGAACGCTGTTTCAAAAAGAGCGAGGAGCCCAGCACTTGGGAAGCAGATGCAGATGGATCTCTGAGTTTGAAGCCAGTTTGGCCTGTATAGTAAGACCCTATCTCAAACAAACAAACAACCCAAAAGAGCTGAGTGTAGTGATTACACCTCCAACCCCCCAGCATTTCTGCAGGAGCAGGAAGTTGGCCTTATGTTCAATGCCAGCTGACCTACAGTAGTGAGATCCAGGGCAGCCAGACCTATAGAAGACCTAGTCATAAAAATCCAAAAATCAAAACAAAGAAGCATTCTGCTATTATTGGATTAATAATCAATTATTATTTGATCAATTTGTTATTTGATAATTATATAATTATCAATTGATTAGTTTCAGTTTTTAATCTCTGGCCTCCAGAATGCTGGGATTAAAGGTGTTCACAGCAATGCCCAGCCATAACTGTTTTCTTTTTTTTTTTTCCTTTTTTTCTTTTTTTGGTTTTTTCAAGACAGGGTTTCTCTGTGTGGTCTTGGCTCTCCTGGAACTCACTCTGTAGACCAGGCTGGCCTCGAACTCAGAGATCCACCTGCCTCTGCCTCCCAAGTGCTGGGATTAAAGGCTTGCACCACCACACCCGTCCTGTTTTCTTAAGAGAAAGGTAAAGGGCTTTAATTCCAACACTTAGGACAAAGAGGGAGAAAGATCTCTTGAGTTTAAACATATCCTAGTCTACATAGCGAGTTCCAAAAAAGCCAGGGCTACATAGAGAGATTTTGTCTTAAACAAAAGCAATAAAAAAAAATTTTAATTACTTAAAAGGTTAAAGGGTCTGAATTTAAATCAAATACCCAAGGGTTTTCCTCATCTTTTTTTTTTTTTAAGATTTATTTATTATATTTATATGAGTACATTGTAGTTGTTTTTAGACACACCAGAAGAGGGCATCAGAACCTATTACAGATGGTTGTGAGCCACCATGTGTTTGCTGGGAATTGAACTCAGGACCTCTGGAAGAGCAGTCAGTGCTCTTAACCACTGAGCCATTTCTCCAGCCCTCCCCCCACTTTTTTTTAAAATTCTGGCATGAATACACGTGCCAGTAGAAGCCAGAAGACACTTTGTGGAAAGCATGTGGGTCTCAGGGATTGAACTCAGATCGGTCGGTCTTTGGAGCCATCTTGTTAACAGTCTCTTAAAAAAAAATAAAGGCAGCCTGGGGCTCAGATGGCTCAGTGGTTAAGAGCACTGGCTGCTCTTCCAGAGGTCCTGAGTTCCTGTCAACCACATGGAAGCTCCCGACCATCTGTAATGGGATCTGACGCCCTCTTCTGGCCTGCAGGTGTACCTCCAGATAGAGAACTCACATAAAATAAATAAACTGGGCCTTTAATCCCAGCACTTGGAAAACAGAGGCAGGTGGATTTCTGAGGTGGAGGCTAACCTGGAGTGAGTTCCAGGACAGTCAGAGAAACCCTGTCTTGAAAAACCAAAAAAAAAAAAAAAAAAGCCAGCCCACTATGAAGCACAGGCTGACCTAAAACTCATCAAGCTTGAAGATGGATTATTACTTTACACTTTGAAAGAAAGTAAGGCTAAGCTTTATTTATTAAGATTTTGGGGGTGGGGGGAGGGGCTGGAGAGATGGCTCGGTGGTTAAGAGCACTGACTGCTCTTCTGAAAGTCTTGAGTTCAAATCCCAGCAACCACATGGTGGCTCACAACTATCTGTAATGAGATCTGAAGCCCTCTTCTGGTATGTCTGAAGACTGCTACAGTGTACTTAGATATAATAAGAAGTAAAATCTTTGGGCCAGAGCAAACAGGGCCAACCGCAGCGAGCGGGGCCTGAATTCAATTCCCAGCAACCACATAATGGCTTACAACCATCTATAGCTACAGTGTACTCATGTACATAAAATAAAATAAATAAATCTTTTAAAATTTTTTTATGTGCATAAGTGTTTTGCCTACATTATACAAATGTGTATCCAGTGCCAACAAGTCAGGGGAGGGAATCAGATCTCCTGAAACTGAAGTTCCAGACAGTTGTGAGCCACATTGTGGGCACAAGAAATTAAATCCAGGTCCCTTGCAAAAGCAACCAGTGCATTTAACCAATGAGCCATCTCTCTAGCCCCAAGACTAAGTTTTATTTAAAAATCTATAATAATCCTTGTTAAACATATCTTTTTTTTTTTTTTTTTTTTTTTTTTTGGTTTTTCGAGACAGGGTTTCTCTGTGTAGCCCTGGCTGTCCTGGAACTCACTCTGTAGACCAGGCTGGCCTTGAACTCAGAAATCCACCTGCCTCTGCCTCCCGAGTGCTGGGATTAAAGGCGTGCGCCACCACCGCCCGGCTCTCTTTTTTTTTTCTTTTTTTAAACATATCTTAAAAAAAAAAAGTATGCTCTGTAAAAATAAACACAACTGGAGCTGGTGAGATGGCTCAGTAGTTAAGAGCACTGACTGCTCTTCCAGAGGTCCTGAGTTCAATTCCCAGGAACCACATGGTGGCTCACAACCATCTGATGCCCTCTTCAGGCAAGTGGCACAGCACTCATACATTAAATAAAATTTTTAAAAAACACAAACAAGTAAGGAAGAGGGCTGGAGAGATGGTGCAGCGGTTAAGAGCATTGACTACTCTTCCAGAGGCCCTGAGTTCAACTCCCAGCAACCACATGGTGGCTCACAACCATCTGTAATGGGATCTGATGCCCTTTTCTGGTGTGCCTGAAGAGAGCAATGGTATTCATACATAAAAATAAATAAACAAACAAATCTTTAAAAAAAAAAAAAGGAAGGAAGAAAAATGGGCGTTGTGGGTTTTTTTAAATCAAAAATGGATTTTTTTTTCAGGTTCTCCCCACCTCCACCCCAAGACAGGGTTTCTCTGTGTAGCCCTGGCTGTCCTGGAACTCACTCTGTAGACCAGGCTGGCCTTGAACTCAGAAATCCGCCTACCTCTGCCTCCCAAGTGCTGGGATTAAAGGCGTGTGCCACCACTGCCCAGCTAAAAATGGATTTTGTTGTTGGTTTTTCTTCTTCTTCCTTGAAACAGGGTCTCATGTAGCCCATGCTGGCTGGCCTCAAACTTGCTATGTAGCCAAGAATCCTCCTGCCTCTACCTCCCAAAGTGCTAGGATAAAAGGTGATATGCAACCGCACTCAGTTTAAACAGAAATGATTTTTTAGAAAACATGGTGGACTCTAATGTGCAGTCAAGACATAATCCAACCCATTTAATCTAATAATTACAAATTATCAAATAATTACATACTGTTTAAAAGCAAAACAAACAAAAGAACAAAGACCACAGAAAACCTAACCACCACCTTATTTTGAATAACACAAGGATGCTCACAAAGAGAAAGCCTGCACCTACCTTGTCTGGGACTGCATCCATTATCAGCTCGCCATACATATTAATAACCTGCAGAGAGTAAAACCTGATTAGTCCTGCAGAATGCGGAGCATCCCCAGCAGGATGGGTGGTACACTGAATGCAGTGAAGGTAATAAGGCCTTGTTTCTAAAGATAAATGGAAAGCAAACCCGAAAACTGATTGGCCATCATCCTGTACCAGCTTCTCCCGAGAATCCACGTGCACTAACCTGGTCATTCAACCAGTTCTGCCCATCCAAAGTTGCCAGATCGTCCATATCCAGCATGTGCTTATTGTAGAAGATGCGGAAGTTACACTTTTGATGTCTGGCCCGGTAGTTTGTTATTTCCCTATTGATGAATGGTTTTCTAAAACAGATTTTGAAAGAAAAAGTTAAAATGAAGTGCACTTTATTCGATGTATAATTATCTCTTTTCTCTTAAGGGAAAAGTCACTTATGGCAGTAATATCTTTAAGGGCTTAACTTTAGCACCACTGACATACCTATTAGAAAAGTCTTCATTAAAGACATCTTTTAATCTCCCAAGGACATCTTTTTCACTGAGTGGGACCAGACTTCCATACTTTTTCATAACCTCATCTAGGAATCCTTACATAAGGGGAAAAAAAAAACATGGAAAAATTTTTCATCAAAGTTGTTTTCATAACACATATTCACACCTATTACAGAGAGCATAGAGCCATAACCCGTAAAAACGGTTACATCATTAAGAAAAAAATAGGTATCCTTCACCTTTGTAACCCATGAAGAAATGCTCACAGCAGTTTTTGTTGTTTCAGCTCATCTTAGCCAAAGGCAATTGGCGATGTCGGAGGAGGGTGTGCATACACACATGCACTCGCGAGCGCGCACACACACACACACACACACACACACACACACACACACACACGAGCGCGGGGTGGGGGTGGAGGAGTCAAGTCTAGTCAGCCTCCTACACTCTGGTGTTACAGGTGTGTGCCACCACACCCAGGTCATACAGTGTTTTTAAACAACTAACACACTCCAGAGTCTCTAGTTAAGAGTAATATTTCCATAGTGGGACCTTGAAGAAGAAACTTCTCAAGGACTCCTAAAAAGCCAAGCACAGTTATAAACTCCCGTGCTTCTAGCTACTGGAGAGGCTAAGGCCAAGGGTCACTTGGGTAAAGGAATTCCGGTCTAGCCAGGTGTGGTTTAAGAATAGCTCCTGGGGCTGGCAAGATGGCTCGGGTAAGGTTCTGAGTTCAATTCCCAGCAACCACATGGTGGCTCACAACCATCTGTGATGAGATCTGATGCCCTCTTCTGGTGTATCTCAAGATAGCTACTCTATACTTACATATAATAAATAAATCTTTAAAAAAAAAAAAAAGGAATAGCTCCTATAAGCTCTTTGTTGGAGGACGTGTGTCACTATGGGTAGGGTCGGAGGTTTCAAAAGCCCACTCCAAGCAGTGCCTCTGCCTGCAGCCTTCAGATGGGATATAGAGCTCTCAGCTCCTTTCCAGCACCATGTCTGTCTGCATGCCACCTTGCTCCCTGTAATGATGATAATGGACTAAACCTGTATGCCAGCCACAGTTACGTACTTCTTTTATAAGAGTTATCTTGGGGGCTGGCAAGGTGGCTCAGTGGGTAAGAGAACTGACTGCTCTTCCAAAGGTCCTGAGTTCAAATCCCAGCAACTATATGGTGGCTCACAATCACCCATAATGAGATCTGATGCCCTCTTCTGGTGCGTCTGAAGACAGCTACAGTGTACTTATGTATAATAATAAATAAATCTTTGGGCCTGAGCGAGCAAGGACTGGAGTGAGCAGAGATCCTAAATTCAATTCCCAACAACCACATGAAGGCTCACAACCATCTGAACAGCTACAGTGTACTCATATACATAAAATAAATAAATAAATACATCTTTAAAAGAAAAATAAAATCAGCAAGAGTTCTTAATAGATCTTTCCTGATTTGTATCTTTAAAAAAGAGTTACTTTGGTCATGCTGTCACTTCACACCAATAGAACAGTGACTAAGACACAAGGGGGAACAGCAAGATTCTTAGACAGAATGTGTGTGTGTGGGGGGGGGGGATAAGCGTTAATCATAATATTAAATGTCTTTACTCCCCCAGTAGTTTAGGAAGTAGTTTATTTAAAAAAAAAAAAGAAAGAAAGAAAGTGAAAACTGGTAAGATTGCCATCACTGTATTATTGCAACTTGGCTGTTTTGGTTGGTTGGTTTTTCAATACAGGATTTCTCTGTGTAGCTTTGGCTGTCCTGGAATTAGCTCTGTAGAACAGGCTATCCTTGAGATATCCATCTGCTCCTGCCTTAAGTGCTGGGATAAAGGAATTGGACACCACCACTACTTGGCAGCAATTTGATCACCATTAGCCAGTCTTAGTGCACAGGCCTGTAATCTCAGCACTCAGGAGGCCAGCTTCATCTATAGAGCGAATCCCAGACTACATGGTGAGATCTACATGGTGAGATCTTATCTCCAAACAAGCAGCAAACCTACTAACGTTACTCAGGACCCTGACCCTGTGAGGTAAGTTTAACTGGTAACAGTGAGCAAGGCCTTTCTCCTCCATGCTGCCTAAGCCGGCCTGAGATTCTCCCTCCTTGGCCTCCACGGTAGGAGCTGGGATTATAGGCCAGGTCTGGCTCTAAATAGGCCTGTTTTAAAATTGGGAATAAAAAATTTAAAAACAATTTTTATTGTTTATTTAGCTGTGGTACAAGAGATCAAACCCTGGACCTGATATATGGGGGGGCAAGAGTTCTACCATTTGAGCTATATCTGCATTTGAGCTGTATCTGCATTTGAGCTGTACCTGCATTTGAGCTATATCTGCATTTGAGCTGTATCTGCATTTGAGCTATATCTGCATTTGAGCTATATCTGCACTTGAGCTATATCTGCATTTGAACTGTATCTGCATTTGAGCTGTACCTGCATTTGAGCTATATCTGCATTTGAGCTGTATCTGCATTTGAGCTATATCTGCATTTGAGCTATATCTGCACTTGAGCTGTATCTGCATTTGAGCTGTATCTGCATTTGAGCTATATCTGCAGCCAAGGAAAACAGAATTTCTAAAGAGAGCCTTTAGCCTATTTAAGGCAGTCTTCAAGTCAACTTATGAATACATTCATTTAGTGGTCTCCATGATGACCCACTAAGCAAAAGTCCTCAGGAAATAAAACCCCAACATTATTTCTAAATAGTAACAAAGAAACTGGAGGCAGCTTAGCAAAGGTAGAAACATGACTTTGAGACAATGCTGTAAAGGAGGAACAGCAGTCTACCAAGCTGACAAGTGGCTCTGGCGATTACAGGAACCTCATAACCAGCTCCTTCTGTGGCTCTCACGCAACGGTTTCTGCCAGGCCATCAATTCAGAATGGAAAGTACTGTTGTACTGGGAGAGAAGCAAAGATGAAAACCCGTATTTCCTCCTGTTAACTCCCATCAGAGAGGCTCCCAACTTTCTGTAATGCTGGGAACCCAAGTCAGGGCCTCAAACATGCTAGACAAACCACAGACTTGCACAACCCCAGCCCTTCATTTGGCTTTTATTACATCCATTCATTGTGTGTGTGTACAGTGAGGTACACATGCAAATTGCATACAGAGGTCAGAGGACAACATGTGGGACATGGTACTCTCCTTCCACCGTGTGAGTTCCAGGTTGAACTCACGCTTGGCAGCAAGTGTCTTCACCCTTTACCCACTGGGCCATCTCCACAGCCCAGCCCAAAGTTTGGTTTTGGTTTGTTTTTAATGTGGAACTCTAAGTATTTGTTATAAATTAGGTCACACTCTCCCCAGAGGAAATCCAAGGAGGAAAAGCAGTCATGTGGCCCTAGAGACATATAGCAAGGTAACCTAGGGTAGGGTCACAGGTATGGCTGGTCCTTGGACAGCTCCCACCTCTTCATGGGAGGAGCGGGTGTCACTGCCTTCTTCTCAGTGGCTGCCATAGCAGAACTCTCAACTGTCTTGCCTGACATCAGGGCCTTTCGTGAGGACATGATGATTGAGGGAGGCACAACATCCCGGCGGCCATCACGAGTACAGTAGTAATTGTTGGACAGCTTGTGACTAGGACCCACAGGGAATTTAGGAGGTGGCTGGGTCCCCAGATGCCCAGTTCCGCTGCTTTTAGATAGCACGAGTAGCGGACGCCATATTCCTTCTGCTCCGAATGATGCTGGTGACCCCAAGGTTTTTTGAAATCATTCTCTCTAATTCTCCACCCAAGTCTACTTGGAGGTTCTAAGCTAAGAACAAGGCATATAACATTTTTTTAATTATTATTATTTTATGTGTATGGGTGTTTTGTCTGCATGTATGTCTGTATACCACGTATATGCCAGATGCCCAGAGGTCAGCAGAGGGCATCAGAACCTCTGGAACTAGAGTTACAGATGTTCCTGAGCTATCAAGTGGGTACTAGGAACTGATCCTGGATCCTCTGCATGGTCATCCACGGCTGTTCGCCAAAAAACTATTTCTCCAGCCCCAAGAATATATACTTTTGCTATATTTCCAGCCTTTACATCTTAACAGTTATCTTGTTTCTATATGGTGGTCTTATTTCTACATGGAAAAATGGCCCCAACAGAAGTCAGGAAACCTTAACATTTGAAAAGACTGCATTTAAGCAAGAAATTAAATATGGGTGGAAAGAGAATACTGACTGCACAAAACTGTCCTGACTGTCACATGGGCATGGTGATATATATGCACACTCACACAGAAACTCCATGTATGTACATACATTTATAAAATAGGAATAAAAATAAAAGGGGCTGTTGGGCGGTGGTGGTTCACACCTTTAATCCCAGCACTTGGGAGGCAGAGGCAGGTGGATTTCTGAGTTTGAGGCCAGCCTGGTCTACAGAGTGAGTTCCAGGACAGCCAGGGCTATACAGAGAAACCCTGTCTTGAAAAAAAACAAAAAACCAATAATAATAATAATAATAATAATAATAATAATAATAGTTCAAATTCCAGCAACCACATGGTGGCTCACAACCATCCGTAATGAGATGTGACGACCTCTTCTGGTGTGTCTGAAGACAGCTACAGTGTACTTAGATAATAATAAATAAATCTTAAAAAAAAAATAGAAACAGAATTGTTTTAAAAGGTAGTTTACGGTTGGAGAGCTGGCTCACAGGTTAAGAGAGTATAGTACTCTTCAGAAGACCACAGTTTAGTTCTCAGTACCCTTACTCGATGTTTGAGGCCAGACTGGGCTACCTAAAACTCTGTCTAAAAACAAAGACACCCAATCTTAAAGCCCAACAACGTAAGATTCGCATCTGTAATCTGTAAGCCTGGTAAAACTTAAATTTAAACCAGTTCTTCTTGAAAGGTAATTTGACCATCCTCTTAAAATGTTTAAGTACCAAAATTCTTCTAGTAGCAATCTGAATGACAATCTAACGGACAGAAACAACTGCACAGGAGAGTTCATTGCACCCTTAGAGCCAAATCAATGCAAACTGAGCAGGGAACTAAGCAACATCTACAAAATGGAGCAGTGTAAAAGGTATCACAACACCTAGGTTTAAAGGCAAGCCATGTGTGGGGGGTAAAACTGAGACTCTCTGGAAAGGACAGCATACAGCAAGTGTGGGCAACAAAGAACAGTGCATACCAGAAAGGCAGGTTGAGAGCTGCTCATCATCCACTGGAGACGCTGTCTGGCTGCTCTTGCCACCTGACATTTGGTTTTCTACTTTGGGTTCACTGCACAGCAAGGGAGCATCCAGTGGACTTTTACAGTAAGGGTGGTCCAGCAGCTTAGAACTAAGAATGCTCTGCTTCAGAGACCCATCCTCCTCCATCTGGAAGTTCTCATTCTGGGCAGGCTCCTCAGACACAGGCCCGTCTACACTACTCACAGATTTGTCTGCTCCAGACACTGGCAGTTTCTCTCTGTCATCGCTGACAGCACTTGTCCCGCTTTCCTGACCCAGCGCCATAAGTGCTCTTTCAGTTTCTGGAGAGAACTTGTCACTAGAAGGATGTTCCATTAAAGGGATTTCATGAATTTGCTCTGTACATTCCCACTTAGGACAAGAGGATGACTGGTCCCAATTGTATGCAACACAGCCATTCTGCTGGTCAGGGAATGTGTCATCTAAACCATGCTCCTTGTCCAATACAGGGTTTTCTTTAGTGTGACCATCAGGCACGTGACAGTTTTTTCCCTTCCCCACAGCACTGCTGTCCATGTCTGGAAAGTATGGCTGACACCGACAAGGATCTTTAGGTTCTAGGGAAGGGACTGGATTGCAATTGTCACCCTCAGTGTTATTATCCCTAAGGTTCTCTTGATGGTCCCCAGTGACCTTCTGTACCCAACTTCGCTGGGCCTTTCTTAGCTTGCAAACTCTGCTTTTCGTTCTGAAGTGCTGGGATCTGAAAATCCTATACCGAAATCTAATCATGGATAGTTTCTCATACATCATCAGAGACGCTCTGACTCTTCGGTGTTGGTTAAGCTGGAACTGCTTTGGAATCAGGGGTCTCCTGTTCCTGTGGTGCTCTAGCCCTTGGTAGCAGCCATGACAAACTCGCTTTCTATGTTTGTTCAAGACCACAGTCTTGCCACTGTCACCTGGACTTTGGCTCTCCCCACTGAACTTCATGGGAAAGTCTGAAGCTTGTGGGTCTGTGGTAGGTTCGTGACCATTGGCTCTACCTAAAACAGTGTTTGCTGACAAGCCAGGAGCTGCCTTCAGAAGGCTTTTCTCTCTGCAGTATTTATGGTCCAAGCTCTTTGCTGAAGACAGTAATTTATCTGCTTGGAGTTTCAGGAGACTCCTTGAGGAGGAAATGAAGTGCTTACTGTCCTTTCTTTTCACTTTGGGGTACAAAGTACTAACATTTTGAGTAGCCAGTCCAGACTTTGTCTTTGAACAAAACGGTACATCTTGAATCCATGTTTTCTGGATGTGAAGACCCTTATTACACTGGAAATGCTTCACCTGCCGATGCCAAGCAACTGGCCTTCCCAGCTTAGCTTTCAGAAAGCACAAGTTTTGGGGAAAGTAGAACTTCTTAAAGCTTCCAAACCCAGCATTCCATTTCTCAGAAAAGGCTAAGTGAATTCCTTTCTTCCATAGAATTTTCTTCTGTTTTTTCATTTTTCTGATGCATAATGAGAACTGGATGTACCTATAAAACAAAATGTAAAGAAAATTTAAATTTCAATGTAAGTATAATGTCATAAAGACATATAGCAGTTAAGATCAAAATGAAAGAGAATATGTGTACTTCAATTTACTCTGTCAGCTCTAAGGAAATCCTACCTGACTGAGGTTCCCACTGCAAGATCTGAGAAGAAGGAAGGCATGAACATTTAATACAGCCCCATTTTCTCTATACCTGGTTCTGGTGGAGATATTTCTAGAACCATTTCTGGCAAGATGTAGTCACACATGCCTTCTTTTTTTTTTTTTAATAAAAAAAATTGTATTTACTTAGAAGCATTCAGAATGTCAACAAAACAGCCTCAATTTTTTTTTTTGCAATTACAGAGTGGTATTCAGTTAACAGAACAACAATTATCTTCGTATACGCTGCATCAGAGACAACTGAAGATGAAAAAAATAAAACCCAAAAATAAAACCAAAAGAAAAAAAAAAAAAACAAACTACTATCCCCATATATAACTAATTTGTGCTGTGCACCAACAAGAACCTGCTTTAAATTTCCATGCCAATTTACAACCCCCAGACTGTACCAGGCAAGGTTAGTGGCTATTGAAAATACCACCAGGACAGGGCTATCTAAAGACACATTCGGTAGTGTGTTAACTATACAAAAAAAGACACTGTACAGTTTAAAAACAAATCTTACACAGCCTTACATTTCAATTTTTTTCTTTAAAAGGAGTGAGTTGTGTACAGGGGGGTTAAATGCTTTATAGACAAGAAAAAAAAACTGCGCTAGAACCAACTTATTCATCATCATCTTCTTCTTCATCTTCATCTTCTTCCTCCTCTTCTTCATCTTCCTCTTCCTTCTTTTTCTTGCTCTTTTCAGCCTTGACCAC
This sequence comes from Mus musculus, assembly GCF_000001635.26. Classification (NCBI taxonomy): domain Eukaryota; kingdom Metazoa; phylum Chordata; class Mammalia; order Rodentia; family Muridae; genus Mus; species Mus musculus. The sequence continues at coordinate 31,991,346 of NC_000082.6, forward strand.
CCCCTTTTTCGCTGCATCAGGTTTTCCTTTAGCTCTGTAGGCAGCAATATCCTTCTCATACTTCTCCTTCAGCTTGGCAGCCTTCTTCTCATAGAGCTGCTTGTCATCTGCTGCAGGGTTGTTCTACATCTCTCCTAGTTTCTTTGCAACATCACCAATGGATAAGCCAGGATGCTCGCCTTTGATTTTGGGGCGGTACTCAGAACAGAACAAGAAGAAGGCCGAAGGAGGCCTCTTGGGTGCATTGGGGTCCTTGAACTTCTTTTTGGTCTCCCTTTGTGGGGGATGTAGGTTTTCATTTCTCTTTCATAATGAGCCTTGTCAGCCTTTGCCATATCTTCAAATTTCCCCTTTTCTTTAGCAGACATGGTCTTCCACCTCTCTGAGCACTTCTTAGAGAACTCTGAGAAGTTGACAGAAACATCCAGGTGCTTCTTCTTGTGCTCCTCCCGGCAGGTTTGCACAAAGAATGCATATGAGGACATTTTGCCTCTCGGCTTCTTAGGATCTCCTTTGCCCATGTTTAGTTGATTTTCCTCCGCGAGGCACAGAGTCGCCCAGTGCCCGTCCGGCTCGCGCTTGCCCCGGCGCTGTCTCTATGGAGCTCAATGTACTGCAATGGATGTGAGAGTGGAAGCCAGACACAGCCTCCACACATGCCTTTAATCCCATCATTTGGGAAGCTGAGGCTAGGTAGACCTCAATCTTTGTGAGTTCCAGACCAGCCTGTTCTAAGTTCCAAGTCTGCCAGACACCTTGTAACAAAAATTTTTTTCTCAGTATGCACTAATTTTTGTTTTGGGGATTTTTTTGTTTGTTTGTACATGGATATATTTCACCTACATGTATATAGGTTCACCACTTTAAGTGCCTACTGCCTGTGGAGGCCAGAAGAGGGCGCTGGATGCCTGTGGTTATGAATAGCTGTGAACTACTCTGTGGGTGCTGGAAATTGAACCTAGGTCCTCTGTAAAAGCAACAAGCTAGCTGCTAAGCCATCTCTTTAACCCACTCTCTCAGTTTCTAATAGAACACTCAAGGCAAAAAAATCAGAAGAGAATTTCTAGTGTTTTAGTACTTGACTACCTTGCCAGCCACAGAATTTCTATATTGACGCTGTGGTCTCAACTGTAAAGTGAAAGATAGTAAAGAAGAGGGACCAAGCACCCCTTCAGACGGATTTCATATCTACTAATGTGGTCCACATAGTCATCACCCTCAAGGAGATCGGGCTCACTTTTACAGTCAGAGCTGAGTGTCTATAAAGGAACAGGACTTCATCGGATACTCTCATATAAGGAACACAAACAAACACGAGCACGCACAAAGAATTTCAGGAATAGCTGATAGAGGTAAAAGATGAGAAGGAATAAATGAAAATTAGACATAAGGGCTGGAGAGATGGCTCAGTGGTTAAGAGCACCGACTGCTCTTACGAAGGCCCTGAGTTCAAATCCCAGCAACCACATGGTGGCTCACAACCATCTGTAATGATAAGTGAATCTCTTCTGGGGTGTCTGAAGACAGCTATGGTGTACTTACATATAACAATAAATAAATCTTTAAAAAAAAAAAAAAGAAAAAAGAAAATTAGACATGAAGCTGGAGGTGTAGTCAGTCAATACACAGGCATGATGGGGCTGGAGACAGATTATTTGCCTAGCATGCATAAAGCCTTGGATTCAATTCCCAACATAAAACCAATCATGAAGGCACACACACACACACACTCAACCCCAACACTCGGGGAATGAAGATCAGAAGTTCAAGGTCTGTGGGAGAAGGGTCTTACCCGCTATGAATCCTTCAAGCTACAACCTACAGGGCAAGTAACTGGAGCAGTAACCATGGCACAGAAGCCATGAGGACAGCAAACAGTTCCCAGGGAGATGTGAGGCATGAGAAGGGCATCATGCCTGGTACTGTAATCCTGGCCAGAACCCCGAGACTGGGGCGGTGGCAGGTCCTATGGGTAGCCAGATCTGGTGGTATACAGCTTTAATCTCAGCAGAGGCTGAAGATCTCAGAGTTCAAACTGCTAATGAGCTCAAGGCCAGTCTGGTCTACATAGCAAGTTCCAGGTCCACTAAGGCTACATAGCGAGACCTTGTTTCGAAAACTAAAAAGCAGATCAATGAGTAACACAGTTAACAGGTCAAAAAGGCTAAAACCTAAGGCCATGAAGTAAGCTACATGAGGCTGTTAAAGCCCTAAATTAGAAGTAACACATACCCATGAAGGTTAGGAATATAGATGGTGCTGAGAAAGAAGGTCATCCAGAAGTCTGAACACCACCCCACACACAACCACCCACACACACACACACCCCACACACAACCACTCACACACACACACACACACACACACCCCACACACAACCACCCACCCACCCACACACACACACACACACCCCACACATACACCCCACACACAACCACCCACCCACACCCACACACCCCACACACAACCACCCACACACACACACACAACCACCCACACACACACACACACACACACACCCTACACACACACACACCCCACACACAACCACACACACACACACCCCACACACAACCACCCACACACACACACACACCCCACACACAACCACCCACACACACACACACACCCCACACACACAACCACCCACCCACACACACACACACAACCACCCACACACACACACACACACACACACACACACAACCACCCACACACACACACATCCCCCACACACAACCCCTCCCTTCCACATACACACACAATAGCCTGCCTCCTACCCTGAGAGACAACCTGCTCCCTTTCTTGCCAAGGATGAGTCAGGAGAGTCACACCAGTAGGAAAAGCACAGGGCAAGCCAGGATGAGTGAATTCCTGCAGAAAACTTGTCCCCTCACCTTATAAGGATACACTGCTAATAAGGAATCATTCCTTCAGGATGAGAGAAGGCATGTAAGGAGAAAAGATTATAGATATTTAACCCTCCCCTAAAAGGTTCAACAATTACTCCTCAGGGTGTTCTGAAGTTAGAGAAATGTCTTAGGCTCTGGATCCTAATCACACAGCCTCCATTCCCCCCAGGGATAAAATACATGGACTGTGAGAACAGTCTGAAGGAGAAAGCTATACTCAATGAGACACACTTTTGGTCTGTTTTATTTTTTCCAGACAGGGTTTCTCTATGTAGCCCTGGCTGCCCTCAAACACAGAGATCTGCCTTCCTCTGTCTCCCAAGTGCTGGGATTAAAGGTGTGTGCCACCACCCATCCCCAGCAAAACATACTTCTGTTTTTCTTTTCTTTTTTTTTTTTTTTAAAGATTTATTTAGTATTATATGTAAGTACACTGTAGCTGTCTTCAGACACACCAGAAGAGGGAGTCAGATCTTGTTACGGATGGCTGTGAGCCACCATGTGGTTGCTGGGATTTGAACTCTGGACCTTCGGAAGAGCAATTGGGTCCTCTTACCCACTGAGCCATCTCACCAGCCCATACTTCTGTTTTTCAACTCATCCTCTGAGATTGCGGCAATCTCTGATTCATTCTCTAAAAAAGTTGGTTAGTTTATTAAAAAATAAATAAATAATCCATAAATGTACACAGATATTCCCCCACAATGGCCCTGCATGGCCCATAGTATACCCAAGTTTCATGTATTCAAGATTTCCCATAGCACCTTAGCGCACAGTTTGAGGCTGAACCTAGGACATTATACAGGGTAAAGATGTTCACCCACACACCTGCAACCCCATTCTTAAAAACCACTGAACAAGCTGGGCGTGGTGGCGCACGCCTTTAATCCCAGCACTCGGGAGGCAGAGGCAGGCGGATTTCTGTGTTCGAGGCTAGCCTGGTCTACAGAGTGAGTTCCAGGACAGCCAGGGCTACACAGAGAAACCCTGCCTCGAACCCCCCCCCCCAAAAAAAAAAGATAAAGAAAGGGAGCTGAGCTCACTCTGCTCTTGCAGGACCCACGTTCAGTGCCAGCACCCATATGCTGGTTCACAACCACCTGCAAATCCAGCTCCAGAGGATCCCACAGCCCTTCTGATGTCTGAAGGCTTATCTGCAGAAGAGATGTACATACATTCAAGCATACATACACATAAAAATAAGATTAAACAAGAATTTTTTAAAAAGAAAACACAAACAAAAACCTTGGTTACTGGCACAAAAGAAAAACTAACAAGAGAGTCATACACAGTTGCACACTCTAATCCCAGTACTTGGAATAGGAATGTAGGAGAATTAGGACTTTGCCTGGGGACATGAAATTCTGTCTTAAAAACAAAGTAACAAAATAAAAGTCAGACTGGTGGTTCTTATTTATTTATTTATTTATTTATTTATTATATGCAAGTACACCTTAGCTGTCTTCAGACACTCCAGAAGAGGGTGTCAGATCTTATTACAGATGGTTGTGAGCCATCATGTGGTTGCTGGGATTTGAACTCAGGACCTCTGGAAGAGCAGTCAGTGTTCTTACCCACTGAGCCGTCTCTCCAGAGCAGCCTGGTGGTTCTTACCCATTGTTCTAGCTCAGGAGGCAGAGGCAGAATTACTCCAAGTTTGGATCCAGCCCAGTCTACACAGTGAATTATTGGCCACCCAGAGCTACAAAGGAGATTCTATTCTGTCTCAAAGTAAAGTAACAGTAGCTGAAGTCTATGCCTAGCATGCAGGAAGCCCTAGGGCAGTGGTTCTCAGCCTTCCTCACCTTGCAACACTTGACTGCAGTTCCTCATGTTGTGGTGACCCCAACCATAAAATTTCGCTGCTACTTCATAACTGAAATGCTGCTACTGTTATGAACCATAAGCAAATATCTATGTTTTCCAAATGGTTCCATGCAACCCCTGTGAAAGGGTCAGTAGACCCCCAAGGGGGTCACAACCCACAGGTTAAGAACCACTGCCCTAGATCCAAACAAAACAAAACAAAAGAACCTCCACCAGAAAGTTACAAAACTAAGAGGTAAAGAGAGAGGGCTCTCAGTCTGGAAGATGAAAAGGTTCTGAAGATACACTGTGGTGACAGCTACACAGCACGGATGCACTCAACAGCTCTGCGCTGTAGTCCTAAGAAAGATGGAGCTGGACATATGGCATACTTTTGAGAGCTGAGGCAGGAAGAGGCCAGCTTGGCTAAATAAGACCTTTGCTTGGAAAAACAAAAAGGTTAAATAGAAAAAAAAGAGGCCGGGATGGGAGGAGCAGCTCAGGTGGGAGGAGCAGCTCAGTGGTACTGCACGTGCCCAGCACAGACAAGGCCCTCGCTTGACCCTAGCACCTCCAGACAGAGGAGGAAAGGCAGAGTGCACAAAGAAACAGCACACAAAACAAAAAAAAAAAAAAAAAAAAAAAAAACATTAGACTCTGGCAAAATAGAGCAAGATTTTTTTTTTTAAAGGAACAACCAATGGCTGGAGAAATGGCTCAGCATTTATTTAACAGCACTTACTGTTCTTCCAGAGAACACAAATTTGGTTCCCAGCACCCATGTCTAATAGCTTACAACTGCCTATAACATCAGCTCTAGAGGATCCAACACCTCTTTTCTCTGCTGACATCTGCACTCATGTGTACATAGCCACACATAAACATAAATAATTTTTTTTAATGAGCAACCAAGAGACTGGAGAGTTGGCTCAGCAGCTAAATGCAGGTGCTGTTCTTCCAGAGAACCCAGGTTCAGTACTGAGGTGCCACTTAGCAGCTTGCAACCATCCCTAACTCCAGCTCCAGGAAATCCAAGGCCCTTTCCTGGCCTCTGCAGCTATCAGGCATGTATGTAGTGCACATACATGCATGCTGGCAAAACACTCATACACTTAGAATAAAAATATATTTTTTAAAATGAGCAATCATCTCTGAGTTCAAATCCAGCCTGGTTCACAGGGCAAGTTCTAGGGCAGCCAGGACTACACAGAGAAACCCTGTCTAGAAGAACAAAACACAACAACAAAAAGTCTACCTGAAAAGGCAGCTTCAGGTACCAACGAAGACCCAATTTAGTTCCACCCAACACCAACAGGTGGACTGCCCTTGGGCAGAGGCAACTATACTGTCACCTAGTTCTACCTGCACAGGAGTCTCAGGCAGAGCCAACTGGAGCCATTACAAGTTGAAGCCCCATTGGCTGGCCCACTGAGCCCCTGCATTAACTTTAGAATGTGAAATTTGTCTCTAAAGACTAAACATTGCACTGGTTCCTTCTATCAACACACACACACACACACACACACACACACAGAAGTGGGGGGACAGAAAGGGTGGGGAGAACAGAAACCACCACAAAAATTAGGAGACACAAAACACAACAATTGCATCAACGAAAAAAAAATTTTTTTTTTTTGAGACAGGGTTTCTCTGTGTAGCCCTGGCTGTCCTGGAACTCACTCTGTAGACCAGGCTGGCCTCGAACTCAGAAATCCGCCTGCCTCTGCCTCCTGAGTGCTGGGATTAAAGGCGTTCGCCACCATGCCCGGCGAAAAATTTTATAAAAAGGGTAACAAAGTCATGATATATAAAGTGTTAATATTCTTAATGCATAAAGAACTCTTAAATTAAGAAAGAAAAGACAAACCGGATAGTGGTGGCACATGCCTTAAATCTCAGCGCTCGGGAGGCAGAGAGCAGTTAAGATTTCTGCATTCAGGGCAGCCTGGTCTACAGAGGGAGTTCCAGGGAAGCTAGGGCTGCACAGAGAAACCCTATTTCAACAAACAAACAAACCTAACAAACAAAAAAGACAAAAAGCTTGATAACCTAATGAGAAAAATCCATAAGGAGGCAATTCACAAATATTTCCAAATAACCTTTAAACATTAAAAAAAAAAAGTTCATCTTCACTCCCCCCACCAGGGTCTCCTTCTGTAGCCCTATCTATCATGGAAATCACTGTACACCAGGCTAACCAGGAACCCTGCCTCCCTACTGCTGGGGTCAAAGGTGTGCACCACCACCAGCCAGCTCAATTTTACCCTCAAGAAAAGAGGTCTGGGACTATGCTCAGAGAGTGTTAATTAGCTGGGCAGTGGTGGAGCACTCGGGAGGCAGAGGCAGGCGGATTTCTGAGTTTGAGGCCAGCCTGGTCTACAGAGTGAGTTCCAGGACAACCAGGACTACACAGAGAAACCCTGTCTCGAAAAAACCTTAAAAAAAAAAAATTAGTGTTACTTGGCATGTGTCAAAGTCCCAGGTTTATCAGCTCTACCAAAGAAAAAGAAAAGCTGTAACACACCCTCCTGAAGGAATCATCCTGCCAGCCAAAGGTTACTTTCTTTCTATTTTTAATGTTAATCTGTAGTCCAAACCTACCTCAAATTAAAAAGCCTCGGCCTCTGCCACCTAACTAAAAAAGGCATTTGCATACTTTGCTGATAGAATTCCAAACTGATGTAATCATTTTGGAAGAGAATTTGGGAAGACTTTATAAAAACCACAAAATTATCCTTAATCTGGCAGTCCCACTTTAAGCAATTTAAACTGGAGACACAGCTGTGATAATAATGAAGAGGCTATCTGTTGAAACATTGTTTATAGTAGCAAATAGTCAGTCAGTGCCCACAGGCAAGAGCATGGCTGATAAACTACTTCTCTGTGTGATGAGTGAAGCTTCACTGGAGCAAGGATTCTCTAGCTCCCAGCACGCAGCCATTTGTAGAATGCATCCTTAGAGGAAGAGAGCAAAGTTCACAGGTGGAAAGGTGGCAGAAATGAGGAGGGAGGGACACTTCTCTGAATGTTGTTTTCCTACAGGTCTGGCTTTAGGACCAAGCTAAATGAGCCTGGCCTGCTTGCTTTCTTTTCCTTTCTGCAGTACTGGAGAATTAAACTGAGACTTCATGAATGCCCAGCAAGTGTTCTACTGCTGAATATCTCTTAGTCCCTGAATTTCAAATAACTAACACAATCATACATTAAAAGCAGAAAATTAACAATTGTAGAAAACAATATTCTGACTACATGCTCAAGAGCTAAAGACAACGACTACGTATAGGTATTGTACAATGCATACAAAATCTCCTTTTTCATAGACGTAGGCATCAATTCTGATATTGTCAGTATTCTAAAGTTGAGTAAATAAGTAAAATGTGTGGTGGATAATTAAAGCTAGACTTTCCACCACTAGGAAAACAATGAATCATGAAATGATGATGATGAGGAAGAGGAGGAGGAGAGACAATACTGGAGGTACCACTTACATAGATTAAGTGTACATATACATACATATTTTGACTGTTAATGAAGCAACACAATTCCAGTAAAAAGTGAACACCCTAACAACCAGATCTTGGTTTCTAAATATAATTATCTACTGAAAGAAATTTCTAAACTCAGCATGATGACTCAAGTTTGAAATCTCAGCGCTCTGGAGGCTGAGACAGGAGCATAGACGTCAATGTCATCACTGGTTACGTAGCCCATTGGAAGGCCAGCCTGAACTACAGGAGACTGTCGCAAAAACAAAACAAAATAAAAACCCAGAACTCGGCAGAGAAAGCAAAAGAAACATGGACCTAAAATGTCACTGTAGCTGGGCGGTGGTGGCGCATGCCTTTAATCCCAGCGATCGGGAGGCAGAGGCAGACGGATTTCTGGATCTCTGAGTTCGAGGTCAGCCTGGTCTACAGAGTGAGTTCCAGGACAGCAAGGGCTACACAGAGAAACCCTGTCTCGAAAAACAAAACAAACAAACAACAAACAAAAAATGACGCTGTAGTGCGGGAACATACACTGGCACTCAAAAATAATGTCAAAACAACCATAACAACATGAAATCTCACGAGCAACCAAATACATGACAGTTAGAATCCAACCCTGTATGTGTGTGTGTGCGTGGGGGGGGGGGGGAGTGGGGAAAGGCAGAGAGACATAGTCTCACTATATAGCCTTGGCTTGCCTAGAACTTCCTATATAGACCACAGTGACCCCAAACTCATAGATTAGCTTGTTTCTGCCTCTGAAGTGCTGGGATTAAAGGAATGTATCACTATGACCTGTATAATTTTGAAGGTAGAAGGGACATCTTCCTTACATATAATTTCAAATAAAAAAAATAAAGAATGAGTGAAAGAAACAAAAAAAAAAATAAGAACCATAACTTCTCTTAAAAGTAACAGATGGGGGCTGGAGAGATGGCTCAGTGGTTAAGAGCACTGACTGCTCTTCTGAAGGTCTTGAGTTCAAATCCCAGCAACCACATGGTGGCTCACAACCATCCATAATGAGATCTGATACCCTCTTCTGGTGTGTCTGAAGACAGCTATAGTGTACTTAGATATAATAATAAATAAATAAATCTTAAAAAAAAAAAGTAACAGATGCAGCCAGGTGTAACCACAATTCTGAAATCCATGTGGGCCTGGGAGGCTGGGGCAGGACTATCATTAAGTAGCCAGACTCTATCTTAGGAGAAAAGCACGGGGAGGGGATATGTCTAGGAGATTCCTCAGTGGGAGAAATGCTTGCTGCACAAACATGAAGACCCGATTGTGGGTCCCCAGGACTCAGATAAAAGCCCAGCACAGCAACACATCCTTATAATCCCAGGACCAGGTAGGGATAAAAGACAGACTCCTAGGACTTGATGGTCAACCAGTCAGCCAAATGGGCGAGTTCCAAGTTTAATGAGAGACCCTGTCTCAATAAATAGGCTGGAGAATTCGCATCACACACTTTCACACAGGCAAGTGTGCCCATCCACACATTAGAAAACATTGGAGAAAAATGTCTTTGAAGTTCTGTGGAAAAAATATTTTCAACAAGAGAATTTTAGGCCCACCTAAAAACTAGTGAGTGAGAACAGAAAAAGGTTTTTGGACAGGTGATTTATCGAAGTACACACTTCCCATACACTCTTCTAAGATCCACAAGTCGAGAAGTTACATGACAAAAGAAGGCGTAAATCAGGAAGACAGGGGCCCTAGGGCTGTGGAACCAGGCTCAGTACCTGCCTGGCATGTGCAATGCTTGTGTTCACTCAGTACTTAAAGATGGGAATAAAACGAAAGGTGTGGAGAAAGGCCCAGAAAACTAAAACAAAAGACAGGCAGGGAGCCTGACTACTAACAGAAACAAAAGTGAGCATGCCAGGCAGTGGTGGCACATGACTTTAATCCCAGCACTTGGGAGGCAGAGGCAGGCGAATTTCTGAGTTCGAAGGCAGCCTGGTCTACAGAGTGAGCTCTAGGAGAGCCAGGACTACACAGAGAAACCCTGTCCCGAAGGAAAAAAAAAAAAGCGGGCATGCTCCAGATGGTTAAGAGCACCTGCTCTCTTTTCAGCACACACATGGTGGCTCACAACCATTCATTACATCCAGGGGACCCAACACCCTCTCCTGATCCCCACAGGCACCAGACAACATGTGGAGCACATGCATACAGGCAAAATATGCATGCACCTTTTTCCCCCCTAAAAGAAAATGGAGGAGGGTGGCAAAAGAAGTGAGAGCCATAAAGAAAAGATGCACAAACCGGGCTTGTGGTCCCAGCATTTACAAGGCCAAGACAAGGGGATCACTGCAGGTTCAAGGCCAGCCTAAGCTACACAGCAAACTGCCAGCCTGTGCTACACAAGAAATGGTTTAGAAGTAAAGTACGGGATTCTGAGATATAGGTGCAAAGGCCTCCTAAAAGGGATTAGACAAATCAAGCATCCCAGGCAGATGATTTTCTAAACACCTAGCACACAGATACTATCTCATAACAAGACACCCTGAAAGTTTCTGGTTACTGGTAAGAAATTAGCCAACACTGGTTACTCTTCTCACACCAGCGTCTTATCAATAAGCACAAGGCGTCTGAGTGACTAGGTCTCTTGGATGCTGCTCACTCATAGCACAGATTGCAGCGAAGTTCCAACCATACAGGATTCTGCGCTCTCGCTCTCGCTCTCTCTCTCTCTCTCCTGGCAGCCTTCTTCATATAAAGCTTATTCTGGACAAAAGGCAAAAACATAATTAGTAATGCGCCATGTGTCCTGAATATTCTTAAGTGGCGTTTTAACCAGATCCTCAAAAAATTTCATTCAGTTATTTCAACTAATTTGTATTGGTATAAGAACACGCCTACGATAAGGTGGTGAACTAAAAACAATACCAAACGGCAAGCTAGAGCTTCAACTCAGCTTCTCCGGGCTTTAAGTACAAACTCCCATGACCTTTCCGTATCCCACTTCTCCCAACAGAATGGCCCCCACAGTGGGTTAATTAACCTCATCGTGGGGTTAATAACTACCCAGCACGGACAGAATAAAAAAAAGTAGCTTCCCACCATCCTAAAAGCCCAAAGGTACCACGCATGAGCAGGGTGGGAAGGGACCATGGCAAGGAGCAAGCGGAGCTGTCGGATCCACTCAAACCCCTCCACGTCCGACTCCGCAGGAGCTGAAAGCCTGACAGCGATCACCAGGAAAAGCTTTCCCTGGCTTCGGAAGGAACGGCCCGGGGAGGGGGTGTTCTGGCTGTCTGGATCTCAAAGGCTCATGCTGCAGAGGCAGAAGGAGGGCCGCGGTCCCCGGAGACCAGCGCCCACTAGGCGGCCTGCGTGCGGGCCTCGGGCGGCGCTGAGCTGGCGCCGGGAAGGGCTGGTCAGCAGCACTGCGGACGTCTCCTGGCCTGGGCTGCCCCGCTCCCGCTTACCTACGTTCTTTGCTCCCGGCACCTAAGCTTCTGCCTGGACGGACGCTGCGGGACCGCTGTTTCGCCTTCGCCCACGCCCACGCCCACGCCCGGGGAAAGCCAGGCCAGCCACCGGGGCTCCGGCCTGCTTTCGGCCGGCAAGGCGGCCGAGCTTCCTCCCAGCGGCAGCGCGACACCAGCGCCTGCTTTTCGCGTCACCTCCTTCCTTGCCCTTCCGCCAGAAGCTCCGCCCACGCCTTGTGCGAAGAGCGTGACTAGGGCGTTAACCTCGAGGCGCTGGGTGCACTGCTGTCCCTAAAGTCCTGGATCTGCAAGGGCAGGTATGGGGAAAACTGCAACCCTGAGCGGCCCAGGCGCCACAAAGCAGGTTTCCGACTTCCGGTCATCAGCTGTCCTCAAGCTTTTACTGTCAGAAAGACTGAAACTGACCACAGCTGATGTACGATCCACTGAGCCCTCACATTCCTGCTCTGGACTACAGTTTAAGGTCAGGCCCACTCCACTTTGCCATTTGATCTTACCCGTGATAATGTAATTTACTTCTTTAGTATTTTCCCAGGAGGGTAGAGCCTTCATCTGGACCGTAACTGACCTACCGGAACTCAGGAAATCTTCTCTTTCTGGTAGGATGTTTCAGCATCCATCCAGAGAACTATTTGTTTAAAGATAGGGTCTCACTATGCAGCACTGACTAGCCTCAAACTTAGATCCTCCTACCTTAGCCTCCTGAGAGCTGGGGTAACCTACTGGTGTGCACATGCAACTCAATAAAAACAGTTTCAGGGATCTTTCTAGAATAAGCACTCCCAGAACTCGTGAGATAAAAGGAGAAAAGTCCTCGGTGAACCTAAGTCAGGTCAGCTCCGGAAAGGTTTCCATCCCAGGTCCAGTTTGTATTCTCACTTTATACTCTAAAAAGACAGGCTAGCAAGCGAGATGTGGGAATAAACAGGCTAGGGTGAGTTCTGGGACAGCCAAGGCTACACAGAGTAGTTCTGTCTTGAAGAAAAAAAAAAAGACAAAACAAAAGAAGGAAAGAAAAAAAAAAAGAAAGAAAGAAAGAAAGAAACAAGATGCCGATCCAGGTACAGAAGACATTTAATACATCAAACAGACAAAACCAAAATAGAGTTCCCCGTCATCGTATTACAATTAAAACACTAACTATTCAGAACAAAGAAAGTATATTGAAGGCAGGCAGTGATGGCGCATGCCTTTAATCCCAGCACCTGGGAGGCAGAAACAGGCGGATTTCTGAGATCCAGGACAGCCTGGTCTACAAAATGAGTTCCAGGACAGCCAGGGCTATACAGAGAAACCCTGTCTCAAAAACAAAACAAAAGAAAACAAAAAACAGGAACACCTGGATTATATGACACCATAGGTCAATGGATTCAACAGATATCTACAGAGTATCACATGTCAACACTACACAATACACATTTTTCTCTGCAGCCTTTCTTTTAGGTTATACATCAGGACACAGTGGATCTTAACAAGTCTAGGAAAGTTGAAATGATCCCAGGTCTTCTCTCCGATCGAAATGGAATAAAACTACTAATCAATATCTAAAGAGATGCTAGAGCGTGGGAACCTCATGAACAATAAACAGCACACAACAAATGTGTCTTTGACAAAATCAAGGAGACTTAAATCATAGAATCAAACAAAAAGGAAAACATATCAAAACCTATTGGATATGGTGAAAGCAGTCCAAAGAGGAAGGCTCTAAGTGCCTACCTTAGGTAATCCGATAAATCTCAAGTAACTCAATGATACACCTTGAAGCCCTGGAAAAAAAAAAAAACAAAAACAAATGAGAACCCCTGAAACAGTAGAGGAAATGAAAACATTAAGCAAGCAGGTCCCAAGAGAGAAGAGAAGGAAAAAAAAAAAAATCTGGGCATAAGCCAGGCACATGCCTTTAGTCCCAGCACTCAGGAGGCAGAGGCAATCTTGAGGCCAACCTGGTCTACGGAGTTTGTTCCAGGACAGCCAAGGCTACACAGAGAAACCATGTATCAAAAACAAACAAAACAAAACCTGAATTTGATTCTTAGTATCCACATCAGATAGTTCATAACCACCGGCAGCTCAAGTACCAAGGGATCCAATGCCCTCTTCTGCTCTCCCAAGGACGATCACATACATAAGACACACATTTGTATAGACACATACATATAAGTTTAAAAAAATAAAAGTACATCTTAAAAAAAAAAAGTTGGGCTGGCAAGATGGCTCAGAGGTTAAGAGCACCACTGCTCTCCCGAAGGTCCTGAGTTCAAATCCCAGAAACCACATGGTGGCTCACAACCATCTGTAATGAGATCTGATGCCCTTTTCTGGTGTGTCTGAAGACAGCAACAGTGTACTTACATATAACAATTAAAAAAAAAAAAAAAGTTAAGAGGGAGATGTAGCCGCCTGCGGCCACACTAACTGGGTTCCTGAGTGGGAGGCCGGAGCTGTATAGGAGAGAACCACAAGAGAAGTAAGGAGACCAAGACAGATTTCTCATCAAGGCCCAATGTTTACTAAGAGTCTGTGCTTATAAAGGGGGAAGGCCCATCCCCCACCACGCCAGGCTTCTTGATGCTTTGTTGCTAAGTTGTTAACAATAGTCTGTCAGAGCTATTAGCATTAGGTGCCAAGTCCACAGGTTGTCAGCTATCTCAGGAATATCTCAGGAAGACAGGTTCAGCCATCTAGGTCCAAAGGCTCCACCCCAGGTGGTCTCATTCACAGTGGCAACAAGATCTGAGCCAGTCTACTCAAGGCTGAGGCAGGCTACAGGGAGAGAGCTCCAGGAGCATTGGTGACTCTCTAATGCTAAGTAAGACTAGACCAGTCCTGAGATACTGAAAGTGTTTGGACATGCAGGCTATCCCTTGGATGTGCAGAGTATTGTTGGGACATGTAGGTATTACTTGGAGTGTCTCTCCATAGAACTAAGAGAAGACGAAGGCTAGGTAATGGGAGGAATGTAAAACCAGGGTGAAAGGTTGAGAGGGCTCTGTAGCAGTCAGAAGGGCCTCTTTGATCTTGAGGAGTGAGGTGAGGGTTGGCTAGGTTAGGAGAAGTCCAAAGATTCTACAAGATGACCGTGAGTAGCTTGGTTAAAGAGGTTTGGGTAAGGGCTGGTGAGATGGCTCAGTGGGTAAGAGTACCCGACTGCTCTTCCAAAGGTTCGGAGTTCAAATCCCAGCAACCACATGGTGGCGCACAACCATCCGTAACGAGATCTGATGCCCTCTTCTGGTGTGTCTGAAGACAGCTACAGTGTACTTACATAATAAATAAATAAATCTTTTAAAAAAAAAAAGAGGTTTGGGTAAGACTTCAAATTTTCAAATCCAGACACAAAGGTAATTTGCTAAGTCCAGGAAGAAGAGACAGTGCTGGTTTGGGTTTTGTTTGTTTGTTTGTTGATGGTATATCCTGGATTAGAGCTTTGCAGTTTTGAGATATGGGTGGGAAGAGGGAGTCAGGGTGAGACCAAGGTCAGTTACATACTGGGAATGCTATCTCTGGACCTTAGGAGGGAACACCAAGTATTCCAGGTCACCCAGAAAATTAAAGGCAGTGGAAATGTGCTGTAGAGACACTTTAAAGAGGCAGTAAAAAAAGAGGCCTTCTACATAATAAAGTTCTGGGTACAGGAGGCTTTCAGGGAGCCAGCAAGAGTCTGGTCCCTAGAGCCACTGTCGCTGTTGCTGCCGCTGCCGCCGCCGCCGCCGCCGCCTCCTCCTCCTCCTCCTCCTCCTCCTTCTCCTCCTCCTTTTCCTTTTCTTTCTTCTCCTCCTCCTCTTTCTCTTCCTTCCTCTTTTCTCCTTCTTCCTCCTCCCTCCTTCTCCCTGCATAAGCATTTTCTCTCTTCCTCCTTAACCTCTTTCTCCCTTCCCATGGTCTCTGGCCTCCTTCCTTGGGGTCAGTGAACTCACCCACCTGAGCATAGCTTCTCAATTAACTTGTCGCACGCGTACACACACATCAATTTGGCTTGAATTGTCTCATTTCACTGGCAGAGAAATCACTCATCAGGTTTGAATGTCAGCAGTTTCAGCTATATTCCCCTTGTAGGACATTTTTAAGGTCCCTTTGAATTTGGAAGCTGTACTGGCGAGTTTTGTGTCAACTTGACACAGCTGGAGTTATCACAGAGAAAAGAGCTTCAATTGAGGACATGCCTCCATGAGATCCAACTGTAAGGCATTTTCTCGATCAAGGGGGGAAAGGCCCCTTGTGGGTGCGACAATCCCTGAGCTGATAGTCTTGGGTTCTATAAGAGAGCAGGCTGAGCAAGCCAGGGGAAGCAAGCAAGGAACATCCCTCCATGGCTTCTGCATCAGCTCCTGTTTCCTGACCTGCCTGAGTTCCAGTCCTGACTTCCTTTGGTGATGAACAGCAATGTGGAAGTGTAAGCTGAATAAACCCTTTCCTCCCCAACTGCTTCTTGGTCATGATGTTTGTGCAGGAATAGAAACCCTGACTAAGACAGAAGCCAAATGTACCTCCTCTGAGCAATACTCAGGGTATACCCACCGTCAAGGGTATGCTGTGACTATGAAGTGTTCAGTAGAACTTGAGAGATTTTGACTTAATTGAGCCTTTAGGCCTGTGGTAGATAAATCTGTGAGGAGCCATGCCAAGGCCGTGTTCCTAAGCATATTAGAGAGTTTTTGGTCCGTGTCTATGGGGAGGGAATAGAAAGGAACTATTTCCTAGTGGAGGTGGCCAAAAAGAAAGGGCATCCTAACTGGGCATGGTGGCACACACATTTAATCTCAGAACTCAGGAGACAGAGGCAAGAGGATCTTTGTGAGTTCAAGGTCAGCCTCATCCACAGAGCTGGATCCAGGACTGCATAAAGGGACTCAGTCTTGAAAACAAATTAAATTAAATTCATAAAGGACATCCTCACAAGTTATACTTCTGCTTGATGAGGTACCCACTGGCAGGAGGAGGGACGTGATCCTGACAAAGAGGAGGCATGCCAGGGGCACCAAGGACTGGGTGCCCTCTACCTGGTGGATGACTGTGGTGGGGAGTCAGTGCAGGAGCTGTCTGAGGAAGGCATCCAAGGAACCAGGAAAGGATGGAGAAGGAGTGGATGATCCCCATGGGGGTCACCACATGAAAGATCAACAAGCTCAGACAGCTGAGCGTTAACACCTCAGGGCAGACAGGATAAGGGAAGACGACCAGCACACAGGGGCCTCTAGGATGCAGCCCTGGGCTGGGCAGGCAGTAGCTGCAGGGCAAAGAAAAGGAAGTGGGAAGAGGACTAAAGTCCCTCTCTCTTTCCCTTTCCCTCTCTCTCTCTCCCTCCCCCCTCCCCTTCTCCCCCCCCCCTATGGCTGGCCGTTGCTAGGGGTATCCAGGGAACCAAGATGAGCAGTGGGTTAAAGAATGTTAGGTAATAGACAAACATCTCTCCTGGGGGAGAATCTGGACAAACGAGTTACTTTAGTTTTGAGAACTGTCATTGTTTAACCAAAATTGGAGGCACTTTACAAAATGGTGTTGTCATTTCATGGGCGCATACACACACACACACACACACACACACACAAGCACAGATACACAGGGGTTGGGGGTAAATAACTTCTCTTTCTCAGTAAGTTTTCAGCCATCTTGTCGCTGAGGGCAGGGTCCTGAAACACATTTTCAAGCTTTTGCCAAGCGGCACTGGTTACTCTAGTGTGCCCAAACAGTTAACTGAAGGCGGAAGGAAAGGTTAGCACCTCTGCCCTTTGTTTTTGGTCTGTACATTGACAGAGGCACAGAGGTCAGTTTCTTCTTGAGTCCTCTTGAATTCCACGGGGAACAAAATCTTACAGACCAGGCTCACCTCCCCACCTAGAAGACAGCAGTTCTCACCCTTCCTAACGCGGCGACCCTTGAATACAGTTATTGTGGTGACCTCTAACCATAAAATTATTTTCATGGCTACTTCATAACTGTACTCTTGGGACTCTTATTGACTGTAATGTAAATATCTGTTTTCTGATGTTAGGTGACCCCTGTGAATGGGGTGAATGGGTCATTCAACCCCAAGGTTGAGAACCAGTAATCTCAGAGGTCAGCACTGTCCCCTCACAGACTGATAAACAAGCAGTTGATCAGTGGATCAGAGTACCTTGCAGGTGGGACCGGATCTGACAGTAACTCTAGCATGGCCTCCACTGCACCTTAGCCAGGACTGTTTAGTTATGTCCTCGCCCTCACATCAGGACCTGGAAGCTGAATACTGGACTCTCCAATACAGGTGTGGGATCTCTGGGCTGTTTCTCACTGGCCACACTGAGTCAGTCTCCTCTGCTTTTCACCACTCCATATCTCTGTAATTGGTGTACTTAAGACTGGAGGAATGGTCTAGCATTGAGGGGCTGCCCAGGCAAGTTTTGCCCTAAAAACTCCAGTCTTGGTCCCTTTTACAAGATCTCTGTGGGGGCTGGTGAGATGGCTCAGTGGGTAGGAGCACCCGACTGCTCTTCCGAAGGTCCGAAGTTCAAATCCCAGCAACCACATGGTGGCTCACAACCATCCGTAATGAGATCTGACTCCCTCTTCTGGAGGGTCTGAAGACAGCTACAGTGTACTTACATGTAATAAATAAATAAATCTTTAAAAAAAAAAAAATCTCTGTGTCCTTACTCAGAAGGAAAGTCAGGAAGGACAATTTTATTGCACCCAGCATGATGGTGCACACCTGTAATCCCAGCACTTGGGAACCAGATGGAAGCAGAAAGATCTAGATCTTCAGGCCAGCCTGTGCTAATAAGACCCTATCTAAAAAAAAGAAAGAAATGGAGAAAAGAAGAAGAAGAAGAAGAAGAAGAAGAAGAAGAAGAAGAAGAAGAAGAAGAAGAAGAAGAAGAGGGGGAGGGGGAGGAGGAGGAGGAGGAGGAGGAGGAAGAGGAGGAGGAGGAGGAGGAGGGGAGAATGATAGCAAGAGTTACTTACAGGAGTGTGAGTGAGGGATGACTTACAGGAGCAGAAATGACTCATAGGCAGCTGTATCACCAGAGCCAGCCAACATAGGTGACAGCTCTTGAAAGCTGGAAACCGGGAGCTCACTGCACAGCCTGCAGGCAGCTTGACAGGGTGCAGTGTCTCTGTTCTGGCAGCTCAGATAGTCTGAGCGTCTCTCAGCAGTCCTCACTGCTTATGTAAGCGTGCAGAAGGTGGAGCCTCACATGGTTGGCTGAATTGGACTTTTATGGTACCCTTACATTGGTCTGTCTCTGGTTACCTATCTGGGGCGGGGGGAGTATATGTTTAGTCACATCTCTTTGGGAATGTGGTGACACGTGTGCATACAAACACACCATCCCGTTTAGCATTGTTAACTTGTCACAGCCTAGAGTCATCAGAGAGGAGAAGCTTCAGTGGAGGAATTAATTACCCTGATCAGATTCGATTGTGAGTTATGTTTGTGAAGACTGGATCATTGATTGATGAAAGGGACACAGCGCAATCCGAGTGGCACCATCCCCTAGTAAAGGAGCCTGGGCTGTATAAGAAAGCTAGCAGAATATGAGTGTGTAGCAAACAGTGTTACTCAGCAGTTTGTATTGTACTTCCCTGTATGGAGCTCTCTGGCCAGAGGACATGCTGAATGGAATAGCAGTGCTCCTGCCTTTAGCCACCTTGACTTACTGCCCTTGCTTCTTTCAATGACAAACTGCGATCTGGAAGTGGAAGTCTAACATGAAATAAACACTCTTTCTTCCATAGGTTGATTTTGGTCAGTGTTTTATCACAGCAAAAGGGAGCTAGCACACATGTATGTGCACTCGCACATACAGTTGCCTCTGCTTCCTGAGTGTGGGAATAAAGACTTGCACTAGTACACCCAGAAATGCATGTAATTTTTAATTCTTCTTGTTGTTATTGTTGTTGATTTGTCTTTGCAAGACAGAGTTTCTCTGCATAGCCCTGGCTGTCCTGGAACTCTGTCTATAGACCAGGCTGAACTCAGTCTGCCTCTGCCTCCTGAGTGCTGGGATTAAAGGCATATGAGACTACTACCTGGCTATTTTTAAAAATCTAAAAGGTCCTGGTTTGGGGTTCGAGGGAGACTGAGGTGGTGGCTATCCTTTTGGGTGAGAAATTTATTAGAAGGATTCTTTTGTAAATTGGTATTACATTTATTTATGGAGGGATGCATTCCAGAGCATGTGTGTGGTGGTCAAAGACAATTTGTGGGAATCAGCTCTCTCCTTCCATCATTCGGCTCTCAGGATTGAATTCAGGGAGTCAATCTTGACTGCCAAAGCCTTTAACTGCTGAGCCATCTCACCTGTCCTGTGCCTGGCAAGGGCACATGTGCACTCCACATTTGTAGAGAAGGATCTGCACACACACTCTAAGTGGCTTAGCATGGACACTCTAGTGTCCCAGGTACTGCCTTAGGAGGAATGTAAGGCTCAGCGGCCCAGGGAACATGCAGACTCGTCAGCAGAGACCATTACGCTAAAGCGTGGGAGATAATAGAGATGCCAGCATCAGGGATCTCGGAGACAAGGCTGACTACATGACCAGAGGGACAAGATGAAACTTTAGAATGACTGCCGGCCGTTGCTCCCATCCTTATAAATCATGCACGTTTTCATTGTTTCTGAGGCAGGTCTTATATAGCCCAGGGTAGCCTCAAACATAGTCTGTAGCAGAGTACAGCTTTGAACTTCTGATCTCTTGCCTCCACCACCCAAATTCTGGGCACACTAACCAGAGCTACCGTCCAAGATGAGGCAGTGGGGTTCTTTGTTTGTTTGTAAAGATTTATTTTATATATGAGTACACCATTGCTCTCTTCAGACACACCAGAAGAGGGCATCAGATCTCATTATATATGGATGGCTGTGAGCCACCATGTGGTTGCTGGGAATTGAACTCAGGACCTCTGGAAGAGCAGTCTGTGCTCTTAACTTCTGAGACATCTGTCCAGCCCTGGGTGAGTGCTTTTGACTTCTACATGTGTGAGGGAATCTAGTCTTACAGGTTTTGACTTTTACTTTCTCTTCCTTCTCCCTCCCTCTCAGATCACTTGTATCCCAGGCTAGTCTCAGTCTATGTAGCCAAGTATGTTATGGTTTCTAATGCTGTGATTAAACACCCATGACTGAAATCAAGTTGTGGAGAAAAGGGCTTATTTGGCTTACATTTCCACACCACGGCTCATCATCTAAGGAAGTCAGAACGGGAAGGCACTTGGAGGAGTCATGGAGGCTGGAAGCCATGGAGGAGTGTTGCTTATTGGCTTGCTCAGCATGCTTTCTTATAGAACCCAGGACCACCAGCTCAGGTCCTCCCACATCTATCACTAATCAAGAAAATATTCTACAGTATGATCTTATGGAGGCAATTCTCCCCCCACCCCTTCCTGAAACCCCTGGGTTTCTCTCTGTAGCCCTGGCTGTCCTAGAACCCTCTCTCTCTGTAGACCAGGCTGGTCTTAAATTCAGAGATCCACCTGCCTCTGCCTCTGCCTCCTGAGTGCTGGGATTAATGATATGTGCTACCATGCCCAGACTTTATTTGTCCGTCCATCCATCCATCCATCCATCCATCCATCCATGTTGAAGGGAAGGTTTTTATTGTAGACATAAGGGAAGGGTACAGCATCTGGGAGAGTTTAGATCAGAGAAAGTAGACTAAGCATGGCCAGTGGAATTAACTTGGCCATGAGAAGAGAGCTGGGAAGACCGGACAGGAAGAGAAGGGGACGCAAAGGCCAAGAACCCAGAGAGTTTATTTAAGCCTGGGCCTACGGATTCCTGGCTAACCTGGAATCTAGAGATCTAAGTAAGTGTCTCTGCTTTCGGAGTGCTCCAATTAAAGGCAAAACAACCACACCTGCTTTGCACAGCTTTTTAAAAAGATGTATCTTGTCTGTCTGTCTGTCTGCATAAAGGTGCATCTCTTTGTGGCTCAAAGCCCAGAAGGCGGCATTAGACCTCTTGGAGCTAGAGTTACAGGCATTTCCTGATATCTGAACTTGGGGCCTCATGACTGTTGATTTTAATGACTGAGCTTGTTCTCCAGTCAAACTTTATTTTTTCTCTTTCATATTTCTTTATCTACATTTTGTGCATGCTTGGACACAACTGTGTATTTCTTTATTCTCAGTGCTCTGGAGGCAGAAGCAGGTGGTGTGTGTGTGTGTGTTTATATATTCATATTTCCAGGACAGCTAGGATTATATAGAGAAACTTTGTCTCAAACTAGCAAAAGCTTTGTAATTATATACCATGTATGTTCTGTGAAAGTAGTTGTGTGTAAATGTGGGCACATGCTTACAGTGAACAGTTAGAGGTCAGAGGATAAATAACATCAGGTGTTGGTCCTCAGCTTCCTCCTTGAGACAGGGTCTCTTTTTCTGCGTACAAGACCAGCACACTCATTAGCTTCTACGGATTACCGTCTAAACGTCCCACCTGCCCATGACACATTGAGATTACAAGTGCTCCCACTTACCCGTCCAGCAGTTACGTAGGTTCTAGGTATTTGAACTCAAGGCCTTGCTCACAAGTACATCAGCCCACTGTCCATCTCTCCCACCCAGGAACACTTTTTATTTTTGTGAGTCAAGTCAACTGTGCCTAATGTGACAGAAGTCATTCAGAAAGACTAAAAAGAGCTGGTGAAGGGCCAGGCAGATGGCTCAGTGGTAAATGCCCGCGATGCTCTAAGACCCGAGTTAAATCCCCAGAACCCACTGGGGAAGGAGAGAACTGACTCTTGTCAAGTCCTTCTCTGATTTCTTTCTTTTGGAGGTGGGGTGGGGGAAAGCAGAATTTCTCTGTGTAGACTTGGCTGTCCTGGAATTCACTCCGTAGACTGGGCTGCCTTGAACTCCCAAGTGCTGGGATTCAAGGCATACACCATCACTTGCTGGGCGTTCTCTGATTTCTTGATGGTATTGCACGCATAAACATACACATACACACACACACACCCCAAAAAAAAAAGATCTGGTAAACTTAATTAGGAAGTCATTGGTAATGTTGGCAAAGGTGTCTTTGCTGAGAACAGCGCGGGGAATGTGACATTGAGAAGCACACAGTAAGTCATAAAGTAGTTGATATCAACCAGTGAGGCACTTCTCAACTGTTCTTAGGCAAATGCTTTGAACACTGTAAGAAGCCAGTCATTGGAATGCTGTGTCTCTGGTCCTGGCTACTGGGGAAGCTAAGTTAAGGGCACTACATAATCAAAGAGCTTAAGGCCGGTCTGGGGAGCACAAACAAATACCTTGCTTCAAGAAAACCAAGACAAAATAAACAACAACCGCACCAAAAGCAAAACAAACAAACACACAAATAAAAACAAAAAACAACCCCCCCAAACTTTAGAATACAGAATTATATACGTATTCATGAATGTATGTAAATGAAGCGCATTAGCACCCCCATCTCCAGGCAGTTAATGTTTGGTGAGGGAGAAAAGACATCAAGATGCTCATAATCCTATAAGCAACCCTAATTAAGTTCCTTAGGGCCCCCCCCAAAAAAACTAAACATAAAGTATATATGGTTAGTTTTGTGTCAAATTGACACAGGCTGGAGTTATCATAGAGAAAGGAGATTCAGTTGGGGAAATGCCTCCACGAGATCCAGCTGTAAGGCATTTTCTCAATTAGTGATCAAGGGGAGATCCCCTTGTGGGTGGTGCCATCTCTGGGCTGGTAGTCTTGGTTCTATAAGAGAACAGGCTGATCAGGAGGCAGAGGCAGGCGGATCTCTGAGTTCAAGGCCAGCCTGGTCTACAGAGTGAGTTCCAGGACAGCCAGGGCTACACAGAGAAGAGAGAGAGGAGAGAGGAGAGAGAGGAGAGAGAGAGTGTTTGTTTTGAATCAGATTTAGAACAGAGAAGAGTTGTACTTTCTTCCCCAACCTTAATGTTTTACGACTTTATGTTCATGAGTATTTTGCTTGCATGTGCTTGCCTGGTGCAGAAGGATGTCAAAAGGCGTCAGATCTCCTGGAACTAGCGTTACAGATGGTTGTGTGTCATGATGCAGGTGCTGGGAACTGAACCTGGATGCTCTGCAAGATTAAGCACTCCCCCATCCCTCCCCCCCCCCCCCAGACAGGGTTTCTCTGTGCAGCCCTGGCTGTCCTGGAACTCACTCTGTAGACCAGGCTGGCCTCGAACTCAGAAATCTGCCTGCCTCTGCCTCTCAAGTGCTGGGATTAAAGGCGGGCGCCACCACTGCCCGGCTAAAATGAAGTACTGTTAACCCTCAAGCTATCTCTCTATCCCCTACCTCAGCTTTATAGAATTTTTAAAAAAAGATTTATTTATTATTATATGGAAGTACACTTCAGACACTTCAGACACCCCAGAAGACACATCAGATATCATTACAGATGGTTGTGAGCCACCATGTGGTTGCTGGGATTTGAACTCAGGACTTTCGGGAAGAGCAGTCAGTGCTCTTAACCACTGAGCCATCTCTCCAACCCCCTTTATAGAACCTTTTTAAATTTGGAGCTTTAGTATAGAGTGTGAACTTGTAATCTCACTCAGCACTTGGAAGGTGGAGGCAGGGGGATCAGAAGTTCAAGACAAACTTTGGCTATGTATCAGATTCAATGCCAGCTTGGGCTACATGAGACTATTTAAAAAACATTTGGTACCATGACACTATTAACAGGTTTAAAACATTTACCCTTTAAAATACTAGCACACAGAGCGGGGATATAGCTCAGTTAGTGGAGTACTTGCCCACATTGTGAAATTCAGGGTGTGAGCATTTGTACTGGATGGAATTGGATATGGGGTATGTGTGTATGTGAGTCTTAGCTATTTTTATTTATGTGGAACCCTGTCCCTCCTGTCCCCTTCAAAATACTAATATTTTCTTTGAAATTTATTTTTAATTTTTTAGAAAATCCTTTATTTTATGTGCACTGGTATTTTGTCTGCATGTATGTCTGTAGAGGGTGTTGGATCCTCTGCAACCTGAGTTGCAGATGGTTGTAAGCCACCATGTGGGTGCTGGAAATTGAACTCAGGACCTCTGAAAAAGCAGCTTTGATCTTATCCACTGAGCTGTCTTTCCAGATTCCTCCCCCCACTTTTATTTTCAGGATAGGTTTCTCTGTGTAGCCTTGGCTGTCCTGGAACTCTGTAGATCAGGCTAGCCTCTACCTTCTAGAGACCCGCCTGCTTCTGTCTCTCAAAGTGCTGGTATTAAAGGCGTGTGCTACCACTGTCCGGCTGAAAATCTGTTAAGACTTTTAAATATTTATGCTTTTATGCTATTCTGACAAAAATGGAAATTTAAGAAAAGAAAATGGACATGAAAGTTTATTTCTAGCCCTGAAAGAACAAAATTATTCAGTCAACAAATACAGCAGTTATAGCAAAGTACAGTTGATTATGTTAGATTAAATTAAAAATAGAAGGCAATATAAAATCTGAAAACAAAATAGAAATAGGCTTTTTACCCAACTCAATTTCTACCTACCAAAACAAGGAAAGCAAACCAAAAAATAAATACATAAAAAAGTGACTCCTTTCTTTGAACTTCAACTAATTGTTTTTCTTGACGCAGAAATAGCATGTTTGACAAGGTTATCTGTTTTTAGCATAGGGTAGTGAATGAGAAAGACTTGAGTTCTTTCAAGACCAGGCCAATGCTTGAATCTGTTCGTAACTCTAATATCAAACACAGCATCTCTGCCAGAGTGGTCAGCGGATGTACTGATAAGAGAGGGAATGTGTGGGGATGTTTCCTACACGCAGCTTCAGAAAAGCCACTTCACAGAACATCACACATACGCATCACAGAACAGCGCTGACAGAGCAATCTGTCCTGTCAGTGCGATTGTTAGAAAACCAAAAGGAAACATTTAACAAGATTTTAGCAATTTTTTTAAAATTTGAAATTATACAATACTGTCAAGTAGTGGCCTAGATACTGTTTTTAGTGGAGCACGGGTTCAAGCTTGGGGCTTTGTGCATGATAGGCATGTGACTCACCACTGAGCTACACTCCTGGACCCATTAACTATATAGCCTGAAACGACATTAGAAAAAAGTTTAAACAGGACACAGTGGTGCATGCCATTATTCCACTACTGGGCAGCAGAGGCAGGTAGATAGCTGTGGGTTCCAGGCTAGACTCATCTAAGCTAACCAGGCCTATACAGCAAGACTGTCTCAGAAAAGAAAGAAAACATTGTATTATCTATGATAACCGTGTGGGAGCAGGCGGGGGGAGTGTCTGCTGAGGTCAGATGCCAACGAGAAGGAATTCCTTCTCCTGATCTAGTGGCTAGGATAAGCAGACACTGCCCCTGCCCAATGCTCACGGGGCCCATACATTCTGACAGTTTAGTGATTGCAGATCTCAGTATGCTTCTAAGATTTTCATATTCAAAACTGGATGCAGCCTGTTTCAACACCTACCTTCTAATTCTAACCATGGTCTGATAAGGTATAAAGCATGCAGGCAAGAACACAGTGCATACACATGAGCCCATGAAGAGATATTTCGGCATAGCACATTTAGGACTGGTGGTCACTGGACAGACAGCTGTCTGTTGAAGGGAACTCAATGCGTGCAGACAGAGCTATGCTGGTCATGGTGCAGCAAGCTGCACTCACGCTCCTTCTAACTGCTGTGGGTGGCTATGGTGCTCTGTAAACAGAGTGCAGCAGAAGGAGAGAAGATGCCTTTGCGGCCACCACAAAGACTGCAAGGTAATAAATAAGTGGTAGGGCAAACAGTTCCTAAGGACACAAGAGGACTAAGGGAGGCTCCAATGGGGATTCTTACTCTAAGAGATGGCAAAAGAGGGAATACAGAGGCAAGTCTTTAAAAAAAAAAAAAAAAAAGAATCTCAATTCATACAATTGTCTTTCAACAGGATCTCAAAATTTTAATTTAAAATTAACTAATAAATCACAATTCTATATTGCTTTAAAGATTATTCTGTTTAAAAATGACACATCTCAAAATTAACCATTACGATTAACTATTCCAGGTTAGTTTGTCCAGGTCAGGAGAGAATAAAGCACAGTGCAGCTCCCTTAACCTTGGAGTCAGGTTTGAATGACAGAGTCCGTCGCCAGCAATGGACATGTAAATAACCATCCAAGAAATTCTAAGGACAAACCCCAGACTGCTTCTGTGTGGACAAGCCGGTGTGGAGTCACAGCCTAAGGAGGGGCAGCAGCCTGTGTCCCCGGTGCTCTCGAGGATTGAGGATGGAGCACCTTCTTAAGCAGTGCCACCATGTAGCTGGCTTTCTTCTATGCTGGCAGCACTGTCATCACAATCTATCCAGACAGCGGCTCACAAACAACACTCACAGCCAGAACTCAAGAGGCAGCCTAGCTTCCCACCACAAAGAAACCACTTTATTCCTGTAATTTAGTGAAAGCTGTAGGAAAATACAGTCCAGAGGAAAAGGAGCTCGCATGGAAAACAGGCCAGTAAGTGCTCTAGATGTTGACTTTTGCTGAAAGCCCCTAGTGATCTCTTCTTATCCTGTATTCTAATGGGAACACCAGGAAATGAAACCCTGCCCCTTCCCCCAACCCAAAGAGCAAACTTACTCATTTATGATTTGTACTCTGCAGAATGGCAGGGCGAGTATGTGTCACGTTCTTTGAAAGGGGATGGTGGGGACAAACCTGAACCAACCACAGGGATTTTCTTTCCTATGGTTGCAGGACCATAGGATAGACAGCAATACCTCCTCACAGGCAAAACAACAAAGCAATACAGAGAAGCAGAGAAGAGGAAAGGCAGGAGTGGGGAGAGGGCAGCTAACAGCTACTACTACAGGTCACAGACCTTTTATTAAATCTTTAAAATAAAAGTATTACTAACAATACGAACACTGCAGTTTCCTTTCTCCAGTTTGTTTTTTGTTTTTGTTTTTTTACAATGAATACCCTACTCATTTGGAAAAACAAACACTAAAGTACCCAACACCTCAAATGATCCATCAAGTACTGCACTATTTCATCTGTCATAAACAGTAAAACATTGATAATGGGTCAGGAACACTGTAGATTAGATGAGTCTTTACAGTTTAC
This sequence comes from Mus musculus, assembly GCF_000001635.26. Taxonomy (NCBI): domain Eukaryota; kingdom Metazoa; phylum Chordata; class Mammalia; order Rodentia; family Muridae; genus Mus; species Mus musculus. The sequence continues at coordinate 32,019,054 of NC_000082.6, forward strand.
TGTCAGAAACTTCACCTCTACAATATTGACATTTCATTATTACAACTAGCCTAGAACTCACCAAGGTTCAAATCTCACTTGGTTTCTGCTAGTCCCAAATATTTTTCCTTTTAAATAGGAAAAATCTTTTAACTTTTAAATTCTGAAAATTCAATGGTTATTACTTGCCCTAGAGGGTGGAGGGGGTGTATGTGAAATAAGGGTTGATTCAAAACGGACACCTAAAATCACAACATATACAGACACTTATTTCCAAGGAAACACAGGAAGGGAGTGGCACCAAAGTCACACAGCCCGCGTCAACAAGCGCAGATCACTTTGGTTCCTAAAGCCAAATATGAGGAGAAACAGGCAGAGAAAGACTACAAAATGGTGAGAATATACAGTCAGTGGGATTTTTCTTCTCTGTATCAATGATTTAGTTATAAATATAGATTATTAGTCCTCTTTCTATACATGTAACAAATGTCAAACTTACTACCACAAAATTTCTAAAGCTGACTCTTTCACATTTGTTAAAAAAGGTAAAAATCACATACTTTCCCCCTTTCAGTTTAGGCTCTGAACTGAAACACTCCGCACACCAGCCGGTCCTGACTTCTATAGGAAGCTAAGCATGTCAAGCTCCTTTCCCAATGTAAAGAGCTACATCAATCATTTTATCACATCTGCCTTGCATTTAGGCATAAGAAAAACTCCGAACGACAACTTAAAAGGAAAGGGTTAGAGGAAGGGAAGGTCACGAAGGAGAGAAGATCAGCAGATGAAATACTCAGAAAAACTTGAATCTGACATTCAAGTATGGGAAATCCCCCAGGGGAGACAGGAACAGGATCTGCCATACTAAAAGTCATCACACAGTATGCGAACGTCAAGCGCGGTCTGCGGGACATGTAAGGCTAGTGATGCAGTCCACCGTTCCTCTTGGACCCTAAAGCAGGGGCTCATTTCAAAGTCATAGCTCTCTTACTGCAATTTTCTCTTGGTCATCTTTAGAAAATAATAGTTTTTTTTTTCCTCCATGTGATGCAGACTGTCTCTTTACACCCCTCAGAGTAACAATTTCATGTATTAAAAGACTTCTTTTAAAAAATGGATAAGGGAATAGGAGGCCTCGGTGACGATGTTAGCGGTTACTCTTCATTGCTTCTTTAGCTGCCAGGATCAGTGGCGTCAAGCTAGACAATGGTTTGGCCAGTTTCAGGAAAGGATGCTGCCAAATGGAAGGGAGAGAGAAAGCTTAGAGGTGTTTCTCATTTAGAAACTCTAGCCCCCAAATTACCTCTGGATCATTTAACAAACTAAAGCCCTCACACGCGGCACATCACTTTTACAGCCCCAGGAGGGGTGGTTTGTGTGTGGTGAATGAGCTTGTTTGTGGCTGTATGCTCTCATCTTATCTGTGTGCATCTGTGGAGACCAGAGGTCGCCAGGAGCTCTCCTCTGACACTCTCCTCTGTCACTCTTCCCCGTATTTCCTGATTAGGCTGACCAAACAAGCCCCGGGGGTCTGTCTATTCCCTCAGCACGAGGGTTTATAAACATATATAGCCACACTTAGCTTCTTATGTGGGTGCTAGGGATGGAAACTCAAGTCCTCAAGTGTGTAGCAGGTACTTGATCAACCAAGACATCTCCCAGCCCTGGTTTTGGCTTTCTGAGCTAAGGTGTATATAACTTATCCTGGCCTCTAACTCACAGCAATCTTCTTGCTTATTACCTAAAAAATTACCCCCCCTTTTCTCCCTCCTTCTCCTTCTGTTCTTCCTCCTCCTCCTCCTCACTCCCTCTCTTTCTACTTGTCCATTTTTTGAGACAAGTTTTCTCTGTGTAGCTCTGGCTGTCCTTGAACTCAAAGATCCTTAAGTGCAGGATTAAAGGTATGCACCATTACACCTGGATCCTTTTTATTTTCTTCAATTACATTTATTTAGTGTGCAACTGTGTTTATGTGTGTGTGTGTGGGGGGGCAGGTTCTAGGGATCAAGTCTAGGCATGCAGGCTTAGTGGCAAGTACTTTTACCCAGAGAACCATTTAACTAATACCAAGTAAGCTGCTAGCTGCTTACCATCTACAGACTTAAGGGGCCGGAGAGATCCCTCAGAAGGCAGAGCGGGTGCCTTATCTGCATAGAGCCCTGGGCTCAATCCCTAGCACTGCCTAGGCAGGACGCTCAAGATCATTCCCTGTCTTTAAGCACACAGTGAGCTGTAGGCCAGCTTGGGCCACATATAAAGAAACGAATAAAGAAACAAAAATTAGTTCTTCAGAGTTAATAGTCATAAGTATACTCATGACAGAAATGAACAGGTCCAAGAGTGATTAATTATAGAAACTTACTACTATGATAAAAACAAATTATGGAATTAAACATACTTTTTTAAGGGCCAAAGAGATGGTTCAGCAGATAAAGGCCCTCGCTAACAAGTCTGATGACCTGCATCTCTGAGACCTACGTGCTGGAAGGAGAGCATCAACTCTTGCAAGTCTCCTTCATGCAAGTCTGTATGCGCACATGCACACACACACACACACACACACACACACACGCATACATATACACACACACACTCATACACACACAGAGTTAAATTCTGAAACAAACTTTACTAGCATAAGTGAAAGCCTAAACTGCAGTAGCTGTTGGACTCCTGGCAGGTAAACAGGGAGGCATCAGCTGCACCAAGGGCCTCCCCAAAGCCACCGTCACCAAGCTGACCTGTAACAGTTCCTTGGCCGAACCCCTTTTCTCCACATCCATTTCCAAACACCGATTTAAGAAATCCCGAAATATTGGGGAAAGTTTTTCTGGATTCTGAAGTTCAGGAGTTCCATTTGTAGCTATCAGGTATAATGCCTAAAAATAGAACATTTTGGCATATTAAGGTCTCTCACAAAATGACAGTGAATCAAGACTCACCCTCTGGCCTCTCTAAGCCTGTCCTCTCCAGTGGCAGTTTTGTATTTCCATATGTAGGGACCAGAGGCCAAGGGATTTAGCTCCTCACTGCTCGCCGAGACCTTCAGGACCCACCTAACTCACGTGCCCAACAGCATATGGCTTTCTTCTTGTTTCAGTGCTGAGGATGTACAGGCGACCCTTTCTCACTCCATCACAAGAGTTTGTTGCGCTGGGATCTCTAACACTACTCCTGTCCCAATCTGTGGTAATTTCAGCAGCTACAGTGAAGGAGTCACATTCCCCGACTGACACTGGTACCTGCAGTAACAAAGATCTAACCTTTCCTCTGTCCTTGGAATATAGTGGCCAAGGTTCATCTGTGAGACCCTACTTGCTATACACAGGTACCTAAATGTGTAAGAAAAGGCATCAAATGGCTGATATGTGACTGAATCAAGGGTTCTTCCTTAGCATTCATGATGCCGTGGGGTCAGTTCTCAGCACCACATACTACTGTGTGGTACACACATCGATAGTTCCAGAACTTGGGAAGCAGAGGTAGGAAAATCAGAAATTCAAGGTCATTTACAGCTACAAAGCACCCACACACATTGTAACCAAAAAGAAAAAGCAATACAACACTTAAATACAGAAAAAGAAAGAGATTAGATTTTATCAGCCATATATAGTCAAAATTCTGGTACAGTGGTTGACACAAGCAAGTGCAAAGTATGGTTTTTTGTTTTTGTTTTTTGTTTTTGGTTTTTCCAGACAGGATTTCTCTGTGTAGCCCAGGCTGTCCTGAAATTCACTCTGTAGACCAGGCTGGCCTCGAACTCAGAAATCCGCCTGCCTCTGCCTCCCAAGTGCTGGGATTAAAGGCGTGTGCCACCACGCCCGGCTGCAATGTATGTTTTGAAGAGAAATTTTTCTGGGTCCTGAGTGATGGCTGCCAAGTAGGACAACCTGAGTTAAATTCAAGAACTCGCAAGGTAAAGTGGGGAAGCCATCCTTACACCCTGGCCTCTGGCCTCCATGCATGTGCCGTGGCAAACACATATGCAAAACATTCTTTTAACCAAGAAACCAAACTATGTTCTTTACAGGCAGGCTAGTGTTTTATTAATCTTACCCGCAGAGGATTTTCGTTGAGGTATGGAGGCTCTCCTTCAACCATCTCGATAGCCATGATGCCCAGAGACCATATGTCAACTTTGGGACCATAGGCTTTCCGTGTCACCACCTCTGGTGCCATCCAGTACGGTGTTCCAACCATAGTACTGCGTTTGCTCTGTTCAGGAGTGATCTGGGCACAGAAGCCGAAGTCAGCTACAGAAAAGCAAAGCAGATGATTAATGGCGTCAAGGGGAGCTCCACATATCCTCTCCAGAATACACAAAGCACCAGGGTTAGCTGAAGCGTCCACATATCCACCTCAGTAGACACGGCTGCGCCTCCAGCATTCAACCTCTTCTCTGTAAAGAATGTAAAACAGGGCTGGAGAGGTGGCTCAGTGGGTAAGAGCACTGGCTGCTCTGGCTGCTCTCCAGAGGTCCTGAGTTCAAATCCCAGCAACCACATGGTAGCTCACACCATCTGTAATGGGATCTGATGCCCTCTTCTGATGTGTCTGAAGACAACGACAGTGTAGTCACATACATGGCATAAATAATAAATCATTAAAGTTGGATTAGTACAATTAATATCATAAAATAGCCATCTGCCGGGCATGGTGGCGCACGTCTTTAATCCCAGCACTTGGGAGACGGAGGCAGGCGGATTTCTGAGTTCAAGGCCAGCCTGGTCTACAGAGTGAGTTCCAGGACAGCCAGGGCTATACAGAGAAATCCTGTCTTGAAAAAACCAAAAAAAACCCAAACCAAACAAACCAAAAACAAACAAACAAACAAACAAACAAAAGAATGTGAAAATAAAACAAAGTAGGCTAGCTTTAAGTTTTTTGAGGTTTTGATATACAAATAATTTTCACATTTACTTTTGACAGCATATAAATTATCAGGCCTTTTCTTCTGAGTAACTTAATTCTTACGAGTTAAAATTGAAAGAGGTCTAAAAATTTTATCTAAGGTGAATAATAAAACTAAATGCAATGATTAAATCTGGACACACTCAGAGCATGGAAACTACAATTCTTTCTTTCTGGTTGGTTGTTGTTTTTTAATACTTTCTTTTAACATTTATTTTGTATATGTAGGATGCATGTCTGAGTTTAAAGGAGAATTTTCTCTCACTGTGTGAGTTCTGAGAACTGACCTCAGGTTGGAAGGCTTGATAGCACGGTTACTAGATGAACCACCTGGCCAGCAGAACCTTACATTCGAGTAAAATAACCAAAGCCCGAATCTCTATGCAACCAACTTAGCAGAAGGCTTAGAAAAGACCACACTTAGCTGCAACTGCACAGGGAAGGTGCTCCAACTATCTTATCTATATTCAAGGAACAAGAGGCCTACCGCATGCAGTCAGTACCCGATGCTAAGCTGGCTGGGATAAGAAGTTATAACTTTTTCTTTCCTCCTGATTTTAAATCCATTTAACTCCTTATTTTACTTTTTAGATTTTATTCAGAGAGTTTCATGTAGCCTGAGTTGCCTTTGAACTCTAGATGTAGTCAAGAAAGACCTTGAAGGCCAGGAATGGTGGCACATGCCATTAATCCCAGCAACTGATAGGGAGGTAGAAGCAGGCCTGGGCGCTTGAGGCCGGTTTACACAGTGAGTACCATGATAGCCAGAACTCAACTAGTGAGTGAGACCTTGTCTCAAAACAAAAGTAAGAACAAAAAGAACAAAAACAAAACCCCAAAAAGAAAGGCCTCACTCGACCTCTGGAGCCTCCTAACTCACCCTTCCGATGCTAGGATGTGCTATCAAGGCTACACTGACTCCTTATGTAACCTCTGTCAGCAAGTGGTCTTGTAACCCTTAGACGTTAATTATGTATGTGTGTGTGTGTATATATATATACATACATACATACTTATTTATTTTGGGGGGGTGTTTACTTATTTATTTTTTTTTGTTGTTTTTTTTGTTTTTGTTTTCTTTGAGACAGGGTTTCTCTGTATAGCCCTGGCTGTCCTGGAACTCACTTTCTAGACCAGGCTGCCCTCGAACTCAGAAATCTGCCTGCCTCTGCCTTCACGAGTACCACCACGCCCTATAAATAAAACTGATGAACTACTTGACTTGTTTTATTTTGTAAATTGTTTTTAAAAACCTTGTTTTTTTTTGGAGATAAGATCTTTTTTTTTTTTTTATAAAGATTTATTTATTTATTATATGTAAGTACACTTTTCTGTCTTCAGACATACCAGAAGAGGGCATCAGTTCCCATTACAGATGGTTGTGAGCCACCATGTGGTTGCTGGGATTTGAACTCAGGACCTTTTGGAAGAGCAGTCAGTGCTCTTAACCACTGAGCCATCTCTCCAGCCCCCTGGAGATAAGATCTTACTGTGTAATTAGACTGGCTTTGAATTTACTGAAATTAAAGGCATGTGCTACCAGAGTTGTCTTTACTTCTGACTTTGTAAAAATAGGATCTCTTACTATAGTCCTCAAATAAGCTGACCTCAAATTAGCAGCAATCCTTCTGCCTCAGCTTCTTGAATGTAGGGATTATAGGCATGCCCCATTCCAAATTACTTTTAGATTATCTTTTCATCTTAGTACATGTATCATTGCTTTTTTCCTCCCTGGTTTTTCGAGACAGGGCTTCTCTGTGTAGTCCTGGCTGTCCTGGAACTCACTCTGTAGACCAGGCTGGCCTCAAACTCAGAAATCTGCCTGCCTCTCACTCGTCTCAAGTGAAGTAACAAGAGCCACCTAAGACTGTCCACTCAGGGATAGTGGGGCTCGTCGAGTTCCCTGCTGGGATGGATTCCCACTTCTGGCAATGGTTGTGTGAGCAAATCGTTCGTCCAAAAAGCCCTTTTCAAGTCCTCTTCATGTGGTTGGCTTTGGGAAGAATCTCCAGATAAATGCCGTGTCCTTTCTAATACACCAGAGCAAGAAATCTCTGCCTCCCGAATGCTGGGATTAAAGGCGTGCACCACCACTGCCCTGCTCTTTTTTCTTAAAAAAACAGTTATTTATTTTGTGTATGTGAGAACACTATAGCTGTCTTCAGACATTATCAGAAGAGGGCATCAGATCCCATTACAGATGGTTGTAAACCACAATGTGGTTGCTGGGAATTGAACTCAGGTCCTCTGAAAGAGTAGTCGGTGCTCTTAACCGCTGAACCATCTCTCTAGCCCATCAGCTGAAATCTTAAAACTAAAAATATTAAATGTCAATGTTCTGCTCAACATTTAAGATAGTTTAGTTTTCCCTTATAATGTTCTCAGACTCTTTCACACATATATTCAATAATTTTATAAATGAGACTATTAAAATTGTAACAATAGGGTAAACTAGAATTTATAGTGAAAATGAGTGTTTATAATAAGCCAGGGGCATCCCAAATAATCTTTAAAAAGTTATTTGTGTAGGGAGAGAAAAGTGAATACATGCACACACGCACACATGCAGGCACACGCACATGCAGGCACACATGCACATGCAGGCACACATGCACATGCAGGCACACACACATGCAGGCACACACACACATGCAGGCACACACACATGCAGGCACACATGCACATGCAGGCACACATGCACACATCTTGAGGCTAGAGGATACACAGGATCCTGTCTCAAACTCAAAGTGGGGTGCACAGCTCGGTAGCTCTAGTATCCTAGGTTTAATCCTCAAACTGCATTAAACTGGGTGTGGTGGGACACCTGTAACTTGAGAGGCAAAAGGTAGGTCATGGCCAGCCTAGGCTACACAGCAAGTCCCATGGTAAAAGAATAGCACTTCACTGGAAAGAGAGGCCCATTGGACACACAAACTTTATATGCCCCAGAACAGGGGAACGCCAGGGCCAAAAAGGGGGAGTGGGCGGGTAGGGGAGTGGGGGTGGGTGGGTATGGGGGACTTTTGGTATAGCATTGGAAATGTAAATGAGCTAAATACCTTATAAAAAATGGAAAGAAAAAAAAAAAAGAATAGCACTGATTATTAAATAACATTTTAGAGAATATAGCTGAGAAAGGAGGGTGGACGGGGAGCAGGCCCTTTAGCAGATCAGATTTAAAACAATCTTGGTTTCTTGATTCAATGCTTTGAGTTTTGAAGCTAGAGAATTCTTGGGTCTTGCTGAGTCCTCCAGAGGGTTTTGTTGGTACTGACAGATTATGGCCCTAGAGGGAAAATGTCTGGCTGTTTCATGACCTTCCTGCATCTGACAGATAAGATCTCAGGAAACGGAGATTGTCTTCCAGGCACCCGAGATCAAGGTCACACACTCTTCCTCTAATTAGGCTATCTCTACAAAATTCTAGGACAGTGAAGGGGCGGGCTGAGAAAAATATTCCAAATAATCCTAGTCAAATTTCTCCTATAAGCAGAATTAGTATCAAGGTAGCCCAGACATTGGTCCTATGAATATTACTTTGTTTTAATCTCAAAAATAATTCCCAACATTATTATTCTCCTTATTGTACATCTGCAGAAACAGACAAAAAGAAATCAAGTAACTTGCTCAGAATATTCATCAAGTAGTAACAGCTTTGCTATGAACACAAGTCGCCCAGCTCAAACACAATGTACATTTAACAAGCCGCCCACCTTCACACAGTCAATCACAGATATATTAATAAAACATCCCTTCATTGCTACTCACTAAGTTTAACTGAGCCTTCCATTCCCAAAAGCACATTGTCACTTTTGATGTCTCTGTGGATCACTTGATTAGCATGTAAAAACTCCAACGCCTGTAAACACTGAACAGAAAAAACAGCTATCAATGAAACAACCCAACAAGTCTAAGGGAGGTCACACAGAACTGCAATGGCCTGAGTACTGCTCTTTCTAGTAGGAGACTCTCTAAGATTTAACATTTGTAGAGAAAAGATATTCTCTCATCTGCAGTTAAGAAATACAAACCAGTCACAACTTAGTGTGGACGTAATGCAACATGACTATGATCTAAGCACTGAGGCTCCAGGGCTGTACAAAGCATCACTATTAAAAAATAGCCTCGCCGGGCGTGGTGGTGCACGCCTCCTTTAATCCCAGCACTTGGGAGGCAGAGGCAGGCGGATTTCTGAGTTCGAGGCTAGCCTGGTCTACAAAGTGAGTTCCAGGACAGCCAGGGCTATACAGAGAAACCCTGTCACAAAAAACCAAAAAAAAAAAAAAAAAAAAAAAAAAAAAAAAAAAGCCTCAAAACCAACATTCTCTTCTACTGTCTGACCTTGAACTTTACTGTGTAGCAAAGGATGATCAGAACTCCTGATCCTCCTGCTTCAACTACCACAGTGCTGGTGTTACAGGGATGGGCTACTATACCAGGGTTATTAAATAATAATGCCTCATTCATTTTCTTGGTTTGGGAGGGTTGTGGGAGGTAAGGTTTTGTCCGATACCCTAAGCTGGCTTGGAGAGCCCCGTAATCCTGTTGCTTCAGTCTCACAAACTACTAGGACTACAAGTACAGGTCACTGCACCTGGAGATGGGTTCCCCACCCAGTCAAAACAACAGTTTATTTTACATTATGTGTGGGAAGGATAGTTTTGCACAAGTTCACTGCTTTCAGAGGTCAGAAGAGGAAATGGGATCCGCTGTAGCTGGAATTACAGGTAGTTGAAAGTAGCCAGATGTGGGTGCTAGGAACCAAACCCTGGTCCTCTGAAGAGCAGGAAGCAGTTTTAACCACTGAGCCATCTTTACAAGCTCCACTTCCCACTGACTTTTAAAACTCAGTTTTCAGTGGCTTCACGTATCAACTGCTGACTGGGCCTATTCAACCTCTAGGTCTTTTCAGGTTTAAATGACTAAAGCTACACTAGAGCATTTGGTAAGTATACACAGGTCTTGAGAAATTATGTCAACCTAAAGTGCACTTGTGGTCAGGCATAAGGTAGGTATATATATTTAATCCCACCACTCAGGAGACACAAGAGGGAACATTTATGTGAGGCCAGATAGAGCTACATAGTAGGGCCTTGTCACACAGGTACAAGAATGAATTGTGACTATTCTCATTAGAAACTGAGATACTGCAAAGTCTAATTAGTGTAAGCCATGGAAAAAGTAGCTAAGATTCGGGTGTTTGGCTCGGGCTCAGGGCTTCAACGTGTAAGTTGATGCTCTCACACTTTCACTCTATGCACAGTCTAGAGATGAGGGCTGGCAGCAGGGCTCAGTGGCACAGCACTAGAACTCAGGAGGCTCTGGGGCTCAGTGCCAGCACAACAAAGACAAGATACAAGCCCTCAGGGGACCTATGGCCACAGTGGCTTCAGTCCAAGGGGATCCAATGTCCTCTTCTGGCCTCCTAAGGTACTGCATGCACACAGTGCACTGGTATACATGCATACAAAATACCCATAAATACAAAATAAATATACATAAAATCTTAACAAAACAAAACTGTTTGGTCCAGTGCTCTTAAATGTGTGAGAAAAGTCAGTTGTATTTTCTTAAAAATTATTCTCGGGCTGGTGAGATGGCTCAGTGGGTAAGAGCACCCGACTGCTCTTCTGAAGGTCCAGAGTTCAAATCCCAGCAACCATATGGTGGCTCACAACCATCCGTAACGAGATCTGACTCCCTCTTCTGGAGTGTCTGAAGACAGCTACAATGTACTTCCATATAATAAATAAATAAATCTTTAAAAAAAAATTATTCTCATCAGAGTGGAACAAAATCTGTACACCATTTATAACCACTAAACATCTGGGCTGGAAGGCTGGTGAGGTGGATCAGTTGGGTAAGAACACTGACTGCTCTTCCAGAGGTCCTGAGTTCAAATCCTAGCAACCACATGGTGGTTCACAACCATCTGTAATGAGATCTGATGCCCTCTTCTGGTGTTTCTGAAGACAGACACAGTATATTTACATATGACAATAAATAAATCTATAGGCCAGATCGGGGGCAGGGGGCAGGGTGCAGAGCAAACAGGGGTCCAGAGTTCAAGTCCCAGCAACCACATGATGGCTCATAACCATCTGTACTCATATACATAAAATAAATAAATAAGCCTTAAAAAAAAAATCTGAGCTGGAGAGATGACTCAGTGGTTAAGAGCACTGATTGCTCTTCCAGAGGACCTGAGTTCAATTCCCAGCAACCACATGATGGCTCACAACCATCTGTAATGCAGTCTGATGCCATCTTCTGATGTGTCTGAAGAGAGCAATAGTGAATATATAAAATAAGTAAATAAATCTTAAAAAAAAAAAAAAAACAACCTAAAAATCTTATTCCAAATACTTAACACCCCACTTAAGTGGAAAAAAACCAGACACCCAGTCAGGTTCTGGGATACAAATGTACAATCTGTTACAGTTCTAAAATGCTGGCACGTAAAGAAAATCAAAGTGAATGGATGATACCAACTGTTAGATCAACTGAGAAGAACTGCTGAAAAAAACCTCAACAAATGCTTATATGTTAGCCAGCTTTTAAGTGACCACACATAAACATGTCCTTGAAGGGCTGTGTGCTGTGTGGAACAGGAAAGAGCTTAGTTGGTAGAGTACTGGCAAAGAACGGATAAAGTCCTGGGTAAATCTCCAGTTCCCTGTCACACTGGGCATGGGGGTGAATGCCTGTAACCCCAGCACTCAGGGGTGGAAGCAGGAGGACCATACGATCTTCCTCCTGCAGACTGTTTGGCTCAGCAGGATGTATGGGCTTCCTGCTGCCAAGCCTAACCATCTGAGTTCAGTTCCCCAGACACACATGGTGGAAGGTGAGAACACACTCCCACCATGTTTTCTTGTGACTTCTATGTATGTGTCATGGTATGCACATGCTCACACATATGCATACACATATAACTAAAAATGTAGTAACATTTTAAAAATACTTAAGAAAACAACTAGCCTCTTTACCTTCAGTGATCTTTACTAAAGCCAAGGGCAATGCACAGATACTTCATCGGATATGTCTTGTTTATCACATTGGCTCTACTTTTCACTACTGAATTACATAGTTTTTAACATTAAAAAAAAAAAAAAGACTTATGTATTTATATGAGCACACTGCTGCTGTCTTCAGACACACCAGGAGAGGGCATCGGATTCCATTACAGATGGTTGTGAGCCACCATGTGGGTGCTGGGAATTGAACTTGGGATCTCTGAAAGAGCTGTCAGTGCTTTTAACTGAGTCATCTTTCTAGCCCTGAATTACACATTTTTAATGCTCTCACATTTTACTTTGGAAAGTATCCTATCTGGATGATATAAACTGTTATCATCATGCTGCTAAAGTCTGCCTGTGACTTCTGTACCTCACCGGACTAAGTCTTGTTCCACTGAAGGAAAGAGCTAAAGTTTTTTTTGTTTTTCTGGGGACAGGGTCACACTATGTGGTCCTGGCTGGACTCCATGCCGAGCAGGGCTGAAGCTCTTATCTGATAAAATGATAGAGGAAAACCTTCCAGGATACAAAGAAAGACTCTCTGTCCACAAAAAAACCTTCCTTTTAAAAATTCTTGCAAAGCGCACATCTCCCTAATATCCGAAAGCAAGGTAAACCCACCTCTCTGCACACGGCGGCAATCTGCGCTTCGTCCATGCAGGTTTCTGTTACAACATCAGTGAGGGACCCACCAGCGAGGTACTCCATTACCACAAACAACTCATCTCCTACCAGGTAACTGAAAAAGAACATACGAAATACACACAGCTTTTTATTTTTTCTAAGAACATGGCTGTCTGCACTGAGGAATTAAAATGCCAAGCACAATAATGATAAAACCAAAGAGCCAACAGTTTGAGAACTAGGAACAGCACTAGACAGGAAGAATAGCACAAATTAAGATGTCCTGGGTGTGGTGGCACATGCCTTTAATCCCAGCACTTGGGAGGCCATCGAGGCAGACAGATCTCTGTCAGTTTAAGGCCAGTCTAGTCTACACAGTGAGCTCTCCAACAGCCAGAGCTACATAGTGAAACCCTGTCTAGAAAAAGATGAAACAGAATAAAACAACAACAAAACCCCAAAATTAAGATGCTTTCAGCTAGGTGAGGACAATCCCAACATTCAGGAAACAATTAAAAAGATCACTTTGAATTAGAGACCAGGAGGGTAAGATACTTGTCTCAAACAAAACAAAACGTTTCAGAATCATTTTAAAGTTATAGTTTACCCACACTGAGTATATACATAGATATGTGTTATAAGAATAATCCAAGGGGCCAGGCGTGGTGTCGCACGCCTTTAATCCCAGCACTTGGGAGGCAGAGGCAGGCTGATTTCTGAGTTCGAGGCCAGCCTGGTCTACAAAGTGAGTTCCAGGACAGCCAGGGCTATACAGAGAAACCCTGTCTCGAAAAACCAAAAAAAAAAAAAAAAAAAAAAAAAAAAAAAAAATCCAAATTAACTTATGTGTTTGAGTGTTTGGCCTGCATATATCTCTGTGCACCAATTGTGCATGCCTAGAGGCAAGCAGAGAGTACTGGATTTCCTGGGACTGGAAACAGTTGTGAGCCACTTTGTGGGTGATTAGAGTTGAACCCCAGTCCTCTATAAGAGTAGCTAGTGCTCTTTTTTTTTTTGCCCCCCCCCACCCGCAGGCTTACTTCTCAGCACTCTCTTTTAATCTGAAGTGCTATGCCTGCACCAAATAATCAAACTGCAAATTTCTGTCCTTTCTAAAAAGACAGTAGGTACTAACAATAAAATTTTGTTTTTTTGTTTACACATATGTGTACAGAGCTGGAGGAGGGACCCGGATGCCCTAGAACCACAGTCACAGCCGGGTACAAGCCACCATGTGAGTGCTGGGAACCACCCCGTGTCCACTCAAGGGCTGTCAACACAGCAGCTTTCCAGCCCTGTCGACAGCTCCATATTTTCATTTCAGTGTATGTTTGCTTCTTTTGTCACTTCTTTATGACTTTTCATGCATATGTTTGCCTCAGGGAGTTTGTGTGTACAAGAGTGTTGGCAGGGCGTGGCTTACAGGCAGTTGGGCGCTGCCCTGGGAGACCTGACCCTCTCCAGCCTCTCTTTCTCTCTCTCTCTCTTTTTTTTTTTTACATTTTACAATTTAATAAAACTCAAACACTTGTGCACATTGTATACTTGTAATTATGAAGCATCATGGATACCTTAATTAATTGTAATTATGAAGCATCATGGGTACCTTAATTAATCATGAAAAGCATTATAGTGCCAATAAGCCCTATTTTGATTATTCTTTCTCATTTTTTACTTTCTTTCACTCATTCTTGTTTTTTTTTTTTTTTTTTTTTTTTTTTTTTTAGAATTTATTTGTTTCCTCTTTAAGGACTTGTATTATCTTCATAGAATCTATTTTAAGGCATTTTACTTGTGCTGCAGCTGTGTGGGAACATCAGGGCTTGCTGTGGTAGGGTTTCTGGGCTCTAGGGGAGACATATCGTCTTGTCTCTTACTGATAGTGTTTTTGTTTTTGTTTTTTTTATTTTATTTATTATATGTAAGTACACTGTAGTTGTCTTCAGACACAACAAAAGAGGGTGTCAGATCTCATTATGGATGGTTGTGAGCCACCATGTGGTTGCTGGGATTTGAACTCGGGACCTTTGGAAGAGCAGTCAGTGCTCCTAACCGCTGAGCTGTCTCGCCAGCCCCATTCTCGTTTTTTAAAGACAGGCCCTTATCAGGCCCACCCTGTCTTAACCTCCTAGGCTGCCGTTACAGTGCTATTCACCAATCCTCCGGAGATCTCGCCTTTAAAGAAAACACTCATAGTTACCTGTCCAAGAAGTTAACTATGTTGGGATTCTTTAACTCTTTCATCACCAGAATTTCATTAATGATCAATTCCTTCTTTGGTTGTTTCTGTAAATTAATCTGCTTGATAGCAACCTGTAATAAACATATTTGAAACATCAAGACAGCATTCCTAATTCTCTAACAAAATTACAAGCACCGATTAGTTGATAATTCACATGTACATCTCACAGAGCAAGGCTGTGCCTTACTCACAGAGATGTTTTTACATGTATACAACTTATACACAATGTTTGGTGTTAGTCTAAATTATGCTTGAATTTGTATTTAAAACCTTTTTAACTTGATTCTGTCTGTTTTGCGTATGTGGGTGCACATGTGCCATGGGTACACATGCTGAAACAGGGAACGAGGTCAGGAAAATGAGTGCTCTTTCCCAAGGAGCCATCTCACTGACCAACCCTAGATTTATCTTCAAGTTTACTAACCAACTATATAAAAAATTAATTTTTAAAATTCAAAACTGGTACATATTTTAAAATTATTTATTTGTGATACTAAACATATTCATTCTTTGTTTACCTAACATAATAACTGCTGTGAAGACTTGGCAGATCAATTCTTTTTTTTTTTAAAGACTTATCTATTATTACATCTAAGTACACTGTAGCTGTCCTCAGACACACCAGAAAAGGGTGTCAGATCTCATTACAGATGGTTGTGAGCCACCATGTGGTTGCTGGGATTTGAACTCAGGACCTTCAGAAGAGCAGTCAGTGATCTTAACCACTGAGCCATCTCTCCAGCCCCCCCACCCCCCTGCAGATCAATTCTTATGCCAGCTCTAGGGCTAGGGAGATAGCTCAGCTGGTAAAGCTCTTCCAACCACTGAGATCTGAGTTCCTTCCACCCCAAACACTGCTGTGGTGACATGCACTCATAAAACCTAGGAAAGTGCATGCTAGGGAAGTGCATGCAGGCAGACCTGCTGGCTTCCTGGATAGCCAGCTTCACTTATTTGGTGAAGACAGCCTCTGGTCACTGCACATTCATGATCAAGCATGCATCGATTCTCCTCTTTCCTATACAAAGAGCCAACATGCAAACATGCAGACTTGAACAGTAGCTACCTCTTGCCCCAGGGCCACATCAGTGGCAGTAAAAACTGTTCCAGAAGCCCTGCAGGAAAAAAAAGACAGAATGAAATGCAAGTTCTTAAATGACTGTATTTACACAATTCAAAGATCTCAGACTTTGAACAACTAAAACAAGATTTAACATGTTAGACTCAGAGTTATGCAAAACAAAGAGGAAAATGAAAAGGCAATTCTTACAGCCAAGCCTTACACATGATATATTTCAGACCTATAAAAATATAGAAAAAGCAGCACACACTCACAAACCTACTTCTATGCTTAAGAAAAAAAAGAAGTGGTGTGGTGTGGTGGTGCATACCAGTCAGCCCAGCTCTCAGGGGAAGGAGACAGGGAATTTCAGGCCAGCCTGGTCTATATAGAATACACAGTGAATTCCAGGACAGCCAGGGCTAGGTAGAGAAAGATTGTGTCACACGAAAAAAACAAAAACAAAAAAAACAACAAAAAACCAAACTATCCAAAACAGAAAACAAACCAAAAAAAAAAAAAAAACCCTTTTCTAAAAAACAAAGACCTACAGCAGAGAAAGACCTACGGCAGGGTATCCGTGCCTAGGACCTGCACAGAGTGTGAGGCAGGAGGGCGATGCTGACTCAGTGCTAGTTTGGATGTCAGAGAGTTTGTCTCAAGAAAACAAAACTCAAACCAACCACCAAAATCAAATAATGAACCATGACAAACTTGAGGGCTGCCTCCTACCCTTGTAACAAGACCCTCTGATGTATATGTTCTGTGTGTATCCTGGGTTTGATGTGTGTAGAAAGAATATCTATGTCTGTATGGATGTAGCACCTAATAATAATAATAATAATAATGATAAAAATAAATTTGCTTAGGTAAGAAATATAAGGCGGGACATCCTGGAGGAAAAAGAATTCTGAGAGAGAGCCAGGCAGGAGATTCACCTGGGAAGATGTGAGGAGACAGATGCATGGTATCTGAGTATAGGTAACCAGCCACGTGACAGAATGTAGGTTAAAATAATTGGGTTATCTAAGTTATGATCAAGTCAGAGAAAAGACTAGATATATGATCAAGGAATTTGTAAATATATTTGGAGTCTGAGTCTTTTTCTGGAAGCATGGGGCTGGAAGGAAGAACCAGACCCTAACCTTACAGATGGGTACCATTCCTAGGCCATTTTTTTTGAACTTCTAATCACAAAAAGACATGGGTATGTTTCTTAAGAAAATATATTTGACTTTATTTTTAAGCTTCACAATATTTTGTCTCATGAATTTCTCTGCAATTTTAACACTGGATTTATAATTGTCATTTATACACATAAGAATTGCTTTTGTTCATTCATCATTATTACTATGTAACTTATCTATTATATGTAAAAATACAAAGGTTAAAAAAAGCCAGAGAAATAGCTCAGTAGTAGAGCTATTCATGCCTAGATGCATGAAGCTCTCTCTAGGTTTAATCCTCGGCATTGAAAAAAAGGTGATTTTCATTTTCTTTTTTTTTTGTTATTAAAACCAGTGCTACAAATGAGACTTGTAGAGAGAATAAAAGAAAAAACCAATACTGCCAAAAGCCTGCAATAAGTATTTCAATTGTCTTTAAAATATATTATGAGTATAAAATTTCTATCTATCTGATCCCTCACCACCTATGGGAAATGACATACAGCAAAAAGCAATGAAAACTACACACAGTGACACACAACTGTAGTCACAGCACCAGGGAAGCAAAGGATGGAGGATCACTAAGATTTAACTACACAGTGCATGTGGGACAGCCTGGGCTACATAGGGAAACCTTATTGAAGAAGATGATGATGGAGGAAGTAAAAAGGAGGATTAGAATAGGGTCAGGGAAAGAGGGAGACAGGGGAAGAGAGGGCAGACAATGTAAAGCTACTATTAACCAGTGCTGGATTACGCTTATTTTTTTGAGACAGGTCTCACTATGAGCTAAGGCTATTCTCCAACCTGTGGCAATCCCTCAGGTGATGGGTTTGCAAGTGTGTATAATTACAGCCAATTTAGAAGTGCAGGGTCTTTTTGGTTTTTTTGTTTTGTTTTGTTTTTTTCGAGGCAGGGTTTCTCTGTGTAGCCCTGGCTGTCCTGGAACTCACTTTGTAGACCAGGCTGGCCTCGAACTCAGAAATCCACCTGCCTCTGCCTCCCGAGTGCTGGGATTAAAGGCGTGTGCCACCACGCCTGGCTAGAAGTGCAGTTTTATTTTAATATAAATACATAATATACATACAAGTGTGTTATGAATTTACAATCTCCCAGGCAGAACAGTTCTGTGCTCAGTGTCAGAGGGAGGTGCCATAGTGAATATGATGTCAGAAGAGAGCAACACTTACCCTTGCCCAATTTTTTCATATCTTGTGTATTTTTTCTTTGGGTCCCCTATGCTCACAATAGTTCCTGTTTTAAACAAAAATCAGAAATCAGTCAAGCAAACTTAATGCAAACAAAATTTGAGAATTATTCCTTTTAATAATCTACACTGATTATAAAAGTGTTTTTCCATACACCAAGCTTCAAAAATAATGTTTTAAATAATCAATACTAAAGACAAATAATTAGGGACTGGAGAAATGTCTCAATGCTTGAAAGCACAGAACCTGGGTCCAATTCCCAGCACCCACATAGTGGTTCACATTGTCCCAGAACTCCAGTTCCAAGGGATCCCACACCCACCTCTGCCCTCTGCTGGCACCAGGTATGCACTCAGTACACATACATACAACAATACCAAACACACACACACACACACACACACACACACACACACACAAACACACGCATGCGCGTGCAGCTTAATACACATAATTTTAAAGTTGAGAATTAAGAATAAGAAGCAATAAAAGGTGGTTGCACTTTTCCATCAGTTGGAATGTTTGTTAGTTTGAGACAGGGTTTCTCTGTGTAGCCCTGGCTGTCCTGGAACTCCCTCTATAGACCAGGCTGTCCTCAAACTCAGAGATCCACCTGTCTTTTGTTTCCTGAGTGTTGGGATTAAAGCTGTGCATCACCATTGTTGACAAGGTTAGACTTCTTACTCACTTTCTTAGAAATCATGACATTTTAGTATAACCAATTGCTTTGTAAGCCTAAAACTCATGGGGTCCTCAGAACGGAGTGATATATTACTAATTTAAAAACCAAAACCAAAACAAAACAAGGCTAGTCTGGAACTCAATACATAGCTGAAGATAACCTTGAACTTTTGACCTTCTTGCTTCCAACTCACAAATGCTGGGATGCAAGTATTCAGCATCCTAGCCTATTTATGTAATGCTGGGATCTAACATCTCAGTGCATGCTAGGCAAGGACTCTACTGAGTGAGCTCCATCCTCAGCCCTTTTCTTAGACTATTATTTGTTTGAGATAGCCCTGACTAACTCAGAACCTACTTGTAGCCTAGGCTAGCCTTGAAGTCATACCAATACTCCTGGCTCAGTCTCCCAAGTACTGAGATTTCACAGAAGAGTCTTCATGCCTATCTAGGACTTTGATAAACTGTGAAATTACTTACTAACAGAAATAATAAGTGAATAAATAGCAGAATAACCCATAAGTGGCTGTTCAAATGTTTCTAGTCCATCTTCTACTTTTCTGTATCCTTATAAAAACTAAGTAGGGGGCTGGAGAGGAGGTTCAGCGGGTTAAGAGCACTGATTGCTCTTCCACAGGTCCTGAGTTCAAATCCCAGCAACCATATGGTGGCTCACAACCATCTGTAATGAGATCCAATGCCCTCTTCTGGTGTGTCTGAAGACAGCTACAGTGTACTCACATACATAAAAAATAAATAAATAAATAAATCTTAAAAAAAGAAAACTAACCTAAGTATACTGAAAAAGATCTTTAATATGCTAAGAGATACTAAATTCAGAAAACTGTGGAAAAGTCATAATTTAAATTCAGATTTACTATTAGGTCAAATGGGAAAAAAATAACACAGCACTGTCACTTGTTCAAGGTAAGACATGAACATGTGACACTAAGTCAGAGTAGTCTACAAGTCCCCACCGTAAGCCGGCCATTTCACTCTGAGCTCTACAACAAAGTCAAACCCGCAGTAAGACAAAGCTGCAGAGGGAGCCACAGCAAAGAGGATGAGATTACTGAGCCATGACTTGATGGCAGTAGCACTGCCCTGGCTTACTGCTTGAAGTAGCAGCTTTCCCAGGAGAAGGATGTATTTCTACGAAAGGCTAGGGTACAAGCAGGTTCACACTTTATAATAAAGTACTGAAGAATAAAAGCAGTAACTTTATGACTTAAACACTATCTACATGGAGTCTTTCCCTGACTCGCCCGCCCTCTTTTTCCCGCTTCCTCTTCATCCTCCTCCACCACCCTACCCCCACCACAGCAGTGAGTGCTCCTTGGAGCTGCTGGAGATTTACGAGCAGATATTATTGTTACCTTTTAATGTGTGACCTAAGGAATCAATGGTGGGTTGTAAGTTAAAAGGAAATAAAAGACCCTACCCAGTACACACTTTATGCTGACGTACATTACAGAAGGTCACTTTCTTTAGGAACATTTGTGTGTTTACTGTGTTGTGTACGGAGATCAGAACACAGGGATTGTTCTTTTCTTTCTACACTTGATCCTAGGGATGGAGCTCAGGTCGTGAGACTTGGTGTTGTGTCCTTTCTCTCAGAACTGTCTTGCCAGTCCGTAAGAGACATTTTTATATAGGTTTGTACTGAAAAATTGTAAATGTGCATACAAACATACAAAGCCCCTTCCCCTTCGACAGAGTTTCAAATTATGTCCTTTCCATGTGGTTGGCAGGGATCAAAGTTTTGCACACACTAAGCAAGTGCTCCCAAGTGAGCAACAAATATCCCCAGCTCTGGGACAAATGTTTTTACAAAAACAAAGGACAGACTGCATACTTAATTTCTCCATAATCTCTTCATCGGTCATCTTGGCTTTCTTTTTCTGTTTGTCTGAAGACTTGGCACCACTGTCAACATTAGAATCACCAACTGGAGCAGGAATGGGGTCGATGACAGACCGTGTGTAAATCTGCAGAGATATACATGATGAGACTTACTTAAGAAAAAACATTTTCAGATGATCTTGGTAGCAGAAAATTCCTTGTTTCCTCCTCCCACTGTTTTGAAGAATGGGAACAGTACAGTCACACAAGGAACACACAGCTAACAGGCACAGTGGTGCATGTCTATAAGGCAACAGGTATAATGTGGTACACAGATATACGCATAAAATAAAAACCCTAAAAGAGCAAGCTAGGCATGGTGGCACACACTTGTATTTGGGTGCTTGAGAGGCAGAGTCAGAGGTCAGGAGTTCCAGGCCAGCATCAGCTACATAGTGAGTTAGAAGCCAGCCTAGACTACATGAGACCCCGGCTCAAAATGAACCCCAACATAACATACTAAGAGAAAAGAATAGGGGTTTTGATATTGAAATAACTGTAACTACCTGCCCTGTAAATTTTACACAAATTCAACATTTCCCTTTCCTTTCAAGCAGCCTGTCCTGAGGGAGAAAGAATAGTCGTCTATCCCTGCAGCAGTCAGAGCCGCCTGCTGAGCCTGCTCCGCCCCGCGGCAGCACGATGTCTGCATGCCATCTCCCCACAGCGGAAAGGGCAGTGCTGGAGCAGTTCCTTATTGCATGGAGCCACTCTTAAAATTCTCTCAGTTGGTGAGTAACTTCAGTCTTAAATAATACCTCTTCATTGGACATACAGCCCTTTGAGAACAAGATTAAAATATATAATCCAGGGAACAACAATGATCTAAGTTTTAGATATAATAGTAACCTATATTGAGAAACCTAAAGAAATAAACACTCTTTAGAATGGGGGAAAAATCTAGAAAGGAAAGCCTCATGAGTTAAGTATTTTAACTTTTGAAGAAGCTGTTAATTTTCTGTTTGTTATTTGAGAGATAGGGTCTAGCATATTAGTATGTAGCTCTAGCTGGCCTGGAACTCTCTAAACCAGCTGGCCTCCGACTCACAGAGACTACCTGCCATGCTGGGATTAAAGTTGTACACCACCACACCCACTCAGGACATTATGTTTCAAAGTTGTTCTTATGAATTTTAATTTACTTATTGTGTTTTATATGTGTGCACACACGTCCTAATGTGCACGTGGCAGTCAAAGGACAACTTGCAGGAGTAAGTTCTCTCCCTCTACAATATGGTCCCAGGGATTAGATGCCAGCTGTCAGGCTTGCTGGCTGAGGCATTTCATCAGCTCCAAAAAGCAGGTTCTGAAAAATATCTAAGTTTCTCCACAATACACGGGTTGTTTGTTTGTTTGTTTGTTTGTTTTTGGTATTTCAAGACAGAGTTTCTCTTTGTAGCCTTGGCTGTCCTGGAAATCACTCTGTAGACCAGGCTGACCTTGAATTCAGAAATCTGCCTGCCTCTGCCTCCCAAGTGCTGAGATTAAAGACGTGCACCACCACTGCCCAGCCATAATACAGTATTTTAAGCTCAAAGGCCTTTTAACATTTTGACAGCAAGTTCAAACACACACCAATTATTTCAAGACACAGAGTTGGGGGTCATCAGCCTGTCACTCACTGATTTTGTATGATCTGGCCGAGGGGCAATGACGGGAGGAGCAGCGTCTTCATCATCATCATCTTCCTCTGTCACTACAGCTGATGTCTCTGACCCCTTGGTGTTCAGCTGCATTCATCACAGCAGCAAAGAGAGGATAAACCAATAACATCAAAGGTTAACATGGGGCTCCCCTATAAAAACAGTCTTAAAAGCTTATTTCTTCAATAGCTAATATAAAAACTACCAAACTTCACTGGTTCCAATACAACCAATTAAAAAGTAAATGAATATATACGGTGAGTATCATTTCAGTGGGAGGGGACTCTGCTAATGACTGATCCTGAGGTCTGTGTATGGTGTGACTGCTCTACCACTGAGCTACGTTCAGAGCTCCCGAGTACACTGGGGCACTATTCCTGCCCTTTACATAAGCACACACGGTGCTCTGTTAAGTAAGCAATCTTCTTAAGACCAAACTGAAGGTTCTCTGGACTCTGTAGACATAAACCTCATTTTGAGGAATTTAAGAGATCCAGCTTCACCAGTTAACAAAGCAAGAAAAGGAGCTGACAAGTTTTGTTTTGTTTTTTAAACTATTTAGAATGTGACACAATTTACCACACTCAGAACGGTACTGGTAGGGGTTATGGGAGGAGAGACTATGCCATCCAGTTCACCATATTCAGGTTCAATCTGGAAACAGTGGAAGAGTAATTAAATTGCACTGGAAGCCATTATAAAGATTAAACTGCCCAACAAGCAAATCCTATTTACTTAATATGGTTTCTTCAATTAAACAAATGGCTAACTTTAAAAAAAGAAAGAAAGAAAGAAAGAAAAAACAAAGAGGTATTTATCTGATGGCTAATTTTACTTTATTTTTGGTTTTTTAAGATACGGTCTTGCTAGTCACCCAGTCCTTCAAATTCACAGTGATTACACAACCTTGGCCTCTTGAGAGTTGGGGTTGGAGACATGGCTACCACATTTACACTTGATCTTAGCCAAAAGGCAGGAAGCGATGGCTACCACATTTAACTATTTAAAGATGTATTTATTTTATGTATGAGTACATTGTTGCTATACTCAGACACACCAGTAGAGGGCAACAGATCCCATTACAGATGATTGTGAGCCACCACGTCATTGCTGAGAACTGAACTCAGGACCTTTGGAAGAGCAGCCAGCGCCCTTAACTGCGGAGTAATCACTCCAGACCCTTGTTTTTATATATTTACCAAGCAAATTAAAATAGACTTGTTCTAGGCAACTGTACTGGCTAGTTTTGTGTCAACTTCACACAGCTGGAGTTATCACAGAGAAAGGAGCTTCAGTTGAGGAAATGCCTCCATGAGATACAACTGTAAGGCATTTTCTCAATTAGTGATCAAGGGGGAAAGGCCCCTTGTGGGTGGGACCATCTCAGGGCTGGTAGTCTTGGTTCTATAAGAAAGCAGGCTGAGCAAGCCAGTAAAGAACATTCCTCCATGGCCTCTGCATCAGCTCCTGCTTCCTGACCTGCTTGAGTTCCAGTCCTGAATTCCTTTGGTGATGAACAGCAGTATGGAAGTGTAAGCCAAATAAACCCTTTCCTCCCCAACTTGCTTCTTGGTCATGATGTTTGTGCAGGAATAGAAACCCTGACTAAGACAGCAACCTAAATCAGAATGCAAATTATAATAAATTATTAACTTACTGCTGGTGTTCCAGAAGGGAAGCCATCTTTCTCTGAATGTGAAACAGAAAAGATATGTATTACCAAACTGAGAAAGAAAAGTGAACTGGGAAATCACACACACACACACACAAGCAGACAGGGTTTTGCTATGTAGCCCTAGCTGACCTGATATTTGCTATACAGTCCCTGCTAGTTGTTGTTTCTCCCCCTACCCCCATCCCTATTTTAGATTTTATTTATTGCATGTATAAGGTTGGGCGTATCCTTGGCTGCTGTGGAGCTAGAAATACAGACCAGTATGGCTTTGAACACACAGAGCTCTGTCTACCTCAGCCTGCTGAGTGATGGGATTAAGGTGTTTTCCAAAACGCCGGATGGATGGCAAAGCACTGTCCTGTCAGAGCTGATTTATGTCACAAAGTCACTTCCACTACAGCCTACTCACAACAACCATCTCAAGCATGACCTTGTCTATACATTTAGACGCTTTGCCTTCCATTGCTGGAAGTCATTTAAAAGCATCATAGAGGAAAAGGTTAAATAAGCAAAGAGCTCAAACATCCACCAACTCTATTTCTGGCAAAATGATAAGGTTTATATAATCACCAGACATCAACACTCTCTAAAGGGCAGATTTATGCAGGAGAGAAGGAGCGACAACAGCTATACTTCCATTGTTGATTGTCCCAGAAGGAATCTTTTCTCACCACCGTCTGGGGTCTTACCAGGAGGAGTGAAACTCAGGTACTTCTGTTTCACAGTGTTGGAGTCGTAGAACTTCAAGACATCCAGCACTGCCTGAGGGTTCTTCTTCTGCTCGAGTTTGGTAATGTTGGAGGTCTGCAACAGCCGCGCCCACTGTTCTGGCATGCCCTAACCAAAAGAAACCCATAAATGAGTTATGGTTTAATGCTCGAATAAAAACATTTCACAGACCAATGACAATGCCTGCACAGCACATGTAATGGAAGGCTGTGAGCTGCTGTGTGGGTGATGGGAACTGAACCAGGTCTTCTGCAAGAGCAAGTGCTCCTAACTGCTAGGCTAGCTCTACAGCCGGTACTTACTTACTTTTGAAACAAAGTTTCAACTATATAGCTCAGCCTGGCCTGAAACTCTGAAAACAGTCTGAGTTCCAGTTGCCTTAGTTGCCCATAGCTGCCTCAGTGTTGGGATTACAAAAGTACAGTAGTTTTTATTTTGTTTTTCAAGACAGGGTTTCTCTGTGTAACCCCAGCTGTTCTGGGACTCACTCACTCTGTAGACCATGCTGGCCTCAAACTCAGAGATCTGCCCACCTCCCAAGTGGATTAAAACTGTATTCCACCATGTCTGGCCAAAAGGTAAACTTACAGTGAACTCTCCCGTAACAGCATCAAAGCCAACATGGATGGTGTGCTCAAAATCAGATGGGGGAGAAATCTCTGGCCGTTCTTTTTCTTTCTTTTTACTTCCTGGGGGATGGGGGAGAAAATTATCTCTTTAAACAAGGCTATCTATGGCACTTATTACTGTATTTGTAAGTTCTGAAACCAATTATGAATGAACTTATGATAGGAACTGATTGATATCGACATGCACCCTGCTGGACACAATTTACGGGCGCCACTTGTGAAAGCGACCATCTTTCCCTCCCTCCTCCTCCAACCTGATTTTCTGAGACAGGCCTCATTCTCCAGCCCACATTGGCCTCAAATTCAGGGCAATTCTCCTGTATAGCCTAAGAATATTAAGGTTGAATACATGAGCCACAATACCTGGCTTACACTTTTCTTTTCATTACAGTCTGTAAATATTACATCTTTAAATTACCGAACTCTCCTATAGTTGTACTGTAAAAAAAAATTACAACATTCTTGCAACATCAGTAACATTTTTTGCACATTCAAATACATCAATTCCTTCTCCTCCCCAGTCCTCCTCCTCTAATCTGTAGCTCTTAAAACCAAGGATCTATTTCTGGATGCTCTGCTCTCTTAAAATCATCTGTCTATCATTATGCCAATCCTGTCTATCTTGATTACTGTCATCCTTATAACAAACAATCAAAGTATAGTCTACGTCCTTTTTTTTTTTCTATATGAAAATAACAATGTTTCACATTTCTACAAAAAGCCTCCTAGGGCTGTGACAGGAATTGCATTAATCTATGAATCTACTTAGAATTTATATACATCTTGCATTCTGATCCATGGCCAACCACAAATCGTGATTGCTGGGAATTGAACTCAGGACCTTTGGAAAAGCAGTCAGTGCTCTTAACTACTGAGTCATCTCTCCAGCCCCCAGCCTGTTCGGTTAATTTTAAATACTCCTACTAAGAATTATTTCTCATTGTTCTTTGATCACTGTTTTCCTCTGATAATAATGTTTTCTTTTTAAATATCTATCTATCTATCTATCTATCTATCTATCTATCTATCTATCTATCTATATATCTATATATCTATTTATTTATTATATGTAAGTTCACTATAGCTATCTTCATACACTCCAGAAGAGAGCATCAGATTTTGTTATGGATGGTTGTGAGCCACCATGTGTTTGCTGGGATTTGAACTAAGGATCTTTGGAAGATCAGTCGGCGATCTTAACTGCTGAGCCATCTCACCAGCCCAATAATTTTCTTGTTTCATGAATTTGTCTTCTTTCCTTAAAGGTTATGCTGTGTATACATGTATGTTGGCTGAGTTATTTGGCTTGTTGGTTTTCTACTTAAGTGGAATGCGTCTTTTAAATTTCTATTTAATAAAATTATAGATATTTGGATATAGATTTTTAGCCTTGGCTAGACTTGATTTCATTTAGTAGTCCAGGCTGGTCTCACAGGCATGTGTCATCTGGTACTCCCTGTTGCTCTGGGCTCTTCTGTCTTCGAATTTTCTTCAGATGTCTGGTGACTCTTTGCTGTCCACTTCTACAGAAAAACATTACACAACTAACTGGAAGACAAGCTAGATCAAAGATGAGGCCAGGGTTCAGTGTGTCAGAAGTGCTTTCCCTAGGGAAACCTTCCAATGTCTGGTCTGAAGGTGGGACAGGCAGAAAGTACTCTGAAAGCAAGGCAGACAAAACAAGTCTTGTATGATGACTTGGACCAAATCTTTACTTTTTATTCTGATGCTTCAACTTTCTAGATTTTCCAAGGAGAACATACGTATTGCCTGCTAGTGGAGTGAGATGGTGAATCCTGACACATGTGATTCTACTACAGTGCTGTCTGAGAGTCTGTACATACGACAGTAATAAACATGCCAGCACATGCTTTTCTTTGCTCACAATGACACTACTCATCTAGCACTCACAGGAAACAATACCACTTTTTGACCAGTAATGACACATTTCTGAAAAATGTCCATACTTCCTCTAGATCCTCCAGGTACATATATTTATCAACAAGAGATGTGGCAAGAAGGCAGGTCACATCAATTATGGAAAGGAGTAGAGGGAAAGTAATTATTAAGCTTTCAAAAAATTTTGTCTTTACGAAAACACACAATTACACCTTCCCTATGCAACCTTTCATTTTCCACAGACTGACTAGAGTAATCGGAGGCTAGAACTTCTAGTTCTCTTTTTGTCCCTGTACTTACACTCATACTGCAAACAGGAGAAAGTATTTGCTGGCTATACACTAATAGTTTAATTTGTATACCGTTTTTGTAGAAATGACAGAGAAACAAAACCTTGTGTATTAAGAAAAACATTAAAAAAAAACCAAAAACCCAACCCTCCTCCGAAGCTTTTCTCCTGGGAACTTCCTCACCACTTCCCAATGTATACTACTGGGAAAGATGCTATATGTCCTTCATCATGGGTATCTAGTCCAACATGGGCACCAACTTCAAGCTACATAAACCACACTGTCCCACACTGTCCTAACATTCCAGCCAGCTGTTTTACAGGGTGACTATCTGAGTTCCAGAAAATCACCATAGTTGTGGTGGCCAGATTATAAATAAGGGAGGCCAGCTGGTATGGACAGAATGTTTCATAAATGTTAAGGGCTATAGAAAACATTACAGGAAAACATGAACGTGACTGAGCAGCCCAGAGATGTACCAAGATATATTATTAGTCCAATCAAATAAAAATGACAGGCAAGCAAAGTGCCTCAGTGGGTAAAGATCCCTGCTGCCAAGCCTGACGACCTGAGCTTGATCCCCTGGACACCCGTGGTAGAAGGAAAAAACCAACTCTCACAAGGTGTCTTTTGACTTCTACACATGCACCCTGATTCAAAGCCACTTGCATGCACACAGGCTTAGTTAATGTAAATTTGTTTGTTTGAAACAGTACCTCTCACAATATCATGCCCTGGCTGTCTGAGAACTCACAGAGATCTTCCTGCTTCTGTCTTTGCTTCCTGAGTGCTAGGAATAAAGTTATGTCTCCACTCCTGGCCTTTTTTTTTTTTTTTTTTTTTTTAAGATATAATTTCTCTGTATAGTCCTGGCTGCTATGGAATGCTTTCTATAGACCAGGCTGGCCTTAAACTCAGAGATCTGCCTGCCTCTTGAGTGTTGAGATTAAAGGTGTGTACCACCACCACTGACCAAAAACAAGGAGGAGGAAGAAGAGGGGAGGAGGAGGAAAAAGAGGAAGAGGAAGGAGAGGGGGCTGGAGAGATGGCTCAGCAGTTAAGAGCATTGACTGCTCTTTTAGAGGTCCTGAGTTCAGTTCCCAGCAACCACATGGTGGCTCACAACCATCTGTAATGGGATCTGATGCCCTCTTCTGGTATGTCTCATACATAAAATATATAAATAAATCTTTTTTTTTAAAAAAAAGAGAAGCCGGGTGGTGGTGGTGGCACATGCCTTTAGCCTTTAGTCCCAGCACTTGGGATTTCTGAGTTCAAGGCCAGCCTGGTCTACAGAGTGAGTTCCAGGGCAGCCAGGGCTACACAGAGAAATTCAGTCTCGAAAAAAAACAAAACAAAACAAAACAAAAGAGAAAAAGAAGAGGAGGAGGAAGAAACCCTAGATTTAGTGACGAAATATATTCATGTTTAAAAATGTAAGTCCATTTTCCACGTTTGCTTGTCATAGACCATGGAAAATTCTTGAATCACTTCTGAAACCTATTTAATAACAAAACGGCAGCAGTAGGAAGAGGCAGTAAAATCCCAAGTCACATGTTGACATGAAATCTTAAGGCCACTGCCTTTTTCTCCATGTCACCTAACTGAAGTCACTGTGAAGAACAGCCTCATCTGAAGTTGAGCCTAGTGTCTTGCGATCCCAGCACTTGGCAGAATGAGCTAGAATTCCACTGTGAATTCCAGAACAGAAAAGAGGAAGAAAGAAAACATTCATCTACTTGAACAGAAGACTCTTCTTTTCTTGTGATTTACAATAGCTTCAAGCGAGAGAAACCAAACTTGTTCTGTCACACACAAGGTATTTATTCTCAGGGAAGTAGGTGAAGTATATACTAGTATTAACATTAATACTGGATTTCTGGGCAAGAAAGATGTTCACACATCATCTTTGTAACTCATCGGATATGAATATGCACACAGGCTGAATTATGGAGTGTAAAACTGCCTCAGTTGATGACTGCCCCACCAACTCAACACCTGCTATATGACTAAGCTCACTGCCATTTTCATTATTAAAACTACCAAACTGGTTGAGGGCTCCTGCAAAGCCCGACAGTTTCAAGGCAGTCAGTCTTAGACCTTGTTTCTGTATGGCTATTACCAGTACCTCAAATAGAAAGGTAGCCAGCTCTCTTGTCCTGACTGAAATTCTGCAATGATTCCCCAGGGGGAAAAAAAAATCTCAACTCCATACCACAGAATACTAGGCCCTTTGTGACCAAATCGTTCCCACCTTTTCTGCTGTGTGCAGTTCTGTGTGAATATCACACATGCCTGTCATTATCAGGTGCCCTGCTGTTAAGTCACATTAGCCTGCAGTAAGTTCCTTGAGTGCACATGCTCTTATGGCCTGGCCATTCTTCTCTAGGCACAGAACACACTTAGAATGCTGCTTCATTCCCACTCTTTAGTCTCAAGCTGATTTCATTTCTGTAGGAAGCCCTCCCAAATATTCAAATTAGTCAGGCACCTTACACTAGCACTGTGGCACTTTTCATAGCTCACAATTACAAGCTACAACATTTCCCCACCCTGCTGAAATGAACGTAGGGTCTCACCATATGCTAGGCACTATGTTAACCCATGGGTTATATAGTCCTAGCTCCACTAGCTTTTGGGCTAGTATCATAAGGGGAGAGACCACCTGCTGTGCTTATCATTTTACTCCTAGTGACTCAAACAGAGTATGCAAACATTAGTAGACAACCAAAAAGGATCCCTTAGTGAACTGTTATAAAAAGTGTAATTCCATGGGGTTGTGTCAAACTGACAAGCTTTTTGTTGTTGTTGTTTTTTGAGTCAGGGTTTCTCTGTGTAGCCCTGGCTGTCCTGGAACTCATTTTGTAGACCAGGCTGGCCTTGAACTCAGAAATCCGCCTGCCCTTGCCTCCCGAGTGCTGGGATTAAAGGCATGCACCACCACCGCCCGGCACAAGCTTTTCTAATACAACTTAAAGTGAAACAACAACCTGGTGAGTGAGAGAAAATATTCTATTTCATCAACAAGGGACCAATATCCAGAGTAGATGAGGAATTCAATAAGCAAAACAAACAAACATCCTGAGGAAAAAAGGATAAGTGACCTGAACAGATTTTTTTTCTTTTTTGGGGGAGACAGGGTCTTACTCTGAAGCCTTGGCTGGCTAGTCTGAAACTCAAGAGACCTGCTTGCCTCTTCCAAGGTGTGTGTCACTACTCTCAGCCCCGTTTGTTTGTTTGTTTGTTTGTTTGTTTTTGAGACAAGGTTTCTCTGCATATCCCTAGCTATCCTGGAACTCACTGTGTATACCAGGCTGATCTTGAACTCAATAGAAATGCCTGCCTCTGCCAGTTCTTAAAAGAAGACATGTTGAAGCTGCATCAATCTATTCTGACTATGACAGGTTATAGGACCAAATGTTATATTACCACTGAACAATAAGAACAATTCTTTTTTTTTTTTTTTAAGATTTATTTATTTATTATATGTAAGTACACTGTAGCTGTCTTCAGACACCCCAGAAGAGGGCGTCAGATCTTGTTACGGATGGTTGTGAGCCACCATGTGGTTGCTGGGACTTGAACTCGGGCTTCATTCGCACTGACATTCTTCTACGAGCAGTGTCTTGGTGTCATTTCTCTGTCACACTGCACCTGCAGTCAGGAGCCTGGGAAGATGGATGCTTCTTCCTTTCACTCAGCTCCCTTCCCACTTAGACAGTCCAGGCCTGCAGCGAGGAAATGTGCCACCCACAGTAGGCAGGTGTTCCCATCTTGATTATACATAGATAAAGCTGACAACTGAGATTAACCATTATAAGCAGGTACCCTTAAATAGCACTGCAATAATTTAGTTATGGCTTGTTCTCTAATGGTTCACACCCTGGAGGCTCGATCCTCAGTCTGCAGTATAAAAAGAGTAGGGCACAGTTCTTTGTGCCTGGAATTCTTCATGTTCTTTGAAGCAGGAAGACCAGCGGTCAGAAGACCTGTCAGCTACATACAGAGATTGATGCCAGCCTCAGCTATAGGAGACTGTCTAAACAAAACAAAACAAAACAAAAAACCCCAACAACAACAATAAACAGTACAGAAAGGTGGCTGGAACTTTAAGGGGAAGGACCTCACAGAAGGTACCTGGGTCATGACCACCTTCAGAATGAATTAATGTTGGTGTCAGAGAGCACAATGACTTCTGAGTGAGCATATTCCCACAAAAGCTTGCTTCTGGATTTGAACACTCTCACAGCTTCCTCTTCTGAATCTTTACCATGCTGTGACACTGTTCTCATCTGACACTACGGCTATGCTGATTGCAGTTTCTAGTTTCTAGCCACCAGAAGCACAGACCAAATGAACAACACCTTTTGGGGGAGTGGAGTAAGGGTTGAGACAGGGTTTCACTTACATAGTCTTGGATGACCTGGAACTTAATATATAAAACAAGCTGGTCTAGAACTCATGAAGATCCAACTGCCTCTGCCTTCTGAATGCTTGGATTTAAGGTGTACACCACCACACCTGCATAAAGTACCCAGTCTTACTTTGTTAAAGCCACTCAGAATAGACTAGGGAAATCAAAAATCTCATTAATGTTAGGAAGCTGTAAAAAGGTCTCAGAAAATGAAGGGCAGAAATTCACCATCTGCAGCAAGCACATTAAGCACAGTTTGATAAGGTAATCTTGCTATTGCCGGGCTTGGTGGTGCACACCTTTAATCCCAGCACTTGGGAAGCAGAGGCAGGCAGATTTCTGAGTTCGAGGCCAGCCTGGTCTACAGAGTGAGTTCCAGGACAGCCAGGGCTAAAGAGAAATCCTGTCTTAAAAAACAACAAAAACAAAACAAAACAAAAAGGTAATGTTGCTAGGTATGGCAGCACATACCCACAGCCAGGAGGATCAACAGCTTGGGCTAGATGGTTAGACTCTGAATGAATGAATGAATTTGTTTGTTTTTGTTTTTTTAAAAGACAGGATAACTCTAAGTACTTCTAGGCTGGCTTTGAATTCTTGAGCTCAAATGATCCTCCTGTCTCAGTCTTTCAAGTTCGAGGTGAGAGTATGCCATCAAGCCCAAGAGATTCTGTTAACAGAGCCTATTATCAGCATCAAGTGTTTTCATTCTTTATTGTAAAGATTTGTTTATTTTAACTTTGTATGAGTGTATGCCAGCATGTATGTATGTGCACCAGGTGCATGCCTGGTGTAGGTGGAGCCTATAGAAGCCAAAAAAGGGTGTTGGATCCCCTGGAGCTGCAGTTACAGACTGGTAAACTGTCCTGTGGGTGCTGGGAATCAAACCTAGGTCACTGCTGCAAGAGCAGCAAGTGCTCTCAACTGCTGCCATCTCTCCAGCCCTCACATTTTCTTATTCTCATTTGTAATTCACCGTGAAGATATCAAGATGGGCAACAAACGTATCATAAGCCAATGTGAGACTTCTGAAATTATAGCAGCTATTTACCTTTTTCTGTGCCAGAGAATATGGAGATGATTTTGTTCCTGGGTTTTTTTTCCTCTGGAACAGAAGGCAAAGGTTTCAAACTGTGATTGGCTGATAAAGGATCTTTTCCTCCGGTGCTAAAAATGGTACTGCTCATCCGAACTGGAGGTGCTGGGGGCTTGTCTTCTAGCTCTCCGTTATCAGACATGATTCAGAATTATGAAACAGCCTGAAAGAGACAACCCAAAGCAGTCAATTAATCACAAGGTTAAAGACAGGATAGACAGTAATTACCCCCACCACAACTGCAAATTAGAAAAAATGGGATCCAGTTACTTACATTTGCAAAATTTGGATAAAAGATCAAAGATAAAACAAATTTCATAAAACCAATCTCCACTAAATAGCCACAGAAGTGTTTGAAAAACATGTTCACACTAACTCATTACAAGCAATTTACCTAACAACTCTGAGATGATTCCAAAATACAGAAGAAATGTTTGTGTGCTGCCTCATCTTCGTCACCATGATACAAACTGAAATCACCTGGGAAAAAGAACCTTTAGCTGAGAAACTGCCAACATCAGACTGGCCTGTGGAGAAATCTGTAGGTGGTTTCTTAGCTAATGACTGATGTGGGAGGGCCCAGCTCACTGCTGGCAGGGCCACCCTTAGGTGGGTCCTGGGTCATATAAGAAAGCAAGCCATGCAAGGCACAGGGAAGGAACAAACTAATAAGCAGCAATCCTCATGGTTTCTGCTTCAAGCTCTTGCCTTGGCTTTCCCTGATAACAGACTCCAATCTGTAAGCCAAATTAATATTTTCCTTCCCCAGGTTGGTTCTAGTCAGCATTTTTTGTTTTAAATTTTTCATGTAATATGAGTGTTTCAATACAGCGTTAGAGAAACAAATTACAACAGTTTGGATTTTTTATGATTTATTTTTACTGTATGTGCTGTGTTTTGCCTCTCTGTGTGTGTGTGTACATGTGTGTACTCATGTGCCCACGTACCAGAAGAGGAGAGTGTCAGATCTCCTGGAACTGGAGTTGCAGGCAGCTGTGAACTGCCATGTGGCTACTGGAAATCAAACCCAGGTCCTCTCCAGCAGCCACTGCTCTTACTCACCAGGCCATCTTTCCAGCCCTTCTGTTTTTAAGTCATCAGACCTAAACCTGTAGGGATCCTCCTGCCTAATAACTGCTAGATCAAAGGAATGGCACACCACACAATATGGAATCTTCCAAGAGGAACAGTATGTCCCTTGGGCAGCCACGCTGGCTCTCTCTGCTAGGTCTACTGTTAGAGGAGATGACTGAGTGCTCGGCTCTCCTTTACATGTGTATTTATGTGAGCACGTGCACAGGAAGACGAGAAGCTGATAAAGGGGTCTTCCTCCTCAACCACTCTAGACCCAGAAGTTTTCAGACAGGGTTTCTCATTAAGCGTGAACTCAACAACTGCCTTGACTAGATGGCTAAGCCAGCTCCAAGGATCCTCCTGTTTCTACCTCCCAAGTACTGTGATCGAAACACCTAGCTTTTTTTTTTGTTTTTTTGTTTTTTTGTTTTTCGAGACAGGGTTTCTCTGTGCAGCCCTGGCTGTCCTGGCACTCACTTTGTAGACCAGGCTGGCCTCAAACTCAGAAATCCGCCTGCCTCTGCCTCCCGAGTGCTGGGATTAAAGGCGTGCGCCACCACGCCCGGCAAAACACCTAACTTTTTTATATAGGCGCTTGGGACCCAAGTCCAGGCTCTGTTATTTGTACAACAAACACTATGTTGACTGAGCCATCTCCCCATATGCAGTTCTTTAGATTATGTATTTTTAGAGCACTGATTGGTGTTTTGCCTGCATGTATGTCTGTGTGAGGTGTCAGAATGATATAAACTAACTATGTGGCTGCTGGGAATTCTCTGGAAGAGCAGCCAGTGCTCTTTCTTAACCTCTGCCCCTTGAGACATCTCCCTAGCCCCCAGTTTCCTAGCTTTTAAACCTGCCAATCAACACTTCTTCAATCTGGATGCACAAGAGCCTTGTGACTGACTTTAGTCTTTCACATGAACTTTCCTAAAAGAATGTGCCACTAATCAAGACTGATGAAATGGAAATGAAAATACAAAGAATCAATGAAATGAAAATTTGGTTGTTCTCTGAAAAGAGTAAGATTGATCAACAAACTCTTAGCCAAAATAAACAAAACAAAACACCTCAACAAAGAGAAGTTTAAAATTAAGAGACATTATAACAAAGATCAATGAAATTCAGAAAATCATAAGGACATACCTTAAAAACTTACATTCCACTAAATTGTAAAATCTAATAGAAATGACCAACTTCTAGATGTAGATAGCCTACTATATAATTAAACCGATATAAGGTAAATAATTGAAGTAGATCTGTAATAAACAATGATATTGGAACAATTAAAAGAACAACAAAACCCTCCTAACTAAGCAAAGTTCACGCCCAGATCAAAGCTAACGATACCCGCTTTCTCTGCTCTAATTTCTTTTCTTTTTTTTTTAAAGATTTATTTATTATTATATCTAAGTACACTGTAGCTGTCTTCAGACACACCAGAAGAGGGCCTCAGATCTTATTAAGGATGGTTGTGAGCCACCATGTGGTTGCTGGGATTTGAACTCATGACCTTTGGAAGAACAGTCAGTGCTCTTAACTGCTGAGCCATCTCTCCAGACCTCTGCTCTAATTTCAATAGCACTTCAAGTCTTAGCTAGAGACAAGAGATCAGTAGTTTTCCTACACATTGACAGTAAACATTCTGAGAAAGCAGGGAAATAACCCCACAACTGTATACTGCCTCAAAACCAAAACAAAACAGTGGAATAAATCCAACCAAAAGAAGTAATAGACCTCTAAAATGAAACCTTTAAAACATCAAAGAAATTGAAGACACTAGAAGATGGAAAAAAAACTACCACACTTTTGGATTAGTACAATTAATATTATAAAATAGCCATCTGCCGGGTGTGGTGGCACACGTCTTTTATCTCAGCACTTGGGAGGCAGAGGCAGGTGAATTTCTGAGTTCGAGGCCAACCTGGTCTACAAAGTGAGTTCCAGGACAGCCAGGGCTATACAGAGAAACCCTGTCTCGAAAAACCAAAAAAAAAAAAGCAAGCAATCTATTGATTTAAGGCAATCATCAAATTTCCAATGCCACTCCTAACAGAAATAGGAAAAAGTATTTTAAAGTTAAGAAAGAAGCACAAAAGACCTAGGGAACCAATGCAATCCTTAGCAAAAATAAAAATGCTAGAGGTAACACCATACCTGACTACTTCAGCTTACCAAGCCATGGTAACAACAGGAGCATAGCACTGGCACAAAAAACAGACATCCAGACCAGCTGAACAGAACTCAGATATGAAACTCCACAGCTACAAAATCTGGGGTTTTTAAGTCTCTTTTTTAAATTTTACTTTATTTATATGAGTACACTGTAACTGTCTTCAGACACCAGAAGAGGGCATCAGATCCCATTACAGATGGTTATGAGCCACCATGTAGTTGCTGGGAATTGAACTCAGGACCTCTGGAAGAGCAGTCAGTGCTCATAACCACTGA
Source organism: Mus musculus (assembly GCF_000001635.26). NCBI lineage: Eukaryota > Metazoa > Chordata > Mammalia > Rodentia > Muridae > Mus > Mus musculus. Next base: position 32,055,746 of record NC_000082.6, read on the forward strand.
GCCATCTCTCCAGCCCCCCAAAACATGATTTTTAAAAATTTATTTATTTTTGGTTTTTTGAGACAGGGTTTCTCTGTATAGCCCTGGCTGTCCTGGAACTCACTCTGTAGACCAGGCTGGCCTCGAACTCAGAAATCCGCCTGCCTCTGCCTCCCAAGTGTTGGGATTAAAGGTGTGTGCCACCACGCCCGGCTCTAAAACATGATTTTTGACAAAGATGTTAAGAATATACATTGGAGAAAAGACAGCTTCTTCAACAATCCGTGCTAGGCGAACTGATGTCCATATGGAGAAGAATTAGATCCTTGTGTCTCACAAAATCAACCTGAAATGGATCAAAGATCTTAATGTAAGATCAAAATTCTGAAACTGCTAGAGAGAAAACATTTAAGACACAGGCACAGGCACAGAGGCTCTGAACAGGGCCCTTAAATTCTGAAACTGCTAAAGGAAAACTAGGGCAAATACTCAACACTGTTCTGAGTGAGCTCTCACTCAGGAAATAAGGTCAACAAGGGACAAATGGGGCATCATGACATGACAGCTTCTGTACAATAAAGGAAACAGTTAACCAAGTGAGAGGCAGCCCAGATAATGAGGGGAACTTGCCCAGATATATATATATCATAGAGGTTCAATAAAGTGTATTCAGCCTTTGCTACTGCAACACAGTATCATCTATAAACTAAAAAACTAAATCACACACATACAAAAAGACCAAAAACTCATAATATTTGAACTGTTTAATATTTTGTTTTGGGTCTCTTTCTATCCATGTGGCCCATGAACTGCAGGCTGGACATACCTGACAGAATATACAAAGAACTAAAACAAAAAACAAAAAAACCCCAAATAACAACAACAACAACAAAACCAAACAGCACAATCAATTAATGGGCTAATGAAATTAACAAACAGTTGTCAAAAAATAAGGACCAGAGGGGGTGGCTCAGTAGCTAGTGGTGCTTACATCCAGGCCTGACAAACACTTTGATAGACTCCTATAAGGTGACAGGAAGAGAACTGAATTCCAACTTTGTCCTCTGGTACTGTGGCATTCACAAACACATGGGCACAAAACAAATCTGAAATACAAACATCAATAAACACATAAAGAATGCCCAGTCTCAAGACACCATCAGGGAAATGCAAATCAAGGCTAGGCTGAGATTCCAGCTTACCAGTAGTCAGAATGGCAGTCAACTAAGGGAACAAATAAATAAATACCATTAAGTAGTCCAAAGAGAATGCTTTTTTTTAAAATCTGAATTTGTTAACATTTAAAAACATATTTTGAGTAAATCACATTCTTCTTTCCCTTTTGTACCCCAACTCCTCCCAGAGAGCCCCCTTCAAAACCTGCAATACCTTTTTTTACCATATTCTTTAAAATTTATAAAATATTTTAACAATAAAAATGAGTATTATAAAAGTTGTTTGATATAAAACAACAATCAGTTGAACAGTCTTATGTAGATGTTTGTCTACAGTAACTGAAAATACATACATTTTTCTCAATATGAATTTTAAATAACTCCAAATATATTAACAAACAGCACAATCAATTAATTTTTGTGTATGACATTTTAAAATAATATATCACTATTAGTTTTTAATGAACATAAATAGATAAAAAGTCTTTTTGTTTGTTTTGTTTTGTTTTGAGTAGAGCTTAAAATCTTGGCTCTTACTGTGGTACAAACACAAAATAACAGTTTTTGGACATTAGAGTTCATTTTAATAAGGCAGTGTGGCTGTAATGCCAAGACTGCCTGTCACCTTTTAATGCTCTGCTCAGATAGACAGGTGACATCTCTCTCATAGCTATCTTGGTGGATATTTTAACTCTACTTGCATTCATGTATAGATATATATTTTGTCTTTTATATTTAAAAAAATTATGTGTGTGTGCTTGTGTGAGTTTTGCCTGTGTGGGGTTGCTCGAGGTAGCCAAAAGAAGACATCTGATCCACTGGAGTTGGAGTTACTAGAGGCTGTGAGTCACCTAATGTAGGTGCCAATAACTGAACTTTGTCCTCTGGAAGAAGCTATCTAGTCCCCTTGTCTTTGTTATTTAATCTTCTTGAGAATGTGTAAGCACACATTTGGAGGTCAAATGGTAACTTCATGGATAAGCCCTTGCTTTCCATGTTTTGAGCCAGGGTCTCATTTACCGCTGTGCATGCCAGGCTATCTGGCTCATGAGTTTCTGAGGAATTCTCCTGTTTCCATCTCTCTCTTCTTGTTATAGGAACACCAGGAATATGTACTACTATATCTGGCTTTACATGGGTTTTGGGGATCCAAACTAAGGCCCTGACACTAGCTTGGCGTGTTTTACCCACCAAACCATCTCTCCAGACCTATTTTTGCTTTTAAATCATCCATCCATCCATCCATCCATCTATCCATCCATCCATCCATTCAGGATGCACATGAAGGAGTATGTTAGGTCAGCAAACAACTTGAAACAGTGAATTTGCTCCTTTCTGTGTGGGTCCTGAGGATCAGACTCAGGTCATGAGGCTTGGAGACAGCTACCCTGACCATCTGAGCTCTCATCCATCTTATAAAAACTGTGGAGGACAGTGGTAGAAGATCCCTACTTTACATAAATTCTGATGTAAAAGTACGTATGTTAGAAAATCAAACAACTCCTCAGTAAACAAGGTATTGAATGGTAATTGAATCTTGATCTTTTGTGAGAAAACTTTTATCTACAATAAAAATGAGGCCAACTAAATCCACACAAAATTTAAAATAAACTTTATTTCTTCAAGTTAGCTCAAATTCTAGGACTTGGAGAAAAGCAGCTATAACCTGAGAACCGAGAGATGAGAACATTCTTACTTCCCTCTGAGTCCCGCAGCTCTTCTTTCCTTCACACTCGCTACTTGCTCTGGGGCATTACTTTGACACACATTACCTGCCACATTTCACAGGCGAGTATCAAGAAGTAAGAGACTTACCTAAAACATGACACAGATCTAATCCTAGTACCAGACCCCAAGCCTTATAAAAACCGTGGAGTATAGCAGTAGAAGATCCCTACCTTACATAAATTCTGATATTAAATTATATGTTAGAAAACCAACATTCCTCATGCTTTTCTCTATACTAATCCAGTGTGCTGGATGACTTCCGGAACTGAATTATAACTGTGACAATTAGTCAATAACTTACGTCACTTTTCTCCCCCAAGTTCACTCAGCCCAAAGGGCAAGGACTGTGCATACCTTAGACAGGACTGCCGACTGACTCATGTTGACCATGCTCTGCTCCCCAGTGAAGCCTATCCCTCCTGAATGTAGCAGTCCTTTTCTCACCCAGCCGTTCACTAGACACAGATAAAGCAGGTCACACTAACAGGGTTACCTTTGAAAAGCTTGTACTTGCCCCTCACTGCTGACTTATGGCCTTAGTCTCTTTCCCACAACGCAGCTTTTTGTGCACTGCTCCTACAGACAGTGTTAAGTGCCTAAAAAGTGCCTGGTAAGGTCCCAATAAAATTCTTTAACCTTATATTTTAGACAGGTACAATAGACACAAAAACAACTCACAGGACTGGAGATGAGGCTTAGTTGGTAAAGAGTGCCTGCTTAGTGGTAGTCAGTCCCTAGCACTGTACAAAACCAGACAAGGGGCGCATGCATCCTACCACAGAGAGGTTGGAGGCAAGAACTTCAAAGTCATTCTTGGATGCATGAAGAGTTGAACACAGGGCTGGAGAGCTGGCTCAACAGTTAAGAGCACCAATTGCTCTTCAAAAAGTCCCAGCAACCACACAGTGGCTCACAGCCATCTGTGAAGAGGGATCTGATGGCTTCTTCTGGTGTGTCTGAAGACAGCATACTGTCTGTATACATACTGTATATATAGTACAGTATACTCATATTCATAAAAATGAATGAATGAATAAATAAATAAATAAATCTTTAAGAAAAAAAATAATTGAACACAGCCTAAGATACATGAAATCCTGTCCCCAAACCAAGTCAAACACACTTCATAATAAAATGATAATATAGCCTATATTGTTTTACCACTACTCAAAAATGCTGTATGAAAAAAAAAAAAGTAAGTAGTGCCTCTCTCCAATCCTTTCACTTTTTGATACTTTTCAGTAACAAACAAGTAGGCAAAACAAAAAGTGTGCCAAAACACACTGTACTCTCTAAGAGGCCCATTGTTTAACTGTGATGAGCCTCAACACAATTCCTCAATTGTGTTCTGAAGAAGACCAGAAGTAGCTAAATACACGACAGAAATAAGGAAGTGGTGTCTGGACTCAGTCAGTCTAACTAGTGGAAATGAATTTATATTATCTACTGGGATCAGCTATGACACAGAAGTGAAAAACACATTACCAGAAAACATGGTTCATGATGCAAAATTTTACTTTATGTTTTCAGGAACTTACTAATATAACAACACTGACCAGAACTCTAACAATCTCTTTCTACACTGACACCATGGCATCCCAAACCTTACGAACCTCTGTGAGCTTAAGTACAGATGAGAACGAGCCCCGACTACCTGCAGGTGCGGCCATACACTGAGTCAGAGGCTCCCACACTGGAAAGGAAGTGTTCACCAGAGTATGCCAGTCAGAACATCAGGCCAAGATGGCAAAGCTCCAAAGCAAAGACTTGATGCAGAGAGGTGTAGGAACGCAGAGAAGACTTGTAAGGAACTCAGACAAACACAAGTTCATGGGACTGATCAAAAGATTTATGTCATGGGGCCAGGGAGATGGCTCTATGGGCAAAGATACTTTCTGCCAAGCCTGACAACCTGGTTCTTTCCATCTCCAGAAACTACATGGTGGAAGGAATGCTACACCATGTACAAATTTTCCTCTGACCTCCACACACATACATATACAAATCAAATAAATGTAAAAGCAAAAGTTTTAAAAATTTAGTATACAAACAAATGCTAGTAAATAAAACAAGATTTTAGTGAATCCAAAAACAAACTGAAAATAGATAGAGTGAGTGGGCCATTTATTACAGACCACTAATTCTCAACCTACTACATTAGGAGCCTACCTACTTTGGGAATTGAATATTTAGGACATCTGCTCATTCCAGTCAATCGTGCTCGCTCCGGTCAACTCCACTCGCCCAGTCCCTGCTCACTCCGGCCCAAAGATTTACTTATTATACATAAGTACACTGTGGCTGTCTTCTGACACACCAGAAGAGGGTGTCAGATTTCATTATGGGTGGTTATGAGCCACCATGTGGTTGCTGGGATTTGAACTCAGGACCTTTGGAAGAGCAGTCAGTGCTCTTACCCACTGAGCCATCTCACTAGTCCCAAACTTCTGTCTTTCTGCCTTCATCTTCCAAGTGCCAGGATTACAGGTATGCTTGACCATGCTACTTTTTAAGGTTTATTTTCTGTGTACAAATATTTGCCTGCATATATATGTATACGTGTGTGTGTGTGTGTGTGTGTGTGTGTGTGTGTGCACCCCATGCATGCCTAGTGCTGGTGGAAGTCGGCGGGGGTGGGGTTGTGGGGGGTTAGATTGCCTGGATCTGGAGTTACAGACAGACTGTTGTGAGCTGCCAGACGACCAGAACTGAGTAGTGACTGCTAACTTTCATCTTGTCTTTACACATTCAATGATAACTACAATGGGAACTTTCTGCATTGCATATTAAACATACTGACCAAATTAGGACACTGCCACTACATTACCTAATATGATGTATTTTATTCCTCTTCTGAGCTCTCTACTCCTGTGGGGAAGACACTAACTTTATAGATTTGCAGAGGGAGGATAGATAGAAAGGCTCCCAACATAGCTGGGGCTGAAGAATCAGCTGTGATTAACAAGATACCAGAACTACTAAAGCAAAAACTTTGCATTACTGGGACTTTTGATGCTGGTTAGCTGGAGCTAAGAAATTAGCGGTGATTAAGAAGAGACCAGCATCATTGAGGTGACATCTTCTGGGAAGTGTTTTCTGAGAGCACAGTGGCTGCGTTCCAGATATAGCCAAAGTTGTACCTTGTGCTCTGGCTGGACTTGGTAACGTGTAAGGGTCACCCAGGTGGTACTGGTTTTGAAGGCATGAAGGAGTTGAGCAGAGCAGCTGAGGCTTGGCACTGTGAGAGGCCATGGAAGGCCATTGGTGAAAGTGCAGCCTGGACTTTCCACCCTGCCTCAGCCTACAGATTGCTGGGATCACATGGGTACCACCATGTCTGGCATATCTTTTTTGCTTTATCTAAAAGTACATAGCAAGGTATTACACGGACAACAAAACCTGAAAATGTTTTTCTTTTCTTTTCTTTTCTTTTTAAAGATGTATTTATTTTTATTATATATAAGTACACTGTAGCTGTCTTCAAACACTCCAGAAGAGGGAGTCAGATCTCATTACGGATGGTCGTGAGCCACCATGTGGTTGCTGGGATTTGAACTTCGGACCTTCGGAAGAGCAGTCGGGTGCTCTTACCCACTGAGCCATCTCACCAGCCCGAAAATGTTTTTCAAATAAACAATGCTAGCCAATTTAAGCAAACTGCTACCATTCGTTGTTGTATCTTGAAAATAAAGTGAACCTTTCTGTTCAGACCCTTCCTTCAGTCACCAGGAAACTGATAACACTATGACTGATAACACTATGACTCTTTCACAAAGGTAGGGTGGGGGATGGCAGATATGCAAAGAATTTTGAAGTTTCACCAGCTACTTTTCTTGTTGCTGTAATACCAAACAAAAACAGCTTACAGAAGAACTTTTTTTTTGCTGATTGCTGTGGCTCAGAGTTTGAATGTACAGTCCACCATGGTGGGGAGGGCATGATGGCAGGAAATGAGGCTGCTGGCCACATCACAGTCACATTCAGGAGGCAGAGACAAAGCGCAGTTCTCAGCTTCTTTTTATTCAGTCTAGGATCCTAGTCTATGAACTGGTGGCGTCCAGAGTTAGGATGGTTCTTCCCACAACACACCTAATCCAGACACCCCTCACACATGCACAGAGTTTTGTTTTCATGGTTATTATAAATCCTGTCAGGGTCACAACCAATGTTAACTATCACACCATCTAAATTTCTATTTCCAAATTCTTTTGTCTCCAAATAAGTATTATTATCACAAACGAATGCCTATGAAATTCAAGTAAAGACTAAAGACTATCATTGATTGATTGTCTCCCCCTCACCCTCTTCCAAGACAGGGTTCCTCTATGTAGCCCTGGCTGTCCTTGGAACTCATTGTTGACCAGGCTGGCCTTAAACTCAGAGATCCATCTTTCTCCACTCCCTGGTGTGCACTACCACCACCTGCCTGAGACTAGTTTGGCTGAAACTATCATTTATAGTAACATTAAAAACAGAAAGTTCCTAGAACATATTCTCAGTTCACTATGTCCCTCTCAGATTAATTACTGCATGGTACCCAACACCAAAAGTAAAATGTTTAACCACGCCATCTCTTTATTGAACTGGTTGAAACAATTTGATTTGCCATTCATGTCTTTAAAAGGTAGAATTTCTCTGAAAATATACTACATGTACATGGAGAGGAAAGGATGCTTTGAATGGGAAACATTATTCAATGGACACTGCAAGTTTCAAGCCCCTGACTTACCCACCCTGACTCCCACAATGACTGTCACCAGTCCAGCTCAACAGCCACTTCACTAAGCTGGGCATCAAATACCTTACAACCCCAAGTTGAAGCTAGTTTTCCTGGAACTAGAAGACTGCTGAGACCAATACATTTTGTTCACTGTTTAACTTAAAATCTAAGAACACTCCGTGGAGCCTATGAACTCAGTGGGGTGCCTTGGAGTGTACACATAGCTTGGGAACTGTGGGCTTACAACATGTCTAAAAGGGGGAAATGTACTGAAAGATATTAAAGTCCTAGGTGGAAAGAGATATTAATGTTTATGAATTTGCTCAAAATTGTACACAATCGACATCCCTCAAACTGATCTACAGATTCATTACAATCTTCATCAATTCTATTCTTTGTGAGACAATGGGACCAATTTTAAAACATATGGAAGACCAAAAGCCCAGTATGCCTTGGAAGAAAAATTATACAGATATATAATTATGTTTAGCTCATCCTAATAGGAAAACATTTTGTATTGTAAAGTTAGTTTCTGATATTGCATTACTTGTAGCTTTTCAGATTCTCTGGGCTCAGCTTGCTCGAGCTACTACCCCAGCAAACAGCTTTTTGTTGAGGTCAGGCACAGCACGGTAAGCAACAATTCACAATTCTGCCGTGTTATGTTGCACCCACATAAACTGACTCTGGCAGCACACGCTGTGTTGGATGGGACGACGCAGGAGCTACTGGTTACACCTCCCTTTAGCCGCTAATACTCCTTCCAGGCCTCACTTCCCTTTCCTCACACTTCTGTTCTTGGGAATCTACTTCCTAATAAGGTAAACTTACATAAGCCCTCTGTCTCACCCTTTGCTAAGAGGGATCCAGGCAAAGGAACAGGTCTATATCTACATCTACAAACACATTATCTAGTTATACTTCAAGCTAAAGACTGATGTGACAGTCAAACTTCTTTAAATGGTTATAGAATATCTTTACATTAGAGACTGTCTTATGACACAGAGAGCACTTCCTAGAAAATTAATGTACAGTCTCCACAAGTGAATCAAAGCAGCAAGCTGGTTGATATTTAAAAGAAAGATTTTTTAAATGTACTTTGGATTAAAAAAAGAGAGAGAGAGAAAAGACAAAGAATCTAAGAAGTGGGGCTAGAAAAACCTGAGCAATGGCTCAGCATTAAGAACATTGAGTATGACTCCCAGTATCCACTTGGTAGCTCACAACTTCAAGGCATCCAGTTCCTCCCTCCTCTAGCCTTCTAGGGCATCAGGCACACACATGGTACTCACACACACATGCAGGAATTCAGCAGACATATAAAAGAAAAATAAATCTTGTAAGAATCCAATAATTAATAAGCAAGTAAATATGACCAACAGTCACTATAGAAATATAAATAGGCCACCAGCAGATACTACTTCATGCTGTCAATACTGGCAAGAGTAAGAAGACTAACCAAGCCAGAATGGTGGCATTGCCTCTAACTCTGGCAGTTGGTAAGTGGAAGCAGGAGCATCAGAAGTGAAGGCCAACTTCAGCTACACAGCAAGCTGAAAGACAAGACACCAGGGATAGGAGTCTGCTTGAGGCCGAGGAGGGGAAATCTCAGTAAGTTCAAGGCCAGCCTGATCTACATAGTAAGTTTCAGCACAGCCAGAACTACATAGTGAGACCCTGTCTCAAAAGAAAAAACAACAACAACACTGAGACATAATGGTGGTAAATTGATGAACAACATTTTGAAGCACTTTCTACCTTTGGTGTTCATACAACATATTTTGTATAACTTCACTGACAGATTTTCATATAGACAAAGCTAGACAGTATTTTTATCTTCTTCAGGTGACCATTACATTCCTAAAGCAAGGCACAGAAGCATGCCTGTAACGCCAGCTGCTTCAGAAGCTAAAGCAGGGGGACTACAAGTTCCTGGTCAGCAATGAGTCACTGCAATGAACATTTGCAAGTGAAGGTGTATGGACAGGGGGTACACCACGGGACATATAGCTTCCACGACGAGATGTTTTCTGTTTGTTTTGTTTTATCTATGTGTGGATGTGTGTTATTTTAGGGGGAAAGTAGCCAGGGCAGAGGGCTGATATGAGGGGACAGAAAGGATGAGTGGGACTGGGTTATGTAATGTGAAGCTCACAAAACAAAATAAAAGCAAGCAAACAAAGAAATAAAAACCTCCAAAAAAAAAAACAAGTTTCAGGTCAGCATGAACTACATAGTGAGACATCTGTTTTTTCATTTTGACATTTTAATTTTATTTCTTTGTCCAAAGCTATGTGCCACCATACCTGGAATAATAATAATAATAATAATAATAATAATAATAGCACAAGAGAGGTTGATTCAAGTCCCCCATCCACATAAGAAACTCCAGTTTTAGGGGATCACATGCCCCTCCTCTGGTCTCCATGGGCACAGCAATGCACAGACACCTATGCAGTTAAAACACTACACATAAAATAAAAATTCTTTTAATTTATGAAAAAATAACTAGGCTCTGCAGAATAAACCAGTGTTTCTACAACAATTTTAAAAAGTTCTAACTCTGCCCCTAGAGGTGTGCAGGTGTGACTGCTGTGTCACATGTGCATTTGTAGGTAGGTGGCAGAGAGGAGAGGCTGTGTCTACTCTCAGTGTTCTGACCTATGATCATCTGAATGATTAGTAGCCTAACATTTTCCTGAAAAAACTGAGCCTGAGATGACCATCCTGTGCCAGGGGGACATGGACAGGGAGCTTGCCTGAGATGACCTCTAATCCAGTGCTGGGCAGGCCGTGGGAGGGCAGGCCATATCCAAGATAATCCCTGTTTGCTACCAGTACATGAGCAGGGCATAGCACTTCTGAGATAACCCCAGACACTCAGAGACCCCAAGCACCACCAAAAGGAGCGAGTAGGTGGTGGAGAAATGGAAGAGAAAGAGAAACAGAAGGATGTGGGCACAAAGGAGAGAGGCCAAACTGGAGACTGGAGGGGAGTGAGAACAGCCTACCGTTGAGTAGCTGGTGAGACCATAGTGGGGGCCTGGCCTATGCTGTCACTAGGGGCCATGCCTGGGTGCATGGCCCTGTAGCAGCAGAGGTCTGTTCCCACCAAAAGCCAGGCTGATGTCCCTGGTCTGGGTTGCTGCTTGAGGTCTGAAGGCTGGGCAGAATTGGCCCCACCCCTCATCTGGGTATCATGGGAGAGCTGGCTCTAGGGGCACGAGAACAGAAGAGGTGACCCTGTCTCTAGCCAGCTATAGTACTGGGGAGAGCAGGCTCTGAACATTTTAGGAGTTGGAGGTGGGCTGACTCAGGATATGAGCATGGGAGAACTGGCCTGGCCACTGGTCTCCCATGTGATGGCATGGACAAGGGAGAGATACCCTCCTACCATCTCACCCCTTACTACCTGCAGCAGGTGGGAGACCTGGCCCTGGTATCATCAGAGCAGGCCTTGCCTTCGAGCCTGGTGTGTTTAGGAGGAACAAAGGCAAGCTGGCCAGAGGGCATGAGTGTAGAAGAGCTAGCTCCACCACTTGTCTGCAGTGTGGTGACATAGGCAAGGGAGAGATGACTCCCACCCCTTGCCACCTAAGGTTGCTTGTTAGAAGAAGTCATCAGAGCAGGAGAGCTGTCCCTGTCCTCTACCTACTGCAGCACTGGGAAGAGCACTCTAGAGGTGCTCCCTGCACCTTGCCTGAGTAGCACAGTAGAGCTGGGCCTGGATGTGGAGATTAAAGGTGAACTGGCCCTGAGGGTAGGAGAGCGGGAGAACCAGCCCTACTGCTAGTCTGCTTGGTGGTGGTGCAGATGAGGGAGAGATGCCTCTCCTCCCCTCCATCATCCCTTGCATCATATGGCAAAAGGGAGAACTGGCCATTGCCCTCATAGACTGTAACATTCATGAATGGGCCCTGTACCTCACCTGGGCAGCAGGGTAGAGTTGGTTCTGGTTGGGGGAGGGGATACACTAGTGAGCCTGCTTGCAGGGGAGCAGACCCAGATGTAGGGCCCACCCCAACATCTGCCCCACTGAATAACAACTGCTGGAATATACGAAGGGACCGGCCCTACAGACCCAAAACTACAGGATCTCCATGATACAGGACAACCAACAACAGGATATCCTTGAGGATATCTCCTCTCTGAAGAGTCTCAGTGAGACTCTAGTATCGATAGACTAGCAGAAGCTGAAGGCCTTGTACCAGACCAATGAGTCACTGCAAAAAGCCGTTTTGCAGGAAAAGAACTATGGATAAAAGGGTATACTGTAGGACACACACTGTAGCTTCCACACATACTGTTTTCTCTATTGAGGGGCAGGCTGCAAGGACAGAAGGTGGTACAAGGAGAGGGAGAGAGGAGCGGACTCGGGTGCACAATGTGAATGAGATTCACAAAGAACCAATAAAGAGCTTTTGAAAGTTCTAAAAGTGACTTGAATGATGGGTCTGTCACTGGAATAAGCACACAGCTTTGGAAAGTGGCTACTTTACAAAGTGACAGTGCCACTTATAGATTGCGCTATGTTCTAGGAAAGAGTCGTTTTTATGATTGTGTCTTTCTGTATTTTATTTCATCTTTCTTTTTTCTTTGAGACATGGTCTCACCATGTAGGTCTGGCTGATGTGAAGCTCACTACACAGACCAGGCTGTCCTCAAACTCACAGATATCCACCTGCCTCTGCTTCCTGAGTGCTGGGACTAAAGTTGTGCACCAACACCACATCAGGCTGCTGTCATAGTTCTGTGTACAAAGTGTTGTGTGTCCCAAACATTTATCTAAATTTATTCTTCTAGTAATTAGTGACAAAAATCATTTAAGTAAAAGTATGGGACTGGAGAGATGGCCCAGAGGTTAAGAGCACTGGCCTCTCTTCCAGAGGTCCTGAGTTCAATTCCCAGCAAACACATGATGGCTCACAACCATCTGTAATGGGATATGATGCTCTCTTCTGGAGTGTCTGAAGACAGCTACAGTGTACTCATGTAACAAACAAACAAACAAAGGTAAAAATACTTAGTCTGTTTTCTATTTTTAAGAAATTCATATTTTAGAAGATGATTTTTAAAATCATTTGAGTTTTCATACCTTGCTCTAACTTCCAATTCACAAATTCTCCATACCTTCGAAAATAGATTTCTCAATTCACTCTAGCCTATCACTTATTCACTGCTACCAAGTATCCTCACGCCCACTCTTTCCTCTCAGTCTCCCTCACAAGGCAGGCAGGCAGTAACGTTAGAAATAGCACATGCTCTTGGTTCCCTTTATAAAAGCCTCTCAAGGGTTTGAGATGAAGTCCATGACACCGTCTGTCCCGGCTTCTCCTCTGTCCAGAGGCATGTCCTTTTAGTCTCTAAGCTTTACATACATCCATGCTTTAGTTTTTTCTATCTAAACATTTACTTATGACCTTCCTGAAAAGGCGTTCTGCTTAGTGATTAACCATTCCCCTCCTCTAGAACAAGGGAGTTCCTGGGTCATTGGGTGGACTTTTCAGAGTTAGAGTCAGAGGCCTCAGGCAAACCCGGATGCGCTGATCACCTTACTCTCTCTATCCCAATGCTATCCAGTAAGTACTCATCCTAAGGTGTGGCCTAACCGCCACATTCCCCAGGAAACTACCAACCTCAGCCACAGCATTAATTTTCTTCTAACTTAATACTACAGTGAATGAATATTTCTTCCCTTACTACTTATGAGTCTCACAAGCACAGACCCAGTGAGTCATCTGATTAGCTAAGCAGACTGTTCACTCACTCAGGCCTTCAGCCCCTGCAGGTAATGGATAGTGTCTGCTGGGCAGGCCAATGGCTCAGCACGCGACAGCACCTGTTTACCAAGCCTGACAACCCAAGTTCAACTCCCAAGTTCAACTCCCAAGTTCAACTCCCAAGACTCCCACGGTAGGAGAGCACTGTAGCTTGTGTGCTTAAGCACACAATAGACACACACACAGAGTAAATAAAATTAATTACCTATAAAGTGAATATGTATGAAATGATTTTTATGTTCAATAGTATTAGAGTTGAATAAAGGGCTTTTTTGTTCTTTAGGATGAAAAAGACCCAAATATTAAGACATATCACTATTATTTAAGGTAATATTCTAGAAAACCAAGACAATAAAAAATGTCATATCTTGATCTTACAACTAATCAAACTGACAGATCAGAAGCCTCACACTTTCACCACTTCATGTTCAAGACAAAAGCCAGGATTTTAATGCTCTGGGTTTGCTTGGATGTTGCCTTACTCATCCAAGTAGCAAGCAGCAGAAGGTGGGATTTAAGCAAGAAGAACAAGTATGATCTAGCTCATGGGACAGTAAGGTCAGAAGGCACATGGTGGTGGCAGGTGGCAGAAATAAGGCTACATCTGCAGCTCCTGGGCAATAGGAAGAAACACCTTCAAGTTTGTGAGGAGTTACTTTTAATAGTCTTTTATACTGACAATAAAAGCAGTATAAGGTCATTCATCTTAAAAACCTCACACACTACAATACAGTCTTACAGACTGTTGCACGCGCTCAACTGGCCAGGAAGAACGACGCTGCTACAGGATCCTTCTGCACACGTTTATTCAGTCCTGTCTCTTCTTTCTCCATATATCTCCCTTGTTTATATCTCCCTTGTTTTTATATCTCCCCCGAACCCTGGGCCTCTCACTCTTTTATACTCTCAGTTCTCATCCATGCACAGCAGGCCACGCCACCTCACCAGGCACGCAGCTTCAGCTAATCAGGGCAGCAGGGGCAAATCTCCACCAAATTGGATTCACCTGTATCCTGGTACACCTGTGCAGCTCTCAAGATGTTTGTGGCTTATATGAGGAAGTCAGGTGCAAGTCATACGACTTAGCTACAGTCCCTGGCGCCTTTAGGACTGCCGCCACACCTGCTCCTAACAACAGACCACACCCATATTCTGGTGCAAGTCTTTCTGATCACCCCTTCTCTTAACCCTCTCTTAGGCCTATTTAAGCTGTCTAAAAATAACCCTTCATTATCCTACTTTCCAGAAATAACCCTTCTAACATTTTCACACTAGAGTTAAATGACACTACTTAAGGATAAAGATTCTTGATTGATTGATTGATTGATTGATTCTTTCTTTCTTTCTTTCTTTCTTTCTTTCTTTCTTTCTTTCATTCTGGGCACTGTGTCTTTAATAATCAGCTCTTGGGAGGCAGAAGCAGGTGGGTCTTACTGAGTTCAAGGTCAGTTCCTGGTTTATAAGCTTTATAAGAGTTCCAGACTATAGGTGGAACAACACTATGAACTAACCAGTACCCTGGAGCTCTTGACTCTAGCTGCATATATATCAAAAGATGGCCTAGTCAGCCATGACTGGAAAGAGTGGCCCAATGGACTTGCAAACTTTATATGCCCCAGTACAGGGGAACGCCAGGGCCAAAAAGTGGGAGTGGGTGGGTAGGGGAATGGGGGGGAGGGTATGGGGGACTTTTGGGATAGCATTAAATGTAAATGAGGAAAATACCTAATTAAAAAAAATCTAAATAATATCTGCGGGTAGCTCAGAGAAAAAAAAATGGTGTTCAAAACAATATGAACTAACCAGTAACCCCAGAGCTCCTGTCTCTAGCTGCATATGTAGTAGAAGATGGCCTAGTCAGCCATCATTGGGAAGAGAGGCCCCTTGGTTTTGCAAACTTTATATGCCCCAGTACAGGGGAACCCAAGGGCCAAGAAGTGGGAGCTGGTGGGTAGGGGAGCAGGGTAGAGGGAGGGTATAGGGGACTTTCGGGATAGCGTTTGAAATGTAAATGAAGAAAATATCTAATAAAAAATTGGAAAAAAAAAGTTCCAGACTAGACAGAGTTATATAGTGAGACTGTTTGAAAAACAACAAAACACTAATGTATTTATTTTGTGCACAAGTTTGCTCGATATTAGGGTGAAGATTTAGTCCTGGTTTTGAGCACAGATCATGGCAAGGCTAACCAGAGCCAGTGAACACTGTGGGAAAAAGGCTCCTGATGGCACACACATTAGCCAGAAGTCACACCTGACTTTTAAAAATTAAGAAGGAATGTTCCAGGTATGCAAAGGAAACATCAAATGTAGATAAATTCTGCAATCCACATTGTGATACCATCTCTCCTCCTTGGCCTCCATCCAAGCTCCATCCTCTCAGAATAAAACATGACCAACAATGAATTTAAGTGAGAACACATAAGTAACAAAGATTACTAAAAACTAAAAAATGAACAAACACTTTGAAATCTAGCTTCCCTTAAGTTTGGTCAAAC
Organism: Mus musculus; assembly: GCF_000001635.26. Lineage (NCBI taxonomy): Eukaryota > Metazoa > Chordata > Mammalia > Rodentia > Muridae > Mus > Mus musculus. Next base: position 32,071,625 of record NC_000082.6, read on the forward strand.
TCTAAACAGCAATTCAAATATAGGAAAGGAAAAAAAAAAAAACCAACACACACAAACAGAGGGTGAGAGAGGCAGTAAACACCTAAGCACAGCTTCATGCAGTAGCAAAGAGGAACAAATTGGGACAACACGACTCTCTCAAAAGGAATGCCCACACAGTCTAAAACAAAGTACTGTTTAACGGAGAATGAAGGTCAAGCCTGAGTTAACTAAGCAACATGTCTTTCTTCCTTTCTTTTGAATAGAACTCCCAGTCTTTCATCCCAGCCTCTGGCGTGCTGGGATTACAGGTTTGTGCTACCACTCCTGCAGTATACTATATTTTAACAATCCAGAATAAGCTGGAGAGATGGCTCAATGGTTCAAATGATGGGAGTGTTAGCATGAGGACCAGAGTCCAGATCCCTAGAACACGTTCCTATAAATGCCAGGTAAGGTGTTGACTTGCTGGAAATCCCAGATCCTAAGAAGGTGGACACACTGGGGGAACCCCCGAAGCAAGCTAGTTTACCAGACTAGCCCTACTGACAAGCTGTGTGTGGGGTTCAGCTAGAGATACTGACTCAACGGATAAGGGATCAGGGAAGACACCCTATGTCAACTTGGGACTTCCATACACATACAAGTACATATGTGCCCATGAGTGTTAGTGCTGTGTCTCTGTCCTGTCTCTGTCTCTCTCTCTGACACACACATACACAAAGCAAACACGGCAGGGAACGTAGCGCAGTGGTCAGAATGTGCTTCGAATACGCCATCTCAGGTTGGGTAAGGGGAGCAATCTAGTAAGTACAATCATCAAATATGAAAAGTCACGTTTTAGAGAAAAAAATTGTTTAAATATTTATTTTATTTTAATGTATATGTATGTCACTGTATGAGTGAACAACATGTAGATAAAGTGCCCATTGAGTCCAGAAGACGGTGTTAAATCTGGATGAGGGTTTTGGGACCCAAAGTTTAGGTCTTCTGAAAGAGCAACAAGCACTCTTTTTAAGACTGCTCTTCTGGCCGGGCGTGGTGGCTCACGCCTTTAATCCCAGCACTTGGAGGGCAGAGGCAGGCAGATTTCTGAGTTCGAGGCCAGCCTGGTCTACAGAGTGAGTTCCAGGACAGCCAGGGCTACACAGAGAAACCCTGTCTCGAAAAAAAAAAGGGGGGGGGGGATAAATAAATAATACAAAGACTGCTCTTCCAGAGGACCAGGGTTCAAGTCCCAGAATCCACAGCTCACAACTAACTGGAACTCCAAGATCTAACACCCTCACACAGACTGTTACATGCAGGCAAAACACCAATGTGCATAAAGTAAAAATAAATAAGCTGTTAAAAAAAAAAAAGAACCCCATCCCCAAAAAAGACAAAGTAAAGAAGGTAACTTCATAGAACATGGGTTCAATAAAATTTTTAAAATTATCTTTTACAACATATTTTTTAAACACCCATTTCAGAATAAAACCATAGCAGGTTATTCTTGAGAGTATGTAACCAAGACCAGGTTCCAACTCTCTATCCTTCTGCCTCAGCCTCCCAAGTACTGGGATTACAGGCATGTGTGCTATCCACCAGACTACATGCAACTTAAAAGAGAGAACAAAACCAAAATGCAAGAAAGACAAAGCTTAATAATATATTGAGTGAAAAAGGAACAGAGAAGTTTTAAAAACACAATCCAAGACAGAACAGAGCAAAATAGCACATACCTATAATGCTAGTTATCCCAGCACTAAGAGGGTGGCGAGACCAGGCCAGTAGGATCAAAAGTTCAAACTCATCCTCAGCTACATAGGGAGTTCTAGGTCAGCTTGGGCTACATGAGATTCCTCAAGAAGAAAATATGTGGACCACCAAACAGACGCATATACCAGCTGATATGAGATCCCTAACACACATACAGTAGAGGACTTCCAGGTCTGTGTTCCTTCAGAGATGATGCACCTAACCCTCAAGAGACTGGAGGCCCCAGGGAGTTTAGAGGTCAGGTGGGGTGGGGGGCTGGGGCATCCAGGTGGCAATGAGGTGGGGTGGGGAGAAGGTGTGGGATGTGGAGCAGTCGGAGGGTGGATAGGGAGGGGTGGGGAAATGTAATTTGGAGTGTAAAAAATGAATTACAAATAAAATTTAAAAAAAGAAGAAGAAGAAGAAGAAAATACCTGAGACTGGTGAGGTCGGTAAAGGTGCCTGATGCAAGCCTGACAGTTCATCCACAGAACCCACACGGGGAGAACTAGATTCTGCAAGGTGCCCTCTGATGCACTTGTGCCCCCACCAGAAACAAATACCAAAAATAAGTATAGATGCAAAAATATTAAATAAGACAACTATTTTACTGATAACATATGATCTATAAAAAAAAGATCTCAAAAAACGCAGAACCTACTTGTCACCAAACAATACTACATTATAAAGTCATCAGTTAAGTGAGTGAGGAGACAAGCCACAGACCAGTAGAATGTCCACAAAAAAGTTCCTGATATAAAAGACTATTACATGAAACACATACAAAGAACCCATTACCCAGTGACAGGAAAATGAACAACTCTATTAAGAATGGACAAAATAGCTCCTGAGACACCCTATCAAAGATGACATACAAATGGCACAGCAGCAAATGAAAAGATGTTCAACATTACACATCACTGTGAGATTTTAAGAAACAATGAACAAGCACATACTGCTGATACATGTTTTAGAAAAGATAAAATCTACATACTTGCAAGGATGTGGAACTCAAGAAAATATAGCTTTGAAAACTGTACTGAAGTTTCTCATGAAAATAAATGTATCACTGCCACAATCTAGCTCCTTAATTTAACCCCCTCAGTTGAAGAGTTAAGTCTTTATGAGAAGACATTCAATGTCGCTAGTAATTACGACAATGAAATATGTCATACACAGTAAGATGGCCACTATGAAAAAACTTAAACACAGCCAGAGGTGGCTGTGGTGGTGATGCACGCCTTTAATCCCAGCACTTGGGAGACATAGGCAGGCGGATTTCTGAGTTCGAGGCCAGCCTGGTCTACAAAGTGAGTTCCAGGACAGCCAGGGCTACACAGAGAAACCCTGGGGGTGGGAGGGGGTAGTTAGAAGTAAGCCTCTGTTTAGGGGGTGATTTTTTTCCCCTTGACTTTAATTCTTTTATTTGGTGTTCCTGAGACAGTGAGTATGTATGTAGCCTGGCTGACCTTGAACTCATGATGATCCCCATTTCTGAGCCATCCAAGTACTATGATTATAGGTTGAGCTACAATGGCCTATTTATCTTGATTTTAAAATTGGAAAAAAGAACCCTTGTATATTGATTTCCATATGCATAATATGGTGATGCCTCATCTTTCTTTTATTCATTTTTTAAAGATTTATTTATTTCATGTACGTAGGTACACTGTCACTGTCTTCAGACACAGCAGGAGAGGACATTGGATGCCCATTACAGATGGCTGTGAGCCACCATGTGGTTTCTGGGAATTGAACTCGGGACCTTCGGAAGAGCAGTCAGTGCTCTTAACCACTGAGCTACCTCTCCAGCCCCAATGCTTCATCTTTCTAACGGTTATGAGCTACTCTAGTATATGGTACTCTCATCTGTGCTCATTTATAATTCTCTAATTCTCACACTGCTGGTCACTGGAGAAGAGGGGATCTTTACTGAGAAGTCTCCATCAAATTGACGTGGAGGCATTTTCTTTAATGATTGATGAGGGAGGGCCCAGTCCACTGTGGACAATGCCACTCCTGGGCATGTGGTACCATGTTATATAAAAAGCGAGCTGAGCTAGCTAGCCGTAGACAGCAAGCCAATAAGCACTGCCCCGCCACGGTCTGTGCCTCAGTTCCCAGCAACAGGTTCTTGCCTGAGTTCCTGCCCTGACTTTCCTCAATGATACACTGACTATAAACTACTCTAAGATGAAATAAACTGGTTTTAGACATGGTGTTTATCACAGCAATAGAAAACAGACACAAAGCCATGGTCAAACAGACAGAAACCCTGGCTAAACTTAATGGATCTCAAAAAAAAATAAAAAAGACAAAACAACAACAAAAAAAGTCCATTACATATATCATAACCTATGATATATAGGTAAGTAAAGAGACTTGTAAGGGAGGGAGTCTGACAGATGGGAAGTTAAGGGTTACAATAATCAGAATTCCCTTCCCTAAATACATGTATGAAACTGACTCAAAGAACAAACTCAAAAAAAAAAAAAAAAAAGGTATCTTGCCCAAGACTAATTAGAAGAGCCAACATTCAAACTCAGGTCTCCAGCTCCTGGGACACACAGAGTAAGTTTCACTACACAAGACAGGAAAGAACTTTACAATACTGAATGAACGTCCAGGCTAATTACCAAACCAGGAAGTGGTGGTACACACCTTTAGTCCCAGCACTCAGGAGGCAGAGACAGGTGAATCTCTAAGTTTGAGGCCAGCCTGGTTTACAGAGTGAGTTCCAGGCAGCCAGGACTACAGAGAGAAACCCTGTCTCAAACAAAAAAAAAAAAAAAGAAAGAAAGAAAGAAAAGAAAAAAGAAAGAAAGGAAATGAAGCAGTGAGACTAATTTTGATCACAGAAAGCTATTTCGTGATTATAATTAAGGGACATTTTTATCTTCTCTCTCTGCTCTTAAAGAGGCTTAAAAAATAAAAAGGAAGGGCAGGCAGGAGAGGTGGCTCAGTCCAGCACCCAGCATCCTTGGCAGCTCTCAACTGTCTGCAACTCCAGTCCCAGGAATCTGACACCCTATATGGCCTTCATAGGCACCCACATGGTACATATACACACATGCAGGCAAAACACACTTACACATTTTTTTTTTTAAATCTTTAAAAAGTTAGGAATTTCACCTCCGAGAACTCAGAAGCACAGTCTGCAAGTAGCAACTCCCCTCTAATCAGACAACCATCAGTTACTTCTGTAACTAGCAGTGCTTGAGGAGAGAAAGGCCTGACCTAGTCTCAAGACTGGAACACAGTCCAATTTGAACCAAAGCCAGAAAACTGAAAGCACCGAGTACGGAACATTATTACTGTAATAACCAATACTGATGAAGATAGTAAGGATTCAGCCATAGCTACTAGTTTTATACTTGGCAATTATTTCAAGCTCCTGCATTTTGTAAAAGTATAACTCAGAGTTTATCTTTAGCTAACCAGAACAAGTTTTAAATTTCCTCATTTAAAACACGTAAAACTAGCCTTCATCATGTCTAGTTGGAAACTTGCCTATCATAAAAATCAAAGAAACACGAGAACCTTTTATCAGACATATATCAACTAAAAACTATCACTTCATGAATTTAGGTTTCAGGACACGGATCACAAAGCCCAGAAGAATTAATCTCTTTCTCTCAAAAGGTAAATCTGGAATCAAGGCCCCAAGATAAGTGAAATACCCAAGAATTCTCTTTTTAAAAACATGTCTGCTTGCCCAACACAATGGTAATCTCACTGGCTAGGATTCTGACGCAGATCTTAAGTCCAGAAGTTTGAAACAAACCTGGGTATCATAGAAAGAGGCTGTCTCCAAAGAAAAACAAACAAATACCTGCTTTTGGAAACAAATGAGATATTCTGCAGGCACAGGCTTGCAATCCCAGCTACTAGGGAGGTTGAGAAGAAAACCCCAGTTCAAGGCTTACCTGGTAGGGAAGAGATTCAATACCAGCCTGGGAAACAGTGAGACTGTCTGCACAGAGAAGAGAGGGCTGGGCTTGTAACTCAGTGCTGCAAAGAACACTTGCCTAGCATCACAGGGAGGTCTGCGGTTCAATCCGGTACAAGGGGTTAAAAAGGAGAAAGAAACAGCAGAAACTAACTTCAAGGTACTTTTTCATTCCCTGACATTCCTCCCTAGTGTCAAGACAACTCACTAACCTAAGAACAACCCACAGTACCAAAGGATGGCAGTACTTGATACTAATCCATTTCCCCCATAGCCTGGCAGAGGGAAAGGTAATAATGTACTAGTGAAAACAAGAAGAAAACATTTTTAATTTTGGGCAACCTCTTTTACCAAAACCCAAAAGTTACATTTTCTATCTATCTAAGCAACAATATAAAATTCAGTTTCCCTGATGTAAATGTACAATAGTGTTCCTGGCTAATTAATCTCTAGAAAGACCTAAAAAGAGAGGCTACCAAATATGTTGGCTAACACGTGTAATCCCAGCACACAAGGCTGAGACAGGAAGAGTGTCACAACAGCCTGAGCTGGAATGAGGCCCTGTCTAGGAAAGGCAGAGGATGGGTATAAAAGTATACGAAAAAGGCTTCCTTCACACACACACACACACACCCCAACTGAAGAACTGGGGTAGAGACAAGCAAGAATGTTCTACAAATGCCACAGAGCTTCTGGCAAAGTTGACGTGCCCTAACCTGTTTTAAAAATTACTACTCACTGCCTTCATCCCAACCTAATTTTATTCATACTATTCTTTTGGATAGCTCTACCAAAAAAAAAAAAAAAAAAATCCCCAGAGCAAATTCTTGTGTATTTATTTCAATATCCTGCCTACTTTATAAGAGCGGAAGAGTCGAATACAGCAGGGGAAAAACGTGACGTGCACAACCTTCACCCAAAACACAGCTCAGCTCGTCGTTGTCTAATTTTGGGCCTAACCGGTTTGGTTGTCTTTTTTTAAAAGGTTAGAAACGAAAAGCTGGAAAATCTACAGGTCACTTGTAAAGAAGAACCTGGCGGCTATCGATGGGAGTTGGTGATTTGTCAAAGAGGAAACAAATCTCACTTCCACTCTACCTAGTTCTATTAAGACAGGGGATGGAGAGAGCCTCCTTCCCATCAAGCCACAATGGCAATTATTTAACACACTTCTGTCTTGGACGACTTGATCTAGAACTAATCAAAAGGCTGAGTCCATTAAGTTATTTGCAGCAACTTTTTTTTTTTCTTGTGAGGGCGCGCGTGTTTCAGACAGCCAAACATGGTGAAAAGCCAACCTCAGCCCAAGTTAACCTTAAGAAGCAAATATTCACCTCCTGGCTAAAGATCAAGCAAAAACCGTAAGATCCTTAACTTCTGTTCTTAAACGCAGGCTCCCAGAGCCCGGCAAAAACTTTTTCCTAATGTGGAGGAGGAGGAAGAGTTTACACACTGAACTTAAGGAGCTCGCGACAGGATTCCCGAGCGACGAGACTGCAGAGAACGCAGCTGGTAAAGGAGGGAACATCCAGGAACAAACCCGAGTCGTCCGGTGCAGCGCCGGCGGGAGAGAAGGGCAAGGACGGCCGGAGTGGCCAGGGTCCCCACAGCCCAGCAAGCTTCCTCTCGGCCGAAGCTTAGAGCCAGGGCGCAGACAATGAGCCACCGCCCGGAGCCGCGGGCCCGCCCGCAGGTGCTGGCGTCCCGGGCCGCTGGGCCCAGGCCGCGGAGGCGGGAGGAGGGCGGCGGCTCGGCCCGGCCCGGCCCGGCCCGGGCGAGCGGCAACCGCACTTACCAGAGAGGAAAGGTCTCCGCCCGACCCAGGGCGGGCTGCTTGGCCGACGCGGGCGAGCACTGCGCTGGGGCGCTGAGAGGGAGGAGGGCAGGGCGGAGGGGAGCGGCGCGGGGCGCGGCCGTCGCTACCGAGGCCGTGAGGCGCAGAACCCCTTGGGCCAGGGAGGGGAGGGCAGGAGCCTTCGGCAATGGCGACGGCCCGGGCCGGAGGGGAAGCGGAACAACCGCTGCCGCTGCGCGTGGCCACAACCCTGGGGGAGGGCGGCGGCGGGGGCGCGGGGCGGGGCCGTAAGACAGCCCCGCCCTGAAAGTGGCGTCATGACCCGAGGGGCGGGCTTTCACAGGGCGGCTGGGAACCGTAGTCTAGTCATCTGTTAGGGAGACTCAGGACAGTGGGCGTTACAGAGAAAACCTGTCCCTCATTTATCAGCATTCTGCATTGTCTGCAGTTACGGTTTACCTACTGACAAAGCTGACGGAGAACAGCTGATCCAAACATATTTGTGTGTAGAGGGTCTTTGTTTCTGAGAATGTATCCATTCACCAATTGGTGTTTTGTGGGGAGGGATGGCTTTTCGAGTCCTGGCTGTCCTGGAACTCACTCTGTAGTCCAGGCTGACTTTGAACTAGAGATCCTCCTGCTTCTGCCTCCTGAAGAGGTACTGCCCAGCTCACTTTGTTTTTTGGTTTGGTTTGGTTTGGTTTGGTTTTTTGGAGGCAGGGTTTCTCTGTATAGCCCTGGCTGTCCTGGAACTCACTTTGAAGACCAGGCTGGCCTCGATTAAAGGAATGCGACGCCACCGCTTTTTTTTTTCCTACAAATTTAACCAGATTAAGTTGAATCAGATTATGCTGCTAAATTAGGTCCTCCCTCTTTGCAAAACAAAGATTTTTTTATTTTTCTGTATTTTATCAATGGAGGAGTTAATTCATGTATTCTTATTCCACAACTATGTCAATATCTAATATCTACAAAAGACCATTTAGGTACCAGAAATGAACATGCTTCACCTAGTCTTTGTAAAGGTTAAAAACATGAAAACGGTGGTGGCGCACGCCTTTAATCCCAGAACTCGGGAGGCAGAGGCAGGCAGATTTCTGAGTTCGAGGCCAGACTGGTCTACAGAGTGAGTTCCAGGAAAGCCAGGGCTATACAGAGAAACCCTGTCTCAGAAAAAAAACAACCAAAAAAACGTATGAAAACATAAAAACCAAAACACTGATACCTGTTACAAGGTGGGGAAAAAGCTGAGGGATTACCGTGGACAGAGTGGACAGAGAAGGTGGCAGTTAAAACAGAAAAAGGAACTCGGAAGAACTGAGGGGAAAGGATTACAAGTAGGAAGAGGATTGCCACGGTCAGTGAGAGATGAAGGCTAGGCTCACAACCAAAACCACAAGACTTATGTAGCTGCACCTTGGTGTAAGATGGGTATATTAGAAAGTACTGTAGTAGTTGGGCGAGGTGGCATACTCCTTTAATCCTAGCACTTGGGAGGCAGAGGCAGGCGAATTTCTGAGTTCGAGGCCAGCCTGGTCTACAAAGTGAGTTTCAGGACCGCCAGGACTATATAGAGAGAAACCCTGTCTCGAAAAGAAAAAAAAAGTACTGTAGTACAAGATATGATGAAGCAAACCTGTAATTCCAGCACTCAGGTGGCTGAGGTAAGATGAGGAATTTGAGTACTGAGAGGTAGAGGACGGATAGGGGACAAGAATGGTTACATAGAGAGTCGGAGGTCAGATGAACTACATGACACCCTATTCTTTGCAGCCTATCAAATCTACATTCAGCCACCTGCTAGTAACATAGGATGTATGTTTGAGTAACATAGGGCTGTATGTCACTTTACATGGATGTTGGCTGCTTACCTCTATTTCCCTATGAGTAGCATTGAACATGGATTATCAAAATAAGTAGCTTTTCTAGAATAATCCTTAAATCCACTATATTCCAATTGATTAGAATTGCAAGCAATCATTTTAGTTCCTAAAGCATATAGCATTCTCCAAAATAACTAGCAAACAGATAGATATTCTTGGAAAGTGACTGGGATACACATTAACCACCTACCACCACTCTTAGGTGAGGTGAGCAGTTTTTCTGTTTTCTGTATCCAAAAGAACCTACCACAACTCTTTAAGATGAATAAATAATAAAAGTGGAACAAACCCCGGGAAAGAATCAATAAGACAACAATATCCATTCTCTTGGCCTAAACAAAAAAAGGACCACACACAAAATTACAAAACTCACCGAAAATACAGACCATTATTCAGTGTCAATAATATAAAGTGGCCAAACTCAGATATGTATCATCTATTGATCAGGCAATAAGAGTCTTATCAAAGTTGGTGTCAATCATGTTTTTCTTGCATTTCTCAACACCCCTAAAAATGAATATAGCACTGGATTATATAATAAGGCACAATCTTAAATATTAACTTAATGTTTTTATTTTTACTTATTTTATGTATATGTATACACTGTGGTCACTGTCTTCAGACACATCAGAAGAGGGGATCAGATCCCATTACAGATGGTTATGAGCCACCATGTGGTTGCTGGGAATTGAACTCAGGATTTCTGGAAGAGCAGTGAGTGCTGCTAACTGCTGAGCCATCTTTCCAGCTCCAATTTTATGTTTAAAGACCGATGAAATTTGGTTCAACTGAACAAAACTAGTATTTTGTTCATCTCTCTCAGTTCCCGTGCCTTCTTTCTTTTGAGCTTCAGAATAGGAAAGAGGCAGTGCTAAGGCCTGGTAAGACCCCAGAGCAGTGGCTCTCAGCCTTCCTGATGCTGCAACCCTTCAATACTCAGTGGTGAACCCCATCCAGAAAGTTATTTTCATTGCTACTTCCTAACTGTACTTTTGCTACTGCTATGAATCGTAAAGCAAATATCTGTGGTCTTTCCAATGGTCTTTGGGAGTCGTGACCCACAAGTTGGGAACCACTGCTCTAAAGACCAAGACAAGAAATCGGTTCCCACTCACAACAAGCCAGCTTACAATTCCCTTCACTCACCAACACCTGAAATCTAGGGTAACCATGTGTGGACAGGCTCAGCTCCTGCTGAGAACAGCGGAGTACCTCACTGCAGAGGGCTCTGAAGTGGCAGGAAGTGCACCAAAGGCAAACCCCACATCACTTATAACTTGTAACTTGTAGAGATGAGGAATTGGACTCTGTCATCAAGACCACAGATGCTTCTGGTAGTGTCACCTTGCACTACCACAAGTCTGTAACTGGGAAGAAAGGACAGCAGAATGTCCTGGATGCCTTGATAAGTATTATCTCAGGATGCTAAATCTCTGTCTCTGTCTCTCTCTGTCTGTCTGTCTCTGTCTCTCTCAGAGTGGGTTGTTTGAGACTGGTCTCACGTACTAAGTAATCCAGGCTGACCTCAAATTCGCTATATAGCCAAGACTAGTTTTGAAAGCCCGATTAACTTCCTCTCCAAGTGCTGAGATTACAGGTGTGAGCCATTGCCCCCAGCCTGCTCCCCACTCTCAATAACCTGTTTTTACTTGTTTTTTTTTTGGGGGGGGGGGCAGGGCAAGGTCTCATTAAGTACAAACAAACTAAACAAAACCCACAAAATTCTGGCTGTCCTGGAACTCACTTATGTAAACCAGGCTGACTTTGAGTTCATAGATTCACCTGTCTTTGCCTTTGGAGTACTGGAATTAAGGTATGAGCCACTATGCCTGGCTCAAAAAATTCCTGATGGTGAGTCTAGTGGAGTCTGCCTCTGTGAAGGCACAACTGTGCCTTTTTTTTTTTTTTGTTTTATGAGACAGGGTTTCTCTGTGTAGCCCTGGCTGTCCTGGAACTCACTTTGTAGACCAGGCTGGCCTCGAACTCAGAAATCTGCCTGCCTCTGCCTCCCAAGTGCTGGGATTAAAGGCGTGCACCACCACGCCTGGCCCAGATCCTCTTTTTGACTTCGACTTCACAGTAGAAAACTACAGTCAGGTGATACCACACCCAGTTAGGAATTCTTTCTTATATATATTAAAAAAAAAAAAAAACACCCAGGTATGGAACTCGATTAGTTTGAAACTTTATAGTCATTTTAAAGATTTCTGATGGTGGCACACACTTTTAATCACAGGACTTAAGAGGCAGAGGTGGAGGCAGAAGCAGGAGAAACCCTGTCTAGAAAAAACAAAATAAAAAAATAATAACAAAAAAGATTTTTAATATTACTAACTTTATGGCACTGGGTTGCCCCTTCTAACATTTAAATCAATAAGGATTGTTGTAACAAATCAAATCTTATATGTAAAATTATGAATGATTTATTCTCATAAAAACACTAAAAGACTACAGCAGAGTAAGAAACTGTAAGTATGTAAAGAGCTCCCATCACTCAACACAAAACAATGTCAATACACTCAGACTCTTGCTTCTGCCTCCCAAGGGCTGGATCAAAGGCATGTACCACACTAGGCCAACATTCTTATTCTAAAGGGATGTGTGTGTACACATGTGCATGACTGTAAAGGCCAGAAGTCAACATTGGGTAGTAGGTGTTCCCAGGAGCTATCCACTTAATGTTTTTAGTTTTTGATCCAAGTCTCTGCCTTGAACCTGGGGCTCACTAGTCAGTCTAGGCTGGCTGGCCAGGCAGCTCCTGGGATTTTCCTGTCCTCACCCCTCCCGACCCCCCACCTCCACACTACAATACACCCATACACACTCCAGGACTGAGACTATAAGCATTCACCATATACAGTGTTTTACAGGGATGTTGGGGAATGAACTCAGGTCTTCATGCTTATGTGGTGAGCACTTCACTGACATGTCTCCCTTAGCTGTAGAGTGTGTTTATTAATTAACCTGTAGCATTTATGTCCCTATTTTGTTTCTACCAAGTGTAACACTAAATCAAGACTATTTGTTTTTTGTTTAACTGCATTTTTTGTAAATAATTATCTAAATTACTTTATTCTTAATTATAAAGGTATCTCCATGTTTAGTGTGAATTAAAATGTTCTATTCGCAAAACAAGAATAATTTGACACTAATAAATAATGAACTTATTTTTCTATAGCAAATGTAGACAGTCACTTCTAAGTATGAATTTAACACAATGAAATGTTCTCTACTAGACTACCAAAGAACACTTGAAGGTTATATAACAGAATACTAAAATTTTCAATTATCTGACAATGACCCCAAATTTCCTCTGGGAAACAAAACATTTTTGTTGTTTGTTTTTCCAAACAGTGTCTCACAATACAGACCGGGCTGGCCATGAACTGACAGAGATCTGCCTGGCAAACACAATTTTGACGATTAATGAAGACAAACTAACCAGTTAGTTCTGAAAAGAGCACTCTTGTCTCATTTATTAGGTTCATAGAAAACACTTAGCTGTACAAAACTTACAGGGAAAAGTGGCCATATTTGAAAACAGCTAAAAGGATCAAAGTAGAACACAGAATCGTAATGAGCAGCGTCACAGAACACACTAAAGAGGTATGTATAGTCAGTCCCACTGGAACCTGCACTGTCAAATTCTTAAGTATCTGTGGAGAGAGGGGAAGAGAAAATTAGAGGCATTCAGGTGCACGGATCACCTACATCAGGCGCCTACCATTTAAGGCTCTGAGAACTTCTCACAAGAGGGGCACAAAGAGACCAAGAGCCAGAAGGTGTGGAGACAGCTGTAATGTGCATACTTCTGCACATGGCTGTCACCTCCACCTGCTCTCAGCAGCTGGAGTTACCTCTAAGGCCTCACTGCTACTGAAGGAGCTCTGGGCAGCTGATCGCTGCTAAGGGAGCAAGTCACGGTCCTGGGCTCCAACTCACTGCGTAGCTGAGGACACCCTTACACCTTAAACCTCTAGTCCTCCTGTTGAGGAGACCGAATAGGTTTGCACTGCTTTTCCTTGCCATTTCACACCTTGACAAAGGGGGCCAGCTATGTTGTATTCTGAACCAATGAGGCAAGGGACTGCCCTACAGCTCCCGATTTAAATGATACTGACTTTGCCTACTGTGGCCACCGTTAGCAAATAAACAATATTAAAGCAGCCAAAGTGTTCTGTATTAGAAACGTGCTAACACTTTAAATACAGCGGACAGACTTTGAAATGAGGCAGCGCTATTTGAGAGCAGAGTAAAGCGTCTTACTGATTTGTACTGCATGCTTTTCCACTGGCAGATCTCCTCACTCTTCAAAGCACAAGGAGCTGCTACTTCTGACTGAGCCCAGCATTTCAAAATTGGAAACTCTGAAAAAGAAAATGGGGGGAAGGGGAGGGACAAGATGTCAGAAAACTTGTATTTAGATTCAAGGCTATAGCTGTCTTGCACTTCACCAGGAGTTATTCCTGCTAGGATATGATATGAGAATGCAAACATTTCAGTACACACTGTGGATGTTTGGGAGCCATCTGCCAGAGGCTAGTGTGCTGGTGTGCTTTCTTAGGTCGATCGATGCCTAAGATGTGAAGTTGCAGTGGTGATCACAGACTCAAACATGACTTGTTAACTAATTCCACTAAAAATATAATGTTACCTCTTTTTTGAAGGATCACTTCAGAAAAACAGACCTATTGTTTCAAAAACCTGTTCTGAAGTATCTGAATTATATTCAGAAAAGTAAGACCGCATCCTCGGTACACACACAGCCTAATGAGTTTCCATGTCAAACATTCATTCCTATGAAGGACCTCAGACCACAGCAGACAGTAGCAGAATTCTGTGTCTTCTCGGGGGAAAAACTGCTTCAGAGTTCATTTAGATAAGAAATGGTGTCATTAAAGGGAACAGAAAGCATGACTGGAAAAAGAACGTGAGCAGAGAGAAAAGTCTTAATGCTCACATCAGAGACAATGTAAGATTAAAATCCCCTCTCCACTTAAGTTAATAGTAACAACACTGTTGGAGACCAGGAAAAGTCAAAATCTCAAAGAGCTTTTTAAACTAAAGAACAGGCCTCCATGCTGAGGCTCTATGAAGAAATAATCAAAGAAGAGGACTTTTAGTTTGCTGTTTGACAACAATTTCATGTCGCCTAAATTAGCCTTGTACTCACTACGGAGGCAAAGATGGTCCTTCAACTCCTGATCCCAGCTGCTTCTACATCCTGAGTTTTTAAAGTATACAAACACCTAGTTTTCCCCCCTTATATTTTTGCAAAGGGAGACAGACCCAGGCATGGTGTTGTATACTTTTAATCCCAGCACTCAAGAGGCAAAGGCAGGCAGATCCCTGAGTTCCAGGTCAGTCACCACTACACTGAGAAACCCTGTCTCAAAAACACCAGGAAGTAAATGATTCCCATTAAGAACTGAGGGCTGGGGATGGGGAGGAGGAAGGGTCAGAGGTTAAGAGCATTTCCCACTCTCCCAGAGAACCCGAATTTGGTTCCCAGCAAGCATGGTGGGTAGCTCACAACTGCCCTTAACTGCAGCTCCTCCAGGGAATTCGACACCAACTTCTGGGCAATCTGGACACTGTACTCCGAGGGAGGCCCCCATATCCACACACAGACGCAAATATCAATACAATTTAAAACATCTTAGCATAAGAGAGGAAGCAAGTGTTAGAGTGAGCTCATTGCTCGTCCTGGAGCACAGAGGGGTCGGACACACGGAATAGCTGCGGAGCGGGGGGAGGTCTGTTTCTCATTAAATAAAAAATAAAAATTAGAGCAGGGCAGGGGTAGTACAGGCCTTTAATCCCAGCATTTGGAAGGCAGAAGCAGGCTTATCTCTGAGTTCAAGGCCAGCCTGGTCTAAAGTGAGTTCCAGGACAGTCAGGGTTGTTACACAGAGACACCCTGTCTCAAAACAAAACAAAACAAAAAACCAAAACAACAAAATATTACATTGTGTGCATGTGCGTGTGCGTGTGTGTGTGTGTGTGTGTGTACATGTGCACCATGCACAAATGTGGAGGTCAAAGGAGAGTTTGCAGGAGTCCGTTTCTATCATGTGGGTCTTGGGCACCCATGAAGGTGGTCAGGCCTACCCGCAAGCATCTTACCTGCTGAGCTATCTCACAGGCAGTATTTGCCTTACAACAATCCCCTACATCGTGTGTGTGTGTGTGTGTGTGTGTGTGTGTGTGTGTGTGTGTGTGTTTTTCTCTGGGTTTAAAACTGTAACAAGAAAGTCACCAAGGAAAGTGCATTTGCCGTCCTTGACTAGACCCTCACACCTTTCCTCGTTTTCAACCCTCACCTTGGTCACAGTACATCAGTAAGTCGGGGTTGTTGACCACAATGAGGGTGTCTCCATCTTTCTTATGTGGCCGGTGATAGCGATAGTGCACAGGTAAAAAGGCCTGGAAGCAGTCGATGCACTGTGCATCCTGCCGGGCATAAATGAGGACTGCAGATTCATTGGACAAGTAGTTGGGGGCTTCTATATTAAAACTTTCTGATAGCATCACTGCCTGTGGGAGAGAAAACAAATATCAATCGGGGTGGGGGGGGGGAATAGGAATGAAGAAAACTAAAAAAGACAGAAAGTAAACCCGAAGGGAAGACTGGTGTACACACAGGCAGAAGCAACAGCTGGATCCTGCCAGAGGCCATTCCTCGATTGTATGGCGAGAACACAGGATATGATGCAGGACTAATAAAAGGAGACCAGGGAACAACCATTGACAAAAACCGTCCAGCTTGTGTTCGGTTAAAATGACTGGTACCATCCCAGCCATTTCCTGTTTTTTGGTGAAGTTAGGTACTGAGTAAGACAGAACAGTGCAGGCAGGAAGCCAAGCAAAGGTCAGAACTTTCTAGGGCGCGCGTGCGCTCCTGTGTACAGAGTGGAAATGTGGGAAACGATTTATTTTCGAGGTGCTGAGGCTCAAGACCAGGACTTTATACACTCCAGGCAAGAGATCTCCCGCTGGGCGACATTTAGCCACTTTCAAAAAATTACACTCTCTCTCTCCTTCCTCCCTCCCTCCCCCACCACAAGAGTGTCTCACCGGTTAGCTAAGGCTGGATTAAAATTTACTCTGCAGCTCAGGTTGGCCTTTAACCTGCAATTCTCCCGCCTCTTACTTCCAAGTGTTAAAAAAACTGCAGGTATGAACCGAGATTCCCAAACAGGAAATTACATTTTTTTAAAAAAAAAAAAAAACCTCGGAGATGGTTCCATAGATAAAGGACTTGCTAAGCAAGTCTGACAACTTGACTTTAAACTCTGGCATCTGTGGTGGAGGACTCAGCTGACTCCACAGAGCTTCCTGCTGGGCTAAAGAGAAGGCTCAGTGGCTAAGAGCATCTGCTTCTCTACCTTGTAGACCATCCTTTGAATCCTAGCTTCCATGATGGATACGCACAAATGCCTGCAAACTCTAATTGCAAAAGACCCAACCCCCTCTTCTTGACTCCGTGAACATCTACACACGCATGTGCATACACTCACACAAACATAAAAAAAATCACTAATAAAAATATAAACAAATCTTTTTTACAAGTTGTAAATCCCCGACCTCTACGTCTGCCATGGGATGCACACCTACACACAACACGAAATAAAACACGTGCTAGAGAGAGAGATGGCTCAGTGTTTAGGAGCTCTTAGAGGGGACTTGAGTTTGGTTCACAGTGCCCGTGTTGGTCATCTCATGACCGCCTGTTAACTCCAGCTCCAGGAAGTCCAATCCCTCTCGTGCCCTCCACTGGCACCCACACATACATACACATATCCACACAACACACACACACACATACACACACACACTTAAAAATAAAATAAAGCTTTAAAAAAATAAAATAAGCTGGGCAGTGGTGGCACACGCCTTTAATCCCAGCACTTGGGAGGCAGAGGCAGGCGGATTTCTGAGTTCGAGGCCAGCCTGGTCTAGAGTGAGTTCCAGGACAGCCAGGGCCACACAGAGAAACCCTGTCTCAGAAACAAAAGAAAAGAAAGAAAAAATGAAATAAAATAATTATGTGTTTTTAAAACTGTGCTAAAAGTCCAGCATTGTGATGTACACCTTTAATCCCAGCACCTGGGAGGCAGAGGCAGGTGGATTTCTATGAGTTCAAGGCTAGCCTGGTCTATATAATGAGTTCCAGGCCACCCTAGGTTATATAGTGAGACCCTGACTCAAAAAACAAAACTAACCAAACAAAAATAAAATGTGTTTAAAACTATTTTAAAATAAATATCCTAAGCCAAGCAAGGGGCACTATATCTATAATCCCAGAACTTAAGAAGCTAAGCCGAGATGATGGCAAGTTCAAAGTTAGCCAGGGCACATAGTGAGCAAATTCCAGGTCAATCCAGGCTATTGTATCTCAAAAAAAGGGCACATATTCTACACTAAGAGAGAAAATACAGAGATGCAGAGGCTTGTTGTACTGGAAATCTGCGTATTCATATATATCCCTGGCTGGTCTGGAACTCTATGTAGACTAGGCTACCTTCTAACTCACAGATATCACCTGCCTCTGCCTCCTGAGTGTTGGTGCTTCAGGCATGTGGTACCACAGCTGGCTTTGGGTGCATTCTGATATTTGAGAATCTGTAGTGTAATAGAAAACAAAATTATTGCAGATATCATAAGCAAGAGCTAGTGAAATCCTGTATTATGTATTTATTTAGCAATATTCATGTGACATACACAAACACACGCACACACATATATGTGAATATACACACATGTACATCCGGGGATAGTGGATGTGCGTCCCTACCCAGGGATATGAAGACTGTATCTGGATGTGTGCACAAGAGTGCACACACACCCTCATGCACTCCTCCCTTCTCTTTAGATTTTCTTTTTTTTTTAATGGCTTGGGCCACCACTGCCTGACTAATTTTTATATTCATTTTCTTTTAAGATTTATTTATTTTATATGAGTATACTTGACTCTGTCTTCAGACACACCAGAAGAGGGCATCGGATCCCAATACAGATGGTTGTGAGCCACCATGTGGTTGCTGGGAATTGAACTCAGGACCTCTGGAAGAGCAGTCGGTGCTCTTAACCACTGAGCCATCTCTCCAGCCCCTCTTCAGATTTTCTATGCGAAGTTCTGACACACCCTGGAGAAACCACAAGCATTAGGTTGCAGCAAGCATTATAATGTTCCTATTTGGCTGTGACAGCAAAACCTACGTGCCTCTTACATGTCCTTTCCCTCCTACCCACAGGAATAGCAACCCACTAGCAAATGTCAGGGTTATATACAGACATGAATCATTAAGGGACCTCAGAAGCGACCACGTTAAACCACTGTCTCAAGAAGAGATTTACCAAATATTCAGCCACTACTTTAACGCTTAATGGCCACAAGGGAGCTCATTACTTTACAGCTCATTCTACTTACTGTTAAAAGGGTATTTGTTTTCCTAAGTGGAAACTTTATGTGCTGGCCTATAATAATACCAGTTGTTCTTGCTTATGAAGTTGCAATAATTCTGTTCCCTATTACACAGGCATCAGATCCTCCAGGAGCTGGAGTTTACAGGCAGCTGTGAACTGGAAACCAAAGGGCAGCAATCACTGTTACCACTAAGCTATTTCTCAGCCTCTTCATTTGCTCTTTTTTTTGTTTGTTTGTTTTGTTTTGTTTTGTTTTTCGAGACAGAGTTTCACTGTGTAGCCCTGGCTCTCCTGGAACTCACTCTGTAGACCAGGCTGGCCTCGAACTCAGAAATCCGCCTGCCTCTGCCTCCCAAGTGCTGGGATTAAAGGTGTGCGCCACCATGCCCGGATCATTTGCTCTTCTTAAAGAGGCCTAGCTGAGATGTATGTGTGTGTGTGTGCGCACTTGCACACACATGCACTTGCACATATACGTGTAACACACCATGTGCACATTTGGGTACCAGGAGAACAACCCCAAGAGTCAGCTCTTGCCTTTCAGCTTATGTGGGACATACTGCCTAGCTGGACTGTGAGCCTCTGGGGGGTCACCTTCAATCCTCTTCTCTCTCTCCCTTCTCTCCACACAAGCACCTGGATTTTACATGAGTTGTGGGGACTTGAACTCAGGTCTTCATGTTTGTAGAGCAAATGATTCCACCCACTGAACCTTCTCTCCAGACCCTTATTTACTTGAGGTCTTTCATCTTTCTTATATATTCAGTCATTCAGCACTATGAGTTTCTTCCTAAGCAGTTTTAGCAGCAACCTACTAATTGTGACGTATTTTTACTTTTCTATAATACACTATTTTTCATTTCCCCTATTATGTTACTAGCCACCAAATACTTGAGATCTGGAAGATGTCTTGAGGACCCGAGTTCAGCTTTCTTTTCTTTTCTTTTTTTTTTAATATTTATTTATTATATATAAGTACACTGTAGCTGTCTTCAGATGCACCAGAAGAGGGAGTCAGATCTTGTTATGGATGGTTGTGAGCCACCATGTGGTTGCTGGGATTTGAACTCAGGACCTTCTGAAGAGCAGTCAGGTGCTCTTACCTGCTGAGCCATCTCACCAGCCCCCGGTTCAGCTTTCTAGAACCCATATAAAAGCCAGACCAGTCCTGCTCTCTGTAACCCTGGAGCTGGTGAGGGATGGGAGGGGCGATAGGTAGATTCTGATCTGGCTGGTCAGTCAGTCTAACCAAAAGGACCACGCCCCAGGTTCAATGAGAGGCCGTGGCAAGACTAGCAGGTGTGTCCTTACAGAGGCAGGTGGGGGAATCACAGGGGTCACGAGGGGAGGAGCAGGCTTTTAGGTTCAAAAGCCTCCACAACCCTAGTGTGTGCTCGGCCTCCTGCTTGGGTATGAGCCCTCAGCCTGCCATAGATTCTGGAACCGTAACTCCAATTAAACTTCCATTTGTAAGTTGTCTTGGTAATGGTGTTTTATCATGGCAATAGGAGAGTAATAAGAGACCCAGCCACAAATCAGAAGAGGGAGAGATAGAGGACACATCCCATGGCAGCCTGTGGCCTTCACACATGCACATACAGTACACAAACACAGCATACACAGGAGCCAGTGTCTTTCCTATTACCCAAGCTGATCGCTCTTTATTAACCTTCATCTTCTCAGAGACAGAGACACACATGTATACATTAACTTGCTTAGTCACTGGCCTATGAACTATACCCCTGCAAAGCATTCAACTCCCTCAGGTTGGCTTGGTCCTGACAACTGTCACTCATTTGTTGAAGGATATGCCTACACTATTGCAAAAAAGTACTTTAAGAACTGGAACAAAACTACAATGTTGCTTTATCTACCATCTTACCTTAATCCACACCATAGTGTTCCTATGTTAATTTCTCTACAAAAGTTCCCCAGTATCTGTACCTCTGTTAAGTTCCTTTCTCGTAGTGAAGCCAACTCATAGGGATCCACAAAGAGTCCTGGTGGAATGTAATGCTTAATTAGGAGCCGGCAGGTCTGTAGGTCCTCAATGCTCTCTCCAAATTTCACTTTTATTAAAAGGTCTCTGTAAGATAAGGATATTTAAAGTAAATCTTCTCACTCAGTTATTAAATAAAAAAGATTTATATTACAGTCATAATATAAATATAGACACTATATTTCTAATTCATTTTCTAAAAATAGATTATCATGTCAAATGAAATACTAATAACACAGGAGATCACCCATTAAATGTTTCATAACTCATGCCATAAAGCCACAGCAAAGTGCTAGTGTGAAAACAGATGAAGATCAACATGAAGGAATAAAATCCAAAAGTAGTCACACCTATGTTAATATGTCCCAGAGAAGGACCTGTAGTATGATTGGTGGGGAAAGCAGTGTCTTTCAATAAGGGTGCCGACACGGGTTCTCTGTGTAGGAAAAGACTGTTTACTTCAGAAGTTCTACAAGCATTAACTTAGGAATGGAGATGGCTCAGTGCTTAAGAGAGTGCTGCTCTTGCAGAGGACCTGAGTTCAGTTTCAGACCCATGCTAGGTTTGCTCTCATAGCCTGTAACTCTAGCTCCAAGAGACTAGAGGCCTCTCTTCAGGCACCTACACTCACACATTCCCACAGGCCCACATATTCTTGCACTCATGTACACACACCTACAGGCACACACAGCTGCATACACTTACTCACAGGTACACATATATACACACCTGCACTCATATAGTATAGCCACAGGCATGCACAACTGCACACACTTACCCACAAATATATACACACCTGCACACATATACATATACTTACAGGTATCACACACATACACACATACCTGGACTCATGTACTCAGTAGGTACTCATATACATACACACACACATACACACAATAAGTCTTTTTGCTTGTTTTTTGTTTTTCAAGACAGGGTTTCTCTGTGTAGCCCTGGCTGTCCTAGAATTCACTCTGTAGAACAGGCTGGCCTCCAATTCACAGAGATCTACCTGCCTCTGATTAAAGTGCTGGGATTAAAGGCAGGCACTACTATCCTTGGCTAAAATAAACTTCTTTAAAAATTAGTTTAAGCCAGGAGGTTATCTTGAAAAACAAAAATAAAATAAAAAGTTAATTAATTAGTTAATTAATTAAAATAATAATAAAAATTAGTTTAAAATAGGCTACAAACTGGGGGAAGAGGGAACGTACCTATAATTTCTGCTCTTGGGCCAATGCAGAAGGATCTCTGAAACTTTAAACCCAGTTTAGGCTATTTGGTGAGATCTTATCTCAAAACAAGCCGAACACCGACATAAAATAAGGTGTGTAATTGTCCCAGCTCTCTGTCCAGAGGCAAATTCTGGAC
Organism: Mus musculus; assembly: GCF_000001635.26. Classification (NCBI taxonomy): domain Eukaryota; kingdom Metazoa; phylum Chordata; class Mammalia; order Rodentia; family Muridae; genus Mus; species Mus musculus. The sequence continues at coordinate 32,093,770 of NC_000082.6, forward strand.
CACAGTGCAGAGGAGACCCAAGTACAGTATGGTGCTCTGCTTAAGAAAATAGCGAAACAGGTCATGAGAGACCAGAGCGGCTGGAAGCCACGGCATTAAGTCCAGAAAAGAGCTTATATTAAAATTAAATAAATAAAATTTAAAAATCCAAATAGAAATTCTTGGATGCTAAGATGAAAGTCCAGAAGCCTGAGCAAAAAAGTGACCAAGGAGCTGGGAACTAAAGCATTCCAAAACTTCATTCCAGATTAGAAAGCAATCGAGTTCTGACCGGTCACCACATAAAACACAAGCATTCAGTACAGACCCCAACAGGATAAGGGCTTAGAGAAGTTAGCCTCAAAGTGAAGACCTCCGTAACTCTGTACTAAACAAACGAAAGGTTATAGGCTCAATCGGATAAATAAAAGCCTTCTCTGACAGCAGGAAGAGCCCAAGAGTCTCTAAAGGAAGAAAACAAGAGCTACAAACAACAGCGCTTTGACAGGGTCAACATTCATCACACGCTCCTGACCATGTAGAGAGTCAAAACATGAACAACAGCAAGAAAAATACCAGTCACCAGGCGGTGGTGGCTCACACCTTTAATCCCAGCACTTGGGAGGCAGAGGCAGGCAGATGTCTGAGTTCAAGGCCAGCCTGGTCTACAAAGTGAGTTCCAGGACAGCCAGGGCTACACAGAGAAACCCTGTCTCAAAAAAACCAAAAAACCAAAACAAGAAAAAAAAAAGACCAAAAAAAAAAAAAAAAAAAAAAAGAAAGAAAAAAAAAATACCAGTCAACAGAAAGAGGCCGGCACAGACATGCTGTTTCTGTCTCGTCATGTGAATGTACAGTGCTACCTTTAGATCTGGTCAGCAAGAAAGTCACTACCAGGTGTGGCCTCTTGGGGAGGTTAGGAGTTTTGTTTTGTTTTTATTATTTAGTATCTATTTGTCTACTCAACACAAGCTAGGGTCACATGGAAGGAGGCAACATCAAATGAGAAAATGTCTACATCAGATTGGCCTGTGGACAAATCTGTCTTAACTGATGATTGACGTGAGAGGGCCAGCCTACTGTGGGCAGTGCTATCCCTGGGCAGCTGTACAAGACAGCAAACTGTACAAGCCATGTGGAGCAAGCCAGTCAGCAGCACTCTTCTACAGTCTCTGCTTCAGTTCCTGCCTCCAGGTTCCTGCACTGACGTCTCTGGACTGTGACCTAAGAGTTGTAAGATGACATAAACCCCTCCTCCCCATGTGGCTTTGGGTTCACAGTGTTTAATCACAGCACTAGAAACCCTAACGTAAGACATACTTCAACCTTGTACATCCAGAAATAGGAGCCAGAGCAAACCTCTTATCTTTTTTTTTTTAAAGATTTATTTATTTATTTACTTATTTATTTATTATATGTAAGTACACTGTAGCTGTCTTCAGACACTCCAGAAGAGGGCATCAGATCTCATTACGGGTGGTTGTGAGCCACCATGTGGTTGCTGGGATTTGAATGTTGGACCTTCGGGAGTAGTCGGGTGCTCTTACCCACTGAGCCATCTCACCAGCCCCTTTTTTAAAAAAATAACTCGTTTTTTTTTTTTTTTTTTTCCTTTTGGTTTTTCGAGACAGGGTTTCTCTGTGGTAGCCCTGGCTATCCTGGAACTCACTCTGTAGACCAGGCTGGCCTCGAACTCAGACATCTGCCTGCCTCTGCCTCCCAAGTGCTGGGATTAAAGGCATGTGCCACCACCGCCCCAAACCTCTTATCTTTATGATATTATGAAATGGAAGGGCAAGTGTACCTTAAAAGTCATAAAAGGGGCTGGAGATGTGACTCATAGATTAAGAGCTTTTGTTGCTTGTACAGAGGACCAGGGTTTTATTCTTAGCATCCACATGGCGGCTCACTATTGTCCGTGACTCCAGTTCTGGGGTATCCAACGCTATCCATCTTCTGTCTTCCATGGGTACCAAGCATGCATGTGGTACACACACATAGGCAAAACATACATAGAATAAATAAATCTAATAAATTTAATGTATCTGTAAATATACCTAACATGTCCAAGGATTTAAAGATAAGCAGAAACTTACTGAGGGAAAGGGAAGTGATTTGGATAATTATTTATTTTATGTGTGTGTATATATGTGCGGGCATGCCCTTGCCATGGCTAACATGTGGAGGTCACAGGACAACTCGTGGAACTCAGCGCTCTCCTTCCACCATGTTAGTCCTGGGGCAAGCACCTTTACCTGCTGCGCCATTTCACTGCTCAGCTCTGTTTGCTTTTCATTTTTTAAAGACTTAACTATAACTTCAAAAGATGTACAGTAAAATTTCTGAATGCCTAATTAAAAGCAATTAAAGACTGAATCATGAGAGACCAAGGAGTCAGAGCCAGTGAGAGCAAAGTGTGAAGCTGGAGCACGGAAAGAAGAAAGACTAGGGCTGGAGAGATGGCTCAGTATTCAAGAGCACTGACTGCTCTTCCAGAGGTCCTGAGTTCAAATCCCAGCAACTACATGATGACTCACATCCATCTGTAATGGGATCTGATGCCCTCTTCTGGAGTGTCTGAAGACAGCTACAGGGTACTCATATAAATGAAATAAATAAATCTTAATAAATAAATAAATAAATAAATCTTTAAGAGGGAGAGAAGAGGAGGAAGAGGAGGAAGAGGAGGAGGAAAAAGACTGGTATCAAAGAAGAAATAGAAGCAGTAAACTCGAAGTAATAGCACACAATCTAGTAACTACTTAAATGGAAAATAAACCACACTCATAAACCAGGCTGGCCTCGAACTCAGAGATCCGCCTGCCTCTGCCTCCAAAGTGCTCGGGTTAAAGGCGTGGCCACCACTGTAGGCTCGTCTTTCATTTCTTAAAAGTAAAATTACACATATATATGTACACAGTAAGCAATTATTAATCCACCATTATTTTAATCATTTAATCACTTCAATATATGAACCACATATGACAAATCTGTTACTCTGTAACTTTAAGAAAGCCAGGCTCAGTGGCGTACATCTGTAATTCAGCCCTGGGGTGAATGAGAGGAGGATCAAGAGTTTGAGGTTATCCCAAGCTACATGGCAAGTTTGAGGCCAGTCTGGGCTATATGAGACCTCGTCTCAAAACAAACAAGCAAAAAAAAAAAAAAAGAAAAAAAGGAAACAAATGTTCAGTTTATCCATAATTATTAGGCAGTTGTTTAATATAAGTAGAAATCAGTGGGCAACCTACCTGTGGAAACCATCTTTCAAAAATTCTTGCCTTAAAATAATTTCAGAACAAGTGGCCCTTACACCTATAAAAATCAAGACATTACAAATGAAAATACACACAGGGAGAGAAATCTTAAATAGTTAGAAAATAACTACTCTAGTCGGCTTTACTTGCTAGAAAAGTCTAACCACCTAACAGCGCAAGGTAAAAAATTTAAATGTTTACAAAACACATGAAACTCAAGAAGAACAAAGACCAAAGTGTAGACATTTTGCCCCTTCTTACAATTGGAAACAAAACACCCATGGAAGGAGTTACAGAGACAAAGTTTGGAGCAGAGACAAAAGGATGGACCATCTAGAGACTGCCATATCCAGGGATCCATCCCATAATCAGCCTCCAAACGCTGAAACCATTGCATACACTAGCAAGATTTTGCTGAAAGGACCCAGATATAGCTGTCTCTTGTGAGGCTATGTCGGGGCCTAGCAAACACAGAAGTGGATGCTCACAGTTAGCTATTGGATGGATCACAGGGCCCCCAATGGAGGAGCTAGAGATAGTACCCAAGGAGCTAAAGGGATCTGCAACCCTATAGGTGGAACAACAATATGAACTAGCCAGTACCCCCCGGAGCTCTTGTCTCTAGCTGCATATGTATCAAAAGATGGCCTAGTCGGCCATCAGTGGAAAGAGAGGCCCATTGGTCGTGCAAACTTTATATGCCTCAGTACAGGGGAACGCCAGTGCCAAAAAGTGAGAGTGGGTGGGTAAGGGAGTGGGGGGGAGGGTATGGGGGACTTTTGGGATAGCATTGGAAATGTAAATGAGGAAAATACCTAATAAAAAATATTTAAAAAATTTAAATGTACGCAGGTTGAGCTCCATAGAGATCTACTTCTGGCAGTACATCAGTGAGGCTGAGAATCTCTGCCACTGGAGTCGGCTTGTCAGCTTTCCATGATGTAATAGCTGTGCCTCTGAAGTAGACCAGGCCTCTCTGTGGCTGTCCCAGGCATTTAATACATGTAGAAGCAGTCAAAAAAGTGCTCCATACACAAAGGATTTTGTTCATGTGATTTTTTTTTTTTTTTTTAATACAGGGTTTCTCTGTGTAGCCCTGGATGTTCTGGAACTCACTCTGTAGACCAGACTGGCCTTGAACTCAGAAATCCGCCTGCCTCTGCCTCCAGAGTGCTGGGATTAAAGGCGTGCGCCACCACTCCCGGCTTGTTCATGTGATCTTAAGACACTATTCTGGCTCACTAAATCATGTCTGATACGTGATACAGCAACACAGCAACTTCTGTATTCTTATGCCCGTGTCTACAAGTCTGGGAAGATTGTACACTGATACTTTGTGAAGATGTTGGGAGAGGCTTTTTTTTTAAAAAAAAAAAGGCAAGAAAATGAGGGGCACATGAAGATTCAGTGAGTTCACTTACACACTTGGAATAAGCAGAAATCTTCATAAAATGATTCACTAAAACTATTATTACTCAGTGACTAAAAGTTCAAGACTGGTGAGATGGCACCACCTTTGGTTCCAGCACTCAGTTTGGTCTACATACCAAGTTCCAAGAAAGACCATTTCTCAAGTATCAAATATTAAGAAACAAACAAACCCTAAAGGTTCAGTAGCCAGGTACCCTGCTCTAAAACACTGGCAAGAAATGTGTGGGAAGAACATTAAAATAAGAGTGTGAATCACTGATAAACCTGTTACTCAGCAACATGAAGCCAGGAGAATAAGCAGTTGGGAGACGCTTGAGGGTCCTACAATATAAAAGCGAGTCAACAGTTGCTGGGGGCAAACTGCAGAGAAAAAGAGATGGGAGGGGGGAAACTAGTGTTAGGACTGAAGAGCTGTCTGGAAGTCGCTTAGTGAGCTCCAGGGTTGCAGTTTTCAGGACTCACCCATTTTATCTTTCTACTGATGCAGCTTCTTTTGAGTTATCCTTGCTTCTAGTAAGTAGCCCCTCACCCATATTTCTAATAGTAGCCCCAATTAAAAAAAAAAAATCATTGGTTTACCAAACTGGACACTGGTACAAAGGTTACCTTTCTGGAGTGAGCAGGTTGTGCGTGTGTGCGTGCGTGCGTGTGTCCCTGGGAAGTATGTCACACAACACATCACCTCACCCCTTCTCCCATACATGCTGTTTGGGCATTCTCACACTTCGCTGGATGCCGAGGGTTCACTGCCTCTCAGGCAGCACAAGGCATCTTCAGGGGAACCATAAGCACCCCAAGATACTTCGTGGCTTGCTGTACTTGTTTCGTACTTGGGTCACAGCGTGGCCAGTCCCGCCTTGGAAAGACAAAGCCCGGCTCTGAAGCCCGGGATGGGACCCCCAGCAAAGATCACAAGGAGGGAAGGGCGCACAGGGCCTTTGTTGCTAACTTCCTCCGGCCTCGGGTACCCCAGGCGCCGCGGGTGCTCCCCACCTCCGCCCCAGCTCCGCACACACTCGCTCAGCCCCCTGACCTTTACCAGCGCTGAAAGGGGCGTCGCTGAAGTCCGCGGCGAGCCTGCCGACCAGCCAGGCTGCCCAAAGGAGCAGCCAGGCCACAGCGCCGGCAGCCAGGACGCCGGAGCCCGACGCCCGAAAGGGGCGCTCGGGGCAAGCTGCGGTCACCGAAGGAATCTGAGCACGCTGAGCGCGCGCTCACCTTTCCCGATGACCCGAACAGAACTCGGCTAACACTTCCACCCTAGGATCTCCCTACAACTCCAGGTTCCGGAGAGGCCAGCCCCCTGGCCCCGCCCCTCGTCATCCCGGCCGGGGCGGGGCGAGAGGCTGCGCAAGCGCAAATTGAGAGCCTTCTGTTGCCTTGGGAACGATCCTCGGGGCGCCTAGGTGGGCCCTTGGACCGGGCGAGCTGCCTTAGGACCGCACTCCCCGCGCTCAGCCCCGCTTCCTGCCCACAACCGGATGCGTGCGGGCTGAGCCCCCTGCCTCTGAGTTCACCCCATGGTTATTCCTGTAGGCTATGGCTATCGCCGTTTCCTGCAGCGTCAGGCTCCACCTCGCCTCAAAGTCGACCTAAGCTCCTCTGTGCAGTGCAGTAGGATGGAAACCACCCCCTCACTGCTGTTCAGATGTGCACTTCCTGTACTTCTTCAAGGGTAAGTAGGGTCGCCTTGCATTGGTGAGGACATGAATCGGGACCTCAGTATTCCCTTCGGTGTTGTGGGGAACAAATCTCTAGTAGGAAAAGTATATCAGGTAAAAATACATTAGGTAAATGTAATGTCATTCCTCCCAGTGCGTTAGCTGACCTAGTGCTGGTGCTGAACGGCAGGCAGGTTATGGGGTCTCGAAAGTGGGAGGATAGTGTAATATAGCACTACAAACATGCTATTAAGAAATATGGACAAAAACAAAAAAAAAAAAAGGCCAGGTAGTGGTGGTGTATGCTTTTAATCTCAGCACCCGGGAAGTAGAGGCGGTCAGATCTCTGAGTTTGAGGCCAGCCTGGTCTACAGAGTGAATCCAGGGCAGCGAGAGCTTCACAGAAAATCCTGACTTGAAACAACAACAACAATAATAATAATAAATTAAAAGGAAAACTCTTTAGTGAAGACCTTACGTTATTATCGACTCTATTCACAAGTGTGGCCCTTTGCTTATGTTTGTAGACCATATAGTGTCTGGAAAGTTTACTGACATCACACTCTAGTGAGGTGAACTGGGAATAGTGTCTGGGCATTGGCTCAGATCAAAGGCAAAGCCCAGCAATGTGAAAGGCAGCACTTTATTATGGTTGACCTCATAGGAGTAAAAATCTCACATCTGTCAGTAGGGTGAGAATACAGACTGTGATCCTATATGATAAATCTACCTAGCAACCATAAAATTTGCATTTAATACAGGAAACCGTATGTATGAGATAAAACTAAACTGTAGTCTATATATGTATTTATATTTATGCATATATGTATGTGACATACATATAGCTAGAAAAAAGAATAGAAGTTAGATGAACATTTCATTTTCTCTTTCTCTCACTTTTATTCCTATTTTTCTTTTTTTTTTAAGATTTATTTATTTATTATATGTAAGTACACTGTAGCTGTCTTCAGACACACCAGAAGAGGGCGTCAGATCTCATTACGGATGGTTGTGAGCCACCATGTGGTTGCTGGGATTTGAACTCAGGACCTTCAGAAGAGCAGTTGGTGCTCTTAATCACTGAGCCATCCCGCCAGCCCTAAGCAATTCTTGTAATTAAGTGTACTTTGCCACTGAGGGTAGAGATGGAAAGAGAGAGCAGAAAGTATTAATCTGAAAATATCTGGTTTTTTTAAAGATTTATTTATTATTATACATAAGTATACTGTATTATTATTATACATAAGTATACTTCAGACACACCAGAAGAGGGCATCAGATCTCATTACGGGTGGTTGTTTGCCACCATGTGGTTGCTGGGATTTGAACTCAGGACCTTTGGAAGAGCAGTCAGTGCTCTTAACCACTGAGCCATCTCACCAGCCCATGTCTGGGTTTCTTATACCTGGAAAAATACTATAGTAGGACAAATGAGCAGAGGTAAAAGCCAAACAAACATTACTGTTTTGAATGTGGAGAGGCTGATTACCTACAAACCCCCCCACCCCCCCTTTTTTTTTTTTTTGAGAAGTAAGGGACCAGAGTTCCCAAACAGCTGTCCTGGAACTCAGGGCAATCTTGCTGTTTTGGCCTTCTGAGTTCTGAGATTACAGGCATAAGGAACGATGCCTTTCAGATCTGCCATTTTCGCTATTGATCCTTATGTTTCGCTATTGATCCTTATGTTGTCAGCTGACTGGGGTCAGTTTGCTCTAGCTGGATAGAAATCATGAGTAGAAGTTCCCAGGCCCTTGAGTGTCCAAGGCCTGGACTAGCACGTTAGATGATGACAGTTCCAGACACTGAGAGGTAGGGACTTAGGCCTCCTGATTTAGACGCTAGTGACGCATGGCTCTGGGTGCTCAGGTCAGATGCTATTAGCATCCATTTGGCAAGCATTTGCCAGATACTGTAATGCCCCTCGTCCAGCAGCTGTGAGTGCCACCAGAAGACAACATCTGCTGGACTACAGTTGTGACACTCCATTCCTACAATGGCTAGTAGTATCGCTTAAGGCCCGGAAGCTTCCTGAAACTCTTCAGCATCTAGTTCTCATAACTTCCGCTGCCTCTACTCCAGTGTTTCCACTTTGGTTACTTACTCTCTGGGACCTTCTGTTGCCCTCTTGGGGCTTCAACTGCTACTGTCAGGATGGAAGCTGCTACCAGTGTGCCAGTTTTACCATCTCTTCTTCCTTGTGCTGATAGCTCAGTCTGGTCTCCTAACACTAACGATCAAAAGCAGGAAAGAAAAGGCCACTTTAACCGTCTTTTAATGAGCCTCATGTTATAACACGGAACACCCGGAGCAGCACAATGAGGGCGTGTCCAGGTGAGTCCGGAAGTGAGCAGCCAGATGTGAGGCAAGGATGTTTGCAGCAATCATGACACAACCCCTCATGCAGAGGGATACTGTGGTCTGCATCGGAGCCACCACCATGACTGCTCCTCTGTCTAGAGTGAAAGCAGAAGGACTACTAATGCGCACCGAGGCTCCTGCTCAGCATGCTGCTCTCTAAGGCCTGTGCAGGCTGGTGGAGTGCTCGCAGTGATGGCGGTCTTCAGCTGCGCCTATAGTATCCTCGGAGAAACAGAAACAGAGAAAGAAAGAGTCTGGACAGTTAGGAGGAAAGGAATGACTGTCCCACCTCAGGCTGCTATAAGAGAAGGGCCTGTGAAAATGTTGCCCTAGATGGTCTTAAAGAAGCCTCAATGCAAACTAACAATTCTAGCAACAGTTAACAGTACTTCCTATTATTTAACAGTGTGTAACAGCATTTAACTCCTCCCCAATGCCCCAGAAAGATACATAGTAACCTTGCTTGTATTACTACACAGCATTGAACAAGATTACCCTTACTATGTTCCAGACTTGTACTGAGAGCTTAATGAAAATGGACACAATTCCTGCCTTCCTAGAGCAAACAGACTAACAGGGAAGATACCTGGTAAGTAGAACTAACCTCTTGATAAATAAAAGAACTGGTGGGGGTAGGCAGTGGTGGCACATGCCTTTAGCCCCAGCACTCGGGAGGCAGAGGCAGGTGGATCTCTTAAGTTTGAGGTCAGCCTGGTCTACAGAGTTCCAGGACAACAAGAGCTACACAGAGAAACCCTATCTTGAAAAAAAAAAAGAAAAAGAAAGAAAGAAAGAATTTGAAAAGCACAAGGTGATTAGACCTGGTCTAGTGGACTTCTCAACACTAAATGTTTATAAAATCAAAAGTACTGGGGGTGTGGCATAGCCAGTGCAGTGCTTGCCTGTTATGCTTGAAGCCCTGGGTTCCATCTTGAGCAAGCCCTAAACCAAGGTTAGTAGCACATACTGTAATTCTAACACTGGCAAATAGAGACAGGAGGATCAGAAATCCAGGGTCATCCTCCACTCCATAACAAATTCAAAGCCAATCTGGACCACATGAGATACTGTCTGGAAAAAGGAAAAAGTTTAAAGGAACAAAGAGGCTGAATCAGAGATCCTTTAGCTGAAACATCAAATTATTCTGAAGGCCAGCCGGTCAGTTCTTGGGCTCCCAGGAGGTCAGTGTGTAGTCTCTGGTACGAATGCAGCACACTAAGGGGTCCAGGCCGAATGTCATTACCGACTCAGAGATCCAACGAACTGAGTCAAACCTAGACCAAGACTCACACTGTGTAAGGATACAATCCTGGGGCTAGTCCACAGCCAGACCCACGGAGGAGAAGGGGAAAAGGTTTATTCAGCAGGTCCCTCGATTTGGTTGTTCTTCTTCAGGAAATTGTTGTACAACTGTCCTATTTGTATCAGGTTTCTTCCAGTTTACCCTGAGTTACACGAGAAGATGAAATACATTGCCAAGAAATGTGGAGTTAGGTTCCAGCCTCCAGCTGTGATCTTGATTTATGAGAATGAAACCGAAGGAAAGAGCCGCCAGCGTATCATGCCTGTCCGAAACTTTTCAAAGTTCTCAGGTACCCCTTGTTTTATCTTGCCTCCTGTCTAGTTCTCTATTTATTTTTATTTATGTATGTATGTATGTGTCTATGTGCGTGGGTGTCTAGAGACCTGAAGAGGGCATCAGATTCCTTGTAGCTAACGTAACAAACCTGATTGTTGCTAAAGTTGGAAACCCTGCAAGTGCTCCTAACCATTGAGCCATCTCTCTGGCCCTTGCCGTCTGTCTTAATTATTAAGTCACTTAATAAAAATAACCTGATGGGGCTGGTGAGATGGCTCAGTGGGTAAGAGCACCCGACTGCTCTTCCAAAGGTCCAGAGTTCAAATCCCAGCAACCACATGGTGGCTCACAACCATCCGTAATAAGATCTGATGCCCTCTTTTGGGATGTCTGAAGACAGCTACAGTGTACTTACATATAATAAATAAATAAATATTTAAAAAAAAAATAAATAACCTGACACCATCAGGTCTAATAACATACACCTATAATAATCCAAGCAATGTAGACAGCTAAGGCAGGAAAATTGCAAATGCGAAATAAGTCTGGATAACTTGAGATAACCTGTCTCAAAATTAAAGCAAAAAACCAAAAATGTTTGGGTTGGGGAAGGATGTAAATTAGTTGTGGTACACTGACCTAGTGGGTGCAGGGTCCTGGATCCAGTCCCACTGAGAGGGAAAAGGAAGGGGAGGGAGGGAGGGGAGAGAGAGGGAGGAGCGAATATTTTAGTTTTGTGCAGTGGAATGACAGGTTCCTCAGAGTTCAACAGCCCTAGGTTTAAATCATCAGGGACTGGCCTGTGATCCTTGTGAGCTCACTAACTGTTCTCAGTTTCTGTGCTGGTGTTTTTAGGTCAACCTGACATAGGCTAGAGTCATTCAGGAAGAGGGAATGTCAATAGAGCAAACCCCCAACAGACTGATCTGTAGCAGACCTGTGGTCCATTTTCTTGATTGATTACTGATGTGGGAGGGCCCAGCCTACTGTGGGTGGGGCCACTTCAGGCTGATGATCCTGGGTGGTATAAGAAAGCAGGTTGAGCAAGCCATGGGGAACAAGCCAGTAAGCAGGGCTCCTCCGAGGCCTCTGCATCAGCTCCTGCCTCCAGGTTGGTTCCTGCCCTGCTTGAGTTCCTGCTTTGGCCTTCTTCTGTGAGGGCTGTCATATGAAAGTGTAAGTGAAATAACCCTTTCCTCCCCAAGCTGCTTTTGATCATGGTGTTTTATCACAGCAATAGAAGATCTAATGAAGACAATCTCCCCAATCTATACTTTTTAACAGTTACAGAATTGGTGATTTAATATTTTAGAATAGTTATATGAGTTAAATGATATACTACTGTTTAATGATACTAAATTTCCTTCTCTCTCCAAATATTTTTTATTTGTAGAAAGCATTTTATTAGTGTCACACAGCTGCCTTTTAAGAACTATGCCTTTTTTTTTTTCCTGGCAGGAGGGGTAGGGGGCTTCAGTCCCAGCACTCAGAGGCAAAGGCAGGTAGATCTCTGAATGTGAGGCCAAACCTACTCCTACAGAGTGAACTCTAACCCAGCAAAGGCTACATTGTCTCTAAAACAAATAAAAGCCATGCCATTTTTTATCTTTAGACATTTTCTTCAGTTGAAAGTTTTTAACATCTCTACTAAGTAATTTTAGGTTAAGAAAGTAAAAAAGAAAAAAAGATTTCTTCCTTTTCTCTCCACACCAAAGTTAGGTTTGTTTATTTATTTATTTAAAATGTTGTATTTGGGGGCTGGAGAGATGGTTCAGCAGTTAAGAGTACTTGCTGTTCTTTAAGAGGACCTGGATTCAGTTCCCAGCACCCACATGGCAGCTCACAGCCGTCTTCCAAATCCAGCTCCAGGGAGTCCAGCACCCTCTACTGGTCTCTGCCAGCACTGCACATATGGTACACATAAATACATTCAGACAAACACTCAACATATGAAGTAAAAATAAACCCTTTTAAAATTTATATATATTTTTTTTTTTGAGACAAGATCTCTCTTTTTCACCTTGACTGACCAAGAACTCATGAGTACCCTCCTGCTTCAGCCTCCTAATGCTGGGATGAGAAACAATTATAAACATATACCACCAAACTCAGCCTGTTGTATTTTTTTGCTTTTAAGGTAGGATCTAGTTAAGTAGTCCAGGCTAGCCTCAAACATTCTATCCTCCTAACTCTTCCAGATGCTAGGATTACAGGCATGTGTGTGTTATATGATAAACTTCTCCTAGGTTGAAGCAACATATTTCTGTGTATTTATTTCAGATAGTGAGCCATGACCAATGTGTGAATACCATTGAAGTTCAATTTGATGAACCAACAAGCTTTACTGGGGTTACCAAAGGAGTATGGGTGGGGCTACTCACAGGAGCAGAAATCACCAAGGCCACCCCAGCATTGGTGACAGCTCACTGCTGGGCCTGCAGGCAGCTCAAGAGGATAGAGGGTGCCTTTTGTTTAAGCTGTTTGGCAGGTCTCAAGAGTCTATTGAGACCGTCCCTCAGCAGTTTTTATTGTTTATCCTCGGAAAGGGAGGGGCCTGGTGAATCTGGTCCGTTTTAGGGCTTTCCTGGAGTTCTTTTGAGTTGCTTACTTCTTGTCTGAAGGAACTTCCCTGTCAGGTGGAATGTTTCAATGTGAGTGGGCTGCCACGTAACAGCCAGCATGTGTAACTGAGAAGTGTTAAAACTCAGTTGATCATAAAAGGACGGTTCTAAAGCGTAATTGATTTGTAAACCCCGTCAGCCAGTGGGCTACCTTGGAGCCAGTGACCTCAGGGTTTTGGTCTGTTTTAGTCCTTGCAGTGGTGTGCAATGGGTGTGATGTGTGTTCTACATACGCTTTTCTCCCTCCTAGATTGCACCAGAGCTGCGGAACAGTTAAAGAATAACCCACGGCACAAGAGTTACCTGGAACAGGTGCCCCTGAAGCAGCTGGAGAAGCTGTTTGTTTTTTTGCGAGGTTCCTTGCAGGGGCAGAGCTTGGCAGAAACAATGGAACAGATTCGGCGGGAAACGACCATCGATCCCGAGGAAGACCTGAACAAACTGGACGACAAGGAGCTCGCCAAAAGGAAGAGCATCATGGATGAGCTTTTCGAGAAAAATCAGAAGAGAAAGGACGACCCCACTTTTGTGTACGACGTCGAGGTGGAGTTCCCTCAGGATGAACAGCTGCTGTCCTGCAGCTGGGACACAGCGTCAGTGGATGACTTCTGAGGAAGCGCTCCACGTTTCCTCAGAGAACAAAGATCAGTTCTAGAAAACGCTGAAACACTAGCGATCTATAAAACCAGGACACTTCCATGTGCTACGTAGGCCTATGAGAAACACAGAAATACAAGGTGGGAATCTGCCTTCAAGGCGTTGACAGGCGACAGCAAAGGGAACTCAAGGACTTGTAAAAAGATATTTTAATAATATTACTCAGGAAAAAGATAAGAGCCAGATTTTGACAAAGGGGAGGCTTTCCCTCAGCGGAAAGGGGCCCATGCTTGGCCCTGAAATGCTACAGATGTTTTTGTAGAAATCAAGATGAAGCAAAGAGGGAAGGGTGTGGTAAAGAGACAAGAAATGGGAGAATCTGAGAAATGGTGAGTAATTATAGTTTGACAAGATTGGAATTAACCTGTGTTCTTCAGGACTCTATGTGCATTAACTCTGGGGTAGACAGGAGCACCTGTAAATGCAGAACGTCTCACAGCTACGAGTACATGTGGCGGATGGCAGGCAGTTCTACTCCGCAATCAGGAAATATGGTCTAACGTTACTCTGAAACCCAGAGCCACTTCCTGCGAAAGGCTGGTTTGTACAGTGGCAAGTCCTCCCACAATGAGTGATAGGTACTACTGTTCAGACCTGTTTGTGAGTTTAGATGTACAAAGATCTCGGCCTCACAAATCCTCTGTGTGCAGATGTGTTTGTTCTTACTAGAATATTATCTGATTGATAGAAATCGTATGTTTTCTACAAGGAAACTATTATTCATTGAATAAAGCTGTGACCGTAAGTGATAAGTCTTACTGGCTTTTCTTCAGTCTGGTGTTTTGTTTGCCAGGTTTGGGGGTGTTGGTGTTTTGGGGGTGTTGCTGGTTTGTGTGTGTTGGCAGACTCTAGAGTGCCTTTACCTCCTTAGTTAGGCTGTTTGTTAATTCTTTGTTAGTTTCACACGTGAATACGGTGTGTTCAGAGCACCTCTCCTGCCCACTCCCCAGCTCTGATCCCTCCCTGACAGTTCCCCCCTCCCAACCCCCTTCCCGCCTTCAAGACTTCTTTTTAACACAGAGTCCAGCTAGTGTGTGCTTTCTCTGTGTGCGTGGGTGGAGGGTGCTATCCACTGGAGCGAGGGCAACCTACCATGGACTGAAGTCTCCCTCCTCTGGCAGTGGCGGCCAACTACTCCTCAGCTAAGGGTGGGCTTGATGTTTACGGATTTCTTTCTAGGCAAGTTTATGATTTGTAAATAGAAAGACTAGTGGGTTTACATTGACTTTATAATGTGCTACTTTGCTGAAAGTGTTTTATCGGGTATGAGGAGTTTCTTGTAAAATCTTTAGGGTCTTTTCTTTAAGGAATCTTTAGGGTCCTATGTCATAGGGACAAATCTTCATCTCTACCCTAATTTGTTTTCTGTTGCTGAGATAAACACCATGACCAAAAGCAACATGGAGGAAAGGGTTATGTCATCGTACAGATTGTAGTTAGCTATTGAGGGAAGTCAGGAGCTGAAGCAGAAACCGTGGAGTGATGCTACCTGGCCTGTTCCTCATGCCTTGCTCAACTTCCTCTCCTTTTCTTTCTTCCTTTTTTTCTTTTTGTTATTTGCTTGGGTTTTGTTGTTGTTGCTGCTGCTACTGCTGTTGTTGTCTTTGTTTTGTTTGTTTTGGCTATCCTGGAACTCACTCTGTAGACCAGGCTGGCTTCAAACTCAGAGGTCCTCCTGCCTCTGCCTCCGGAGTGCTGGGATTAAAGGTGTGCGACACCACCACCACCACCACCACCGCTGTTTCCACCACTACCAGGCTTCAGCTTCCTTTTTTATACAGCCCAGGACACCTGCCCAGAGCTGGTCCCACTCACACTGGGAGGGGCCCTCCTGCATTAATCATCAATCGAGAAAATGCTTCAAAGCCTTGCCAGCAGGTAGGTCTAATAGAAGCATTTGTTATGTATATCTTAGGATGTATCCATTTTCTCTAGATTTTCTAGGGGTTGTTGTTGCTGTTGTTTTGTTTTTGGTGAATTTCAAGTATTCTGTAATGGTCTCCATTGATAGTACATGTTCAAGACAGGAGGAGTGTTCTTCAGGTAAAATGAATGCTCCTTATTTCGTGGACACCTGACTTAGGAAACTTTGAGTTTTTAGGGTGAGAATTCTTACATTAGCATATTTGATTGCTAATTCCTCATTGTCCATGACCTTGTTAATTGCAGCCAAATATAACTTGGTTATATGCCTATTGGCTTAGAAGGAAATTTCAACCAAAGCCAAGAATTCTATGGTTGCTACTATTAAATATTACTTTTTTTTTAAAGGTTTATTTCATGTATGTGGGTACACTGTTGCTATCTTCAGACACACCAGAAGAGGGCATCAGATCCCATGGTTGTGAGCCACCATGAGGTTGCTGGGAATTGAGCTCAGGACCTCTGAAAGAGCAGGCAGTGCTCTTAACTACTGAGCCATCTCTCTAGCCCCCTATTAAATATTACTTAATTACATTGTCCTCTTCCCAATTATATGCTAGGTGCTAGAGAGTTTTTATAGTTTGATCAGTCCAACATTAGCTTTAGTATGGTGGCACATGCCTGAAACCAAGGTGCTCTGCACTAAGGCAGGAGAATCGGAGTTCAAGACTAGCTTACCCTACACACTGAAATCCTGTCTTCAACAAGACAAAGGTATCTTTTGTTTCTGATAATGAAGTACAGAAATAGAGGAGATAAAATTTCTAAAATGATACCACACTGATGGGAAGATTTGTGTGTGTTTACATATCAGTTTTTAAAAATGAAATTGATAATTTTTTGATAGACATGGTAATGCCTGTAATCCTAGTGCCTGGGAGGCAAAGGCAGGCCAGCTTCAGCTCGAGCAATAGTATAAATGAGACTGAGTAAGGGAAGAAAATAAATCTTACTACAATCCTCAAGGTTCCTTGTATCCAATCCCTCTAATCTCCTCCCTTTCCTCTTCTCCCGTTCTCTCCACCACATACCTAAGGTGGGACTGGCAGCTCGTAAGGAAAGATCCCATTACAGATGGTTGTGAGCCACCGAGTGGTTGCTGAGAATTGAACTCAGGACCTCTAGAAGAGCAGTCAGTGCTCTTAAGCGCTGAGCCATCTCTCCAGCCCTTTAACTACTTTTTTTTTAAATGTAGTTATCTCTTTATTTAATGTGCATGAATGCATAAGTAGCTGCATATATTCATGTGAACCACATATGTGCCTTGTGCCCTTGGAGAGCTAAAGAGAGCCTTGGATCCTCTGGGACTGGAGTTCCAGACAGTTGTGAGCCATCATGTGTATGCTAGGAATTGAACCCAGGTCCTCTATTAACCACTCTTAACCACTGGGCCATCTCTCCAGCCTCCTTTTTTGAAACAGCATCTCACTGAACCTCAGGCTGTCCTCAGTAGGCCTCATGTCTCAGCTTCTCAGCTGCTGGAAGCTGGGAACCACAATACCCACTATATTTTTACCTAAGAAAAGTAGGAATGTAGTCCTGGAGAGATGGCTCAGTGGTTAAAAGCACTGGCTGCTCTTCCAGAGGTCCTGAGTTCAATTCCAAGCACCCACATGGTGGCTCACAGCCATCTGTAATGGGATCCGATGCCCTCTTCTGGCCTGCAGGCACACATGCAGGCAGAATGCTGTATACAAAACAAAGAAAAGCAGAATGCAGGCCAAGCGGTGGCACTCACCTTTAATACCAGGCAGAGGCAGGTGGATCCCAGAGTTCGAGGCCAGCCTGGTCTACAGAGCTAGTTCCAGGACATCCAAGGCTACATAGAAACCCTGTCTCAAAAACCCAAAAACAAACAAACACACACCAACCAGAAGCAGAATGTTTATTGCTGCTAAAACAGAATGTGAAAGAAACAAACCTACCATCAGAGGGCAGTATTTGTTTTTTAACCTATCAAAGCGAGCCTTTCATCCTGTAGCACAAGGCTGTCATCTGTTTGATGACATAATCAGTGTGCCTCGGTTGACATCCATGGGGAGCCTCGCTCAGCCTCTAGATGCCTTTTCAGAATCTGAGTTAGAGTCGTTTTTTTATTCGTCTAAATCATTTCAAGCACTGACAGGATGCCAAGCGCTTATCCCCGTTAACGGGAACACAGAGGATGAGAAAGCTCACATTTCAGTAGGAAGGCCTGCCCATAAAAATACCATTCGTTGTTTGTCAGTGCAGCAGACAAAGCGGGTGAGGCGAGGTCAGTCTTCGATGATGTCACCACTGACGTCATCACCTACCACAGATCCTGAAAGACTGAGGAGGAGAAGGTGCAAGCCCAAAGGAGCCCCTGTATGCAAATCAGTTTCATAGAATTAAGACACTGTATGACCAAGTCACATTTTATAGAAAATTATGCTTGGGCTGGTAAGATGGCTCAGCAGTTAAGAGTGCCAACTGTTCTTCCAGAGGTCATGAGTTCAAATCCCAGACAACCACATACATAGTGGCTCACAACCACCTATAATGAAAAACAAATTAAAAATCTTTGGGCTGGAGGGAGCTGGAGCCGGAGCAAGAGGAAAAGAGAAAGGAAGAAAATTATGTTCAAACCAAGCTTGGAGGTGCATGCTTGTAATCCCAGCACTCAGGAGGCAGAGGCAAGTGGATCTCTGAGTTCAAAGACAACCAGGACTACACAGAGAAACCTGTCTCAAAAAAAAAAACCAGAAAAACAAACAAACAAACAGCAACAACAAAACCCCCCAAAATGTATGCTCAATAGCTTCCCAACTTTTTATCCTTGGAGTTCTTTCCCTCCTCTGACTTCATTTTATTCTCAAGGCTGAAAATCTGTCATCCCATAGGGAAGGGCCCAACAGTTCTTCTTTCCCATCTTACAAATCCTAGGCCTTTGCCTGTCTGCTGCCAAGCCTGGCACCTTCTCCTGTAACACTACAGGCTCTGGCCTCAGCATCACATCCACATCTGTATGATTGGTCATCCCTGAGGAAAAACCAACCAACCAAACAAACAAACAAAAAAACCTCCTGAATTAATAGAATACTCATCAGCTCTTGCACGGGTAACAGCTTTATTTTTTATTTATTTATTTATTTATTTATTTTTCAAGATAGGGTTTCTCTGTATAGCCCTGGCTGTCCTGGAGCTCACTTTGTAGACCAGGCTGGCCTCAAACTCAGAAATCTGCCTGCCTCTGCCTCCCGAGTGCTGGGATTAAAGGCGTGTGCCACCACACCCGGCTCAGTTGTATTTTTAATAAAGATAAAATTAATTAATTTAATTAAATTAATTTAATTAAATATTTAATTAAAAGTGGGGATGGAGAAGAACATCAGAAGACCACTCTCAGGTCTCTCCTCCCTCCAGGCAGATTCATGAATCATACTGGAATCAGCTTGGCAGTTGGTCCCCTGTCCACCAAGTCATCTCTCTGGGGCTTGCCCAGTGCAGAGAGTGGGAGAGGCATTATCAACCCGTCTCACACCTTCTCAGACTTCTGAGTACAAAACAGACTGCTTTCTCAAGACAAGACCTTCAAGCCTCTAACTCAAGCTAGTGGATTGCAATCTTGAGGATGGTCAGACTCGTCATCACAGCACAGATAGATCCCTGTCTCAGGGATTCGGATTCATGAGCCAAGGGGTAGGACTGAGACTCTGCTAACAGTCCTTCCCCCCTCCCCCCGCACCACACCCTCTGCCCCCCACCACCACACACACACACACACACACACACACACACACACCCCAACCACTGTGCTAGGCTTTTGTTCTTCAGTTTTGGAAACCCACAATCCATCATTCTGTTAACTCCACCACAATCCCACTGTGGCTCTCTGAAACACTCATAATAACGTAATTCTATCAGATCCAACCTTCCATTCAAACCGTCCCACAGTCACAACCCTTGGACATCGTGGCTCCCAGGTTCACCTTTATGCAGGCACTAAGCATGTAGAAGGCATTGTCACTAGAGATTCCACAGAAGGAAGGACTGATGTAGGCTAAAGCAACCGAGACACTTTAAGATGGAGACCGGGTTGAGCCAGGAGGTGGTGGTGCACGCCTTTAATTCTAGCTCTTGGGAGGCAGTGCCGTCTACAGAATGAATTCTAGGACAGCCAGGGCTGCACAGAGAAACCCTGACTAGGTTCCGGTTTATTCTCAAAGGTAAATTTATCTATTTAGAATGCAGAGGAATGAGCAGTGTTGATACCAAGAATCATGTAACCCCAGAAAACTGGAGGATACACTGGGCCAGTAATGCAGTGGTAAATGATTCCATGGGAGGGGCCTGTCTGCTGCCAGAAGCATTAGTACAACCAAGCAGCACTTAGGCCTGAGTACTACTGGGTGAGGCAGAGTGCGGCCATCCGGGAAATGGGTGTGTTTACTTAGGACTGGGGCAGATTAATCTACTTCTTCTTTCTGTGGAAAAAATTGCTCTCTCCTGCAAGGCGCGGCAAGAACTGAAACCAGGAGGAAGCTTTGCTCAATAGGAAGTGAGCTCCAATTCTAAAATGGGGAAGCACTGCGTTCCTCCAGCGAGACGATCCTGAGCTGAAAAGGAGTGAGAAGCGGACTCGGACGGCTGGGGGCCCCTGGAAACAACCCACGTGGCCGCCAGGAAGACATCGCGAAATCAATGGTGGAGCATCTGCGCTGTGGCATACTGGATTAGATTCCTCTCTATTCCTTCCATGAGGTGTCCTTACAAAAACAACTAAGGGGTTCGTTTATTCTAGCTCACAACCTCAGACTACACTACAGTCCCTGGAGGTTCCGGTGGCAGAGGCTTCCAAGAGCTGGTCACATGACAACCAGAACAAGTGTACCCACGTACGCGTCTCAGCCCAGTCTTTACTGTCTGGCGCCCAGCCCAGGAAACTGTGCCGCCCACATTGGAAGGGAGTCTTTCCACCTCTATTGAGATTTCTGAGTTCGAGGCCAGCCTGATCTACAAAGTGAGTTCCAGGACAGCCAGGGCTACACAGAGAAACCCTGTCTCGAAAAAAAAAAAACAAAAACAAAACAAAAAAAAAAAAAAAGAAAGAAAGAAAGAATGAAAAAAGAAAAGAAAATTCCTCAGACATGCTTGAGGGCCAACTTAATGTAGGCAGCTCCGCCTTCAGACTCCCTTCCTAGGCGATTCTAGATTGGGTCAAATTGACGAATAAAACTAACCATCATACATAGCGGTGGTGGCACACGCCTTTAATCCCAGCACTCGGAAAGATGAGGCAGGCAGGTCTCAATGAGTTCGAGGTCAGCCTAGTGTACAGAGTGAATCCCAGGGCAGCCAGGGATACACAGAGAAACCCTGTCTTGAAAACAAAGACTAACCATCACATACGACCTGGATACCCTAGCAAAAAAAGGGGGGGGGGGGAGCCAGAACCTTCGGGATGGGATCCAGGGCTAACTGCGAAAGCAACTTGCAGACTGACAGCAGATTCTAAACCCTTCCCATCACCTACCATACACGCAAGTCCCAGGACTGCAGCCAGCTGCAGAGGGACTGTGCTAGAGTAGGGCTTCACCATTTAAATGCGAAGACTTGGCTCCCGCTCTTTCGGTTTACCTAAATCCCATCTCCAGACTCTTTGTGTTACTTCTGTCCCTCCCTCATTTACCTCCCTCTCCCATTCCCATATACAAGTCCAATACTGGGCTTTTAAAAGAAGAGAAATGCCCTGCCAACGGGGTTGGAGTTGTAATGCCCTTCCCCTGAGCCTAATTCTTCAAGCTCCTTTCCACCTAACATGGTTGGAGGAACTTCCAAAACCCAACTGCTTTTCCCCTTAATTAAACCCAAATAATCAATTTACAGCTTTGTTCAATCTTGAATTCTTTTCCTGTCCCTTCACTTGCCCATGCCCCCGTAGGCCCGCTCATATAAATTGCTGTTGGCTGGATTCCGTACCTCTCCCAAGGCTTGGACTTTGATCATATCCCCTAATGACAGGAAGACATGGATATGTTCCACATTTCAAGTTCACTAAAGCATCAAAAATAAAAAATAAAACAGAGGAACTGCAATTCCTGTGAGTAGGTGGACGGCTTCTGACACTTCCTCCTGGGTGTAGTGGACACTGATGGACAGGAAGCACCGGGGAAGAAAGAAAATTAACCATTTATTTCGTGGTTTTCTTTTCAAGGTTTCCACATATTATCTCCCCCCAACCCCCTAGCGCGAGCACCTCCCGCCTTGTCCATGCAGTTCTGAGCATTGCCACCAGGGGGCAGGAGTGTTCCGGTGACTCTATGTCTTAACTGGCCAGGTTTGGGCTTTAAAATACAGAAGGAGATTTAGCATTTGGTGAACGTCGGACGCGGGGCTAATCCGTGAAGAGTCTTTAGAGATCACTGGAATTTATAACTTATTTCTCCAGTTTCTTCAAACCCCTCTTATTAAAAGCAAGAGTGCATTAAGAAAACATCAGATGTTCCTGCAACTCTCTTTCCTGTTTTATTTCATTTACTTTTTATTTATGTGTGTGTGTGTGTGTGTGTGTGTGTGTGTGTGTGAGGTACTTCCAGAGGACATAAAATCACCTGGAACTGGAGTTACAGGTAGTTGTGAACTGACAGATATGGGCACTGGGAACTCAACCCAGTCCTCTGTAATAGCAACAAGTGCTCTTACCCATTGAGCCATCTCTCTAGCTCTCCACTGTACTCTCCACTTTTAGAGAGTCCTGTGTACCCCGAGCTGCCCTCAACCTCACTTTGTAGCTAAAAATAACCTTCACCTTCTGATCTTCCCGTCGCCCTCTTTCCTGCAGGGATTGCAAGCGTGCAACACCTGTAAGAATAGTTTTATTTGGTGCTGGGATGGAGCCCAGGGCTTCAGGAACGCTAGGCAAGTACCCTACCGAGGGAGCCACATCCCAGCCAAGGTTTTATCATTTCCAGTACTACCTGCCTGTAGTGATTATCAAAGAGGAAGGCTTAGCCATGTCTACTATCCTTGCCATTATGTCTCCCATTGAGTAATCATTTTCATGGTGGTGTTTGTGTTGTTACAACTTTCTTCTAAAACACCACGAGAATCCACCGGCTGTAGGTGGGTGTGGTGCATTCCTTAGATTAGATCTCGACACTGAGCTAGCAAGATGCCCTAAACCAGTCAGTGTGCTCGCTCTAGGAGTGGTTAGCCAGGCAGGTCACCACATGCTTCAGAGAGCTCTGGGACCAGCAAGGTGGATGTGAGAGATTTTTCACTGGGGAAGGTGGTAGTGTCTAAGATGTGTGCCTTCTCTGGAAATACTGAAGACCATGCCCTGCCAAGCAGGGTCACAATCCCGTTACCCACAGGCTGTAGACTGAATAGCATTCAAGCCTGTTCTAAATGGTCCTGCAATTCACTGCTGGCTCAGAAAGACTTTTGTCTTGGCCTTAATTAGGACTTGATAGAATGACAACCTCCTCCTCATGGAAGAATGGGGGTGGGGAGGGACGACAAGGGAGGCAGTGCCTGGAAGGACAGATGCCTGAGGCTTCATAAGTCCACAAAACATATCTTATGGTAATTTTGTTATGTAGCTGATAGCAAACATTTTACACATGTGACCAAATTTGGGACGTTCTCTTTTCTTGCAGCATCAGGGTGTTGGGTCAGTAGACCCTAACATAAGCAGTCAATTTACCATAAGCTGTTTCACATACACTTTGTTCACACAAAACTCTTCCTAATAAATTTATCTTCCAGGAGAGAGGTGTCTTCATGTTTTAGTAAGAGAACTTACTTCTAGCTGGGCGGTGGTGTCGCACGCCTTTAATCCCAGCTCTTGGGAGGCAGAGGCAGGCTGATTTCTGAGTTTGAGGCCAGCCTGGTCTACAGAGTGAGTTCCAGGACAGCCAGGACTATACAGAGAAACCCTGTCTCGGCCCCCCTCCCTGGAGAGAGAGAGAGAGAGAGAGAGAGAGAGAGAGAGAGAGAGAGAGAGAGAATTTCCTACAGCATGCTTTATAAACAAGGTGTGTTCAATATTGAATAGCCCTTTGGCAAAGTTTCCCTAAGCTAGATCGGAACGCTTAGGTAATTATTTTTTTTTTCTTCTTCTTCCTTTCAATTTTTTGTTTTTTGTTGTTTCATTTTTGACATAGGGTACATAACGTGTCACTATATAGCCCTGGCTGGCTTAAAATTGCTACATAGAACAGGCTGTCCCAGCCGGGCATGGTGGCTGCTGGCTTTAATCCCAGCACTTGGGAGGCAGAGGCAGGTGGATTTCTGAGTTCGAGGCCAGCCTGGTCTACAGAGTGAGTTCCAGGACAGCCAGGGCTACACAGAGAAACCCTGTCTCTCAAAAAAATAAAAATCAAAACCAAAACAAAGCAAAATAAAAAAGAATCAATGTCTCTTAAATATAAGATAAAACTGCTAAGGAAGTAAATTTGCATGTTCATCGAAGGAAGGCTGGGTTTAGCCCTTTCTTTTTCTCTAGGGTGATGTTCTTACAGCTTCCTCCAAGTCCCCAAGCATCAGCCTCATGAACTGAGACTCCTTCCTTCACCATGTCCACATTTGCTTTCTAGTGTGTTGTCTACTTTCCAGTTCTCCACCGGTGCTATCCCAGAGTCCTTTTTATTTTATGGAAGTACATGAAGGTACACCTGCTTTAAATGTCCAGTCTGATAAATGTACACCTGTGCAGTCACCTCACACCTGCACCTGAGCACCTGCACCTCACAGACAGGTGTCCTGCACCTGTACCTGACAGGTGCCTTGCTTCCTTCCAGTCAAAGTCTAGTGCCCCACAGGCAGCAGCCACTCCAAATCTGCCCACATTGCTCCCATCTTAAATACCATTGGCTCTTGCAGTGCACTCTCTGCGGCTGATGTCTTTGCTCAACACAGGATGAGACTCAGATACCAGCATGCACTGACGTTTTACTATTTTGCCGTGTAACATCCCGTTGACAACTGTGCCACAATTTAGTCATCTTTTCATCTGGGTCTGTCATGTGAGGGAGGTCAGGTACCCTTGGAGGCCAGAAGAGGGTGCAGGGTACCTTGGAGCTGGGAGTTACAGGTGGCTGTGAGCTTTCCATGTGGTTGCTGGGTGTCAAATCTGGGTCCTCTGGAAGAGCAGCCAAGTGCACTTCAATGCTGAGCATCTCTCCAGCTCCAGTGTCCAACTGACAGTGGTGAACAGAATTTTATACTGTTGCCAGTTTAGCGTTATTGTGAAAAATGTCAAAAGTTCATAGAAATGTCTGTCAAGCTTTTTCCCCCCTTGTATATACAATAGAATTGCTGGACTATAGGGTATATACATACGTACATGCATATTGGCTGTGATGGTTTATATATGCTCTGCCCAGGGAGTGGCCCTATTAGAAGATGTGGCCCTGTTGGAATGGGTGTGGCCTTGTTGGAGTAGGTGTGTCACTGTGGGTGTGGGCTTTAAGACCCTCATCCTAGCTGCCTGGAAGCCAGTATTCTGCTAGCAGCTGTCAGATGAAGACGTAGAACTCTCAACTCCACCTGCACCATGCCTGCTTGGACACTGCCATGCTCCGCTCCTGCCTTGATGATAATGGACTGAATCTCTGAACCTGTAAGCCAGCCCCAATGAAATGTTGTTCTTGTAAGAGTTGCCTTGGTCATGGTGTCTGTTCACAGCAGTAAAACCCTAACTAAGACATTTGCTTTAGTAGATATCACAGATAACCACCAACCAAAGAGTACGCATGGTGGGACTCATGGCTCTAGCTGCATATGTAGCAGAGGATGGCCTAGTTAGACATCAATGGGAGAAGGGCATCTTTTCCTGATTCTGACCATCCTGTGTGTTTTTTGGTCAGTTTGATATCCTGTTTTT
Organism: Mus musculus; assembly: GCF_000001635.26. Classification (NCBI taxonomy): domain Eukaryota; kingdom Metazoa; phylum Chordata; class Mammalia; order Rodentia; family Muridae; genus Mus; species Mus musculus. The sequence continues at coordinate 32,119,083 of NC_000082.6, forward strand.
GAGATACAGCCCTGGCTGACCTCAGACCTGCATCGATCTTCCTGCATCCGTCTGCCTCCTGAGTGCTGGGGTTATAGCCGTGAGCCACCACACTCTGTTGAACACTGGAGTTGGAGAAATGTTCCACATTTAAATGAACTTGGCTGCTCTCCCTAAGGACCCAGATTAGACACCTAGCACCCACATGGGAAGCTCACAGCCACCTTCAACTCCAGCTTCCAGGGACCCCCCGCACCCTCTTCTGGCCGCCAAGGGTACCTGACCTCACATGGCAGACACTCACAGATTAATAAGTAAACATTAGGGTGTTTTACTGACTTTTGTTGTCCTTTCATTGATTATCTAAGTTCCCTGTCTGTGTTGAGAGTGATTCCTCCATGGAGCACAGGTTATGAACCTCTTCTCCCAGGTCAAGACTTTTTATAACCGAAATTACTAACTTATTTTTATTTTCTGATACGGTCTCACCCCACTCCAGAGGCCAGGTATGCTTGGATTTGCTGTTTAGCCCAGAGTGACCTTGAACTCAAAATCCTCCTCTGCTTCGGTCTTCCAAGTAATATTCTCACTTTTCTCGTGGGTCAGGATGAGCGTGCACACGAAGACATGTGCACACAGAGGCCACGGGACAGCTTAAGGAATGCTGTGCATCTTCTTTGAGACACAGTCTGCCATTGGCCAGGAGCCCACCAATTAGACCGGATTTGGATGACTGGTGAGACCCCCGGGGTGCTCCTGTGTTCACTTCCCCAGCACCAGGGTGATCTTGACATGGCACTGGGTCCATGCTTGCAGGGCAAACACTCCAGGCTCCATCCTATTTACTGCACCGCCATCCTGGCCCCTGTGCTTTCTTTTCTTTTTCTTACTTTTCTGAGACAGGGTTTCTCTGTATAGCCCTGGCTGTCCTGGGACTCCCTCTGTAGACCAGGCTGGCCTTCAGCCTCTTGAGTTCTAGGATTAAAGTCATGTGCCATTGTTGCCTGGCTCATGTCCTTTCTGCCATTTCCCTCTGTAGTGTCTCATACTCTTCTGGGCTCTGGCACAGTCTTTGTTAGATTTATTCCTAGATAGTTAACCAGTTTTGTTTTGTTTTGAGATAGGTCTCTACCTAGACCTGGCTGTCCTGGAACTCACTATGTAGACCAGGCTTGCCTCCAGCTCACTGAGATCTGCCTGCCCCTGCCTCCCAAATACTGGAAATAAAGCTAGGAACCACCAAGCCAGGCTTTTATTTAGCAGTCTTTAAAATATTATTTTAATGATGTTTTTAATATTTTACTCTCTATTGATTATAGAAATGTATTGACACAGTTTCCTTTTTAGCCTTCTATCTACCAACATTGTTAAATTCATTCATGGATTCTAATACTTTATTTGTCAGTCCTTTCAGAAGTTCTATGTATGCCGCCATGTTATTATGACTGTTTCTGTCTCTCTTTCTCTTTCCTGAAACAGAGCAGTACTATGTTGTACAATCAAACATTGAAGGACTTGGGAGCTGGAGTTTAAGTTTAATATCTGGTGGGCTCAGAATCATTTGTAACTGCAGTCTCAGCAGATGGGACGCCCTCTTCTGGCCTCCTCAGGCACTGCATGCATGTGGTGCACAGGCACACATGAAGAAGACACACACACACATTTTTAAAAAGAAAGAAAAAAAAACTGAGACACTCAAACAATTCTCCCTGCCTCAGCAACCTGAGTCAGTGGGGCTGCAGGCTTGCGCTAGCTTCATCTATCTCCAGATTTTGTACCTTTTCTCCTTGCTTTATTTACAGTAGTCGCTTGGGGCTCCAGTACACACACTATGGTCTTATTATCATGTTTCTGATATCAGGGCAATGAAATGATATTTCAGCATTAATGTATTAAGTTGTTTGGTACCTATAGGCTTTTGAGAGGTGCATGTAACTTGTTAGAGAAAATGTTACTGTTGGTTTCCTAAGCAGTATTACATAAACAAATGTTATATTGTATCCAATGCTCTTGACACACTGAGATAACTACAGCTATTCTCCACTAGCCTGCTAATGTTAAATTTGCATTCTCTGATTTTGGAATGATACATTAGTCTCCCATTCCTTGGATAAGCCTGGCATTCCTAATCAAGGTATTGTGTCTTTTTTTTTTTTTTTTTGTATAATTCTGGATTTGATTTGTTAGCATTTATTTAGAGTTGTATGGGGGCTCATGAAAGGCATTATTCAATAACTTCCTGCCTTTACAACATCATATGTAGTCTCATATAAGGTAAGGACTATGCTTATTTCAAAACAAGTTGGGTGAGGCATGGTATATACCTTTAGTTCCAGCACTGGGTAGGCAGAGGCAAGTGGATCTCTGTGAGTTTGAGGCTATTCTGGTCTACATAGTGAGTTCCAGGACAACCAAGGCTGTATAGAGAAACCCTGTCTCAAACAAAAAAGGTAGACTAGGCATGATACATAATCCCAACACTTGGGAGACTGGGGCAGCAGGAGTGTTAGAGGACAATCTAGGCCACACAGTAAGTATTCCTTTCCCTACTGTCTTAGTCAGGGTTTCTATTCCCGCACAAACATCATGACCAAGAAGCAAGTTGGGGAGGAAAGGATTTATTCAACTTACACATCCATAGTTCCTCACCAAAGGAAGTCAGGACTGGAACTCAAGCAGGTCAGGAAGCAAGAGCTGATGCAGAGGCCATAGAAGATGTTACTTACTGGCTTGCTTCCTCTGGCTTGGTCAGCTTGCTTTCTTCTAGAATCCAAGACTACCAGCCCAGGGCTGGCACCACCCACAATGGGCCCTGCACCCTTGATCACCAATTGAGAAAATTCCTTACAGCTGGATCTCTTGGAGGCACTTCCCCAACTGAAGCTCCTTTCTCTGTGATAACTTCAGCTTGTGTCAAGTTGACACAAAAAAAAAAAAAAAAAAAACCAAACCAAAACAAACAAAAAAAACCAGCTAGTACATCTACTATTATTTAAATGTTCTTGAAGAATATGTTTCTTTCTTAAATACCTAGGGTGGCTGGCAAGGCCATACAGACATGGAGTTTTCTTTGTGGGAAGTTTTTATTACAGATTCAGTTCACAGCGACATCTAGATGGTTTGTTTTCTCTTTGTACCCATTTTTATTTACTTGTATTTTCCAAAGAACCTGCTAATTTCATACTATATTGTCCAAAGATTTCTTGAGCCCAGAATTTCTGACCCAGCCAAAGAAGCACAGCAAGAATCAACCCTTCGTCTCTTTCTCCCTCCCTCCCTCCCTCCCTCCCTCCCTCCCTCCCTCCCTCCCTCCCTCCCTCCCTCCCTTTCTAACTCCCTACCTCTCCTTACAGTGTAAGCCAGCCTGGCCTCAGACCCATAGAGATCCTTCAGCTCCTGAGATCTGGGATTGAAGGCGTGTACCACCATCTTAAAATTTAAGACTTAAACAATGGCAATATACAAATCATTCAACCTAGTGCACAAAGATATATCATCTTACTAGCAATATTCCAGTGTTCATTTCTCTTCCTCCTCCTCCTCCTTTTTTATTTCTTATTTTGGGGGGAGGGGGTTGGAGAGGTTTTTTGTTTTGTTTTGTTTTGGTTTACATTTTTTGTTTTGTTTGGTATGGTTTGGTTTTGGTTTTTGAAACAGGGTTTCTTTGTGTAGCCCTGGCTGTCCTAGAACTTACTCTATAGACCAAGCTGGCCTGAAACTCAGAGACCCACCTGCCTCTGCCTCCTGAGTGCTGGAATGAATGGTAGGCATCCGCTTACCTGACCTATTTTTTTTATTTCTGATATTAGTATTTTGTGTATATATATATATATATATATATATATTGTTGTTTGTTTGTTTGTTTGTTTGTTTTTTCAAGACAGGGTTTCTCTGTATAGCCCTGACTGTCCTGGAACTCACTTTGTAGACCAGGCTGGCCTCGAACTCAGAAATCCGCCTGCCTCTGCCTCCCGAGCGCTGGGATTAAAGGCATGTGCCACCATGCCCGGCAGTATTTTGTATATTTTTAAGACAGGGTTTTGCTATGTAACCCCACTGGCCTGGAACTCATTACATAGATCTGGATAGCTTCAAATTACCAGAGATCTGTCTGTCTGTCTGTGCCTCCCAAGTGCTGGGATTAAAGGCATGTGCCACCATAACTGACTGGTAATTCATATTTTCCACTTGATAAATAGAAAAGTTTTAAGGATAGTACAGAAAATTCCTTACCTAGTTTGTTTCTGTAATACATTTGTCAAATCTGAAAAACAGCATCCATGTACTGTTAACTGCATTGGTTAACCCCAGCATAAACTAGATTTTACCAGAGTTTCACTAGGGACTTGTTCAGAATCTAATCCAGAATACTATATTGCATTTAGTTTAGTTTCTGTCTTTCCTTGTTCTTTATGACCATGATAAATGTAAGAACTATTGATCTGATAGTTTATAGAACACCTCAGTTTGGAGTTATTTTATGTTTTTCTTATGACTAGTCTCTGTTAGAAATCAGCAGTGCTGGACTGTGGTCACATACATCTTTGATCCCAGAGCTCAGGAGGCAAAGGCAGATCCCAGAACACCCTCAAGGCCAGCCTGATCTACAGAGTGACTTCCATGACATCCAAGGCTACACAGAGAAACCTTGACTTAAGAAAACAAAACACTCCCAAGAGATTTATTTTCATTATTTATTTGAGTGTGTGCATGTGTGTGTTCATGCATGTATAGGCCAGAAGAAGGCAGGAGATCCCCTTGGAGCTGGAATTACAGGCTGTTGTGAGGTGCCTGTGTGTGGGTGCTAGGAATCTGATTCAGGGCTCCCTGGATGAGCAGGATGCACTCAGCTACAGAGCTGTCCCTCTCCTGCCTGCCTTTCTCTTTTAACATTCTGTTCTTTTTTGTTTGTTTGTTTTTGTTTTTGTTTTTGTTTTTCGAGACAGGGTTTCTCTGTGTAGCCCTGGCTGTCCTGGAACTCACTTTGTAGACCAGACTGGCCTCAAACTCAGAAATCTGCCTGCCTCTGCCTCCCGAGTGCTGGGATTAAAGGTGTGCGCCACCACGCCCAGACTAATATTCTGTTCTTTTGAAACGAGTCATTAACTCCAGCCCTGTACTTAGGAAACTGAGGAAGCTGGGTGGAGGAGGGGAGCGGGAAGGGGTCAAACTTCACCTCAAGGGCATTGTCTACATTACCAAAATTCTGTAAAGAAGATTTCCCCCTCACATTTAAAAACTTACTTATATAATGTAAATGGACACAGCGGAAAGCACAGGCGAGTGAAGACTAGGTCTAAGGGTGAAGAGGCCATGGTCTGGTATCAGGATAAACTGCTATTGTTTAACTTCTTTATGATTCAGAGAACTTGGACTCAGATACCTGTGTGATGACTAAATCTGTGACAGTTTGGTGTTCTGTGTCACCCAGCTTTGGAACCGAAAATAAAAAGAGGCAACTGTGTTACATTACGAAGCAAATGCACAGATCACACAGGAACAGAAACTGACGCCTCTCTGGGGACCTCACTGATTAAGAAATCTCAAGGGACAGAAGAGGGACGACATTACTACACACACCTTCCCTGCTATTGCCCACATACGACAGAGTACCTCAGCCAGCACAAGTCAGTTCTTGGCTCTCAAGGATGCTGAGGAGTCAAACAGTGCAGGGACCAGAGATGCAGACAAGGAGAGAGGATTTATAAGTGACAACCAATAAGAAAACCAAACAAAGGAAGCCCCAGCCCCAAGCTGTGTGTATCCCCAGAGCTAAGCAGCACTTGGCACAGAGCTGGAGATGGGAACTGTAGATGTTTCCTGAGTGAGTGAGTGGCCATTTCCTCCTTGGCAAACACAGAAGGGCAAGGAATCAAGGGTATTTCCGTGTGTTCACACATAAAATAAGCTGAAATAACGAATGCATGCTCCTAAAGGTTGATGCGCCTCAGGCTCATGCCGCTGAAATCACAGAAGACCCCGTGTCTCATGTAACCCTCAGGTTTGAGGATGTGCGGGTGGGCTGACGAAGCGATTTCTCTAAAACACCACTTGACCGATATCAAGAAACCCGTGGGCTGTTCCCTTTGTTATGCTCAGTAACATCTAATCTTTCTTTAGCCCTGTCCTCTCTGCTTGATGTCCTTTGATTTGGGAACTCAGGAAGGGGAATTCCAGCCCATCTGGGAGGCACTTAAGACGGGGGAGGGGGGTTGGGGGGTCCATTTAAAAAAATCCATTTTTCTACTCTTAGCCCCTTAGTCCTGAAATGACGACTCTGAGACTAATTATTTATAATTAGATGACTTTGCCTTAAGCTCACAGAGTAGCTCATAAGTTATTGAACCCATTCAAACTATTCTATGTCTTCCACATGGTTAGCTATCGCTCCTTCAGTCCCAACCTACTTCTTCCTCAGTGTCTCCCTACAGTGTCTCTCCATGAGACTCTTTATTCTCTATTTCCCAGAATTCTCTCTCTTCCTTCCAGTGTCCCACCTCCTGGTTCCTGTCTCAGCTCATTGGCTATCAGCTTTTTTTATTGACAGGTGTCGCCTGTAAGACAGTCTCTCTACATTCCATGCTGGTGATTCTGTCATAGGTGGATCCTGGAACTCTCACAGAAGGGTAGGGCTCAGACCCATCGGATGGGTCTCAAGTGTACTGAACTTGTCAGCAGGATGCAGTTTCTTGTTGAGCTAGATAAACCTCTTAAGAAGTTTGAGAAGCAAGATCATCTAGGTGTTCCCACACACTGGGAAGCTCACAGTATGTACAGAAGATAAAAATAGTAAGTATAGACAGTAAGACTAGCCAGGTATGCAAGCTATAGCTGTAATCCCAGCATCCAGCAAGCTGAGGCAGGAAGATTGCTGCCTGTCAAGGCTATAATAATTCCAGACTAGCCTGCACTAAAGTGTGAGGTCCTGTCCTGGTTGGTTATTTGTCAACTTGACATAAGCTAAAGTCACTTGAGGAGAAGAAACCTCAATTGAGAAAGTGCCCCTAGCAGATTTGTCTGTGGGCAAACCTGTGGTGCATTTCTTTTTTGATAGATGTGGTGAGGCCCACGGTGAGGTGTGGTACCCTCCTTGGGCAGATGGTCCTAGGTGCTATAAGAAGAAATGCTGAAAGCTACTAGAAGCAAGCCAATAAGCAGCACTCCTCCATGGCTTCTGCATTAGCTCCTGCCTCCAGGTTCCCACCCTGCTTGAGTTCCTGCCCTGAACCCAAGGTTATACACTGTGCTCTGGAAGTATGAGCTGAAATAAATCCTGCCCCCCGCCATGTTACCTTAGATCATGGTCTTTTATTACAACAATAGAAACCATAACTAAGACAGATACCGCCTCAACAACAAAAGCCAAGGATGGAGAAATGGCTCAGTGGTAAAGTGCTGGTCCAGCAAATCCGAGGGCCTGGGTTTGGATCTCCAGCATTTGAATCAAAGGCAGGCAGAGTAGTGTATTCCCATGGAGCTTGTGCTAAGGAGGATGGCTGGGTTCCATGTGAGACCTTGTCTCAAAAGACAAGACAAAGCAAAACAGTAAAGGATTACAGCTAAAAGCAGTTGCTACTCAAGCATGGTGGCCTGAGTTGACCCCCAGAACCCATAATGGAAGGAGAGAGCTGAATTCTGAAAGTTGTTCACCAGGTACAAACATGGCTGTACTCATGTGCACAGCATACACACACACACACACACACCACCACCACCACCACCAACAGCAATAATAATAAAATTACTCTTTAAATATTAAGAAGAAAAGTAGTTGAAGAAGTTAGGAGATCATTTCTGGTCTCCAAGCACAACACACAGGAACACACACACATAACAAAATAAAAACAAAGGTAGCCTGCTCACCAACATTGGAAAATCGAGCCTGCCTAAAAGCAATATCATCTTGTCATGAACTCACAAGAACACAACCAAGAACATCGATGTACAAGAACAGGGAGAGCAAGTGTGTCTTAGAGACAGGATCTCTGGGTGGAGAAGCGGTATGAAGGACACCAAGCCAAGACCTTGGGCATACAGACTGCTGGAGCCGGACTTTAGCTCATGAGTAGAAGCCAAATAGACAGACCAGGCTACTTTCTGAAAAGGATGTTTGGTTTGCTGGAATGACTTCATCTAATAACTGGAAATTTTCCACTCAGCACGGACAGATTCAAAAGATGCTTAACCTTTGCGTGCAAACATCCTGGCTTGTAGTTTATAGGCAGACCCACACTGTCCCAGAGCTGCAGGATTTCCCTTGCAGCTGGCACTGTCTTCCTGCATACACATTCAGGCCAGGCAGTTCTATTTGGGCCTTTCCCCTCATTCTTCCTTTATTTTATGGGTGTGGGTGTCTTGCCTACATGTAGTCTTATTTGCCTTGTGAATTCCTGGTGCTCACTAACATGGAGAAGAGGGCTTTGGATCCTCTGGAACTGGAGTTACAGACAGTTTGGAGTTGCCCTGTGGGTGCTGGAGATTGGACAAAGAGCCAGTGCTCTTAACTGCTAAGCCATCTTTCCAGTCTATGGGACAATGGACCATGCCAGGAAACTTGGTAAGGTTGAGTGGGTCTGAGACCCCGGCACTCAGGTACCCACCTAAGAAGGTAGGGGTCTCCCTGATCCCCACTAGATTCCTGGCCTGAACGCGGGCCACGCTTCTTATCTGTGGTCACATAGGCCAAAACAGAGTTCTCCATGCTAATGAGGTAGGTATCTACATGGGTTAAACCAATAAGCTTCTCTCCTTGGACGTTCTTCCCCGCAAATGGTATTCAATCTCTGGTGTGCCCTGACGAGGTGGTATGCATCCATTTTCCACAATGAATAATCAGTAAATAGTTTGGAGCCAAGGACTGTCTCTTTCATCAAAAACTGCTGTGGGGAGCATGAGAAGGCCTTCACCTACCCAGCCGCACTCCCTAACTCTCCCGCAGAAGGCCTGCCTGCACTCCAAGACAACCCTCCACTAAGCTAAGGACCCAGCCCTCTACAGCAGCAGTGAAGGGTAAGTACGGTCCAGGGTCTCTGTGTTCTGCCTCCCCAGCAGAGTTTCCCACACCCCAGCGGCCGGGGAGAACATGGACTCACACCCATCTGGAGCTGATCTTGCACAGCTTTGGACAGTCGGGCTGCAGTGCCTGACAGACCATGAGGATGGAGTAGGAGTAAGAGCTCACCAGCTCCTGTGAAGGATCAGGCTACAGAACAGGAAATCTGACGCAAAGGCTAAGGTAGCAAAGCAGACAGGCACAGTGTGAAGACGGAGATGTCTAGCTTTCTGGCCCTCTCCTGTCAACCGTTAGATATCTGATGGGGAATATTAGATATCAGAGCCAGTGCTTCAACTGAAGGGACCCTTGGGTCGCATCATGTTGGTTTGTTATATACTGAGACCTAATGGGTAGATATTACAGAGCATTTGACAAACTTCCATTAAAGTTGGTCTGGAAGTCAATAAAATATAGTTGGTATTTCTGGCTTAAAAAAAAAAGAGGAGGAAGAAGAGGGGAGGAAGAGGAAGAAGAGGAAGGAAGAGGAAGGGGAGGAGGGGAGAGGAAGTAGAGGAGGGGGAGGAGAAGGGAAGAGGGGAGGGGGAGAAGGGGGAAGGGAGCGGAGGAGGCGGGAGGAGGACATCTTTAGAAACAAAACTGCAGGAGCTGGTGGGAAGGCTCATCCTGCCCTTCTACAGAATCAGAAGTGGGTTCTTAGCACCCAAGTCAAGAGACTCGCAGCTGCCTGTAACTCCAGCTGCAGGAGAGCCAAGGATTTATTCTGGCTTCTGTGGGCACTCACACCTACATGGCACTCAAACACCAACACTCACACACTCAATCAATCAATATCCAAAACTTAAAATCTTAATAAAAAATATAAATCCCGGGCTGGCAAGATGGCTCAGTGGTTAAGAGCACCGACTGCTCTTCCGAAGGTCCAGAGTTCAAATTCCAGCAACCACATGGTGGCTCACAACCATCCGAAATGAAATCTGATGCCCTCTTCTGGAGTGTCTGAAGACAGCTACAGTGTACTTACATATAATAAATAAATAAATAAATAAATAAATAAATAAATCTTTAAAAAAAATATATATATATATATATATATCCCCTTAGCCAGTCATGATGGCGCACTCCTTTAATCCCAGCATCCTGGAGGCAGAGGCAGATGGATCTCTGCATTTAAGGCCAGCTTGTTCTACAGAATAAGTTCAGGACAGCCAGGGCTACACAGAGAAACCCTATTTGGGGGTGGGGGGGAATCCCTTTTAAAAAAGAGAGAGGTAAAACCTCAGGGTGCCTGGGTGAGGGGGCAGGAAGGCAAAACTTTATGCTTCTAAAAAGTTAGAAATCTATGTGGCGTTTTCTTCTCTAATCAAGCATTAACATCGAAGCCGGATTTTCATTTTGCTGTCTCTCTTCAGAGAAAAGATGCTCTACTCCCTGAAACAGGAACTAGAGGAAGTTGATACTACTCAAGATCTAGTTCAAGAAAGTCAGGGTTGGCCTGAAAGCAAGCGTGAAGTGTTTCGCACACCCAAAATGTTAAGAGCAGTGGCCCCCGGTGTGAAAGGTCTCCCATGGTGTTAAGAGGGGAGCAGGGGCCAGGCATGTGGCCCGCCAACATCTTAGCGGGGACAAAGGTGGGTTCTAAAAGTTAAAATCTCAGAGAAAAGCTACACATGGACAGGCTCTTCTGAAAGGGACAGGATAGCAATGCCGTGAGAAAGAAAGGTATTTGGTTTGGTTCTCAAGATAAAAACAACATCTAAATACTCTGTCACTCGTCAGCAGCACCTGTGGACCCGCGTCCAGCGGTCAGGATGCTGTCCTGCTAAATCCTATGAAACAGCTCATGGAAGCAGAGACGTTTCCTTCCAAGGTTGAGAAGCAGAATCTGATATTAAAATGATCCTGCCCAACTCTGCATGGCGTTGGAGGTAGAATGGAAAGGGGGAGGGGGAACATCGAGGCTACGCAGATTTCTTTGACAGTCTCGCCCTTGCTGTATACTTTCATTCTTAAGTTCTTCAACTGTGTGGTCCGTTTGGCTGCTTTTCAATGTGGAGAAATTATCATCTGGTTCCCGACTGACCAGAGGCTCTGGCATAGGGACGGTGACCTGTTCTCTAAGTCTCCTGGAAAAGAACCAGCTGTGTGCTTCTGGAGCCTGGCATCTTGACCTGGCCAGAGCTTTCCTCTTCCTCCTTCCCCCGTGTTTCTTCCCTTACCGTTGCAGTTTGCCGCAGCACTGGTAAGAACAGGAAGTGCCAGGTTTCCTCTCCAGGGCTTCCGTAGAAGGGATGTGCTTACCACATCGAAAACACCAGCCGGAAGGAGAAATGCTCACACCCTCTAGAAAGCATGGCCCTCTCCGCCCACCCTACCCCCACTATAGCCACGTACCTCCTCTATGCCCTCCCATACTGGCCCCACCCCACCCCCAAGAGCCTCAGAGCCATGGGTTTGGGCCGCGATCACACTCAAGCCAACTTTAACCCCACTGAAAATTGGTTTGATGTTTATAATCCCGGCACTCGCGTTAGACTTTAAGGGATTGGTTGGATGGTTCAGTTTATGGGTCACGTGCTTGCCAGCAAACTTGACAACAAACTGGAGCCCACAACAAGAGGAGGAGACAAACTCCACAAACCAACCTCTGACTTCCACACAAATTCCCTGGTGCACGCACACACACACACAAATTACACATGTTTTTAAAATGGAGGAGGCCAATGCTGTCCGTGGTGTCACTAGCTGTAATCCCAGCATTTAAGAGGCAGGAGTTAGGGAAGATCAGAGAGGAGTTTGAAGCCAACCTGGGTTATGTGGGACCACCATCTCAAACAAACAAACAAGCAGAGAGATAAAGAAATGGAAAGACGGAGTGCCTATAAACACCCTCCAGGCTGTCCCCACGTTGTGATGATGCCTCTGGAGTCCCAGTTGCAATAGGTGACAACTGCTACTCTGAGCCTCCTTACCTCTGCCCCATATGAACCTTCTCCTTATTTGGCATTTAATCAGTAAACGTGTGTTTTTCAGGGGCCACTGTTTTGATATCCAGGGCCGACAGTTTGATATACTTGATAGAGATGGTAGGGTGCTGAGATGGCTTTCTGTAGCACACTGATAACATCTTGACCTTAATCCCATGTGATCTTCTGCAAATCTTATCTGTTCTCAGCCCAGTGTTTCCCTCAGATGAAGTGGAATTATATAAAACATTAGTACAGAATAAGTGTGAGAACTGTTAGTGGTGATGGAAGGTGAGATGGCTAGTGGGGAGTTTTTAAAGTTGCTGTTAGTTTAATGGAGTCTCCTGGTTTGAACTCAGTCTCCTGAATTTCCCGCTGCATTCCAACTTCACCGTCATCACGGACTCTGTGGAACAGTGAGATCTTTGTGCGAAAAGCCCTCAGAGAGCACCTTGGGACACTCGAGACCACCACACTGTGGTGTCAGGTTGCTGTGAACAACAGTAGTGTCCTCGTTAAAAAGAAAGTGCTGGGCTGGTGAGATGGCTCAGTGGGTAAGAGCACCCGAAGGTCCGAAGTTCAAATCCCAGCAACCACATGGTGGCTCACAACCATCCGTAATGAGATCTGACTCCCTCTTCTGGAGGGTCTGAAGACAGCTACAGTGTACTTACATGTAATAAATAAAATAAAATAAAATAAATCTTAAAAAAAAAAAAAGTGCTTTTTAAAAAATAGTTTTATGGGGGCTGGCGAGATGGCTCAGTGGTTAAGAGCGCCGACTGCTCTTCCAAAGGTCCCAAGTTCAAATCCCAGCAACCACATGGTGGCTTACAACCATCCGTAACGAAATCTGATGCCTTCTTCTGGATTATCTGAGGACAGCTACAGTGTACTTACATATAATAAATAAATAAATCTTTAAAAAAAATAGTTTTATGTCTTTTGCTTTCCCTTTGTCTGTTGATGAATATTTTTGCTCCAGATACCTTTACAGTTGGCATTCCTTCTAGGCTCCGTCCAACAGTTACCTGGCAACAGCCGGGTAGGCCTGGCTTGCTATAAAGGGGGCTGTTCGGCTCCTTCACACTCCCTCTGCTCCTTCTCTTTCTGACTCTCTTCTCTCCCTGACTCCTCCCTCCTCTCTCCCTGATCCCTCTTTCTTCATGTGTTCCTGGACTGCCTCTCTTCCACCCCTCTCTTTCTGTCTCTCTGTGTTTACTCTCTTCTCACTTCCCCTTCCCATGCTTTAAATAAACTCTATTCTATCTATACTATAGAATAGTATATGGCTGGTCCCTCAGGGGGAAGGGATGCCTCAGCACGGGCCCGCTAAGGCACACCCCCATCCTCACCATACCTCTCTCTACAAAGCACATCCTTGACTTTTTTAAAAATATAGTGCTTGGTGCTGACTCTTGGATTTAGAAACTTTCAGGTTCTCATTTCCCAAGATTCAGATTTACAAACTTGCAAGTACATATTTCCCAACGCCACATGGACTTTGCAGACATTGGAAATTCTAGACCTCCATCTAAACCCTGGAGAAGTGGTAAGCTTCCCTTCCACTGGTCATCGTAAATGGCCCCTGGTTCCACGAGAGGGCTGTTGAACTCGAAGCCACTCTCTGATGTCCTTGAGGCTGGAGTTATTCACAGTTATGACCCTTCGTTCTAGGACATCTTCCCTTGGGTGCGATTTTTCTCTCTGCTTGAGGCAGTTTCTTTCTCACTGCTGGGAAATCCTAGGCCTAGGTAAACCGTTCTCTTGATTGTCATAGCTCTTTCTCTAGCCCCCATTTCATCGCATGACACCCTGATGATCTGGCTTGGCTGCCAACACTCCTAGCTATCACATGAATCCTCAGAAGGCTGGTTGAGATAATTGACAGCTTCTACTCTCAGTCCAAAGGAACCGTCTTCACCAATGCTTCCAGACTCCCTGCTGGGATGTCTCCCACTCTTAAAGGCTTCTGGATTCACAGGCTAAATTTGGCCCCAATACCCACTAAACAATACCTCTAAACAGCTGCTTAATGGCACTTTAAAAAGAAAACTTGTACAGCTCTCAGTAGCGATCCAAAAGATGGAAAAATTTCTATGTAGGCTTTTCCCCACCTAAGTTCCCAACCATCTTATTCTCGCTCCCAGACCCCTTCCCCTTTGACTTTTAGCCCCAGTCTCCAGATCTTGTTTAGGACCTAATTCACTCTGCAAAGGCACTTCTTCCACACTCCTGTAGCCCCTGCCTACCTCCACTGCTGCCAGCTGCTCCAAAGAGCAGTCTCCGATTTCTATTTGCACAGCATGAAGCAACTGACCCACTCTGCACAAACTTCTCCATGCACAGGGACAGAGGTTGCTTTTGGTGACAGTGAGAGACCGCCTGTCTGCCAGACAAAACATTTCAGTTTGTCTCTGCTGATCTGCCATCTTTATTATGGTCAGATAAGGTTTTCAAATGTTATCACATCAGCACCATTTTACCTAAGGGTGGCCATAGATGCAGCACCATCTTTGTTATAGGCAGTCTTGGGACTATCTAACATTTTTGTTATGGGCAGTTTCCACCTCACTGTCTTCCCACTTGAGATTTCTATCCTGCCTTGATAAATAATAATTTTAACATTAATGTAAAGATTTACAATGGTAAAAAGGTTAAAGATTACTGCTTTAATATATGTTCAGCCTTGTTTTTGCTACTGTCATTAAGTTACAATGTGCTTTCTATATTTGCTAGATACATTCTAGAACAAATAATTAAACAGATTGTCTAATTCAAATATACTTAATAGATACTGGCTCTCAATCTTGTCAGAAATCTGCTAAATATAGCATTAAATGTTTAAGCTTATGATGACAGAGACTCCCAAATCCTAATCTTAAACCCCCAAGGTCTCCGAGAAGATATAGGCACAGCAATAATATTCTACCTGAATTGCAGTATGATAACCACTGAGAAACACTACTCCTTTGCCTTACCCACTGTCAGGGCAAGACCTAAACTGTGGACAAACAGGGAACCCCCAGACAGTTAAATGTCTCATATTACCTACGACAAGGTGAGTCATTTCTCCCGCGTCTCTGCTTCACAGGAAAAAGCCCCTCATCTTCTGGGCCTGGGGGTCAGACTGCCTCTGCCCCAGCTGCGATGGAGGAGGCGACAGGGACCTGGGAATTGTTTAGGAGGTAGACTATCGACCAACGTCTGTCATTTTAAATAATATATGACATCTAGGTTATAATTTGTTCTTCCCAGATTTCTGATTACATTGATGGCTTAGCTTAGCCATCAGCTTGACAGCTAGAGAACAGACCTCTAGCTCCTTCCACCACCATATTAGCTCATTAGTCAATCTGTTAACTAGTTAAGACTACCGCATCTCTTATCAAAAAGACACATTTGCTTTGCTCACAAGCTTCATGATAAAAGATACACAAGTTCAGATATAATGTCTCACAGATGTAATCTTCTATTAGTTCCTTAACTAAACTGTTTCCAGTGACTAAATGCTTCATATTTCCTCCCCTTGTTATGCCACTGACCTAACGTTAACCAACAGATGTCTTGTAAATTAGCCTAACTCTAGTAAAACATTCCACTCTACAATCCAAAATATATAATCACAAGTTCATTTTTTTATTTTGTTTTTTTCTTGTTTTTCGAGACAGGGTTTTTCTGTGTAGCCCTGGCTGTCCTGGAACTCACTTTGTAGACCAGGCTGGCCTCAAACTCAGAAATCTACCTACCTCTGCCTTCCAAGTGCTGGGATTAAAGGCATGAGCCACCACGCCCAGCCCACAAGTTCAAATTTTAAGCTTCCTTTGTCCTTTAACTATAACTTCAGATGTTTCCCATGCTAAATCTATATGACCAACTATCATATTCCCAAGGTCAAGGTTTTGAGTTTCCTTTAATTGTCTTTTAAATGTAAAACTTAAAATGTTTCTCATTATGCTAAATGTATATACAGTCTTCTAGAAAGAGGGGAAAAGTTCTTCTTGCTCCTTCGGCTCCACAAAAGGTTTAGTCTTCCCTAAGTTTATCTTAAAGATTATTCATGCTCTTAACAACTTTATCTCTTTTATAAACTTATAAGCTCCAGGAAACCCACTCAGATACATCTCTCATGGACCAGACAGACACCATCTGGACAAGTGCACCTGCCACTCAGTGGCCGATGTTTCTGCCTATCGCCTATTCCAGCCGGTGAGATTCCTCTCCTGTGCCCTAAGACTGGGACTCCCCTCATCCTAACCATCAAGACCTAAGGGATTCAAATGTAACACCAAAGAAAACGTTTTGCTCCCAAACCTACCAAACTTTATTTTCTGTCTCATTTATATGTGTGTGTGTGTGTTTCAGCATCTTGCCAAATCTTGCCTTACTCAAAATCTACATGCATAACAGCTCCAGAGAAGCGACCACAGATGCCCCAGTTTGCTCTCACAGACACTTCTTCTGGACCTGGTCCTTCCCACCCACAGATGGTCCCACAGTCTCTATGTTGCGGGATATATTAAAAAAACAACCTGCATGTTCCCAAGCTTGAACCAGCAACTCTCTGTCCCGTGAGGCTGGCTGACTATGCACTGGTGGGCAATGGTTGACCTGTTTTTATCTGATGGAGTCTCCCTCTGGCTTGGAGCTCCGAAAACATCTCCACCCAGTTCGCTAAGTTCCCACTGGCGGGTTGTTACCACGCTGGCCCTGTGCTTCAAATCCTTCATGGCCTTTGTGGTGCACATCAGGCAAACTCACACTTTGCCACCCTACCTTTCTCTCTTAAACCCAGATGAGTCACCACGTGAAGGAAAACGCAACACAAACTTAGTTCAAAAACAATGGTAACTCAATCTCTGGGCATAACAGCTAAAACCTAATCTTGTAAGCCTTATTAAAATCTGACTCCTCCAATGGTGAATCCTTGTGGATCCGCCATGATACCTGGAAACTCTAGTAGCTATGTCTTACCCTTATTCTGTCCCTGTTCCAAAGGACCTAACTCTCTCCTGCTTCCTCTCTTCCTCGGTCTAACCCAGAAGTCCTGCCTACTCGCCAGTGATTGGCTCCTTTATTCATTAGGGGATTGGTTCACAAGAAGTCACCTGAGTTCATGTGACTCACTCCTTGTCTGCAATCCCTTCCTGGAGAGCAGGCATCAAAATACAAACAGCGCCAGGCCCATCCACAACACTGTCAGATGATCCTGGGCCAGAAGGCTGGCTGTGTAGGTAGGCAGCTGTCTCTACAATGTGTCTCAGTTCTGGAAGCTGTGTTCGGTTTCCTATATATTTTCAGTTAATGTTGGTCATTCTCAGATTTCTGACGGGGTTGAAGGCTTATAGCCTCATATCTAATTCAGGCTATTTAAATTGAGAGGACAGATTTGAGAGAACGACTTTAGATTGTATGTCATCTGAAAAGCCATGCTCTCAAGTCTGTTCTTCTCAAAGTGAATGGCCTGGGTTGGCTATGAGACTATAAGTTTCCACTCCGTTAGAAATCCACAGAATGTGACATTTAATGTTATTTAGTCACTTGTTGTTGAGACTAGTCTGCTCCTGACAGCTTTCCCTGTCTTGGATTCAAAGAAGAAACTGAGCATCTATGAGTTACTCCAGTTGTGGCAAGACACTAGGCAACTATTGCCTCTTTTCATCTACAGACAATACTGTCCAAAGAAAGGACACAATTACAGGTTTAGGACAGCTTGATTCTGCCAAGACAGAGTAAGCTAGTCCTTAATATCCTGTTTCTCTAGGTCTGTCAAATGATTCTGGCCAGAAGGCTGAAGACCGACGCTCCAATGTTTTGAAGTAAGGGACTGTCCAGGTCATCAGTGGTCTCTATAAATTGGTTAAGTTTTGGAAGCTGTGTTAGGCTTCCCATATATTTTCAGTTAATATCTGTCATTCTTTGATTTCTGATGGAGTTGAAGACTTATAGTCTCATAGCCAACCCAGGCTACTTACTTAGAGAGGAACAGTTTTGAGAGGATGGTTTTCAGATGACATACAATCTAAAGTCAGGACATAAGTCAGGTGCAGAACTATAGTCTTTTAAGTTAGGATAGATGACAGAGGTTCTATTTAATTAACAAAGATGATGGACTGGGTGTTAGGTCTACCTTATACCATATAATTTACATTTGGTTACTGGAGTGTGGGACTGCTGGTTACAGGGGATTATAGCAGAGAGGGAACTAGTGACTCCTTGTCCTGCAAGTCAGATGCTGGGGGGGGGGACGACAGGGGGGTTAGCTCTAGAGAATTGTGGTGGCAGAGGCAGAAGCACAGGAGTGTGGCCTGGCCCTGTGGAGAGTTGGTGGGTTCCACTTTTAATAGTACCAGCAATACCCATGCCCTAAGTAAATTCTATTCTATACTATACCTGTTGTATGGCTGGTACCTCATGAGGAAGGGATGCCTCAGCATGGGCCCTCCAAGGCACGCCTCCCACTTCACCATACCTTACACTACAAAACATATACTCGGCTTTAAAAAAACACGACAGTCACACCCTTTCTGTTGTCCTTTCTTTACCATCCCCATCTCCTGACTCCTCACCCCACCCTACCCCACCCCCGCTTTTGGACTTTTAGCCCCCCATTTCTCTTTTCACAGGACCATGCTCACACCTGCACATAAACACACTCCCCGTCAAGCCCCTTCAGTTTCTGTTCTGTATATGAGAAAGAATGCGCTGTGTTCTGTTTTATTTTGTTTGTGTGTCTGTGTCTGTGTGTGTGTCTGTGCCTGCCTGTGTGTGTGCTCACGGAGGTTAGGGTATTGAATCCCCTGGACCAAGGGTGTTGTGAGCTGCCTGGCAAGGGTGCTGGAAACAGCTCCAGTCCTATGGAAGAACATCATGTGCTCTTAACCACTGAGCCCTTGTTAGGTCTCAGGAAACGCATATGTCCGTAAATGACAGTCTTGGCTTAACTCAAACTGGACTGTAGAAGGATTTCTGGTGGTTAGATGAAAGCCAGCATTCCTCAGAAACCGTGAAACAGCTTTTCTGTCCACCAAAGGGAGTAATTTCACCTGCCTCTGGCAAAAGGAACATACATATGGCTTTCCATTGACACATCCCTGTGGCTTGCATATCAAAGCCCATGCTGGCCTCCAGACTCCCTCAGTCCCTATTCACAGGAACCCATTCTGTATCCCAAAGCCCTCACCAACAGCCTGGCCCTTCTCACCTCCCCTGGCTGCTCACAGGTTTCCCTCCCTGCAGCTTTTCATCCTCATAACCTGAGTGATTTCCCCTCACCCTCCTGTCCTCCCTAGCCCTGGCATGTCCAATCTGCTTCTTGTTCTCTTTGCTCTGGACTCTTCCAGTTTCTCTGGATGCTCTCTCTTTCTTATCTACAATAAAACTGCCGCCGTTTAGGTTGTTTCTTTACTGTGTCCCTCACACAAACCATCTCTCCAGCCACAAGTTGTATCTTCCAGTAACACCTGTTTGGTTTTGGACCCTTGTACAAAGGCGTACTGAAGTGCATATTTTCTTCTCTCTCTCTCTCTCTCTCTCTCTCTCTCTCTCTCTCTCTCTCTCTCTGGTTTTTCAAGACAGGGGTTCTCTGTGTAGTCCTGGCTGTCCTGGAACTCACTCTGTAGACCAGACTGGCCTCGAACTCAGAAATCCACCTGCCTCTGCCTCCCAAGTGCTGGGACTAAAGGCATGCACCACCACTGCCCGGCTCTGAGGTGCATATTTTATATATCAAAGCAGTCCTGTCCTCCTGGTCCTCCCAGCATCCTTCAGTCCCTATCTGGTATACCCTGCCCCCAACCCTGAACTTTCCAGCACAGCAGCTGGGCTGCCCTTCTCCCAGAGGCTCTTCCCTATATAATCCAGACATTTTGGTATCTCTTTCTCTCTCTCTCTTATTCTCCTTATCATCCTCCTCCTTTTTCTCCTCTTCCTCTTCCTTCTCTTCCTCTTCCTCCTTCTCTTCCTCTTCTTCTTCCTCCTTCTCTTCCTCTTCTTCCTCCTCCCCTCCCTGTGAACATTCACTCAGTACACTGGAGACAGGAGAGCCTCAGGGCCTGTTACCAGAATTCTCTGGTGGGACCCAAATGGCTGTTTGCCTTAGATCTCCTACATAGCCAGACTGTGGGTAGGAAGTTGCCAGATGCCAGAATACTCAGATACAAGAACATTCAGAATACAGGAGAAGATGCAAGGCTTCTTTGTTGGCACAATTCACAGACATTCAGATTTTGACAATCAGTCACAAAGCCAAAGCTGGAGGTCTCCCTAGAAGTACAAAGTGAGTTATTAGAAATTTGCGGAGGTCTAACCAACCCGGTTGCAAGGAATTGCATGGCCCTTAGTTTGATTGATTCCCTCTGGTCATCTATCTATCCATTCACCCCCACTGTTTGTTGATTCAATGTGCCAGATAATTTCCTCTGCAACTCGAGCTCTGTGGTCCACCCCACCTGGGAGGCTGATTTGGCTGAATTGGAGCCTCAGCAGCTTGGAGGGGAGACATGGGAGGTCAGGGATTTCCAAACGTCTCCCTGTGGGTGTTTCTTGGGCTGGCTGCACACTTCTCTCAGGGTGGTCTGTTAAATTCACATCTCTGCCTGGCATCTAGGCAGCTCCTCTAAGCCCTCTTGGTCCCTACCCTAAGGGCTTAGGGATGAGTGGAAGTTCTGTGTCACCAGCCCCGCCTAGGTGCCTTGTCCTTTCTGGGACGCTTTTCCCTAACTGCCCCCTTGTAAACCATCCCTTGGGAGTGCCTTGGGGTCTTTGCTCTTGCTTGAACTATCTGGTTCCTATGGGTACCCCAGTGATAAAGTTCTGTACTTAGTAATGCCAGCTTGGAAAACCCTACATTTTGCATCCAAAAGCCACAGAATGCTAAGAAGACAGGCAGAGCCAGGAAGACTAACCCTGAGGGTAGCTTCCCTCTGACTCATTATGGGTGGACTTGAAGAAGGAGGTGGCATATCTCATCATATTACAAATTGACTTAAATGTTACCCAAATCTACCACGGGAGATGTTTTTTGGCCAAAAGAGAGAGTGTGTGTGTTGTGATGGCTAAGGGGAGCAGACAGCGGGGCTAAGGAAAAGGGTGTTGATAGGTTATTTGTCCTCCACAGTGACGAAATGAGCCAATTCAAGCTAGATTAGATTATATTAAAGGCAGGTTTATCGGGAAGCTGCTCTTGGATGAGTTCACTGGCCCCAAGGTTTGAGAGACCAGTGGAGTTGCCATGGGGAGAGGGAGAGGGGGGCGAGAGAGAGAGAGAGAGAGAGAGAGAGAGAGAGAGAGAGAGAGAGAGAGAGAGAGTCCTGCTCCTGTGGAAGGCTGGGGTTTGGTTCCCAGAAGTCACACCAAATGGATCACAACCACCTGCCACACTAGCTCCAGGGGGTCTAAAACTTCTATCCTCCACTGCCTCCTGTGCACGCACAGCCACACACACACACACACACACACACACACACACACACGATTAAAATTACAATTATCCTTTCTTGAAAATGTACCTGCACTAACCACACTTCATGAAAGAAGCCTTCAGACACTAGTGATAGAACAAACTCAGCTGGGCGGTCATGGTCTTCTGAAGCCACAGATAGTAGCTGGGATCCCAAATTCTGACACTGGTCCTACCAGGATGGTTCCTAAGAATAGTGGTCACATAGTATGACTTAAGGATCTTCAAAGGGCCTCACAGACCCCAAACATCTCCCCAAAGGACAGTAATTCCCTTTGAAGTTTCCATCATTTGAGTCCAATCCCTTATGCCAAGAACCTACCTCTAGAGGCTCTCTGCTAAAATGCACATGCCTGCCTAAAACTGGGTGGTCCTTCTTTGCTCCTCCTTTTTATCTTTACAGCATCTTTCTTCTTTCCCATGTTTGGAAAGCATCTGCAAGAAGCACAGCCCACTGTCGGGAAAACATCCCACCTAGAGGCACATCATGTGTTCAGTGTGCATCCTGTTGGCAGCCAGTCACAGGACCTACAGTCAGTTAACCATGCACTTGCTCCAGGCTGTGCATCAGCTGGTGGCACGGGAGAACTTATGGGACATTTATTGGACAGTAGCTGGAGGCTGTGACAATGACCTGTGGCCCTGGCAGTAGCGTGAACTGTGGATCCAGGATTAAGGGATGGCTTTGGCCACATTCTCAAAATCACTGCTTTTACCATGGTGGCACCAATGGTAACACACCCTCCTCTGCCCCCACCCACCTGAGATCGATCCTCAGCCTCCCCAGAGTGTTCAGAACTTCCCAGGATCCTTTGGCTAAATTCTCAGGATACTGTAATCAGGTAGGATCAACCATTCATTGGGAAATCCTCAAAGCACCAACTGACTAAAGCCTGGCATACTAACAACTCAAGACCAGCCACTGACTAAGTTCCTTTGTCTAAGAGGCTAGTTATCTCTCTGGAAAATAGCAGGGCCCCTGGAATGGCTCCTTAAAAAAAAAAGATTTATTTATTATTATATATAAGTACACTGTAGCTGTCATCAGACACATCAGAAGAGAGTGTCAGATTTCATTGGGGATGGTTGTAAGCCACTATGTGGTTGTGGTTGCTAGGATTTGAACTTCTGGACCTTTTGAAGAGCAGTCAGTGCTCTTAACCACTGAGCCATCTCTCCAGCCCGTGGAACGGCTCTTATTAGCGGAGATAGCACGGGGGTGGGGGGATGCCTTGGGGGGAGTGATTAGGAGAGCCTGGTTTTGTGAGCAGTGGCTTGAGAGAGCTTGCCTAGCAGGGCTGAACAGAGGCTTGAAGGCAGCATAAGAGGCATGAGGCACTAAGCCAGGGTCGTGCACGATGATAGGAACGGTGGGTGACTAGAAGGGCAAAGTCTAACACCATCTAAGGGTTACCACTGACGCCATGGGATGCGGTGCCTTTCGGAAACACCTCTGAAGGGCATTCAATGGAAACTCTGCTTTGCCAAGTTAAGACAATCGGTTTTATCTTTGATTTGCCTTAACTCCACTGTTGAAATTACACAGTGGTAGAAATCAGTCTGCAGGGTTCCAGTCCTCTCAGGTGTCCTCTCTTCATTTCGTATAATTCTCTTGTGACATGGAGAGTGGAGATGAGAAGCAGCGGCTGTGTAAACGTGTAATTACCAAAAGGGTCGCCACTGCGTCTTTATATTTTCCCCCAGAGAGGAGCACATGAAGGTTCTGCTTTTCTTGGAAGAATGAGAGGTCTTCATGAACCTGGTGAGCAGAGGCTGAACTTTGCTTTCAAAGTGATGGGGGTGATGGGGGTGGGGCGGGTTCAACAGGGAGGAGGCTTGGGTTGCCTTCCTTCCTGAATATTCCTGTTTTCCCTCAGAGCAAGCACAGCCCGTAGGTCACAGACAGTACAAACTCAGGCTGAGTTACTCTTCTCTTAGCTTGTCCATGGAAGCATTATGTCTGTCTGTTAGAGACTCCAGATGTGAACCCAGGACATCTGGAAAGGGTCCTACCACAACTTCTTTCTCGCTGCTGTGGCAATCGGCCAATACCACAGTGGGGAGTTCACATCTGGTGCCAGACCCTTCAGCAGTACCTTCAGATTCTTGTCCTGGGTAAATCTCCAGGATGCTGTCACTCACCCTCCCCAGACATACAGTAGGAGATATATTTGTTGTCAGGTGGCATCAGACTGTCACCCTTAGCCTGCATGGATGTCCCCCAAAGAAAGATCATTGAAAAATAACCCAAGAGAAACCATTGAAGGACATTACACAAGATGCATTTGATTTTTAAAATATTTATGAGGCACACCCTTTATTCTCACAGAATGTCGTTTAATAAATATTTCACCAGGACAATGAGGATAAATCACACGGATGGGAGGAGAAGTTAATGGGACTGAGGATGGAACTCTTTCAAATTTCAGTTTTAACCTTCAATGCATCACACTCGACCCCTGCAAAAGTAAAGATCCAGCGGAGAGACGCATCCTCGAGGAAAAACCAAGTCTCTAGCCTTGGCACACGGGTCAGTATATGGAGGACCAGTGGCAGCGGCTCTTGATGACCTGAAGCAAAGGCTTCTTAAAAGTGAGGAAGACGACAGTACAGGCCACCAGCAGGGTGAGGCAGCTGGGCAGGATGAGCACGAGGTAGAAGAGACCAGTGTCCACCTGTTCCCACTTACAGCCCTGAGGCAGGCCTTCGGGCAGCTCCACCACACGGACGATCTTGGAAGAGAGGTTGCAAGTGACCATGGACAAGTCCGCAACAGTCTTGAAGTGCTGCTGCAGGGCCCCCCATCCTTCCACCCCACAGCAGTCATAAGGGTTCTGGCTGAGGTAGATGGTCTGCAGACCCCTCAGAGGCTGCTCGGACACAACCCTCTGAGGGAGGGCCGTGAGAGAGTTTCTGCGGAGGTCGAGAGTCCGAAGGGCCAAACTGCCCTTGAACTTTGGGAAGCTGGTCAGGGAGTTTCCCGACAGATCCAACGCCCGCAGATTCCCAAACGCAGAGAAGTCCATCTCTGCAGCGCCAGAACCAAGGCCCACGTCCCTGAGAGACAGGACCTGTAATGTCGGGGCAACAGCCCAGAGAGGGCTGATGCTCCCATTCAGAACCCCCCAGTTGCTAGACAGGTCTAAATGAGTGAGGGAGGTCCCCTGGAACGGGCAGTCTTGTAATGCCTTCAGCCCACAGCCGTCCAGAGAAAGGCTCCTCAAAGAGCCCATGTTTCTGAAATCCACACAACTGGGAGGCCCCTCCCAGTCTACGGGCACCATCTGAGGACAAAGTGAGATCTGATTGTGACTCATGTCGATTGTAGTGATGCTGCTGGCATTGTCGAAAAGGCCAGTGGGGACCCCCAGGAGCTGGTTGGAACTCAGGTTGAACACCCGGAGGTTCCTGAGGGAGCCCGTGAGCCCCGGAGCCAGGTGCAGCTCTGCCAACTGGTTGTGGCTCAGATCCAGCTCGGTGAGTGCTCCCGGCGGCTCGTGCTCCCGGATGTGGAGCATCTTCAGGCAGTTCTGGTTGAGGTTCAGGTGGGAAAGGGAAGGTGTCTTCTTCAGGAAACCATCCGGCAAGTGCCGGAACTGGTTTTGGCTCATGTCCAGGAAGCGAAGAGCTGACAGGTCGCTGGAGGAAAACTCCTCCCAGAGGTTGACAGTTGTGATGTTAGTCACATTGCCGTCCACAAGAAGGAACTGGGCCACCATCTCCTGCGGGGAGGAGGTGTTGTAAAGCTCCCTGTAGAAGCCCATGTTGTTGTCCTGGAGCAGGAGGGTGTGCAGCTTGCCGCACTGAGGCAAGAGTGGGAAGAAGAGCAGCTGGTTGTGAGACAGGTCCAGTATCTCCAATTCGAAGGCCACCTCCTCCCTGGCTGCCAGGAACCACTCTAGGATGTTATAACTGACGTTGAGGAACCGTAACTGGGTGAGGCTGAAGTCCACAATGCAGGGGAGGTTGTTATAGGCAAGGTTGAGACGCCTCAGCTCAGTCAAGCCGTCAAACGCCCCGCCCTCGATCTCAAAGATGTAGTTTCTCTGCAAATCTAGCTCTACAAGGTGTTCCAGGCCCTCAAAGATAGAGTCGTCGAGCCTCATGAGGGTATTCCTTGCCAAGGACACAACCTCCAACGAGGAGAGGTTCTGAAGCATGAGAGCCGCCATGTCTTCGGTCAGGGAGTTTCCAGACAAGTCCAGTCTCCGAAGTCCCAGCAGGGTGTGGAGTGCTGCGGCTGACTCCTTGTAGTTCTCCGAGAGGCGGTTGTCTGCCAGAACCAGGTTGCGTAAGTGGCCTTGCTCTCGGAAGGCGTAGTGGCTGATACGGTCCAGGTGACAGCTATGCAGGCTGAGGTTCTCCAGGCGTGGGTAGGCCTGGAGGGAATGGTTCCACAGGTCCTTGAGAGGGTTAGCATCCAGAATGAGCATCCGGGAATGGGGTGGGAGGCTGCTGGGTACCGAAGCAAGGTTCAGACCCCGGCAGTCAGCGACTCCGTCGACCTAGGTCCACAAACACATGAGGTTAATTCACAGAAATGTAGTTTGCAAAAGCAAACAGCTAGCCAGAAGGTGTTGGGTTAGGTGTCCAGAGAAGAACGGTAAGAAAAGCAATACTATTGCTTTCTACAGGTTGGTCAGGAGGGCAAGGCCAGTGAGTACCAAACAGCCAACCTCCAAGGCAAAGTGCAATGAAGTTGTGTAAGAGGCCTCGCTCTTGGAAGGCGCAGTGGCTAATACGAAGATGCCCAGGTTTGGGTTCTATAGTTTGTTAATTTGACCCTGAGCAAGGAACTAACTAACCTCTTGCAGCTTCAAATTCTTTACTGGGTTATTAAAATAAAACTTAGGGGCTGGAGAGATGGCTCAGAGGTTAAGGGCACTGACTGCTCTTCCAGAGGTTCTGAGTTCAATTCCCAGCAACCAGGTGGTGGCTCACAACCATCTGTGATGGGATCTGATGCCCTCTTCTGGTGTGTCTGAAAACAGCTACAGTGTACTCATATACATAAAATACACCTTTAAAACAACAACAACAACAACAGAAAGAAACTGGGCATGGTAGCACAAGCCTTTAATCCCTGGACCCATGGAGATAGAGGCAAGAGGATCTCTGAGAGTTTGAGGCAATCTGGACTACTTAAAGAGTTAGGGACCAGTCAGGACTATATAAGAAGATCCTGCCTCAAAAAAAAAAAAAAAAAAAGAAAGAAAGAAAGAAAGGGAGACCCTCAGATAGTCTCAGCCTCCCTCTCAGATAAAAGTCACTAACCATTATGCTTGTAATTTTCTCATAGAATTTTTTTCAAGGATTGAGTATGCAAATCACATTTATTATGGCTAATAAGTGTCAGCATGTCAACTGTAATTACCAGCATGTGCTAATTAATTAAGCTGCTCATTGTTGAACACTCGAGTTTTTGGGGGGGGGGTTGTTTGTTTTTCTTTTTTAATTTCAGCATAGACATTAGAATGACTTTTTCAGGTTCCTTCCTACCTCAACTCCCCCTCCCAGGCCTACTGCATTAATATTGGGATTGCATTAATGTGTTAAGAGCTGACTTTTTATAAACTGAACCTCCGAACTGAGAGACAGGTGTATCTCTTGATTTTCCCGAGGCCTCTCTGGACAGCACTGAACTCAGGGGCTTGCTTCAGCCTGTAATGGAGCCTGCTCCTCCACAGTTGCTGTAGTCAGAGGGAGATCAGATCTTTGTAATTCCCATGGATTCACCAAAGCGTTGCAAAGGATGGTGTGGCCATCCGAGCACACAGCCAACTTTACCGTGTCCATTTGATGCTAAGGTTGAATGGCTCGTGTAATGAAGAACAAGAGTCTAACGCCTAAACTTCCAGACCCCTCAAATCATAAGAGCCAGAGGAACCCATTGCTTGACTTCTGTGATGGCCAAGTCCGTACCACATCCCCCAGGCAGAGTCCAGACTGAGCCCTGAGAATCAGCTGAATAACCCATACTTTACTCCCTTCTCTTCCTATGCCTGGTGACCCCCAGAGCTACAGAAGTTAAGCCCATTGTTGCCTCTGTAAGGGAACAGTGGCAGTCAAAAGAGGCTGGACTGCCAGTGATACTACCACAGTAACGATACTCGGTAAAACACATGCCACCGTCTTGGGGGTTGTTATAAATACATCCAATCACCACAGCACCCAATATCACGATTCCATTAGTAGAAATTATTAGTTATCATCATCATTATTATTGATGGAGTCTCATGTAGCCCAGACTGGCCTTGAACTTGAAATGTAACTGAGACTGGCCTTGAACTCTTAGCCCTCCTGTCTCCACTTCCTGAGAACTGGGTTGTCAGGCATGTGCCCCCATGACCAGCAGGTATTATCATTACTTCTATTTTACAGGTGAAGACACTGGCACAGAGTGACTTTGTATCACCAGCTAAACAGTAGTGGGGCTAGGATTTAAATTCAGGCGGACTTTCATCATACTGGAGCGTCCTCAAACACAGTGGCTACTGGTTCCCACAAGCAGGTTAGAACCGCGATAGCCACCATCTTTAAGATTAATCGCCTTTAGAACACTTTCTTTATCTAGCGTCGAATACACTGAAAAAGATCTTGAATATAAGGATTAACTCTGGCTTCCAATTTGTCTTTCCAGTTCTTGGGCTTGGGTAACGCCCCAACAGGCACGTGTTTCTCATACAGACATTTGCTATTCTTCAGTTACAGGCAAATTTCTAGAGTCCGCCTCTATCTCCATGTGCAGACAAAAAACCTTCAAAGGCTCAAGACACCCCAGCGCTGGGTCTTCAGAGACGTAGGCTTGGTCATGAGCATTTGCTCTGCAGTACCATTTGGGTACATGTTCTCTGCAGAGTTGCTGAAGCCATCTTTGTTGGCTCACTCATGGCCTTGAAGGCAGGACTTCTCTGGTGCTGGTGTGTTTCCCTCAGTGACTCTGGAAGCATTAATGGAGCTTCGATTGACAAGTCATCCACTTCCCAAGCAGACCAGGCCTCATTAGGACAGGGGCAAAGGAGAGAGAGATTAGAACCCATGGAGAAACTCACCACCTTGCAGCCTCCTTGGGAAGCTGCAGTGGCTGTCCCAGGTCCGCTCCTCCATTCCACAATCAAGAAGTGAAAACCCAGGCAAAGCCAGAGGGGCGGGAACTCCATCTCAGGCACAGCTCTGTGGACAGAAGACCAGGAAGAACTGAGTAAGGCAGATTAGCCAAGAGGGCTGATCACCACGGGGCAGAAGGAGCCAGCTAGTTCCCACATGTGTCTGGTCTTAGAGGCCCACAACTACAAGAAGGTGGAAAACCACAGATATTCAAATTTCTCAGCTCAGCCAACCTTTCACTGACAGCGTGGCAAGAGCTCATTTTGTTTTGCCTATGGCATTTAATGGTCAGCTGGCTGACCTCTGAAACCCCAAAGGGGGAGCACGGGGGGATGCAAAGGACTTGAGTGCCAGGGCTGAGGTCCCAGAGTGTCCTGTGCTTTGCCGCTCTGCAGTCTTCCTCTCTGAAACTCATTGCTACCTGATGCATACATGAGCTTGAGATATATACCATGAATGAATGAATGAGTGTGGGAAGCCGCCCCCACATTCGCCGTCACAAGATGGCGCTGACATCCTGTGTTCTAAGTTGGTAAACAAATAATCTGCGCATGAGCCAAGGGTATTTACGACTACTTGTACTCTGTTTTTCCCGTGAACGTCAGCTCGGCCATGGGCTGCAGCCAATCAGGGAGTGATGCGCCCTAGGCAATGGTTGTTCTCTTTAAAATAGAAGGGGTTTCGTTTTTCTCTCTCTCTTGCTTTTCTCTCTCTCTTGCTTCTTGCTCTCTTGCTTCTTGCTCTCTTTTCCTGAAGATGTAAGAATAAAGCTTTGCCGCAGAAGATTCTGGTCTGTGGTGTTCTTCCTGGCCGGTCGTGAGAACGCGTCGAATAACAATTGGTGCCGAATTCCGGGACGAGAAAAAACTCCGGACTGGCGCAGGAGGGATACTTCATTTCAGAACCAGAACTGCGGATCACGTTTATAAAGGTTCCCGTAACACAGACTGTTGAGAAGGATTCAACTGCCGAATTCAGAACTCATCAGCTGGGGAACGACGGTGATAAAGGTTCCCGTAAAGCAGACTGTTAAGAAGGATTCAACTGTATGAATTCAGAACTTTTCAGCTGGGGAACGAGGTAAGTCTGATCTTGAACTTTCTAAGGAAATTCAAGACAGTCTATCAGAAGTAAAGTGGAAAATGGCTTTACAAGTTATGTTTGGCCTTAAATTTTTTCTAGTGTTAGAAGCCCTTCTGTTCCTTTTCACATGTTATATAGTGCTTAAGATAGGGCTGAAAATTCTAGAGGAAATTCAGGACAGTCTATCAGAAGTAAAGCGGGGAGAGAGAGTAGGAGCAAGGAGAAACGGTAAGTATACAGGCCTTTCCAAGGGTCTTGAACCCGAGGAAAAGTTAAGGTCAGGTAGGAATACCTGGGGAGAGATTAGAAGGAAGAAAAAGAAAAAAGAAAAGAAAAAAGATCGATTAGCGGAGGTCTCTAGGAGAAGGAGCCTGTGCTCTGAAGAAACAGACTGGGAGAAAAAAGCGGCTCATTATGAAAGAAAAGGATACCAGCCGCCAAGTAAAGTGCTAACTAGTCATTTAAGGAAAAAGCCAAAAGCGGCTGGCGAAGGCCAGTTTGCTGATTGGCCTCAGGGCAATCGGCTACCAGGTGCACTCCCGCCCTATGCGGAGTCCCCGCCCTGCGTAGTGCGTCAGCCCGTAGTGCGTCAGCAATGCGCAGAGGGGCAGTGCGCAGAGAGGCAGTGCGCAGACTCATTCATTCCCCGAGAGGAACAAAGGAAAATAGAACAGGCATTTCCAGTCTTTGAAGGAGCCGAGGGTGGGCGTGTCCACGCTCCGGTAGAATACGTACAGATTAAGGAAATTGCCGAGTCGGTTCGTAAATACGGAACCAATGCTAATTTCACCTTGGTGCAGTTAGACAGGCTCGCTGGTATGGCACTAACGCCTGCTGACTGGCAAATGATTGCAAAAGCCGCTCTCCCTAGTATGGCCAAATATTTGGAATGGAGATCTCTGTGGCGAGAGGCTGCACAGGCGCAGGACCGAGCAAACGCTGCTGCTTTAACTCCAGAGCAGAGAGATTGGACTTTTGACTTGTTAACGGGTCAGAGAGCTTATTCTGCTGAACCTGATAAGAGGTATCAATGGAAGATCTTACCACAGGGAATGTCCAATAGTCCTACAATGTGCCAGCTTTATATACAAGAAGCTCTTTTGCCAGTGAGGGAACAATTCCCCTCTTTAATTTTGCTCCTTTACATGGATGACATCCTCCTGTGCCATAAAGACCTTACCATGCTACAAAAGGCATATCCTTTTCTACTTAAAACTTTAAGTCAGTGGGGTCTACAGATAGCCACAGAAAAGGTCCAAATTTCTGATACAGGACAATTCTTGGGCTCTGTGGTGTCCCCAGATAAGATTGTGCCCCAAAAGGTAGAGATAAGAAGAGATCACCTCCATACCTTAAATGATTTTCAAAAGCTGTTGGGAGATATTAATTGGCTCAGACCTTTTTTAAAGATTCCTTCCGCTGAGTTAAGGCCTTTGTTTAGTATTTTAGAAGGAGATCCTCATATCTCCTCCCCTAGGACTCTTACTCTAGCTGCTAACCAGGCCTTACAAAAGGTGGAAAAAGCCTTACAGAATGCACAATTACAACGTATTGAGGATTCGCAACCTTTCAGTTTGTGTGTCTTTAAGACAGCACAATTGCCAACTGCAGTTTTGTGGCAGAATGGGCCATTGTTGTGGATCCATCCAAACGTATCCCCAGCTAAAATAATAGATTGGTATCCTGATGCAATTGCACAGCTTGCCCTTAAAGGCCTAAAAGCAGCAATCACCCACTTTGGGCAAAGTCCATATCTTTTAATTGTACCTTATACCGCTGCACAGGTTCAAACCTTGGCAGCCGCATCTAATGATTGGGCAGTTTTAGTTACCTCCTTTTCAGGAAAAATAGATAACCATTATCCAAAACATCCAATCTTACAGTTTGCCCAAAATCAATCTGTTGTGTTTCCACAAATAACAGTAAGAAACCCACTTAAAAATGGGATTGTGGTATATACTGATGGATCAAAAACTGGCATAGGTGCCTATGTGGCTAATGGTAAAGTGGTATCCAAACAATATAATGAAAATTCACCTCAAGTGGTAGAATGTTTAGTGGTCTTAGAAGTTTTAAAAACCTTTTTAGAACCCCTTAATATTGTGTCAGATTCCTGTTATGTGGTAAATGCAGTAAATCTTTTAGAAGTGGCTGGAGTGATTAAGCCTTCCAGTAGAGTTGCCAATATTTTTCAGCAGATACAATTAGTTTTGTTATCTAGAAGATCTCCTGTTTATATTACTCATGTTAGAGCCCATTCAGGCCTACCTGGCCCCATGGCTCTGGGAAATGATTTGGCAGATAAGGCCACTAAAGTGGTGGCTGCTGCCCTATCATCCCCGGTAGAGGCTGCAAGAAATTTTCATAATAATTTTCATGTGACGGCTGAAACATTACGCAGTCGTTTCTCCTTGACAAGAAAAGAAGCCCGTGACATTGTTACTCAATGTCAAAGCTGCTGTGAGTTCTTGCCAGTTCCTCATGTGGGAATTAACCCACGCGGTATTCGACCTCTACAGGTCTGGCAAATGGATGTTACACATGTTTCTTCCTTTGGAAAACTTCAATATCTCCATGTGTCCATTGACACATGTTCTGGCATCATGTTTGCTTCTCCGTTAACTGGAGAAAAAGCCTCACATGTGATTCAACATTGTCTTGAGGCATGGAGTGCTTGGGGGAAACCCAGACTCCTTAAGACTGATAATGGACCAGCTTATACGTCGCAAAAATTTCAGCAGTTCTGCCGTCAGATGGACGTAACCCACCTGACTGGACTTCCATACAACCCTCAAGGACAGGGTATTGTTGAGCGTGCGCATCGCACCCTCAAAGCCTATCTTATAAAACAGAAGAGGGGAACTTTTGAGGAGACTGTACCCCGAGCACCAAGAGTGTCGGTGTCTTTGGCACTCTTTACACTCAATTTTTTAAATATTGATGCTCATGGCCATACTGCGGCTGAACGTCATTGTTCAGAGCCAGATAGGCCCAATGAGATGGTTAAATGGAAAAATGTCCTTGATAATAAATGGTATGGCCCGGATCCTATCTTGATAAGATCCAGGGGAGCTATCTGTGTTTTCCCACAGAATGAAGACAACCCATTTTGGGTACCAGAAAGACTCACCCGAAAAATCCAGACTGACCAAGGGAATACTAATGTCCCTCGTCTTGGTGATGTCCAGGGCGTCAATAATAAAGAGAGAGCAGCGTTGGGGGATAATGTCGACATTTCCACTCCCAATGACGGTGATGTATAATGCTCAAGTATTCTCCTGCCTTTTTACCACTAACTGGGAACTGGGTTTGGCCTTAATTCAGACAGCCTTGGTTCTGTCTGGACAGGTCCAGATGACTGACACCATTAACACTTTGTCAGCCTCAGTGACTACAGTCATAGATGAACAGGCCTCAGCTAATGTCAAGATACAGGGAGGTCTCATGCTGGTTAATCAACTCATAGATCTTGTCCAGAAACAACTAGATGTATTATGACAAATAACTCAGCAGGAATGTGAACAAAAGTTTCCGGGATTGTGTGTTATTTCCATTCAGTATGTTAAATTTACTAGGGCAGCTAATTTGTCAAAAAGTCTTTTTCAGTATATGTTACAGAATTGGATGGCTGAATTTAAACAGATCCTTCGAGAATTGAGACTTCAGGTCAACTCCACGCGCTTGGACCTGTCGCTGACCAAAGGATTACCCAATTGGATCTCCTCAGCATTTTCTTTCTTTAAAAAATTGGGTGGGATTAATATTATTTGGAGATACACTTTGCTGTGGATTAGTGTTGCTTCTTTGATTGGTCTGTAAGCTTAAGGCCCAAACTAAGAGAGACAAGGTGGTTATTGCCCAGGCGCTTGCAGGACTAGAACATGGAGCTTCCCCTGATATATCTATGCTTAAGCAATAGGTCGCTGGCCACTCAGCTCTTATATCTCACGAGGCTAGTCTCATTGCACGAGATAGAGTGAGTGTGCTTCAGCAGCCCGAGAGAGTTGCAAGGCTAAGCACTGCAATGGAAAGGCTCTGCGGCATATATGAGCCTATTCTAGGGAGACATGTCATCTTTCATGAAGGTTCAGTGTCCTAGTTCCCTTCCCCCAGGCAAAACGACACGGGAGCAGGTCAGGGTTGCTCTGGGTAAAAGCCTGTGAGCCTAAGAGCTAATCCTGTACATGGCTCCTTTACCTACACACTGGGGATTTGACCTCTATCTCCACTCTCATTAATATGGGTGGCCTATTTGCTCTTATTAAAAGAAAAAGGGGGAACTGTGGGAAGCCGCCCCCACATTCGCCGTCACAAGATGGCGCTGACATCCTGTGTTCTAAGTTGGTAAACAAATAATCTGCGCATGAGCCAAGGGTATTTACGACTACTTGTACTCTGTTTTTCCCGTGAACGTCAGCTCGGCCATGGGCTGCAGCCAATCAGGGAGTGATGCGCCCTAGGCAATGGTTGTTCTCTTTAAAATAGAAGGGGTTTCGTTTTTCTCTCTCTCTTGCTTTTCTCTCTCTCTTGCTTCTTGCTCTCTTGCTTCTTGCTCTCTTTTCCTGAAGATGTAAGAATAAAGCTTTGCCGCAGAAGATTCTGGTCTGTGGTGTTCTTCCTGGCCGGTCGTGAGAACGCGTCGAATAACAAATGAGTGAATGAATGAATGAATGAGTGAATGAATGAATAGACAAAAGAAGGAGAAACTCGGATAGAAATACTAACTGTAGCTTCTGGACTCATAAATATATTAATTATCTTGCTGAAAGAAGGCTTTCAAGCCAGGTAGTGGTGGCACACACCTTTAATCCTAGCACTCTGGAGGCAGAGGCAGGCAGATCTCTAAGTTTGAGGCCAGCCTGGTCTACAAAGTGAGTTTCTAGACATCCAGGACTACACAGAGAAAACCTGTCTTGAAAAAAAGAGGAGGAGGAGGAGGCAGAGGTAGAGACAAAGAAGACGGATTTCAGAAATATGTCTATCACATCGGTTAGCTCTTTTAAATATGGCCCTTCCCCACCTCCACCACCAAAAAAAGTGCATGTTTTCACTTGGATAAGAAAAAAAAAACTTGAGAAAATGAAAAAGCAATCTTTGGATGGATCAAAAAAATTCTGAAGTGCAGCTGTAGCTCTCTTGTCTGTGTGTGAACAACAGTCCTGGGAAGGCTTGAAATGATACATCTAATAACAGAAGTCTCCAATGAAGAGGTAACAGCACCGTCTTCACAAATTCCAGGGGAATAAGGATCCAGGGATGATACTGGTCTATCCAGGATTCCAAATGGTCTGAGTATCAAGGGCTGAGAGCAGTCCAGGTCTCCCTCTCTGAGCTCCATAGTGGGAAACTGGGGGATTCCCCCCTACCCCGCCCCCATAGATGTAATTGCTTGGACAACCCTCCAAGTGTGAGACCTAACAGCCTTGGGGCATTCCTGACCTCCTTTAGCTTCATCAAGTGCCTGGTCCAGGTCCATCTGCCCCATCCTCACCAGGAAGAACCACAGGGCAGCTCTTCAGTCTCTCCCTGCTAACAAGAACCTCCTCACCTTCCATGACACTTACAGACCTTGCACTGACACACACAGGCCACCTTTGCCTCCCACCTCTTTGCTTTTCTTCTAGCATGTGTACCCATCCCAAAGGGTGATTTAACATCCTGGACAGATATGAATGCTCCACCAGCAAAAAATAGACTATCAGAAATCACTGAAGGCCAGGTCAGCTCCCGATGCCACAGAAACAATCTGGGATCAGTCCTGCTAGCCTCTGGGAATCCCGCCCAGGGCCTTCTTTCCATTTCTGCACATTTGCAGCACAGGGCACAGATGGCATATGCAGAGCCATCTGGACTCCTGTCCTCACTGTCCTCCCGGCACCCTCCCACACACACATACAAGCGCCCCTGAAACTTTGGGATCCCCGCCCATCCTGAGAGAAGGTTGCCAAACTTAGAAAATGCCAAGGACGCTAAAGAATTGCTCGCTCACGTTCTCATCTCACTGAACGTCCTGCGGCTCACAGAGAGGAGAGATAGGGAAACGGGAATTGTCAGCACAGTAAATCTTCTCCACTTCCTGTCATGCGTGGGCTGCTACGTGCTGCTGTACCCTGAATACTGACAAACTAAATCTCGATGTGTACAGCAGGCCAAGAGTGCAGCTTTCCAGGGCTGCACAATGCTTCAGACTGGTGTGCTAGAGAATTACACCCACAAGCGTAATTTTAATTTGTGAAACACCAAAATGTTTACAAAATTTAAATGTGTTCTTTCCTCTTAAACCCAGCCAACTAGCCCAGAATACATACATACATACATACATACATACATACATACACACACACACACACACCAACATACATACAGGAATAAATCTCACCATGCCTGTAAGGGCAACATCTGGCATTAAGTAACAGAATGTCATAGAAAGACGATAGAGTTTGGAACCTGACAGTCCAGAGTTTAAATTCTGTCTCCACTCTCCATCATGGGTGTGAAGTCTCCAAGACTTGGATAGTCCTCCTGCAAAACAGGAGCAATGATATCCACTCACGGACTTTTATGAGTGCCGCCGAGGATGGTATATGCAAAAGTGCTTCATTAACCATGAAAGCCGCTAAT
The DNA here is from genome assembly GCF_000001635.26 of Mus musculus. Lineage (NCBI taxonomy): Eukaryota > Metazoa > Chordata > Mammalia > Rodentia > Muridae > Mus > Mus musculus. The sequence continues at coordinate 32,155,312 of NC_000082.6, forward strand.
AACCTAATTATTATTTATGAGCTCCAAACAGCACCTAGCAGCTTGGGTGACTGCTGTTCTTATGTATCAACTCTGTGTGGTACAGAAAAAAAGACAGCAGAGTGAACATCTAGAGGGATGACTGCATGGCTATACCAATTAAATTCAGAACATCTATCTAGGAAGGCTGGATCTAAAGGTCTATATTAACAATCAAGGAAAGTGGCTGGAGAGACGGCTCAGCAGTTAATTGAGCTCACTGCATTTGCAGAGGACCTGAGTTTGATTACCAGTACTTATGTCATGTGGCTTACAACCTCCTATAAATCCAGCTCCAGAAAAGCCAACACTTCTGGCCTCACGGGGTACCACACACACACACACACACACACACACACACACTCATGTATGTGTTTATACCCACCACATGCATGTAACTAAAAATATATTTTTTAAAGAGAAGAAAGGGATGATCCGTGGGCACACTGCAGGCTGGTGAACAGCTATCTATCGTCAGAATGATGATGGCCTCAGCTGGCCATGCTCCGCCTCGTGCGACAAGCTCGGAAGGCTCTGCTTGTTCCCCACCGTATGTTTTCGTACTGGGAGCACTGCTGGGAGGTTAGGGGGCAGGAGAGTGGAGAATCCAAAATATCTCTCCCTTCCCTCTCCCCTTGAGCCTTTGCTGGTGACCCCAGACTCTGGGACCACCATCCTCCCTTCCTCCCTCCTACCGAGGGTACAGATTTCTGCATGGCCAAGGAGCCAAGGGGCTACTGTTTGGCTTCTTAGCCTCTTCCATGATTTTCTGACAATCTCCTGCATGACATTTCCCATTTGAAACACTCTAGGTGACCTCTGCTTTCTTTTTTTTTCTTCTTCTTCTTCTTCTTCTTCTTCTTCTTCTTCTTCTTCTTCTTCTTCTTCTTCTTCTTCTTCCTCTTCCTCTTCCTCTTCCTCTTCCTCTTCTTCTCCTCCTCCTCCTCCTCCTTCTCCTCCTCCTCCTCCTCCTCCTCTTCCTCCTCCTCCTCTTCCTCTTCTTCTTGTTTATTCGTTTCGAGACAGGGTTTCTCTGTGTAGCTCTGGCTGTCCTGGAACTCACTTTGTAGACCAGGCTGGCCTCGAACTCAGAGATCCGTCTGCCTCCGCCTCCCGAGTGCTGGGACTATTCTGCTTCCTTTCTGATATCTAACGATGTAAATGAAATGGCCTTGAAGCAGTATTCGATAAACAGGTAGAACCAGTGGTGATGAATGTAATCCAGCCAGCTTGGGAGGCAGAGGCCAAAGGATCACAACTCTGAGGCCAGTCTGATCAACTTTCTGAGGCTTTCAAAATGAAAGACTAAAAGGGCTGGTGTTCCCGGGCTGGGGTGTAGCTCAGTAATAGCGTGCAGCAGACAAGCAGGTGTGGGAGGTCCTGCGTGCAAGGCATGAAATGATGGAGAAAAAGTAAAAGACTTTAAAAATAGCAGTTTTTCAGGCTGGGAACACTCTTCTAGACTACACATCTGCAGAAAGCTCCCAAGAGACACTGCACTGCAGGGACCGGGATTAAACAGTGCAGTTATCATATTCCACTAGGAAGTCCCAGGAGCCCTCTCCGGATACTGGGACGACAGGGTGGCATCCTCACCTCTCCACCCCTCCAACTGTTCCTGCCATACCAGCTGCTGCCAGGAAAGGGGCTGCAACCTTGTTGCTAAAGGAGCTGTTAGCAAGTGTCATACATACATTACCACATAATTAAGAGCTTTCTCCTCAAATGGAGAAGCTTTTTAAAGTCATAAAGAATGGGGCTTTGTGGAGAAGGCAGGTAGCTGTCAGAGTCATTTTGTATTAGAGATAAGAAGTTATGAATTGGGGACAGGGGTCATCAGAAGCAGGTTGCAGCATCACTTGCGAAGGTGACACTCTGAACACACAGAGGGTGTGACTATGTAGCAGAGAGAGGGAGAGCTCTGAGAGAAAGCAAGTCTGCCTTTGTGTAAAAGCACACAGAAGCTGCCACCTAGGATCTTGGAAGCAAGGGCAGCTGATCTCAGCCCACAGCATAAAGAGCTTTAGCATCTCCACTGTGACTACTTCACATGGTCCCAGGCAGCACAGAAAGTTCCGGGCAGGCAGGTTTGCTCCCTTGGATTCTCAGTACAAGATTAGTAGGACTCCAGCTTTCAGCAAAAGTTCAGATCTAGAGTTGTCCAGGTGCTCTGAACTTTGGAAGCAGCGCAATTCTCTGTCCTCACAGTCCCCAAGTGTGAGGGCATACCCTGAACCCAGTCATGATGAAACCCAAATGGATCCTAGCCAGGGCTGTACTGCACTACAAAACAACTGACTTGGAGTCTTCAAAGGTCAAAATCTTGTCCAGTGTAGTGATTCACATCTATTATCCCACAAGGCTGAGACAGGAGGACTGCCATGAGTTTTAGACCCTGGGTATAGACTAAGGACCCTCCCCCTCAAAAAACAAACAAAAGTAGTATTACTATCAATTATGTACATACATATATACATACACATACATATCTCTACACACACATAAAATCCTTCATTCATGGCTTGGTCAGGGAAAGGCAAAATGCTCCCTAAATTGGTCAACTGATTACTCAATTTAACATCATGATTAAAAAAAAATATTTTATTTTCATTTAACCTTCCTATAACTTGACATTTTTCAAAATTTAAAAAATAATAATAAATAATAATAAAGGGGCCTGGAGTGGTTAAGAGCACTGACTGCTCTTCCAAAGGTCCTGAGTTCAATTCCTAGCAACCACATGGTGGCTCACAACCATCTGTAATGGGATTCAATGTCCTCTTCTGGAGTATCTGAAGACAGCTAACAGTGTATTCATATAAATAAAATAATTAAAAAAAAAAAAAAGAATGAAGGCTGGCAAGATGGCTCAGGGGGTAAGAGCACTGACTGTTCCTCCAAAGGTCCTGAGTTCAAATGCTAGCAACCACATGGTGGCTCACAATCACCCGTAATGAGATCTGACGCCCTCTTCTGGTGTGTCTGAAGACAGCTACAATGTACTTACGTATAATAATAATACATCTTTAAAAAAAAAACAAAGAAAGAATGTGAGATAAAAAACGTCTGAAAGGGGGCTGGTGAGATGGCTCAGTGGGTAAGAGCACCCGACTGCTCTTCTGAAGGTCCAGAGTTCAAATCCCAGCAACCACATGGTGGCTCACAACCATCTGTAACAAGATCTGACTCCCTCTTCTGGACAGCTACAGTGTATTTACATATAATAAATAAATAAATCTTAAAAAAAAAAAAACTTCTGAAAGACAACTTTCACAATGCACTCTTCATAATACAATAATTAATTCCAATTCTTGTTTGTGTTTTGTTTTGTTTCGAGACAGGGTGTCTCTGTGTAACCCTGGCTGTCCTGGAACTCACTGTGTAGACCAGGCTGGCCTCAAACTCAGAAATCCGCCTGCCTCTGCCTCCCAAGGGCTGGGATTAAAGGTGTGCGACACCACGCCCGGCCCGGCCCAATTCTTAATTCTAATAAGTGTCTTCGCCAATAAAATGAGACCAGCAGTGGTGCAGGTACTACTAAATTAAAGGGTTTTTTTATTATTATTTTTTTTAAGACTTATTTATCTTTATTTTTTATGAATACACTGTAGCCAGAAGAAGGCATTGGATCCTATTACAGATGGTTGTGAGCCACCATATGGTTGCTGGGAATTGAACTCGGGACCTCTGGAAGAGCAGTCAATGCTCTTAACCACTGAGCCATCTCTCCAGCCCATGATTAAGTTTTAAAAGAATGTTCAGAAAGTAGCATCATGATGGCCTCTCACACACTGTTAAGCAACTTGTGCTCAAACATGTGTAGAGCAGGAGAGCTTCCTCAAAAGCAGATGATTGTCCTACCAGGGCCCTGCTCTGTTGGTCTCAGAGACACAGGCTGGCCGAGCAGTAAGGAGTGGAAGCATTTGAAATTACTAGAATACCGTAACCCCTTGAACATACTGCATTTCTTCTGCATGAAGAAGGGAAGATTGGTTGCACATGATCCCTCTGGCAAATAAATTTTTATTCAAAGTTTGGTGTTGGCCACCCTTTTGAGAAAAAGTAGCATTTCTGACCTGGCTAGGTTTCTAAGAATCTAGACATTTCTGCATCAACAACATAGCCAAGATTGACTGGGCAGGAAGGGCTTATTTCAAGGTAGGAAAGTGGAGAGGACACAAAGACTGGAGCAGAGACCACAGGGGAGTGCTGCTTCCTGGCCTGCTTCCCATGGCTTGTTCAACTTGTGTTCTCGTTCTCTCTCTCTCTCTTTCTCTCTCTCTCTCTCTCTCTCTCTCTCTCTCTCTCTCTCTTTCTCTCTCTCTCTCAATTTTTAGAGACAGAATTTCCAGAATTTCTCTGTTCTTCTTTGGCTGGCTGTTCTGGAGCTAACTCTGTAGACCAGGCTGGTCTCGAACTCACAGAGATCCATTTGCCTCTACCTCCCAAGTGCTGGGATTAAAGTTGTATGCCACCACTGCCTAACTCAACTTGTTGTTTTTTGGTTTTTGTTTTTTTAATGTCACCCAGTATAATTGTCCAGGTGTTTCCACAGTAGGCTGGGCCCTCCCACATCAATCATTAATCAAGAAAATGTCCCCCAAACTTGCTTACAGGCCATCTGGTGGAGGCATCTTCTCAACTGAGGTTTCCTCTACCACATGACTCTAGCTTGGGTCAGGTTGAGCAAAATCTGGCCAGCACAATTTTCCAAGGGTCTGCTCAGGACTGTTTTTGAGCTGGAAATCCTAACAAAACGATGGAGTGGGGAGGGCAGCCAGCCAGCCTGGGGAATTCTGTGAAATGGCACCAAAGCACTTGTCACATACAAAGCTCAAGATGTCTCCCGAGCAAATATGTCAGGTCTGGCCAGGCTCTACCCTCACTTCTGCTTGAATGGAGGCGTAAGGGCTACAACAGCCCCCTCCCCACCACCCCAAACAGCGCTTTTCCTATAGAGACTGCTTCAAGCACTTACTATCTGCTCAAACGCCTCCGTTTCCACAGGGCCACAGATGAGTGAATTGGCTCCTTGTGTGGTCAGGGCTAGCCCATCCAAACCAAGAGAGGTCAGCTCACTCTGTCCCTTCCATGGCCACAGAATGCGTCTAGCCACAGATTGTCAAAAATGCAAGTGTGTTCCCTCCAACAGGTAACAGCTGGCTCTTGTGTGTCTCGCTGTGGCTGGCAATGAGTGTCCCCTTTGTATATGAGAAAAATGCATGATCTCTTCGGAGGCCCACCCTGCGTTGCATTAGTTTCTCTGTTCTTTTCACAGGTTCATTCCCACTAGTCACTTCTGTAAGAGTAAGGGCTTCTTCAAGAGGAAACAGGACCACCCGGCAGAGCCTTCAGCAGCCCCACTCAGGGGGCAGACTCATGCCTTGGTGAAGCCAGGTACCAGTGAACCAATGGGAAGTGGAGGTCTTCTGTGCTAATGAGTCACTATGAAGGAAAAACTAAGATGAAGGAGCCATGCCTTCTCCTTCCATTCCTGGCAATGCCCATGAATCTTGGACTTCCCTGGGGGAGGTGACTACCCAGAGTCTGTAGGGCACCATACGCAAAGACCACAGAGATTACTTGAGGCTAATTTTAGCCTGGAGTCAGAATGAAAATACCGACTCTCCAACTCAGTTTCTTTTAGAAGGCACAAAGGATCACCACCTAACAGGGACTCCTAACAAGTGCACAGTTTAGTAGAAATGCTGGCGTCCCTGTGGGACCGGAGGCATACAAAACTGTGGCTGAGTGCCTGTGACTGGAGGCATACAGAAGTGTGGCTGAGTGCTCGGAGAATGGAGAGTTTCCGTTCAAACTCTAGTCTCTGAGTTCCGCATCAACTCCACCTCAACACCCCAAAGCCCAAGCCACCCTGGAACGCATGTGGTCCCCAGCTGAATCACACATTTCACAAGCTGGTTCCTCAGCAGGAAAGACCCTTTCTGGGGTCTTCTTTTACCAAATTCCTATTTATCCTTCGAGGAGTTCCCTCCTTTTTATAGCCTAACAGTTCAGCTGAAGGATAACCTATGATAACACATTGCAGGGTTTTTTATTATTTTAATTTTATGTTGATGAGAAGCAATTTGAGTAGTTATTAATTATTAGCAACTTAACTTTCCTCCAGCATTTCATATAAAGAAAAAACTTGGGGCTAGAGAAATGGCTGAGTTGGTTAAGAGCACTGACTGCTCTTCCAGAGGTCCTGAGTTCAAATCCCAGCAACCACATGGTGGCTCACAGCCATCTGTAATAGGATCTGATGCCTCTTCTGGGGTGTCTGAAGACAGCTACAGTGTACTCATATACATAAAATAATTAAATCTTTAAAGAAAAGAAAAGAAAGCCGGGCGTGGTGGCGCACGCCTTTAATCCCAGCACTTGGGAGGCAGAGGCAGGAGGATTTCTGAGTTCGAGGCCAGCCTGGTCTACAGAGTGAGTTCCAGAACAGCCAGGGCTACACAGAGAAACCCTGTCTGGAAAAACCAAAAGAAAAAAGAAAAGGAAAGAAAAGAAAAGACAAGACAAGACTTTAGCATAGAACAAAATCGAAAAAGTCTGTCATCAGGCACCACTGTATATCCACCACCTACCTACCTTCTGCTTATAACATTTTACTATACTTATTTTTATCATATTTTACTTATCCTTCAATTCATTGTATTATTTATTTATTTATTTATTTATTCACTGATTCATTTTTGGTTTTTCAAGGGTTTCTCTGTAATAGCCCTAACTGTCAAGGAACTCACTCTGTAGACCAGTCTGGCCTCAAACTCATAGATATTCCCCTCCTTCTGCCTCCCAAGTGCTGGGATTGAAAGTGTGCGCTACCACCACTCAACTCATTTGTTATTGTTGTTATTATTATTATTATATAAAAATAGACGTCAAGGAGCACCTACCTCTGGTGGCTCACAACAACATTGCCAGTTCCAGAGGATTCAATGCTTCCAGTCTCCAAAGGCTCCTGCATGTACAATGTAGGCTCACACACAGACACACAAATGAATAAAGAGCAATACAAATAAATCTTAAACAAACAAACACATACCCCAGCACAAATAGACAGGGTCAGAGAGGTGCCTCACTGGTTAAGAGGGTGTGCTGCTCTTGCAGAGGACTTGGGTTCAGTTCCCAGCACCCACATGGGGCCTCATGACTGCATGTAAATACAGTTCCACAGGATTTGATACTCTCTCCTGAGACTGTGAATTCCTCCATGCATATTGTGTGTGTGCGCTCGCACACACACACACACACACACACACACACACACACACACACACATTCAAATACAGGTAGATTAAATATTTAGGGAAAAAAAAGCCAAATCGCTAGGCATTGTAAAACATCTGTAATCCCAGCATTGAGGAGGCTGAGACAGGAAGATGGTGAGTTTGAGGCCAGCCTGTGCAATTTCATGACCTGTTCTCAAAACAAAACTTTAAAAGGGTGGGAGGCAGAAGAGAACCCTGACCTGGCTGATCAGTGGAAGAGCCTGACCTAGCGTGCCCAAGGTCCTGCATTCAGTCATCAACAGCAAACAAATAAACAAATACCATGGCCACCAGTACAGCTCTTCTAAAATACTTCAGAGTGCATATAAAACAACGGAACTCTTTAAACATTCCTGTAAGTAGGGGCTGGAGAGACGGCTCAGCAGTTAAGAGCACTGGCTACTCTTCCAGAGGACTTGAGTTCAATTCCCAGCAACCACATGGTAGCTCACATCCATTGTTAACTCCAGTCCCAGGGGATCTAATGACATCTTCTGACCTCTGGTCAATCACCTTAGTTAAGTAAACACAAAATTTTGAAAACCTGTCAGACCAACGTTGAGGAGGCTGAGGCTGAGAACAGTCCCCTTGGGGAAGTTTCAAGTGTCTTGGTGGGTGGTTACAAGGACCATTAACTTGCCTGAAGTTGAAAGATGTGGCCCCAGGCCGGGCAGGGAGAGAGCTGATGGCTGAGGGTCAGTGCTCAGTCTTAGCATCCAAGGGAGACAAGGAAAGCCAGGAGATACCAGGGCTACCAGAGATAGACAGGGTTCACTGAGCAGAAGCTGTGTGAAAGAAAGTCAGAGCCTCAAATGCTATCTCCTGCAGAGAAATCCCCTCCAGATTGTTATCTTTCTTAGAGGTAGGGCCAGGCAGCAGCACTCAAGGTGAGCCCACATACAGTGCCTGAGGGTGGTAAATGTGGAGGCTGGGGCTTGAGGAGGGGAGTCCCTGGGGACCTCACAGAACTTTGTGGCCACGCTGAGCGCATCACTGGTCCCAGCCTTGTTCTTTGTACCCACCTCACTGGTGAGAACCAGGGCAAAGTTCTACTTCCTCCTTTGTGCCCTCTGCTGAGGCTAAAGTCACACACTGAAGACACAAAACGTTGGGTCTCAGCCCCTGATTCTGTTTGTCCTGAAAAGTCTGTCTAGCAACTTCATTTCCCCCGCTTCTGATAACAACTGCTTGGTTGCTTTTTTGGGGGGGAAACACACACTCTCCCTCCCTCCCTCCCTCCCTTCATCTGTTTTATCACATAAACTCTATCATTTAGCCATTTTCAGACCTGCAGTTCAGCATTGTTGACTACATTTTACTGTTCGACCAGACCATGCCTCCTTAAGAAGTCCAGGTTTTGTTTCTTTGGGTTTTGTTAGGTATTTTGGTCCGATCCCAATCCTGACTCCAGTCAATAGGGACTACGAAGGAGGCTGGCCCTGTTACAATCTTCTGTGTCACTGGCTTATATTAGACACAGTACAGAAGCTAGTTCCCCAAGAATCTATCCACGGACAGTTCTATCACTAAGGAGAAAGGGTTTGCCTCCTGCTTCACAAGTCAGGCCAGTGGAGATTGGCTTAGAAGCTAATGAGCTCCAGGACAGCCTGGTGGAGTGTGTACCATTGTCCAGAGTTCTCTCGAAGGACCAGTCAAATGAAGGCACCTTCTCTTGTGAGGCTGTTTGGTTTTGATTTTAACCTAAGTGTTGAGGTTTTTTGTTTTGTTTTGTTTTTTGTTTTTCTGGGCCCATGAGTCTATAACCCCCTCTAGGAACTCTGGGGCTCACATATAAAGCTCATAGGGGGTGTCCCCAGGCCTCAAACACCGTGAAAACTGTCCGTACCTCACGGTCAGTAGCAGAGAGAGACACTGGAAAGCCTTCCTTAGTCTGCTCCGATCCTAGTTACAGTGGGGCACGTGGTCATCGCCGCAGCGCAATGGTGAGCTAGCAACTGCAGGGAGAGCAGTGCTTTTCCCTGCCCAGCTCCTGAGTGCGAGCGAGCCTGTGGGTAGGTCCATGGATGTGTGTCTGTGCCTGCAGAGGCCGAGAGGACCACAGCAGAGCACTGAGCAGGAGTCAGGAGAGCCTGGCTCTAATCTCTCTCTCTGACACTTGGGTAGCTGTGGACCAAATAATACCCCAGCACAAGTTACCCAGGACAAAGGCTCTAGGAGAAGGGCTTTTGCTGTCTTCTGGATGTACACACACAGCTGACCCTGGGAAGATCCCGGTTAAGTAAGTGCGACTGTGGATGGATTTCCGTGTCTTTGCCTGTGTAATGGTGGGTCTCAATTTATGTTGATGGGCAAAGGAGTCGATGCAAACACCCGTATGCTGAGTGTTCACAGCGTCCTCTCATGACGTCCGGTCACTCAGACTAGGCAAGGAGCACTGACCACTGTGTAGATGAGGAAAAAAAAGGAGGCTCCGAAAAGTTCCCTAACCTGTTCACACTCTCCCTGAAAGAGCCAGGAATCAAACCATAGCTGGTTGTAAAGCCCTACGTGCCTCTCCCACATCACACACCTCCTCTCTCAGCTGTAAGAGTTCCTGAGACTTCCACCTACACCAAAGGTGTAGCCCCCCCCCCAAATCCAGCCCAGAGGCGGAGAGACTGGATACCACAACTTCACAATGAGCCTGAGCGCGGCGTGCGTGGGGTGGGGGAGCTGATGCCTAACCTCCCACCACCCAACCCGGTCCCAGCTCGCCCACCTCTTGTAGCCCGGCAATGCTCAACGAACCCACGCAAGAAATACTCACTGCTCCCGCAGGCCCAGGCGGCTCCGCGGGGCGCATCGTCTCCAGGGCCCCAGCCTCCTGGACAGCACTTGCCGCTGCTGCGCTGCCTACTCGCTCTGGGGCATCAGATTATTTTAGCACTTGCGGAAGGAACCAACGGAAACTGAAGTCACATGGAGAGCTCGCCTCTCAGCGACTCAGCACTCAGCCCGCGTCTTAGAAGGAACTGCCACCGCGGGGGGTGGGGTGGGGGTGGGGTTGGACGAGGATGCAGGTAGCACATGGCCCCTCACCAGCAGGGCTGTCACTCTACAGGTGCAGCCTGCCAAGCTCTGTTAGGTCGTCGCTAAGCATGCTCTTGTGGCTCCTGCTTTGATGGCACATGGGAACTAGGAGTCCTGGCTTGTGGTCTGCTGTTCCAGGAACTCTTCTACAGGCTTCTATCCAAGGGCCAGCTTGGGGCAGAATTCAGTGAAGGGCAACACAAATTTGTTTAATTGGAAAGGGGGACGAGTCCGCCATTTAGAAGGGTCATCCATCCAGTCGTCTGTTTTCATCTACTCAGTCAGTCCTTAACTAATCATCTTTTCTGGGCACCGTACTTCTTAAAAATTAAGAAAATAAATAAAGGGAAAAGGAAGTCGGCAATGGCAGCACGCACCTGTGATCCCAACCCTGGAGAGGTTGAAGCAGGAGGATCAGAGTACAAGGTCATCCCAGCCCAAAGAGCAGGTTTGGGGTTGCCCTGGGATTCGTGTGACCTGTCACACACACACAAAATAAACAAGAAGGACAAATGGAAGAAAAAGAAAGGTTTTTGTCTACTGGTTTTTAACTGACCCCGCGTTGCAGATAGTACCATAAACTTCTTGGCTCTATTGAGTACGGGTGTTCAACAGCGTTGTTTTGATAATGCTGTGTAGAAAGTTCACTGTCAACTGTGGCAGCATGCCTAGCTAGCGTCTGCACGGATCCAGACCTGACCTAGTCCCAGCTCTAAGATGGAGAAAAAGACATGAGCTCCCAGCCCCAACCATCCACAAAGGAAAAATCATCTCTCAAGGGAGTCTCACTGAGTATACAAACCACACCAAAGGGCGGCTCCATGCCCTGCAGCAGGAAGCAACGGGGATGAGGGCTGGGGGGGGGGGGTTCGTTCAAAAAACTATGTAAATTAATTATACAGCCTTTAAATTTTTTTTGAGATTAAAATATAATTTCTCCCTCCCCCTTCTCCCTCTAACATTCCTATATATCCCACCCTGTTCTCTTCCAAATTCATGGCCTCTTCCACTTTAACTGTTTTACATATATATGTAAACACACACACACACACATTTATTCACTTGTAAAGGTAACAATGATGGCACCATTGAAGAAGAAAACAAGTGTAGAGAAAATTGTGTCACACTAAGGTTTCTGACTCAAACTTTTTCCTTTGTGTCTACCAGTGTGTGGCTAACTCTTATCTCTAGCACCAAGCTTCTTTTCCAAGAAAGGGCTTGTATTCATATTTAAAACATTTATTTATTTATTTATTTATTTATTTATTTGAGACAGGCTCTTTCTACATAGCCTTGGCTGTTTGGGAATTCAGTATATAGATGAGGCTGGCCTCAAATTCATAAAGATCCACCTGCCTCTAACTCCTGAGAGTTAAAGGTGTGTGCCACCACACCCGGCTATATTTTATTTTTATTTTACAGGTATGAACTTCCAGTCTCAGCCTCCCAAATGCTGGGGTTACAGGTGTATGTCACATTAGGAATGTTCTTTTTTCTTTTTTTTTTAATATACTTTTATTTTTATAAGGGAGTATGTGTGTGTATTTATGTAAGTGAATGTCATGTGTGTAGATGCTTAAGGATACCAGAAGAAGTTGTCAAACCCCCTAAAACTAGAGTTACAGGTGATTGTGAACCACCACATCATGGCTGGGAGAGAACTCAGGGTCTTCTGAGAGAACACTGAGTGCTTTTAACCATTGAGTTATGTCTTCTGTCCTAGGAATGGTTCTTGAATCTGATTGTTGTGTGACTTTTCTTGGGGAGATCTTAACAGTTATTCACCACAACAAGGCATTGATGACAGATCAAAGAACCAATTCCACCCAAATCTAGCTTAGAGAGCCGGTGAGTTTCCTGGGGTTACTTATAGGAACACAGTGATTCACCAAGAAACCTACCCTAGCATGAATGACAACTCACAAAACTGCACTCCCAGAGACTCCTACACCCACAGGTGGCTCCCCACTAGATTCTCTCTATAGATTACTGTGTTATGGGCTTGGGGAAGAGAGTCTTATGAATCTTGCATGTTTCAGGAGCTTCCTGGGTTGCTTTTGTTTACTTCCTGCATCTTATAAGCCTTCTTCCTTCTTCCAAGTGTCTAGCTCTCACCAACTCATGTCTGGATGACTTCAGTAACTTCCTTAGTTGTCTACCTGTCCCAAATCTTGTCCATCTTCCAAGTTAGACTCCACCCATCTTCCATGGATCGATCATTCGAGAAAAAGTGTGGGGATCAATTCGTTCCTTGCTTAGGGCCTTTATGGCCAGCCATTGTCCCTGTTTACCTGGGCCAGTGTTTAAATCCTGGTTCAGCCAGTTTAAGAATCAACAATGCCTGAGTTCTAACATCCTCATCCACTTTTCTTCCTCTTTGCTTTTTTTTTTTTTTTTTTTTTTTTTTTTGGACAGAGTCTCATTTAGTTGGCCCTGCCTTGATCCCCCTGCCTCCACTTCCCAAGTGCTTCACATATTTATCACCACACCCAGTAGCATATACCTACTTGTATATGCTTTACCCATTAGCATTCTCGGCAAGATTTCTTTCAAGGAAACTTAGAAGCTGGCCATTTTAAAGGCTGTGGAGAAACAAGGCTGTAGTTGGCTGGAAAATGGCACAGATTGTTCTTCTATAGTAGCAGCAGAAGGACCCAAAGACTTCCAGGAGAAACTAGGGCAAAGCTGAAAACAGGACATTCCTCACACCAGCAGGTCTGAAAGCCAGAGTGTCCAGCCAGAATTCTCCTGCTCAGCTGGATATTCTAGGCTCCTTCCCAAGACCCAAGATCAGAGTCCTTGGTCTCCAACACAACCTAAGAGGTCCTGCTATCACTGGCCAGACACATTCCTCTAAGCACAGCTTTCTCTCTTGGCCTTATGGAGTTTCTTCTGGCTCCTATTCAACAATGCAGGTTTTGTATTATAGTAGTTTCTTGTCCTGTTGCCATGACCCAAGCAACGTATGGAAGGAAAGGTTTATTTTGGTTCACAGTTCTAGGCTCCATCGTAGTTTGGGAGTCATGGTGGTATGGGCCTAAGACAGCTGGTCATGCTGTATCCACACTCAGGAAACAGGAGGAAGATGAATGCTAGCACTCAGCTCCATTTCTTCATTTCACCCAGTGGAGGACCCAGCCCATGGTGCCGTTCGAAGTTAAGGCAGGTCTTCTCACCTCCATCTAATCTGGATGAGCCTTGACAAGCATGAGGCTTGTCTCTTACAGTAAATCCTGTCAAGCTGGCAATACCATCACACTGTCATGACGCGCTCGTACAGCCCTATGCCATCTCAATGAGAAGAGAGGCCAGTGCCTGGCTCAGGCTCCCAGAATTCACTCTGTTCAGTGTGCATTTCCTCAAACACACGCCATCCTCTCTCTGTCCAGAGACCTCCTTGGCTGGAATGATCTCCCTGCCTTTCCCAACACTTTCCATCCTAAAGGCGTGGCTGGGACTCCCCCTCCTCCGGGAAGCTTTCTCCCACCTCAGGTTGACTCTTCCTCTGCGCACATGGTATACAATTCCCCCTGGCCTCAGGACAGAGCTCCTGTTGTGATTTATCTTTTTGAAATTATGTTTTGTTTTCCCAATTACACTGCAAACTTTTGAGGGTAGCAACCATGTGCTACTCTATAAAACATACTGCCCAATATGTTTTTCTAAAAACCATACTGCCCGATGTGCATAAAGAGGCTCAGTAAACATTTGCTCAAAGAAGAAAGAAGAAAAGGGAACTAATAGGCAATAAATAAATAAGTCTATCTTGTCTGCCATTCTCCAGTTACTGACTTTTTTATTTATTTATTTTTGTTTGGTTTGGTTTGGTTTTGGTTTTGGTTGTTTGTTGTTGTTGTTGTTGTTTTGGTTTGGTTTGGTTTGGTTTTTTGGAGATAATATCTCTCTTGTAACAGTCCTGGCTGTCCTGGAACTCACTCTGTAGACCAGACTGGCTTTGAACCCACAGAGCTCCACCAGCCTGAACTCAAAGTCCATCCCCAGTGACATACCTACTCCAATAGGGCCACCACTCCTAATCCTTCTAGTCCTTCTCAGATCATCTCAGATCATCTCTAGTAACTAAGGGTTCAAATTTGTGAGTCTATGGGGAGCTTCCTCATATAAACCTCCACAGGTCATGTTGTATCAGAAGCTCACACCAGGCCAGTGTCTCTCTGCCTGCCTGTCAACCTGTGGGTCAGGATGCTCTTCTCAGCTGCTTCTCCAGCACCATGCTTGACCATGCTCCCTGTCATGATGATATTGGACAACCCTCTGAATTTATAAGCAATCCCTCAATGAAATGCTTTTTTTTTAATGCGTTACCTTGGTCACATGTCTTGTAGAACACTGGATCTCCAGTTTATTGGCTGTTTGTGGAGGACTAGGAGGTAAGGGTCTTGCTGAAGGAAGTATGGGGCCTGACTTTGAGGTTTCAAAGGACTCATGCTATTTGGAGTTAGCACTCCCTGCCTCATACTTGTGAATCAAGATGTGAGATTTCAGTGGTTTCTGCCACTATGGCTTTGTTCTGCCATCATGGATTCTAACCCTCTGAAACCAAAACTGCAATTAAGCAGTCTTTTATAATTGTTGTGGTCATAGTCTTTTGCTGCAACAATAGAAAATTAACTAAAACAAGTATTTGTGTGTGAAAGGTGTTGTTTCTTTTCTTTTCTAATTTGAGACAGGGTCTTTCTACAAAGCCCTGGCTATCCTGACCATATATAGACCAGGCTGGGCTCAAACTCAAAGAGATCCACCTTTTTCTGTCTCTCAAGTGCTGGGAAATATAGGTGAGTGTCACCACACCTATTCCTTTTTATTTCTTTCTTTTTAAAAAATAATTATTTTTATTTTATGTGTATTGGTGTTTTGCCTGCATGTATGTTTGTGTAAGGGTGTCAGGTCCCCTGGAACTGGAGCCACACACAGCTGTGAGCTGCCAGATGAGTGCTGGGAACTGAACCTGGGTCCTTTGGAAGCATAGTCAATGCTCCCAACTGCTGAGCCATCCCTCCAGCCCCCTTTCTGTTTCTTAAACTAAGCATCTTAATAGCTTGTCACTTGTGGGCCATCTCAATCTTCCAAAGAGATCAAAAGGAACTTGCTTTATTGATGACAAATGCTCTTCAGGGCCATTATCAGGAGATGCTTACAGTGGAGATGGAATCGTCACATATCTGAGTCGGAGCAGAATGTACAACATATCTGCTAGGAGACAAGGAACCAACTTCCCTCTGCATAGGGGTCTATGGGAGAGGACATAGCCATGGAATAGCAAGAACTAGGCCTAGGAGGTCGCCCTGGGCCCAGAGACTGTCTGATGGCTTCACCTCTGGCGTTTTCCACCTGCCATGGGCTCTCATCCCCTTGCCACAGACAGAGCGACTTTCCTATTCTGTTCTTTCAGGGTGGAGGTTGGGCCTGGCCAAGCAGTGAGCTGGTGCATGCTATACTTCTCCTAGCCTTGGCACATGACAGGGAGGGGATTTCCTTTGAGGTCTATAACTGGGAATTGTCCTCTTGCCCCACGTCAACTGGTTGCTGCAGAACACCCTTCAGTAGTTTCATTTCCCTCATTTGGAATAAAGTTTTTAAGAACCAAAAATCCAAACCAGAGAGAGAGAGATGAGGCCACCACCTACACTGGCACCTCATGATGCCAACCCTGAGAAGGTTTGAGGTTACTGTAAAGACCCCTAAGCTTGGGGGGAATGTGAGGAGCAAAGGTTGCCACTGGGTCTTTCCCAGCATCTTACTCTTCTTTAGCCATCTGGAGGATGAGGTTGGTCTCAGATCCTAAGGTCATCTCCTCAGGTCCTGGTCTTTCTTGGCCACTAACTGCAGTGACTTGTCTCTATGGGCACACCACCTCTTCCTGTTTTGGAAACACTGACAGTATCAACCAATCACCAAAGATCTCATGCTGGACAAAGATAATGAATGGTCATGGCAGTCTCCTGTCAACAGCAGAGCTTGATGGGGAGTGGGGAGGAAGGTGGGACTTCGAAGCCGACAGCCATGATGTGCAGGAGGAATTAGGCATTTGAACCTTAGCGGCAGGGAGAAAGTATAACTATGGAAGATCTCAAGCAAGCTGTTCTGGGATATCTGAGCTGTGACTTGTGTGGGTCAGAGACTGATAGGATGGGGAGAACCTTCAATAAGGCCAAGGCCAAAAGAAGCTACTATGGGAAAGAAGAGGCCTTATCCATGGCTCTGTCCAATGCTGAAGGGGAATCAGTCATCTGTTGTGGTTCTTCACATCCCCAGGGGCCCTGAGCCCTGAAATGCTGGGGCTCTGTTATGGTCCTGTTTATGTTTCTTTAGCCTAAGCATCTTGCAGGGGCTGTGCAAATGGTTCTTAACCAAACGAAGGTAGGCATCATTTCCTCTACAGCAGTGGGAGAGGTTGAAGACTTGAGAATTTACTCATTGGTAACTCGAAAGCACTTTTCCAGCCAGGTGGTAGTGGTACTCATCTGTGAGTTCGAGGCCAGCCTGGTCTACATCTACAGAGTGAGCTCCAGGACAGCCACGGCTACACAGAGAAACCCTGTCAAAAAAACAAAAAACAAAAAACAAAAAAACAAAAAAACAAAAAAACAAAAAAAACAGCACATTCCTTTTTTTAAATATTTTTTTAAGATGTGTTTATGTGCATAAGTGTTTTTCCTGCATGTGTGTATATGCACCATTTGTGTACCTGGTGCCCATGGAGGTTAGAAGAGGTATTGATCGCCTGGAACTGGGATTACAGATAGTTCTGAGGCACCATATGGGTGCTGAGAAACAAATGTGCATCCTCTGCAAGAGCAACAAGTGCTCTACCCACTGAGCCACCTCTCCAGTCCCTGAGAAGGACTCCTCATAGCTAATGAATGAAATCTCAGAATCCTTGCCGGAGGCTTCTCTCGTTTTATCCTGTCGCTTCCATGCTTAATCGCTCCACTGAAACACGGAGTCTTCCTTGCAGCCTGGTCCCTGTTCTAGACAACCAGAATTCTGTCTGGGGGCCAGTGAAATGGCTCAGCAAGGAAAAGTGCTTGCCTTCAAGTCTGAGGATCTGAGTTTAATCTCCAAGACCCACTTGGTAAGATGGAGTGAACTGACATCTTCAAGGTGTCCTCTGCCCTTCACGGTATGCACATACCTGTGTACATGCGCATACATTCTCTCTAAATAAATAAATAATTTCTAAGATGGTAGCACATGTTTGTAATCCCAGAATCCCAGAAGCAGAAGCAGACGGATCGCTGTGAGTTCAAGACCAGCTTGGTTTATATAAGAGCTATTATAGCCAGTTCCAGACCAGTCAAAGCTATATGCAGTAAGACCCTGTCTCAAAATACAAAAAAAAAAAAAAACAAAAAAAAAAACATATAAAACTAAGAAGCAGGAGAAATGTCTCAGTGGTTAGAGCACTTGCTGCTCTTCCAAAGGACCTGGATTCAGTTCCCTGTACCCACATGGCAGCTCACAACTGTCTCTAATTCCAGTTTCAGGGGATCTGACTCCTCCACAGGTGCATAGATATACATGCAGGCAAAGCATCCCCACATATGAAATACAAAATTGAAAGAATTCTGCCTTGGGGCTTTCACCTTTTTTTCTACTTAAGTCTAGAATATTCTTAGGCCCCTATGTACCACATACCCAAACTGTTCACGTCTTAATTCCTTTTATGTATCACTTATTCAAAAAGGGATCCTCAGGCTTGAAGGCAAGCACCCGTGGTCACACGATTTAAATACCAACCTCCCCCCCCCCCCCCCCCCCCGTGAGGCAGTGGACCATGTTAGAAAACTTGGTAAGGTCAAGTGGATTGAGAAACCTCCCGGTCCCCACCCCCCACCCCCACCCCCTCACGCCTGAGGACCGTAGGTGTTTGTTTCATCTACTCCTGACCAGGCTCCTGTCCTCGACCACGTGACCGTGACACCCTACATAAAGAACATGACCAGTAGACACGGAACACAGAGTTCTCCATGCTAATGAGGTATCTAGATGGGTCCTAGAGGTTTAGCCAATTAGCTTCCCTTCCCGGACATTCCTTCCTGCAAAAGGTATTTAGTCTCTGGTCCACCCCGAGGAGGCTGCATGCACTCATTTTCCAAGATGATCAATGAACGAACTGATTGAACAAACAAGAACTGTCTCTCTCATCAAGAACCACTGTGGCAGAGCTGTAGGGAAGCCTTTGTCGTTGTACAGAGCCACACAGCCAAAGTCTCCCTCAGAAGGCCCCTCTGTGCTCCCAGACATTCACCTCCTCACTCAGCCCCACCCCCACCCACTCCTCGGACTTCCCAGCAGTGTCTGGATATCCTGGAGTTAGGGAACCCCAGCTCCAGCATCAGCCTGCGTCATTTCTCACCTGGGTTGAGGTCTCCATCTTAGGGTGCGTTCTCCCACGCCCTGAGCCGGATAGCTGCGCTTCCTGCAAGCCCAACACCTGATGGCAGCGAAGGGTAAAATGCGGCCTAATCCCTGGAATCTTGAGCAGAGTTCACACACCCCAGCATCGAGACGGAATGCCAAAGAGGGAGGAATCCCTAGCACATGCACTCACATACACTGACAATTTAAATATCAACCCCTTGTCACTTTCTTCTCCCTAACTTGGCGTTTTCTTCACAGTATATTCACGTATGTCACTGTACACTGCTTTATTATACACAAACTTACTAATTAATTTCTCCCGATCACCAACTAGATCATGTGCTCCTGAGGAAAAACACCATTTGTTAACTCACTGTACCCCAAGGCGTACCGCGGAGCTCGGCACATACCAGGTGCTCATGTGTTTCTGTGGAGATGGATGAGTGACTGAAAAGGGGATCGTATACACAGAAGCTTCAGTTGAGTGGTGGGGCCAGGAGCAGGTGGCACATGTTAAATTAGTGAATTGGGTCACTGGGGCAAAACCAGGACAGGGCCCTTGTTCTTTCAGAGGACCCGAGCTTGGCCTCCAGGAACCACTGGTGCAGGATATTTGATCACATTGTGAACCCCTGGACTGTGACCTGTAAGAATCTGTTTCTAACTGTGGCTCAGCCTTTGATCCCAGAGCTTTCTGTTTACTGTAAACAAGTAGTTGTGGTGTGGCTCAGTCCTAGCACACACCTTTTATCCAAGAGCTAAATAAGGTCAACCTAGGACAAGAGGCGGAGTAAGCAGCCAGCCTATAGGGGGTGAACTTAAGTAGACAGAAAGGGGGGGGGTCTTTGAGTTGAAAGGTAGATATCTAAGACACTGGGAGGAGAAGATAAAGCTCTTTTTTTCTGGGATGTCAGTGGGGTAGGAAGGTCAGCTGGGTGCCTTCTCTGCCTCTCTGAGTCAGCAGGTTTTCACCACAGTCATCTGACTCCTGAGTCTTCATTTGGTAAAACTGAACAGCTGGGATTTGTTTTCTAAAACAATCCACGCTCTATTTCTCCCCTCCACCTCCGCCTTTTTCTGTCTCTACTCCTTCAACTCCCCTCCCCATGGCCTAAATAAACTCTATTCAATACTTTAAAAAACAAAAAAAAATCCACATCAGGTGGCTCAAAACTACCTTTGACTCCAGCTCTGGGCGATCTGGTGCCCTCTTCTGGCCTCTGCAGCATATGCACTCACATACACTGACAAGCATGCACACATATACCAGCATGTGGTACATACACACACACTTATAAATAATAACGTGAATCTTTGACAATGGGAAGTTAGTACATAATTATCATATATAAGTTATCACATAATGCCCTATTTTCCCTGACAAAAGGGAAAAGCAGGGTGGGACCTACTGTCCATAAAATATGGTTTAACTTTGACAAAAATTAAAATGGTCTGCATATGGTGATGTAATCAGGGCAGAGGAAAGAAACCTGAACATCCTGTCGAGCATCAACAAAGACACACTGGAAAAACAGGTGAGGTCTTGAGCAAGAGACAGCTACCCCCCCCCCAAACCCCCAGCTCCCCACCCTCCATCCCCCCACCCCCAGGAACTTCAAAGTCAGGTCCTCTGCAAGAGCAGCAAGTTCTCTTAACCACTGAGCCACCTCTCTGGCCCCACCTAGGCTTTCAATAGTTTTGACTTTTTATTACCATGGGACTGGAGCAATCACCTGATAGCTAAGAGTACTTACTGCTTTTGTGGACTGATTCCCTAAATTCAGTTCCCAGCACCCACATGGTATCTCCTAACTGTCCATAACTCCAGTCCCAAGGGATCTGACACCTTCTTTTGATTCCATGGGTATCAGGTACACGTGAGGTGTCCGTACATACATACATACAAACATGCAGGCAGAATGTTCACACACACACACACACACACACACACACATATAACTGGCCAGTAGTGGCACGCACCTTTAATCCCAGAACTTGGGAGGCAGAGGCTGGCAGATCCTCACAACTCTGGAACCTAAAACTGACCCTCCACCCCTTCCCCCTCCCCTTCCCCCTTCCTCTTCCCCTGCCTTCCCCCTTCTACATCCCCTTCCCACCTCCTCCTACCCCCAGTCCCACATCCTCCCTGTAGGAATTCACCTCCAGCTCTATTCCTTCTGCCCATGGGTATTCCCTTCTCTGGGTCACCATGACCAGGATGATCTGAATTCTAAAAAGCTCTGAAGGTTTGAGGCCAGCCTGGTCTACAGAGTAAGTTCCAGGACAGCTAGAGCTACATGGAGAAACCCTGTCTCAAAAAAAACCAAATATATATAGTATTTTTTCTGACTGCTAAAGAAAGGTAAAAATTTTAAAAAGCCTATTAACCTATTGCTAACATTATATGGCCTTTCAAGCTTCTCCTATGCAATGCGCAATTATATAATTATATATAATATTATCACGTATCTATCATTTGTATCATATTCATCATGATTCTTATAAATTTGCATTATAATTTGTAATTTATAGCAGTTGGGTTGTCTTTTCATGTCTGCACAGTTCCACTATCCAGGCCTCCTTTGCGTGGCCCTTTAGCACTGGTCCAAATCCCTCACCCTAAATTCTGGGGGCCAGAAGAGTGACAAAGATCACAATGTCTCATAATTTAGAGGCATGACACAGTTGGTTACATAAATCCTTCAATTGGGTATAGGGCCATGGTGCCAAATAAATACTGTGATATTTTTGGTAACAAATGCAAAGTTTACAATCACTGGGCAATAGAGAAACTGAGCAAAAAGCTTTCTGCCACTTAAGGCTACATAACCAAAACAGCCCTTTGGCTTTTAGAGCTTTTTTTAAGAGTTCGGAATCATGACCCGTGGAAGGGAATACCCACAGTCAGAAAGAACAAAACGGAAGGTGAATTCCTAGAACAGGGAGGATGCAGGGCTGGGGGTGGGGGCGGGGGCGGAAGGTCAGCTGCAGCTTCCGGAGTTGTGAGGAAATGCACACACAAGCTAGAAGGAAGCCCTTGACAGCCCAGCAGAGCTCTGGCAGTGGGGCAAGGTGCACCTGCCACAGAGGTCCCCAGCTCAAGTTCACACCACAGCCACCCATCATCAGAATACACTCAAGGACAGGACCCCACCGAAAAGCCCCTACGGAAGTCCACAAAGAAGAAAAGCCCAGCTCTACTTCCCAGGATAGTGCAGTAGGCAGGCTCTTCCTGCCGCAAGCGTGGTTTACTGGGGACTGCTAGCAGATTTTCCCACCACTGGGGGAGGCGAAGGCAGAAGCCCGGGGAGAGAGCAGTATTGCCCTGTGGTGAACACAAGTGATTGACTAAAGCCCCTTTGAGCTGAAGTGCAGGGTGAATGGAAGGAACTGAGACTTCTGAGCGGTGCAAGGCATACTGGGAAATGTGGGCTTTTAAACTGGCAGTTGGACAGTTTAGCCACAAGTGGGGGCAGGGTGGGATCGGTAGAGGAAAGGGGCCACTGAGGCGGAAACAGGGAAGCTTTTTTTTTTTCCTCTCTCACACCAATAAACCAGAGGAAGATGAACCCCAGAAGCATTTACCAGCTTAGCTGTGAGCTCGAGGACAGCTTAAATTCAGACCCCTAACCACTAAGGAAAGCGCTTGTCTTCTCCGTGCCTCACAGAGCTACAAGAGCATAAGTAGCTGGAAGAGTATGCTTGCCGAAGACAGGATTTCCATTGCCATCCTGAAGATAGACGCTCAGCTGCTACTGCCTGCTTCCCCAGCAAACACCCCCTCCCCATACCCCCAACCCCTATGCCCCAACTTCTCGGTCCCCTCTCCTTCCCAAGTTCCTCTAAGACTCTTCTATCAGTCTTTCTCGTTGCTTTCTTGAGGAGTTCACAGATGCCTCTCCTACACTTGCCCCAAGTGTATAGTGATCATTCCCACACTACTCAAGCTATCTCCACTAGCATAAGATGCTCTCTGATTCGTCCAGAATCTGGACATCTGACAACTGCAATCGCTGGATGGCTACAATCGCCCAGATCCTAGCGGAGAACTCTCAAAACAAGATGCCTAGTTTGAGGAGAAGCTGAATGGTCCCCAGCCTCAGCTTCTTCCTAGAGCCTTTGGGGGAAACTCTTTCAGAGGGGTTGCCTAAGACTGTTGGAAAACACAAGATTTTTGCATTACAATTCACAACAGTATCAAAATTACAGTTATAAGTAACAACAAAACTAAGTTCACAGTTGGGAGCTGGCCACTAAGGCAGCAGGAAAGGCTTTCCTAGCCATGGACGGACTCCCTTTGTAAAGTTTGTATCCTTTGTAAACCCTCAATGTTTCCAAGTGGCCAGGCCCCACCTGAGGAACCCCAGAAGCCAGGCAGGAAAGGCTAAAACAGATGTAACTTAAGGCTAGAAATTGGCCAGACAACCACCCCCACCCCACCCATCACCCCCAGACCATCATTTTGAAACTGCAATCATTCCCAGTACCAAAGCCGGAGAGAGGGCAGGCCCTGCCCTAACAAGAAAAACATCCCACCAATCCCTGAGCTTGCCCCAAAGATCAGGCTACATAATCCCTCGGATTCCAGACCACCCTGGAAAGCTTTGCCCACTAAGAAACCACACATAAACTCTGTGCTCTGCCCAGTTCTCTGCTGCCTGCCAGGTTCCATTCCCGGGTGACAGAAATTCGTGCTTATTCAGTGCATGGAAACAAATGATTGTTGGCTGTTCAATCATCCCTCTACCTCTTCAGATGATTCACTTCAAGGCATCAGCATCCTCGGAAGGTCAAGTTCCTCTTAGAAAATGGTGCTGTGGTGGCCAGTATGGTAGAAGGAAAGAACTGGCGCCCACATGTTTTTAGATGTTTAAATTGCATTTATTATGTGTGCACAGACATGTGTTTGTAGGTCAGAAGACAACTTGCAAGAGTCAGTTATAGCCTACTCTTTGAATTCCGGGGCTTGAACTGGATTATCAGGCTTGGCAGCAAACACCTCTACCCACTGAACGGACTCACCAGCCCCTCCTGTGGACTTTAAATCATTTCTAAAACATTCTAATACTTCTATACTATTCTGTTCTAAAACTACCCTATACTGTTCTATTTTATACTTCTGTACTATGCCTAATACACTGTATTCTTAGGGATGTGGCAAGAAAAAGAATCTAACCTTAGTGAGTATATTTTTAAATTATTTTTTACTTTAGTAGACAATATGATATGTTTCATAATGGCATTTTCATAAATATGTATCATCATACTTTGTCAGACATAATTTCTTATTTTATTTTGCTTTAGGACAGTTTTCTAAAATGTTTTTGTTTTGTTAGAGACAGAATTTCTCAGCCCTTGTAGCCTTTGTAGCCCTGACTGTCCTGAAACTCACTCTGTAGACAGGGCTGGCCTCAAACTCAGTGATCCTCCTGCATCTGTCTCTCAAGTGCTGGGATTAAAGGCGTGTGCCACCACCGTCCAGCTAAACAGCTTCTTATAGCCCAGGCTGGCCTCAAGTTTGCCGAACAGCCGAGCATAACATTGAGCAGTCTTCTAGCCTGTACCTTCCAAGTGCTGCTGTTATAGGCATGTGCCCATGTTAGTAAGGGCTTGGGGAAGGAGGAACCTTTAGACAGAGCTAGTGGGGATGTAAACTGGTGCAGCCTCTGTGGAGACCAATGTGGTGTTTCCTCAAAAAAAAAAAATCTAAAAATAGAACTACCAGTTATACCACTACCCAGCTATACCACTTCTGAGTTTACAGCCAAAGGAATCTAAATCCACACACTTACCCCAGAGACACTTGTCGGTTCATGCTTACTGATGCCATACCGACAATAGCCAAGATATGCAGTCAGCTTGGAGGTTCAACAGGTGAGACAATTTTTTTTTTAAAGATTTATTTAGTATATCTAAGTACACTGTAACTGACTTCAGACACACCAGAAGAGGACATCAGATTCCATTATGGATGGCTGTGAGTCACCATGTGGTTGCTGGGATTTGAACTCAGGACCTTCACAAGAGCAGTCAGTGCTCTTAACCACTGAGCCATCTCTCCAGCCCAGGTGAGGCAATTTTTAAAAGTGATATACACACAATGGAAGTCTGTTGAGCAATAAAGAACAAAATTATAGCATTTTGCACAAGGAATGGACTGAATGAAATATTGCTATGTTAAGTGAAATAATTCAGACTCAGAAAGTCAAATATCACATGCTCATGCATATGTGGACTCTCAACTTAAATTTGTGTGTGTGTGTGTGTGTGTGTGTGTGTGTGTAGCTTGAAAGCATAAAGGGGAATGCAAGATGGGGGAGGGGACAAAAGAGGGTGATAGAAAAATCTGTGACATGAAAGCAGCCAGACTCTTGGAGAAGAGGACAAAGACAAGGCATAGGTGACAAGGGGTGGATAAGAACCAAGTACAATTACACACACACACAATGTCACAGTTACACACACACTCAATATCACAATCACATACACGCAATGTCACAATTGCATATACAGCATGACAATTACATACAGTGTCATAATTACACACTCAATGTCACAGTAACATACACACAATGTCGCAATTACACTCATTCACAGTGTCACAATTACAACACAGTGTCACAATTACACACATATAGTATCGTAATTAATTATATAAACAATGTCACAATTACACAGGGTCACAATGGCACCCATTACTTTGTATGCTATTTTTTAATTAAAATATTTTTAATTAAAAAAAATTTTTAGGGATTGTGTGTCTGTGCTTTTATTTTATTAGTGTCTCTGTATGTGGTGTGTGTGTGTGTGTATGTGTGTCTGTGTGTGTCTGTGTGTGTCTGTGTGTGTGTCTGTGTGTGTCTGTGTGTGTGTGTGTGTGTGTCTGTGTGTGTCTGTGTGTGTGTCTGTGTGTGTCTGTGTGTGTCTGTGTGTGTGTGTGTCTGTGTGTGTCTGTGTGTGTCTGTGTGTGTCTGTGTGTGTGTCTGTGTGTGTCTGTGTGTGTGTGTGTGTGTGTGTGTGTGTGTGTGTGTGTGCTGGGAACAGTATGTATGCCAAAGCATAAGTGTGGAGGTCAGAAGACTCTGCAAAGTCTGTTCTCTCCTCCCAATTTACTTGGGTTCCAGGGATCAAGCGGAGGTCATCAGGATTGTGCAGTAAATGTTTTTACCTGGTGAGCCCTGGTGAGCCCTGGCCTCATAATTAAATGTTTATAAAAATAACAAAAATAGCCGGGTGTGGTGGTGCACGCCTTTAATCCCAACACTCAGGAGGCAGAGGCAGGCGGATTTCTGATTTCGAGGCCAGCCTGGTCTACAGAGTGAGTTCCAGGACAGCCAGGGCTACACAGAGAAACCCTGTCTCGAAAAACAAAAAAACAAAACAAACAAACAAAAAAAAACCCAAAAATATTTTTTCCATCCATGAGTGGTTGAATCTGTGGATGCGGAATCCTTAAACACACAGGGCCAATTGTATGTGCACTCGATAGGATAACAGCTCACCATTAAAAGGACAGAGTGAGGACTGGGCAGGTGGCTCAGTAAGAGCGTTTGCTGTGCAGGCGTGAGGTCTCTGTTCAGATCCCTGATACCCAAATGAAAGCAAGGCACTGTGGAGCGGTAATTCTGGTGCAAGAAAGGCAGAGCCGGATCTCCGGCCCTCTGGCCAACCTGGCTGAACTGTGGAGTTTGTTCCAGGATCAGTGAGAGACCATGTCTCAAAATATAAAATGGAGAAAGACTGAGGAAAATACCACAACTGGCCCCTGCACACATGCACAGCGCACACATGCATGTGCAAACACTGTGCACATAGACACATACAAAGCACAGAGTACTGATACAGACTGCAATGGGACAAATTTAAACCATTACAGTGAATGAAAGGAGGCAGAGACAAAAGAATGCATGCTTGCGTCTGAAACAGCCAGAATAGGTGAACAGAAACAGAAAACTCTGTGGTCACCTAGGGTTAGCTTGGTGAAAACTGGAGTTGGTGCTGATGACTGTGGCGTTTCATTGTGAGATCTTGGGCGCATTCTCAAGTAGTGATAGTTTCACCACTCTGTGAATACACTGAGAAGAATGCTGCCCAGGATACCTTAAATGGATGCCTTCTATGGTGTATGAATTACATTTGATTGAAACATTAAAAACTACCGGATATAACTAAGCAGCCAGCAAGAAGAGTCCTGTACCCTCCATGTCTTAATTATAAGATATGGGGAAAAAATTGTGTAAAGATTTAAAAATTGTTTTCACTAAGGCTTTTGTTTGTTTGTTTTCTGTTTTGTTTGTTTGTTTGTTTTCCTGATTTGTCGAGACAGGGTTTCTCTGTGTAGCCCTGGCTGTCCTGGAACTCACTCTGTAGATCAGGCTGGCCTCAAACTCAGAGATCCACCTGCCTCTGCTTCCCAAATGCTGGGATTAAAGATGTGCACCACCACCTGGGAAGATTTTTTAAATCTTACTAAAAAATCAGAATGCAACAGAATCAAAATGTAACAGAAAGTATTGATATACTTTTCAGTTATCAAGCGAATCTATTTTTTTACAATTCAAAAACATTTTAATTGGGCTGGAGAAATGGCTCAGCAGTTAAGAGCACTGACTGCTCTATCAGAGGTCCTGAGTTCAATTCCCAGCAACCATGTGGTGGCTCACAACCATCTGTAATGGGATATGGTGCCCTCTTCTGGTGTGTCTGAAGACAGAAACAATGTACTCACATATATAAAATAAATAAATCTTTTAAAAAAATTAAGTGTGTGTGTGTGTGTGTGTGTGTGTGTGTGTGTGAATCTGCATGTGAATTTGTGCACATGAGCACAACATACATTGAGACCAGAAGAGGGCATCAGATCCCTTAGTGTTGCGTTTGCAACTGGTTATGGGCTGCCAGATGGTGGGGCTGAGACTCAAACTCAGGTCCTCTGTAAGAAGGCAAATTGTCTTGACTGTCATCTCTCCGGCCCCTCAGGAAAATACATATATATAAATCACTTTGTTTTTTAACTGCTAGAATTTAAGTTAAATAGAATATTAAAGCAACTAGCAACACCTTAAGCCTAGCTAGGTGGCAACAGCATTCTAGCCTATTTTTGAAGCTGCAGAGTTTCTCCTGAGAGCTATGGAGTATTTCATAAGTATTTGGCTTCTGTGCTGGTTAACTTTTTCTTAACTTGACACAAGTTAGGGTTATCTGGGTAAAGGAAACTTCACTTGAAAACATGTGTCCTTTAGGTTGGTCTGTAGGCAAGACAATGGGCATTTTTTCTAATTAATGATTAATGTGGGAAGGCCCAGTCCACGTTGAGCAGTGTCACACCTGGGCTGGTGGTACCTGGGTTGTATGAAAAGAGAAGGCTGAGAAAACCATGGAGAACAAGCCAGTAAGCAGTGTCATGATTCTGCTTTAGTTCCTGCCCTGTCTTCCTTCCATAATACTGTAAAATGAAATAAACCTCCTTTCTTCCAAAGTTGCTCTTGGTCATGGTGTTTATTACAGCCCTAGAAAGCAAACCAAGACAGTTTCTTAAAGTAAGAATATTTCACAGCTATTGAACATCTGCTTAAATGTTTTTAAGTGTTAAGTTTTGAAGGTTTTGATGTGTAATGGCTATTCCTGGTTGTCTGCTTGACTATACCTGCAATGAACTACAAGATCTTGAGGCTGGGAGATTCTGGCCTGGATCTTGGCATGGAGATCTTGCGCCATGAAAAGCTTAGGTCCAGGCAAGGTAGTACACGCCTTTAATCCGAGAAGACTAAGGCAAGGAGATCTCTGAGTTCAAGGTCAGTCTGGGACAAAACAAGTTCCAGATCCAGGCATGGTGGTTCACACCTTTAATCTGGGCCACACCTTCTGCTAGAGGCCTACATAAGGAGGTTGAAAGAAGGAAGATTCATTCTTCTTGCCTGCTTGCATTTACTTGGCAGCTCGTCTGTTGGAATCTACAGAAGACCAGCTGAGACAACTAGCCTCGTGGGATGAGTAACTACCAGATTCTTCGACTTCACATCCACAGCTGCCCATTGTTGGGTTAGCTGGACTACAAATTGTAAGTCATGACCACAAATTCCCTTAATATAGAGAGACATTCCATTCTGTGACTCTAGAGAACCCTGACTAATACATGCTACAGAGTTACACAGTTATCTTTAGTCCTCTGTTGGAGGTGGTCATTAAGAAGACCATTAATATATCAATTACATTATTTTATGCTAGCAAAGTAAATATTTTATATACTTTGTGATATATTAAATGTGAGTATAGAAGGAAACAAGTAATAAAGATTTATGTTAGTATAATTTGAATACATAAATTGATTACATATTATTATAGATCAAAAATATCCAGGAAATTGATTTTGGTTTTAGTTTTGGTTTTTAGACAGGGTTTCTCTGTAGCCCTGGCTGTCCTGTAACTCTCTATAGACCAGCCTGGCCTCAAACTCAGAGATCTGCCTGCCTCTGCTTCCTGAGTGCTGGACATTCTTTCTTAAGAAGGGGACACTTATCCCTTTGAGAAGAGAGGATTGTGTTCCTAGAGTTGGGGTTTATAATAGTCATTATTTGCTGGGATTTTGAAGAGTGACTGCATCCAGACTCCTTTATGGTTCAGGAAACCATTTCTTTACATAGTCTCAAGAAGTAGAACCATGCCCCTAGGAAATATAGAGAATTAAAATGAGGTTGGATAATCCAGGCTCTGTCCCTGACTGTGAGCCCCGCAGAACGCACAAGTCTGGAGCTCACAGTTGAGGATGCTGCTACATGCAGCAGAAACCTCTGATGTCCCCTGAGGTGACAGTCGTGCCAGGGGCAGTGCTCGGTGCCGCAGTGACAAAGGTTTCCAAGCTGTGCCCTTGGTGTGATAACTAGGTTGTGCTCACGGCTGCCCACCTCTCCTGCATCTGCCCAGCTCCTCTTCTGGATCCCTAGCCTTCATGATGGAGTCTACCACTGTCCTTCCCATAAATCCTCTCGGGCAGCTTAGCCAGTCATCTTCTACTGCTTGGAATCCTGAACCATGACTACGGTGGAACAACTACAAATTGCTTGATTCGAGAACGATGGTTCAGAAGAGACGTGGGAAGGATGGCAGTACTAGGATCTGGAAATTAAAATTAAGCTTACTCCTTCACCAGGAGTGGTGGCACCAGGAGTGGTGGCATATACCTTAGTCTCCGCACTTGGGAGGCGGAGGCAGAGGGAGACCTAAGTTCCAGGCCAGCCTGGGCTACAGAATGAGTTTCAGGACAGCCAAGGCTCCACAGAGAAACCCTGTCTAAAAAACAGAAAAAAAAAAAAAAAGAAAAGAAAAAAAGAAAAAGAAAGAGAGAAAAGCTTCCTCCTGAAGTAACCAGAAAGTGGGAATAGCTTTCAGTCCCCTGGGAGTAAAATGATATCGCTTCTAGCTCTTTGGATGCCCTAGAACCGACTCTCCCCGCACCACCCCCAGGGAAACCAGTGCTGTATTCAATTAGCCAACATGGAAAATGGCAGTCCGCTGCTTGCTCCAGAGGAAAGCAAGACACCTGAGAGAATGGGAGAATTCTCCTAGCAAGACTCATCTAGCCTGCTTGGCTGTTCCCTGGGGGATACTTTAGGGCAAGTAAGACCTGGAAACACCTAGAAGTTCAATGTTCTCTTAAATTGAATGAGAATATAGGCAGGACTTGCATAATCAATGCATGCCCAGAATATAAGCAGAGATATCATTAGACAGACAGTGCAATTACAAAGGATGTGGTCACAGAGCAGACTCAAAAATAAGAATGAACAAGAATCTCTGGGCATGGTGGCGCACGCCTTTAATCCCAGCACTTGGGAGGCAGAGGCAGGTGGATTTCTGAGTTCAAGGACAGCCTGGTTTACAAAGTGAGTTCCAGGACAGCCAGGGCTACACTGAGAAACCCTGTCTCGAAAAAAACAAACAAACAAAAAAAGGCACATATTTAGTTTGGGTTCTAATTACCTCTGAAGCCATTCTGAAATTACAACTCTGTATCATTGTAACACTGAACATAGCCACTAGAATTATTGATAAGAGTATAGTTGTTTGCAGACTCAACTTTATAATCGTAAATTTTAGTGAGATATTTCCCACCTAAAAGTCACCTAAAATAACATTAACTCATTGGAAATAATTTTCAGGGCACTGTCTCCAGTCCGCTGTCCCTTCCTAACAGAGGCACCTGTTCCTGGTGGCACAGTTCCTGGTGGCATTCAGAGTGCCAGGGAAAGCAACAGGAGGAGGAAGAGTGGAGCAGGTCTGAGAAGCAGAAGCGCATCTGGTGGTGACCATCGCTAGGAAGAGAAGGAGGCAAGGATCGGTCCAGGAGAAATGATGTCCAAAGTCAAACAAGTCATACAAGATCTCACTGTGGAGAAAGACAAAGGTGGGGAGGCCTCCAGACACAGTGAAGAAGAATCCCACCTTCTGGAAGAGGTAGAGACCAAGAATCCTGGAGGTTATGTCAAAAGGAAAGTCAGGCGACTTGTGTGTAACTTTAGATGGCCCACACCCAACAGACATGTTGATCACAGTGAAGGGAGAGAGGATGCTGGGAGATTTGTAGGGCAGGAGACAGAAGCCAAGAGAAAGAGTCAGGAGCAGTGGATGAGGTTTTCCAAGTGGTTCCTCACACCGGAATCTGACAGTCATTACAACTTAGGCCTCATTCCTTGAAATCTAAGATTTTCTCTGGGCTCATAAAGTGACTACTGTTTTACAAGCTTGTATTTAGTGGGCTATTTTTTCTAAACTTTCCATGTTTCCACTTAACGGTTTCTACGTAAATATTGTTTACTTGTTGCATTTAGTTCTAAACATTCCTACCAGCATGGAAATTTAACCCATTTTAGAAAAAAAAACCCTCCTTTTTCATAATTTGAAATTAATAAAGCAGTTTAAAAAGAAAAAAGAAAGAAAAGAAAAGAATTAACAGAAAACTTGCTGGGTGAGCTGACAGGTTTGGCTAGACTTTGTTCTGTGTTAGGCTCCGGTAGAACTGTGTGATGGCTTCCTGTAGAACTGTGTGGCTCCATCCTTGTTGGTCTCTCTGTGCAGCCGGCCACATTCCAAAGGCAGTTGATAGTGGAGCATACTTCACAGAAACGTTAAGAAGATGAAATGTTGCCACTGAGGGCCCTCGTAACTCAGTGGCCATTAGCTGTCTGTACCATGACCGATGGGATTTGGTTACTTGGCATGAATCCATGCTATTCTGGGCTGCTACAAAAGCAGAAGCCTGTGTATGCACTCACACACACACAGATACACATACATGAATACACACACGTGTGCGCGCACACACACACACACACACACACACACACACACCATAATATAAAAACAAAACGAAACAAAAAACCCCCCACCAGGCTATGGTGGTGCACGCCTTTAATTCCAGCACTCAGAAGCCAGAGACAAGTGCATCTCTGAGTTCAAGGCCAGCCTGGTATACAGAGTGAGTTCCAGGACAGTCAGGACTACACAGAGAAACCCTGTCTCAAAAAACAAAATAAACAGAAAAGCAAGCATTCCACAAAGCCCTACATTTGTAGCGGAGCGTACTTGACCTTTTTGAGGATTCCCAGGTACAGGCCTTTTTCTTTGGAACTTCTCACCAATTCAGTCCTCGGGTATGCACCGTTTAGTGGCTCGGGGCTCTGCTAGGCTCAGTGTGGCCTCCCACTCTGAGGATTAGGATGAGGACTCCCAGAGAGTAAGCAGGCAACTCATGCAGGAACAGAGTGGGGACCAGGTCACAAGGATGGAAAGTGAGAGGTACTCCGAAACTGTCACACATGCCTGTGATCAGCACTTGGGTGGCAGAGAGAAGATTGTATGGTGAAGAAGAAGCTACGGCTCTCTGATCCTGTCTCCCAGAATTGGAGGAGGACAGGAAATCTGCCCACCAGGGCCATGGTAAAGAGCCTGCCCTCCTCCCAGTGCTGCCTGAGCCTTCCTAACCCACAGATAAACTGCTGGCAAATGAGGGGGATGTGTTTGCTGGGTGCGTATGCAAAAAGTAGGTTGTTTGTATGTTTGTTTGAGTTATTGCTGCAAAATGGATTATATAAGCAGTTTCTAAACCAAAAATAAAGTTTTGAAATATTTCATAAAAGAACAATAAATGTTGCATCAAAATGGAGCTTGATAAAAAGGAGGAGGAAGGTGGAGGGGAGGAGGAGGGTAGAGGAAAGGAAGAGGAGGAGGAGAAGAAAAGCAAAAAAAAGCCAAGGGTGGAAGGAGAAATACTGGATAGAAGGCTTCAGGGAGGGTTAATAGAGATCATGGAACCAGAGTTAGAACCACAAACCCTCTACCTACCCCATAACAAAAGTAACCAAGGCAGAGAGGTTCCCATGCAGATCCCGATGCCTTGTGCTCACAGATAAAACAGTAGGGAAAACAGAAACGTTAAACAGTTGTCTATATATACACATATACACAGACACACACACACATTGTTTTTTTTGTGACAGTTAGTGTAGCCCTGTCTGTCCTGAAACTCTATGTAGACCAGTCTGGCCTCAAACTCAGAGACGTACCTGTATCTGCCTCCTGAGTGCTGGGATTTAAGACTTGTACCACTACTGCCCAGCCTAGGGTTGTCTCTTCAAAGGAAGACATGTATACTTGATTTCCACCCAGAAAGCTAGGACTGGATGTATTAATAGCCTGTGCTACCTGTAGGACCAGGACACACATGTTTATCCCAGACTCCTCCTCCCTGGACCTTTGAGCATATTTCCCCTCAATAGAACCCATTTTTATGGAAGATGTCATGTGTACTATGAAAAGAGTTTCAGTCTAAGCACATCTTAAGCTTTGTTGTACACTTGAGATTGAGTTAATTATCACCAGAAATTTTTCCAAATTGTACTGGGCTTACATATGCCGAAAAAAAAACTGCCTGGTGTCAGACTCTGGAAGTTTGAACCAACGCTGGCTACTGAGTCCTGTTAAAGTCCCTTCTTCCCTTAAGTGGATGATTAGGTTGACCCCTTCCCCCTGCCCGCCCCCATCTAGCTGTGCTCTGATACTCAACATGGGAGCCTGTGTTTAGCCTCTGGAGTCTGGGCCTGGCTGCAAAACCAGCGTTCCACTGCTTGCTATGGATGAGCTAGAGCAAGTTGCTCGACTTCCCTTTGGCCCTACATCCTGTGGGGAGTGACACACACACACACACACACACACACACACACACATGGAGAGCTCAGCCCTCCTGACTGCTGACTGACAGTTTCATCTTCCACAGAGCCCGAGGAAGTAGTGAGAGGAACTGGCACTCTGTGCCTAAATTTGGCCAGAAGGAGAAATTGGGTGCCAGAGTGGAAATGACGGGCTTGGAAGAAAGCAGCTGCACTTTCGTGGGTGACAGAATGGGGGGTGACAGGGCTTTGCTAGAGCTTTGACAGACAATGCAAGGAGATCAGAAGTTCAAGCTATCCTTGGCAACACGGTTTGGTTTTCCCAGACTGCAGTGTGGGACAAGCCCCTGTCTCCAAAAATAAAGATAAATAAGGGGTCGGAGAGATGGCTTAACAGTTCAGAGCACTTTCAGTTCTTGCAGAGAACCTGGGTTCAGTCCCTGGCATCCACACAATGTTTCACAACCATCTATAACTTTTCAGGCTCTGCAGGCACCTGCAGGCATGGGAGGTCCATATATATATAGAGAGACTTGGTACACACATAAAATAAAAGCATCCTTTTATTTATATATATTTGAGGGGGGGGTTGGGTTTTTTTTTTTTTGTTTTTGTTTTTTTTTTTTTTGTTTTTTTGAGACAGGGTTTCTCTGTGTAGCCCTGGTTGTCCTGGAACTCACTTTGTAGACCAGGCTGGCCTCAGAAATCCACCTGCCTCTGCCTCTGTTGGGATTCAAGGCGTGTGCCACCACACCCGGCAATGCATCCATTTAAAGTTGAAAGAATAGACTACAGCTTGAGAAAATACCACCTTTGGAGAAAGGCAAAGATTTTTGTAACCTCCCCGGAGGAGGAGGGGCTGTCAAACCACTAGGGACCGAACCCAGGGCTTTGCACAATCTAAGCAAGTGGTCTACCACCGAGCTGCACCCCAGCCCCAGTAAGGCTTTAAGATCCCTGTCTTGACCTGTGAGACCCCAAGCGCAGTTTCCAAAGGGAAGGGCTTCAAGAAGCCTCTTCGTCTCTGTGGGAGAAAGTGAGGCCGAGTTGGACAAGGGAGAGCGACCACAGATGAAGGTGAGGGGAAGGAGAGCACATGTCCTCTGGGAAAGTGAAAGCCACACAGGAAGAAGGCCTCTGAGGGCTTTATAAGGCAAGAAAGGAACGGGCTGCCTGCGGTCAGTACCGTCCTGTTGGCGGTAACAGAAAGCAGAACTCCTCACGCTGTGTCCTTTGCTTCTGTCTTCTCTGTCACAGGGAGTGTTCTGAGAACTAAGTCGCCCAGAGGAAAAGTCAGCGGGGGGGGGGGGGGGGGGGGGGGGGGGAGAATACTGCAACACATTGCTCTGTGCTCTGGGGTCGCTATGTGGACTCAGGGGATCTGACCAAGTAAATTACTGTCCAGTTTAGGGAGGGCCTGCACAGATTACCCCACCGGTGCTGTCTAAGGAGCAGACAGAGGTCTGGAGGTTGACACTGTAATTTTCACAACTGAAAGAAACTCCATTCCAGGAACCATAAGTCTCATCATGTTCATGCAGCCCGGACCTAAATGGAAAATTAATAAAGCTTGTATGCACCTCAAATGTATGTATGGGGTCTCCCTGACCAGGGAAAGAGGCTAGACATTTTGACTCGGGTCATTTTTGTCCTCAGGGAGGGTCTTGGTCCCTCTCTGTCTTTGAGACAGAGCTTTGCTGTGTAACCCAGCCTGCCCTTGAACCCAATATCTTCCTGCTCCAACCTCCCAAGTCCTGTGATGACAGACCCAATACCCGAATGCCACAAACATTTCAGATTAAGTGTACCAGCATTAATTATTTACATCAGAACTGTATTTTCTAAAACAAACTCCCTTTTAAGAAAATTTAATTTCTCATTGTCTTTCCATAACACTTGTTTGCGATGTTTCTTTTTTCTTTTTTGACAGGGGTTCACTATGTAGTCCCAGCTACCCTGGTACTCACTATGTAGATAAATCAGGCTAGCCCCCAGCCCATAGAGAGATCTGCCCGCCTCAAGTTCAAGGGCTGGATTAAAGGCACGTGCAATGGAGCACATCTGGTTCATATTTACATTTGTATTCATTTTTAAATTTTTACCCAAGTGGAATCTTTTTTATTGGAAACATTTTTTTTTCTTTGACATGGTGGAGCACAACCATTTGAAACTCCAGTTCCAGGAGATCTGAGGCCCTCTTCTGACCTCCATAAACACCAGGCATGCACATGGTAACAGACACATACATGCAGGCAAAACACCCATGCACGTAAGATAAAATAAATAAACCTGAAAATAGGCCGGGCATGGCGATGGTCCACGTCTTCTACCTCAGCATTCATGAGATAAAGGAGACAGGAATTCAAGACCAGCTAGAGCATCATAGTGAGTTCAAAGCCAGCCTGAGCTACATCATGAGGCCAAGGGCCACAGGGCGGTGGTGACATGTGACTTTAAACTCAGCAAAGGGGAAGCAGAGGCAGGTGGGTCTCTGTGAGTTCAAGGCCAGCCTGGTCTACAGAGTGAATTCCAGGATAGCCAGGGCTACACAGAGAAATCTTGTCTTGAAAAACCTAACACACACACACACACAGCCAAGGGCTGGAGATAGTTTGTCTAGCATTTGCAAGTGTGCAAGTGCCTGGGGTGCCCCTAAGGCACCACTGAAAAATGAAGAGCATATCCATGTGTGGTCTCCATAGCTGTCTATCCTGTGGTCAGGTATGTATATTGTCTATTCAAAGATGTTGTGCTGGCATGCGCCATGTCCCACATGACTCTTCCTACTCAGTCACCACCTCCCTGTCACTTTGTTCTTCTCAGACACTCCCCGATGTGCCTATAGTTTTCCTTTGGCTCAGTGAACATAATCCTGTACAACTTTCCAGTGTGGACCCAGGATATGGACTATGGCATATCATGTTGTCGCATTATAGGAAAGAGATGGTATGGGTAAGCTGGGCAAAGAGGGTTACGGAGAGCTTCCTAAAGGGACTGGTACAAACATGACACAGGAATTCAGGAAGCCAGGACTAGCCGACCATGTCACTAGGTCTGAAGAGAGAGAGTTCTGGTCACAAGGTGAGAGAGAGAGTCCACAGGTGATTCACAGCTCCTTCAGGAGTCCTGTGAGTGCTGGCCTAGGTAACAGCCACCCTGAGGTGACCCCACTGGGGCAAATCAAGGCAACAGGTACTCGCCTCTCATCTCTTGCCAGGGCTCCCTGCTAAGGATCCCAATAGGAAGCCAAAGGGACACCAACAGCAGCTGAGATAGTCATGCAGGTCAGAGAGGAAGTGTAGGGTAGATGCAGAGGACACTCCAGAGACCCCCTGCATGGCAGGACTTCTTGCAGCAAGGGGGTGGGCTGCCAAGTTCTCTGCTTTGTCTCTTCTGTACCTTACTAATGTGTCATGGCAACAGTCACATCTTTGTATGCTATCGTCTTCGTTACTCCTATTTTTATGAGCATGGATGTTTTGCCTGCCTATACATCTGTGTATCATGTGTGTGCCTGGCACCCAAGAAGGCAAGGAAGTGTTGGAGTCCCTGGAACTGGAAGTATAGGTGGTTGTGAACCACCATGTGTGTGCTGGGAACCAAACCCAGGTCCCCTTTGAGAGCAGCCAATGCTCTTTTAATCACTGGGCATGAGGCAAGCTGCTGCTGGGCATGATGGTGCATACCTTTAATTCCAGCACTTTGGAGGCAGAGACAGGTGGATCTCTGTGACAGCCTGGTCTATAGAGCAAGTTCCAGGACACCCAGGGCTTTTATACAGAGAAACCCTGACTCAAAAAACAAAAAAACACCTTAACCACTGAGCCATCACTGCAGCCCTTGTACAATACATTCTCAAAGAGCTTGTATAGCTAGCTCTCTTCTCTCCCTCACAATTTGTCGTGCTATAAACAGAATATAAATTATTGCATCACCAGATATTCACTTACATTAATGTTTAACTGTAGTCACATTTCTTCTGTTTCCTTCCTTCCTTCCTTTCTCTTTCTTTCTTTCTTTCTTTCTTTCTTTCTTTCTTTCTTTATCTCTCTCTCTCTTTCTTTCTCTCTCTCTCTTTCTTTCTTCCTTCCTTTCTTTCTTTCTTCCTTTCTTCTTTCTTTCTCTCGTTCTTTCAGATGGGATCTTATTCTATGGCCTTGGATAATCTGGAGCAAGTTCTTGCTTTGTAGCTCAGGCTGTCCTTCAACTTATGGAAATCTTCCTGACTCAGCTCCTTGAAAATTGAGACTACAGCTGTGCATCACCACACCTGACCCTGAGCTAGCTTTTCCTATTCTTAACATGACTGGATACCATTTTGCAGCAGGAGGCTATGGAAATCATGTAACACAGTGACTCAGTTTTATTCCCAGGCAAAACAGGAAGAGAGCAAGGAAGAGAGAGAAAAAGAAAAGGAGGGAGGGAGGAAGGGAAAGAAAAGAAAAAGAAATGCTGTAACAGCTGGGTAGTGGTGCACACCTTTAATCTCGGCATTCAGGAGGCAGAGGCAGGCAGATCTTTGTGAGTTTGAGGCCAGCCCAGTCTACAGAGTGAGTTTACAGAACAACTAGCCCAGAGAAACCCTGTCTCAAAAAAAACAAAAACAAAAACAAAACCAAGACAAAACAAACAAACAAAAAAACAAGTGTACATGTGTATGGGCCAGAGAAATGGCTCAGCATTTAAGAGTACTGGTTCTTCCAGAGGACCCAGGTTCAGTCCCTACCATCTGCACCATAGCTTACAATTGTCTGTAACTTCGGTTCCAGGGGACGCAACTCTTACACAAACATATGTACAAGGAAACAAATAAAAATAAATTTAAGATTAAAAAACAAACCAAACAAAAGGCAGCACTGGTTGCTCTTCCAGAGGACCTGGGTTTGATTGCAGCATCCACATGGTGACTCGCAGTTGTCTGTGACTCCAGAGCCAGGCCATTTGGCCTCTGTGGCCAGTGCACGTCCACAGTGCACAAATGTGCACAAACAGGCCAAGATGTTCATGCACATTAGGCGAACCGGCCAGACAGCCCAGGGGATAAAGATCCTCTCCACCAAGCCTGGCAACTTGAATTTGATCCCTAGTGCAAGTGGTGGAAGAGAGAGCCACCTTGCACAAGCTATACGCTGACCTCCACGTGCACCTTGTGGAATGCAGGCCCTACCCCACCTGTCCCCTCCCTCAAACCACAAATAAATACACAAAATAAAAAAATGCTTCAGAAGTTTATGTTCATTGAACAATGCAGGAGAATAAAAGTCAAACCATGGAATAGATGAGGAGTATTTATAACTCATATTTGATAATATCCAGAATGTGTAAATAACTCCTGTAATACAACAACAACAATACACACACACACTAAAGCTGTTCAACATGAGGGAAATACAAATCAAAATCACAATTAAAATATTACCTGTTACACCCATCAGAATATGTTATGTATCTTTTGCCACAAATGAAAAGATGTTCAAAGTTGGAAAGAACTTGAGAGATCATTTTGCCTAAACCTTTTATGTATAGAGTGGAAAACTCAGTCCACAACTGTTACTTTACTCATACTGATGAGTCCAGGGGGAACTTCCATCTTGTCCAGCTCTGCCGTGATAACTGACCGTGTCCATTTGAACGGGGCCACAGTGCCCGGGTGTGTGGTCAGTCAGACACTACCCCAAACATTTCTGCGAAATGTATATGGATGAGATTAGCATTTAATGGGGACCTTGAGCAAAACAGATTGCCAAGAGCCCCAAGCTGGGACAGGCCAGAAAGGCTGGCCTCCCAGAGAGGGAGGAAATGAGACTTCCCCCTCTTTCTTCCACCTCCTACACAGAAGAGCCCTAAGTCTTGGATCAGACTCTGGCTTCCTATAAAACAGTAGCCAAGAACGTTTGGGGAATAACTGTAAATGTTTTGAATATAGATGAAGTATCAACATTAGACAATCATAGATAATCTTATTTATCTACATTTTCAGGTTCAAGGTGATGTGGCGTTCTTATGCTGTAAATGCATGTACTGAAATACTTAAAGCAGACTGGATTATCATGATGCCTTTAAACAGACTTTTAAAGTTGACACACACCTGTGATTCCCAGAACTCTGGAGGCTGAGGCAGGATGATCTAATCCAACCTTAGCTACATACACACAGTGTGGAT
Source organism: Mus musculus (assembly GCF_000001635.26). Taxonomy (NCBI): domain Eukaryota; kingdom Metazoa; phylum Chordata; class Mammalia; order Rodentia; family Muridae; genus Mus; species Mus musculus. The sequence continues at coordinate 32,195,355 of NC_000082.6, forward strand.
TACAGGTCAGCCTGGGCTACAAGAGGAGACTTACACAAAGAAATGGGTATTAAAGTAAGAGTAGGCTCGCCTGTCCCCTAGGGCACCTGGCACACAGAAGAAAGTGTTGGCTACTAAGGTAGATAGCTATGGTTATGATTAATGGCTGGGTTACACTACCACACACACCCGAAAGGAAGGGCCTGTTGGGAGCCGCGCCCACATTCGCCGTTACAAGATGGCGCTGACAGCTGTGTTCTAAGTGGTAAACAAATAATCTGCGCATGTGCCAAGGGTATCTTATGACTACTTGTGCTCTGCCTTCCCCGTGACGTCAACTCGGCCGATGGGCTGCAGCCAATCAGGGAGTGACACGTCCGAGGCGAAGGAGAATGCTCCTTAAGAGGGACGGGGTTTCGTTTTCTCTCTCTCTTGCTTCTTGCTCTCTTGCTTCCTGCACCCTGGCTCCTGAAGATGTAAGAATAAAGCTTTGCCGCAGAAGATTCTGGTCTGTGGTGTTCTTCCTGGCCGGTCGTGAGAACGCGTCTAATAACAATTGGTGCCGAATTCCGGGACGAGAAAAAACTCGGGACTGGCGCAAGGAAGATCCCTCATTCCAGAACCAGAACTGCGGGTCGCGGTAATAAAGGTTCCCGTAAAGCAGACTGTTAAGAAGGATTCAACTACATGAATTCAGAACTTTTCAGCTGGGGAACGGTGGATACCAGTAAGTATAGCTTTACGAGGTACGCCTGGCCTTGAACTTTCTAACGAAATTCAAGACAGTCTATCAGAAGTAAAGTGGGGAATAGCTTTACAAGGTACGCCTGGTCTTGAACTTTCTAACGAAATTCAAGACAGTCTATCAGAAGTAAAGTGGGAAATGGCTTTACAAGGTATATTTGGCCTTGAATTTTTTCTGGTGTTAGGAGCCCTTTTGTTCCTTTTCACATGTTATCAAGTGATTAAGATAGGGCTGAAAATTCTAGAGGAAATTCAGGACAAGCTATCAGAAGTAAAGCGGGGAGAGAGAGTAGGAGCAAAGAGAAAATATGGTTCACAAAATAAGTATACAGGCCTTTCCAAGGGTCTTGAACCTGAGGAAAAGTTTAGGTCAGGTAAGAATACCTGGGGAGAGATTAGAAGGAAGGAGAAGGAAAAAGAAAAGAAAAAAGATCAATCAGCGGAGGCTTCTAAGAGAAGGAGCCTATACTCATCACTAGATGAGCTCAAGGAGCCAGTTTTTAGTAGTTCTGAATCAAATGAAAAGGCTATTAGGGCCTGGAAGGCGCTCTCCCGAGCAGGTGAAGCCACTGGACAATAATGACAGAGGCAGGCTCTTGCAGCCTACAAGGTCTTATTGTCTACCCTGGAGTTGTAGATCAGAATTGTAAAGGGGAACTTCAGGTTCTCTGTTCTTGTCCTCAAGTTGTCTTTTCTATATCACAAAGGGACAGAATAGCTCAACTAATAATAATTTTGCCAAGCCTACATGGCTGTTTTTTCTTCTTCTGGTATTCCTTGAGCTGCCAGAGGGATTGGTTCTACTGAAAGTGATTCTGATTACTTAATAATGCCTTTAGATTGTTGTCAAATTTTATCTACTCACGTAGGGGTAAACCCTCGTGGCGTCAGGCCATTACAGGTCTGACAGATGGATGTCACGCATATTTCCTCCTTTGAGAGAAATCAATATTTACATGTTTAGATAAGAAGAGATCACCTCCATACCTTAAATGATTTTCAAAAGCTGTTGGGAGATATTAATTGGCTCAGACCTTTTTTAAAGATTCCTTCCGCTGAGTTAAGGCCTTTGTTTAGTATTTTAGAAGGAGATCCTCATATCTCCTCCCCTAGGACTCTTACTCTAGCTGCTAACCAGGCCTTACAAAAAGTGGAAAAGGCCTTACAGAATGCACAATTACAACGTATTGAGGATTCGCAGCCTTTCAGTTTGTGTGTCTTTAAGACAGCACAATTGCCAACTGCAGTTTTGTGGCAGAATGGGCCATTGTTGTGGATCCATCCAAACGTATCCCCAGCTAAAATAATAGATTGGTATCCTGATGCAATTGCACAGCTTGCCCTTAAAGGCCTAAAAGCAGCAATCACCCACTTTGGGCAAAGTCCATATCTTTTAATTGTACCTTATACCGCTGCACAGGTTCAAACCTTGGCAGCCACATCTAATGATTGGGCAGTTTTAGTTACCTCCTTTTCAGGAAAAATAGATAACCATTATCCAAAGCATCCAATCTTACAGTTTGCCCAAAATCAATCTGTTGTGTTTCCACAAATAACAGTAAGAAACCCACTTAAAAATGGGATTGTGGTATATACTGATGGATCAAAAACTGGCATAGGTGCCTATGTGGCTAATGGTAAAGTGGTATCCAAACAATATAATGAAAATTCACCTCAAGTGGTAGAATGTTTAGTGGTCTTAGAAGTTTTAAAAACCTTTTTAGAACCCCTTAATATTGTGTCAGATTCCTGTTATGTGGTAAATGCAGTAAATCTTTTAGAAGTGGCTGGAGTGATTAAGCCTTCCAGTAGAGTTGCCAATATTTTTCAGCAGATACAATTAGTTTTGTTATCTAGAAGATCTCCTGTTTATATTACTCATGTTAGAGCCCATTCAGGCCTACCTGGCCCCATGGCTCTGGGAAATGATTTGGCAGATAAGGCCACTAAAGTGGTGGCTGCTGCCCTATCATCCCCGGTAGAGGCTGCAAGAAATTTTCATAACAATTTTCATGTGACGGCTGAAACATTACGCAGTCGTTTCTCCTTGACAAGAAAAGAAGCCCGTGACATTGTTACTCAATGTCAAAGCTGCTGTGAGTTCTTGCCAGTTCCTCATGTGGGAATTAACCCACGCGGTATTCGACCTCTACAGGTCTGGCAAATGGATGTTACACATGTTTCTTCCTTTGGAAAACTTCAATATCTCCATGTGTCCATTGACACATGTTCTGGCATCATGTTTGCTTCTCCGTTAACCGGAGAAAAAGCCTCACATGTGATTCAACATTGTCTTGAGGCATGGAGTGCTTGGGGGAAACCCAGACTCCTTAAGACTGATAATGGACCAGCTTATACGTCTCAAAAATTCCAGCAGTTCTGCCGTCAGATGGACGTAACCCACCTGACTGGACTTCCATACAACCCTCAAGGACAGGGTATTGTTGAGCGTGCGCATCGCACCCTCAAAGCCTATCTTATAAAACAGAAGAGGGGAATTGAAGAGACTGTACCCCGAGCACCAAGAGTGTCGGTGTCTTTGGCACTCTTTACACTCAATTTTTTAAATATTGATGTTCATGGCCATACTGCGGCTGAACGTCATTGTTCAGAGCCAGATAGGCCCAATGAGATGGTTAAATGGAAAAATGTCCTTGATAATAAATGGTATGGCCCGGATCCTATTTTGATAAGATCCAGGGGAGCTATCTGTGTTTTCCCACAGAATGAAGACAACCCATTTTGGTTACCAGAAAGACTCACCCGAAAAATCCAGACTGACCAAGGGAATACTAATGTCCCTCGTCTTGGTGATGTCCAGGGCGTCAATAATAAAGAGAGAGCAGCGTTGGGGGATAATGTCGACATTTCCACTCCCAATGACGGTGATGTATAATGCTCAAGTATTCTCCTGCTTTTTTACCACTAACTGGGAACTGGGTTTAGCCTTAATTCAGACAGCCTTGGCTCTGTCTGGACAGGTCCAGACGACTGACACCATTAACACTTTGTCAGCCTCAGTGACTACAGTCATAGATAAACAGGCCTCAGCTAATGTCAAGATACAGGGAGGTCTCATGCTGGTTAATCAACTCATAGATCTTGTCCAGATACAACTAGATGTATTATGACAAATAACTCAGCAGGGATGTGAACAAAAGTTTCCGGGATTGTGTGTTATTTCCATTCAGTATGTTAAATTTACTAGGGCAGCTAAATTGTCAAAAGGTCTTTTTCAGTATATGTTACAGAATTGGATGGCTGAATTTGAACAGATCCTTCGGGAATTGAGACTTCAGGTCAACTCCACGCGCTTGGACCTGTCCCTGACCAAAGGATTACCCAATTGGATCTCCTCAGCATTTTCTTTCTTTAAAAAATGGGTGGGATTAATATTATTTGGAGATACACTTTGCTGTGGATTAGTGTTGCTTCTTTGATTGGTCTGTAAGCTTAAGGCCCAAACTAGGAGAGACAAGGTGGTTATTGCCCAGGCGCTTGCAGGACTAGAACATGGAGCTTCCCCTGATATATCTATGCTTAGGCAATAGGTCGCTGGCCACTCAGCTCTTATATCCCACGAGGCTAGTCTCATTGCACGGGATAGAGTGAGTGTGCTTCAGCAGCCCGAGAGAGTTGCAAGGCTAAGCACTGCAATGGAAAGGCTCTGCGGCATATATGAGCCTATTCTAGGGAGACATGTCATCTTTCATGAAGGTTCAGTGTCCTAGTTCCCTTCCCCCAGGCAAAACGACACGGGAACAGGTCAGGGTTGCTCTGGGTAAAAGCCTGTAAGCCTAAGAGCTAATCCTGTACATGGCTCCTTTACCTACACACTGGGGATTTGACCTCTATCTCCACTCTCATTAATATGGGTGGCCTATTTGCTCTTATTAAAAGGATAGGGGGAGATGTTGGGAGCCGCGCCCACATTCGCCGTTACAAGATGGCGCTGACAGCTGTGTTCTAAGTGGTAAACAAATAATCTGCGCATGTGCCAAGGGTATCTTATGACTACTTGTGCTCTGCCTTCCCCGTGACGTCAACTCGGCCGATGGGCTGCAGCCAATCAGGGAGTGACACGTCCGAGGCGAAGGAGAATGCTCCTTAAGAGGGACGGGGTTTCGTTTTCTCTCTCTCTTGCTTCTTGCTCTCTTGCTTCCTGCACCCTGGCTCCTGAAGATGTAAGAATAAAGCTTTGCCGCAGAAGATTCTGGTCTGTGGTGTTCTTCCTGGCCGGTCGTGAGAACGCGTCTAATAACAAGGGCCCTCAGATCTTTGTTCTCATTTCCTTCCTGCACAGCCCCCCTTCCTGACTCCCCTTCCGGTTTGTAAGTTTCGGAGAAACTCTTGCTTTCAAGGGGCTTCCTCAGGGGGTGAACTAGAAACAGGAGACTCCAGAGCTGTCCCACGGGACCACTGCAGGCAGACTACAGGGTAACACAAGGCCAAATGATCTTCAGGGGGAGCGGCAAAATCCCATCTCTGGAAATGTCAACTGCACCGAGGAGAAGGATCGTCCGGAGTGCACTGGAGCAAGGAGGAGGGTTTCACGACCCCTAAAGCCCTTTGTAACCCCAGATGCCATCCCCCAGATGAAAACAGTGAAGCCAGAGGTGGTGAGGAAATGGAGATGCCAAAAGAGAGGCAGATGGGGAGGGGGGTCCCCGCAGAGTTCTCTTCTGCTTTCCGGTTTCCCTGGAGGGCTGGCTCTAGCTTCTCTGCCTGCCTCTGTCAATTTCCATCAGTGTCCGATTTCACTTGATAAGGAAGCAGAGGGAGGGGGAGGGGGCCTCACCAGGCTCTGCAGGGAACAGTAATGGCCCTGAAGCAGAAACAGGTGCTCCCTTCCTCGATGTCAACGCTTCCGGCCCCATCCCGGGCCATACAATAACAGCGGGGAAATTAAATTTAACAGGAGAGAAAACACAAGCCTAATTAAAGCAAGGGTTGTTTTGAACTCTGCAAATATACCGTGTAAAGCGGACAAAGAACCCCGGCCAGCCTATTTCCGAGTTCCAGAGAAGAAAGAACAATACAGTCAGGTCAACAAGCCGGGGGCCCTAGGGCCCCGTTGTCCTGGACAGGATATAAAGATGAATAGCTTCTTTTCTTACCCTCAAAATACTCCCAGGCTCCAACTGCACCAGAAAGCTAAACAACAAATGATAAGGAAATGTGCACTATAAAACATGCTTCGATCTGCGTTACCAGAAGACGATATGGAATCTCCCTGGAAATTGCAAGTAAACAGACTATATCCCAGATCCGTCGCATTCTCCCAGGGTGGTTCAGAGGCAGCTTTACAGAGCCCTACAGAAACGGTCTAAAACCTGTGTCCCTCGTCCCTCTTTGGTTCAGTCTAGAGCCAGTTTTAAAAGTAGGTCTCCCTCCCTCTCTCCTCCCTGAGGCGTATTCTCTCTGTGTAGCCCTGGCTGTCCTGGAATTCATTCTGTAGACCAGGCTGGCCTAGAACTCAGAAATCTGCCTGCCTCTACCTCCAGTGTGCTGGAAATAGGGACGTGTACCACAACAGCCTAGCTAGAAATGGTTACACATGAAACCATCTTCCATTAGCGCCTTAGTCTAGTACCTCAGTCATGTGAGGGGTTGGGACTGTGTTGTTACAATTCATTCACAGACCAGAGGCTGAGGTTCAGAAAGGGCCAGTGACTTCCCTGAAATCCAGCAGGTAAAATCATGCAAGAGACTGGTGACTTAGGCACTCTCTTGAGAGATCGTATTCTCCACAAAGCCTCTGCTGTGACATTGGTGTGGAAAGGTTATTTAGGGTGCTGTGCCTGTAGGTTTTGGTGAAAAAAACCAGAAGGTCCTAGAATCACATTTTCCGGGGATCTTTGCAGAATTCTTCATTACCTCTGTTTTGATACCCAACTACGCATGTCCTGTTCCCAGGCAACTTCCCTGTGGCATCCATGTGTGTACAATGCTACATGCCTGACTGCAGGTAGAGTCCTTGCCCTCCTACCCTGTCAACCAAAGATCCAGCAAGTGAATGAGAAGCATGGAGACATGAGAAACAGAAGCCCTTGCCTTCCAGGTGGTTGGAGGTAAATATGATGGATCTAGGTGAAACGTGCTCGTTCATGCTGTGTCTCTAAGTTCCATGGAGACTGGATGGTAATTATATGGATGGATTGATCCATAACCCTGACAGTCAGGGAAAAATGGAGAAAATATCAAAAGTGAATGATGTCAACTTGATAATGCAGAATTCACCCGGGGAAACACACATGACTTTGGGGGATGATCTTGATTGCCTTAGTGGAAATGGGAAGTTCTGCCCACTGCGGGCAGCATCATTCCCCAGGCAGGAGAAAGCGAGCTGATCACCAGCATGTGCACATTCCTTGTCTCTACGACAGTGGATGAATGTGACCACTGCCCTCAAGCTCACGAGGTTTTGAAATCCCTGCTGTGACCCCTTCTCTCTTAGGTTGCTTTTGCCAGGTCATCTTTATAGCAAGAGGAAAAGAAACTATCACAGAAGGGAAGAGGGGCAGCAAGAGAGAAGCTAGAACTTTCTTGGCCGAAAATTATAATGAATTAGGTAAAAACCAAAGAATAAAAAGCCAGGTCCTCAAAGGCATTGAGCCAATCCTCCTCCTTCAGAAGACTTCCTTGCGTTTGGCAGAAGACCTATGGACGGAACTCACCACAGGGTGTGGGTTAGACTGGGAAGTGGAACTGAGGAACTAGTTAGCTTTTGTCACTTCACGGGGTTTCCTCCTGCAAGCTCCTCCCTGCGGATTACCCCTGGCACCCCAACCTACCCCATCCTCAAATGTGTTGCTGCTGCCCCCTGCTGGATGAACCCTGTCAGACCCCCCACACACACACACACAACCCCTACTGGAAGGCCGCCATTTTCCACATGCAGGCAGGAGCTGTAGGAGGCAGGCAGGCAGTAAAATAGTATTTAAACATAGCCAGAGACCAAAATAAATCCGTTCTGGAAAAGGTCTGAAACCTCTGGCTAGTAATCAATATACAAGCTTGTGAAAGAGGGAGAGCAAGAGCGAATGGGGGCAGAAAGCCACCTGGAGGGGGAGGCATGAAGGCCTCAACTGTCTGCCTTGTGCCCTGGATCCATCTGAAGTAAACTCCCCTCCCCAAAGACAGTGTTATACGCTCAGGGAGGTTTGCAAAGACTACATGGCTAAGAGAACACCTTTCAAGCTCTTCAGTGGCCCTTTCTTCCCTCTTATTCCAGAGATCCAGACTTAGCCATTACCTTCCATGTTAGCCTTGCTTCACATGCCTCCCCATCTCCCAGCCGTTGTTCCCGTTCAACTGACCTTTTCACAGTGCCCACGTTCTCCCTCCTCGCCCCACTGTCACTCTAGCATCTATGTTCTCTCCTACTCACACCCCAACACTTAACAATCTATTAATAGCATCTCTGTGTGTGTGTGTATATGTGCATATAGAGATGAAACAAAACTGAACAAAAATGAAATAACAGAAATGTATATAGAGAGATGGATAGATATAGATATATATAGAGAGAAGGTTTCTCTGTGTAGCTCTGGTTGTCTTGAAATTTACTCTTAGACTGGCCTCAGACTCACAGAGATCCACCTGCCTCTGCCTCCAGAGAGCTGGGATTAACAGGTGTGCACCACTGTGCCTGGCCAGAAGAGATAAATTACTTAAACCAATAATTTCTTCATTGTATTTTGTATCTTTTGAATTTTGAACTATGTAACCATAACTCATATTCAAAAAATAAAATCATTTTTTGTTTAGTTTTTTTTTAAAAGATAGGGTCTCATATAGCCTAGGCTGGCCTCAGATTTGATATGCAGGCAAGAATAACTATCCTTGAACTCCTGATCATCCTGCCTCCACTCACAAGTTCTGGGATTAGAGGTATCCATCACCAAGACCAAGGCAGTTCGGGGAGCAAGCCCAAGGCTTCCTGCACAGGCAATCACCTTTTCACCAACTGAGGCATGCCTCCAGCCCTTATTGGTTTGCTTTTAATCAGAAGTAGATGAGAAATCTTGGAAACATAACATATATAGTAATTTAAAATAATCAGTGGACAGAATAAACTCTGCTTTAAACATGAACTGTGAACTAGAACATGGTAAAGGAGCCGAGTATGGTATCACATGCCTTTAACCCTAGCACTCAACAAACAGGTGGGCAGAGCTCTGAAAGTTCAAGGCCAGCCTGATCTACATCTACATGAGGAGTTTCAGGATAGACAGGGCTACAGAGAAAGATCTTTTCTCAAAACAAACAAACAAACAAAAATACAAATTAAATAGCTGTACACTCCAAAAGGACCCTATTACCCTACAATATATAATCACAGCTCAATGCCAGAAAGACAAGCCACCCACTTTAATAGCAGGAATGATTTTAAACAGACTTATTTTATTTGGTTTTTTTGAGACAGGGTTTCTCTATATAGTCCTGGCTGACCTGGAACTCACTCTATGTAGACCAGGCTGGCCTCGAACTCACAGAAGATCCACCTGCCTCTGCCTCCCTAGTGCTGGGATTAAAGGTATTCGATACAAAACAGGCATTTTAAATATACTCTAAAGCATTACAAAATCCATATTCAGTGTCACTTGTAAAGATGCCTAGAATTATAAAGAGAGAAGAGGATGGGAAGAAGAGAGATGGGAGGGAGAGGAATAGGTAAGGATACAGAAAGATGGACACCCTCCTGCTCCAATGGAGGGATGGGCCTGCTGTGGAAAACGCTATTCTCATAGACTTATTGTGTAGCCTACTAATGCTCCTCCTAAATAACTCTACTCAAAAATTTTAAAACATTTAACTATAGTTATGCAAAGCTGTATATAACTTCGTAGCAGTACTGTTGATAATATCAAAATTTGTAACCAGGGGGCTGAAAAGATGGCTGAGAATGGAATCTGGGCACCACAGACTGGATCTGGCTCGGGGCTGGGAGGAAGAGGGACTCTGGTTAGTCCTGCAGGGGGAGTTCTTGGCTTGGCTTGGCTTGGTGGCTGGGAGTGCAGAGAGGCCTTCTACTGGAGTTTAAATAGCAGCTCTGAAGGCAAAGGGCATCTCTGTGGCTCCCTATGGCAGATCTCGATGAAAAGAGGCAGTCCATGGTTTTAAGGCATTTATTGTCATGGCAGAAAGTGTATGTGTAAAACTGTACCCCACTTTTCAGGGTGGGCCTGAGGTTAAATACCTTTTGCAGGGAGGAGTATCTGGGGAGGCAAGCTTATTGGCTAAGCTCTCCAGGCCTTTAGGAACTTCATTAAAATGGAAATCTGTTTTGAGACTATGTGACGACAGATCATGTCCTCTGCATGTGAGGGGCTTGGGGCGTTGTTCTTAACGCGACTGATGGCCACAAATCTATGGGGGTATTCCAAAAAAAAAAAAAAAAAAAAAAAAAAACCATAAATTTTTGTAAGGCAGTGGTGGAGCACACCTTTAATTCCAGCACTTGGGAGGCAGATTTCTGAGTTTGAGGCCAGCTTGGTCTATGCAGTGAATTCCTGGACAACCATGGCTACTCTGAGAGACCCTGTCTCCAAAAAATAAGTAAATAAATCTTATTCCCAATTTAAAAACCGACAGTAATCAACTCAGATGCCATAAAGAAAGCAACTTTGGGGCTGGAGAGGTAGCTCAGTGGTTAAGAGCACTGGCTGCTCTTCCAGAGGTCCTGAGTTCAATTCCCAGCAACCATATGGTGGCTCACAACCATCTGTAATTGGATCTGATGCCCTTTTCTGGTGTGTCTGAAGGCAGCTACAGTCTACTCATATAAATAAAAATAAATAAATCTTTAAAAAAAAAAAAAGAAAGCAACTTTGCATTACTTACATGGAACTCCACTAGGCTGGTAATTCATCTCTTGTTCTCTGGAGGACAGAGTGACTCAAAGCTATACATTTGTGAAGACTGATCTGGGCACACTGGTCTCACATTGGCTTTCCTCTGGGGTTTAAAACTGTTCCTCGTGCCCTATCTGGAGATGTGATGTTCCTTCTGACCTGCTTGTGTAACGTATGTGGCTTAATCTGCTAGGCTCTTGCTGACCAGTAAACTTACATCCTGCTCTCTGTCCACACTGAAGGCAGTATTTTGCCACACCAGATACTGCTCCCTTATTTCTCAGTGTGTTCTACACTTAAATGGGAAGCTCTGTGCTACCTGGACCCTCGGACAGTATTACAGATACAAATAACAGCAATGACGAGGGATGAGAAGACATTTGTCATAAAGACATCAGAACTTCCCAGATCTATTCCTTTAACGTGTGCATTGATCTGCAGTTTATCTTTTTAATTTTCAGTAAGCTTGACAAGCTAAGTTTAAAATCTGTATGGAGGGAGGACTGTGACATGACTTTAATCTCAGTATTCAGGTGGCAGAGGCAGGTGGACCTCCCAAGACTATAGAGAGAGATGCTGTCTCCATCAATCAATCAATCAATCAATCAAATCTATATGCTGGAGCAAAAGGTTAAGAATAACCAGAGGAAGCTGGGCGTGGTAGCGCACACCTTTAATCCCAGCACTCGGGAGTCAGAGGCAGGCGGATTTCTGAGTTCGAGGCCAGCCTGGTCTACAAAGTGAGTTCCAGGATAGCCAGGGCTACACAAAGAAACCCTGTCTCGGGGAAAAAAAAAAAAAAAAGGAAAAGCAAGCAAGCAAGCTGAGCAAGCCAGGGGAAGCAAGCTGGTAAGTAACATCCTTCCATGGCTTCTGCATCAGCTCCTGCTTCCTGACCTGCTTGAGTTCCAGTCCTGACTTCCTTTGGTGATGAACAGCAGTATGGAAGTGTAAGCTGAATAAACCCTTTCCTCCCCAACTTGCTTCTTGGTCATGATGTTTGTATAGGAGTAGAAACCCTGGCTAAGACAGACATATATGAAAGTAACATCTTTTTTTTTTTTAAGTATCACAATGTTTATTGATAGATACAAGTATATAAAATCAGGGCATGAGGGGCTGGTGAGATGGCTCAGTGGGTAAGAGCACCCGACTGCTCTTCCGAAGGTCCAGAGTTCAAATCCCAGCAACCACATGGTGGCTCACAACCATCCGTAATGAGATCTGACTCCCTCTTCTGGAGTGTCTGAAGACAGCTACAGTGTACTTACATATAATAAATAAATCTTTAAAAAAAAAAAAAAAAAAAAAAAAAAAAAAAAAAAAAATCAGGGCATGAACATGACTTGATAAATTAAGTAGATTTAATTTCAATACTATAATAAGAGGGACCAATTCAAATTCTCACCATTTGTTTCACACCCACAAAAACCACTTCAAGGGCATTGAAAGTAACATCTTGATATACAGAAAGTAAAATAAATGAAATATTTTTTTAGAAAAATTGATTAACTTGCTTTTTCCAAAATCTGGACTGAGTCAGACACGAGGCGAATGCATCTGGAATCCCAACACTCAGGAAGCTGAAGCAGGAAAGTCCAGAATTCCAGGCCAGCAAGACTTTGGCCCAAACCTGGCAAGTGTGAAGGAGGGATTGCCCCTTGATAGAGGAAGCAGGAACTACTCTAACAACCAGGCTGGGCTACTGTGGTAACTTGAAGGAGACTATTTCCCCCAACATCACCACCAGGCTCATGGACTTGGGTGCCCGTTGGTGATGCTGTGTGGGAGGTTATGGAACGTTCAGGGCTCCGAGCCTGGCTGGAGGCAATGTGTCCCTAGCCATGGCTTTGAGAGTTTATCACTGTGGTTTACCTGAGAACCCCACCTCCACCCCAGTGGTCTTTGAGGTTTCAAAGCCTCACGCCATTCCCAAAGCTCCGATTCTGCTTGGTGTTTGTGGTTCCACTCCAGTTTCTGCTGCCACGGATTTTATATGTTCCTGCCGCCGGTGCCTTATAGCCTAGTTCCTTGGACTTACGGTCTGTTCCTGGAGATGGTGTCTGTGTAAGACTGGAGAGTCTTAGCTTACTGGGGACTCCCTAAGTGAACGACGCAGAGCCAGGAATCAATGCAAAAAAGCAAGAGGAATTTATTATCCCAACTCGTTGGGGTCGCCCAGCACATGGAGAGAGAGAATACACGCAGCCCATCCCGCGAGCCTTTATACAGTTCTCCAGGCAGCAGCCATTAGGCACAATGTGATTGGCAGAACAGTGTGACTTTTAAACTGATTGATCTATAGAGAATGAGGTAGGTGGTAGAATGTGTCTATCCCTATCCGCAGGTGGCCAGTCCCTTCTCCCTGTGGTCTGAGGGATGTAATTAGTCCCTCCCTTCCAGAGGAGAGGGGTGCCTAGGTTCTTTATGACCTTTTGCTTCCAGGAGGGGAGGGGTCCGGTGAAATTTTCTGAAGTTCCTGAGCTGAGCTCTTCATCTTATGGCCTTCTTTTCAAAATCAGGCCTGGTCCTTAAATGGAGACAAATGTGTGTTATATTGTCCTTTCCATGCCTGCTGCCTGCTGCCATGTGTTCCTGCTATGATAGACTCTTCTCCCTCAGGAACTGTAAGGCAAATGAACCCTTCCTTCTATAAGTTGGCTTAGTTGTAGTGTTATATCACAACAGAAAAGCAAACTAACACAATACCTTGCCTGGCTTCCAGTTCATTCTCCACTTGATGCTTCCTATGTGTGGCTGACATGTAATCTCTCTTAGTGTCCTGGTCCGGTTGCCTGCTGCCTGCTGCCTGCTGCCTGCTGCCTGCTGCCTGCTGCCTGCTGCCTGCTGCCTGCTGCCTGCTGCCTGTGGCCATGCCTCCATCACCATCAGACTCTCCCTCTGGAACCTTAAGCTGAAATGAACTTTTGCTTCTGTAATCTGCTTTGAGTCATGGTGTTTTCCTCGCCGAAACAAAAAAGCAACTGATAGAGGTAGCAAGTTAGAAACCTACACACACACACACACACACACACACACACACACAAAATGTTTAAGCACTTTTTTTCTTTATGTTACACATAGGGATGAGAAGCCACCAGGTGCCTCTTACGCATTTGGTGGCCTGTGGTGCAAAGTGTCACAGTGCTGTCAGCTGAAAACATGCCCAGGGTCAAGAGGCTGCCATTTAATACATCCCACAAGGCCTGAGGTGTGATTCAGACTCAAACCGGTTGTCAGCTAGATGATATTTGGAAATGTCTTTCAGGCAGCCCAGCAGGGAGTTGGCTGTTCCAGGGCTGCAAAACTATAATGTACAGGATGCCCTTTGGGTCAGTGGGTTGTTTCTAAACCATTTCTCAGTTCAGAAAGGTGAAACATTCATCACAAAGCCAGATGCTCTCTGATCCCATCAAACTCCTCTATAAATGTACAAAGCAACAGACTAGTCAGTCATCCCTCTCCTTGTACACAGCGTGCAGCATGGCTAACTGCACACAGCCTAGGCACTGGTCCATAAAGAATGCATCTTCTTGTGCCTCTGGTGCATGCCTGAACTGAAAGAAAATTAAAATCCAAGGTCCATGACTCATGTGGCTTGCTATTTAGGAGGCATTTTTGGGCCTAGAGCAAAGAACACAAGCTGTAAAGTCTTCCCAGGAACCAACTAGCCATAAAGATAGGGAAGACATACAAGAATGTCCGGATTGGCCCAGCGCCTCCCTATCTCCCTCCCTTCTGACATGGGTTAAATGTTCACCAGATGCTCTGCTGTTACCTCAATGTTCACGTACAGTTTGCTGATGCTTAAACTGTCCAATTGTGTGAAGCAGCGCCAATTCTTCCCCTGCCCCGACTCTTTTCCTATACAAACCCCTAGCTTCTGAGCCTCGTGGTCGACACCTCCGTCTCCAGCGTAAGATATGTGTCAGCCCAGAGCTCCGTCATTAAACTACCTCGTGTGTTTGCATCAAGATGGTTTCTCGTGATTCTTTGGGTGTACGCTATCTCGTGACTCAGGTGGGTCTTCCCACAGAGGTCTTTCAGAACCTTTACAACACCTGTCCTCACCCCTTGCTTCATAAACAGAACTATTGCTAGCGGGGGACAGGGGAACTGCTTGAGTATTATGATGAACAACTTTACTTTTAAGTGTATGTGTGTGTGTGTGTGTGTGTGTGTGTGAGAGAGAGAGAGAGAGAGAGAGAGAGAGAGAGAGAGAGAGAAAGAGAGAGAAATGCCATGTGTATGTGGGTCCCCCCTTGGATACCAGAAGAGCATGTTGGATGCCCTGGAGCTGGAGCTACAGGTAATTGTGAGCTACCAGCCCCAGGCGCTGGGAATTTAAATGGAGTGAGTTCTATATAACTACAGCAACTGTGCTTATCTACTGAGCCTTCTAGCCAGCCCCGCCCTGGTTTTATGTATAGTAACAAAAACTTGAAACAACCTAAATGGTGATCAATGGAAAAACAGGTGGCATGTATGTGGTATGTATTGGTATTGGTGTTGGTATGTTGTATGATGGTGACAGTGTATTTGTATGATGGTGGAGAGGAATGATTTAACAATGCTATTTGTTCTATAAGTAAGTCACAAGACTGTTACAGAATAACGTCAGCATCATTATAGCACATACACGCAGCCATGTAATTTACTGATGAGGACATGCTAAGAAATATACCATTAAGTGATTTCATCACTGTGTGGCTATGATAGGGTATACTTATACAAACCAACCACGGGCCATAGCTATATACTATATAGCCCTTTCTTCCTAAGCTAACAACTTGTTCAGCCTGTTACTGTATGGAACTTACCACTGGAGTACAATGGTAAGCACTCGTACATCTAAATGTATCTAAACATAGTACAATAAAAGTTCTGGTGAAGAGAGTGTCTCGCTCTCTTATAATCTTTGGAGCCACATTATGCATGTTGTCATTTTGTGGCTCATGCTGTGCATACACATGGTGGTTTGGTAATACACAAAACCTTTCTTTATGGGGTCATTCCTATGTAAAAAAGCATAAAACCAGACACAGTAATGACAAGAGTCACACTCTGGAGAGGGAGGGGGAGGACTGGAATCCCAGGCTCAGGGACCACAGGCTGCAACTGTATTAGCAAGCAGTGCCTTGCATTTGAGTTATCTGAGACAAGTGTGTAAAACTATAAGATGTCTCAAAGCTGAACGGGGGCAAATGGGTATGTGCTGTCGCTCTCTTTATGCTTCTGTTTCAATTATGTCAAGATTGGCATGTGTATGGCCCTGAGTTCAGTGCCAGCAACACAAAGAACTAGTTATTTAAAGTGTGTGTGTCTCTCTATGTGTTTCTCTCTCTGTTTCTGTGTGTCTCTCTCTGTATGTGTCTGTATGTGTGTGTCTCTGTGTGTGTGCCTCTGTGTGTATCTGTGTCTCTGTATGTGTCTGTGACTCTGTGACTCTGTGTGTGTCTGTGTTTGTGTGTCTCCGTATGTCTGTGTGTGTGTCTGTATCTTTGTGTGTGTGTGTATGTGTGTGTGTGTCTGTGTCTCTAGGCATGTGTATCTGTGTTTCTAGGTGTGTGTGTCTGTGTGTGACTGTGTATGTCTGTGTATGTGCCTCTGTCTATGTCTCTCTCTCTCTGTGTATGTATGTCTCTGTGTGTGTATGTATGTGTCTGTATGTCTCTGTCTGTGTCTCTGTGTGTATGTCTCTGTGTGTGTGTCTGTATCTCTAGATGTGTGTGTCTGTATCTCTGGGTGGGTGGGTATGTCGTGTTTGTGTGTCTCTGTGTATGTGTATCTATGTCTCTAGGTATGTCTATGTGTGTTTTGTGTGTCTGTACATGTCTGTGTGTGCTCTGTCTCTGTGTGTGTGTCTGTATCTGTGTGTCTGTTTGTGTGTCTGTCTCTGTGTATATGTGTCTGTGTTTGTGTGTGTGTGTCTGTCTGTGTCTGTGTGTGTATCTGTATCTCTGGGGGGGTCTGTGTTTGTGTGTCTGTCTCTGTGTATATGTGTCTGTGTTTGTGTGTGTGTCTGTGTTTGTGTGTGTCTGTATCTCTGTGTGTGTCTGTCTCTGTGTATATGTGTCTGTGTTTGTATATGTGTTGTGTCTGTGTGTCTCTGTATCTGTGTGTGTGCCTGTGTTTGTGTGTCTGTCTCTGTGTGTATGTGTCTGTATTTGTGTGTGTGTATGTGCTTGTGTGTGTCTGTGCTTGTGTGTGTCTGTGTGTGTGTCTGTATCTCTGTGTGTGTGTCTGTCTCTGTATATGTGTCTGTGTTTGTATGTGTGTGTGTGTCTGTATCTGTGTGTGTGTCTGTTTCTGTGTATATGTGTCTGTGTTTGTATGTGTGTGTGTTTCTGTGTGTGTGTGTGTCTGTATCTCTGTGTGTGCCTGTGTTTGTGTGTCTGTCTCTGTGTGTATGTGTCTGTGTTTGTGTGTGTGTGTCTGTGTTTGTGTGTATGTGTCTGTCGTGTTTGTGTATCTGTCTGTGTGTGTGTGCATGCATCTGTGCAGGTGCATGAGCCCCATAGCACATGGATGGAGGTCAGAAGTCAACTCTGACTACCCTGTAGAGTAAGCTTATCCAGGGATAAGCTCAGGTTGTGAGGCCTGAATGGGGCTCCTCCATCCACTTGGCCATCTTGCCAGCCCCTAAACACTTAAAAGGACAATCATAGACTTAGCAGGGCAGAAAGAAAAAAGAAAATGAAGCAAATATTTGCAGTATGTGTTGGAGGGATGGACACCTGTGGGAACTGAACCAAGGAGTAACAGAGGAGTCCCAAGGAGGCAAGAAAATGGCTTGGAACTTGCTTGGAAGACAGAAAAACACCTGGTGATGGTTGTAACATTTGGGACATGAACATCACCTGCAACCAGAAAAATAGAAACCAGAGCTGGAGAGACGGCTCAGAACTTCAGAAGACTTGTTCTTGCAGAGAACTGTGTTCCACTCTGAGCACATCCATGGTGGCTCACAATGGCTTCCAGGGGCTCTTGTCCCCACTCTGACCTCCTTGGGAACCAGGAGTGCACATAATACACAAACATACATGCAGGCAAGACACCCGCCACATAGTGTAAATAAACTTTAAAAAATGAAAATACATAATAGACTATCTGGAAACTTAGGTGAGAAATAAATGGCTGTAAATTCAGATGTTACTTAGAAGAATAAAACATGGAACAAAATTGATCAATTGCTATTAACAAATTTGCAAATCCAAATTTACTTTGCATGTTGACACGGGTTGAAATATTATTTTCCCCTTTGAGGTTTTACTCGGGTTGAAATATTATTTTCCCCTTTGAGGTTTTACTCAAATGACACCTCCTCCACGAAGCCACTTGGATTGAATCCCTGCCCCACTCCAATTTTCCCACCCCAGAGCATTTGCCCACAGTCTCCTGAGCCCCTCATTCTTTCTCTGTCCTATTACAACTTCGTAGATAGGCCTTGGCATCCTAGACACAGGCTTGCTTGCCTTTGTCTGCTGGAAGGTGTAACACTCATGGAAGGTGCTTGGTAAGAATATAAAAGGAGAGACTTTTTTTTTAAAGATTTATTTATTATTATTATATCTAAGTACACTGTAGCTGTCTTCAGATGCACCAGAAGAGGGCATCAGATCTCATTACAGATGGTTGTGAGCCACCATGTGGTTGCTGGGATTTTAACTCAGGACCTTCAGAAGAGCAGTCGGTGCTCTTAACTACTGAGCCATCTCTCCAGCACCCCCCCCCTTTTTCTTTTAAGATTTATTTATTTATTTTAAGCATATGAGTACACTGTAGCTGTTTTCAGACACACCAGAAGAGGGCATCTGATCCCATTACAGATGGTTGTGAGCCACCATGTGGTTGCTGGGAATTGAACTCAGGACCTCTAGAAGAGCAGTCAGTGCTCTTACCTGCTGAGCCATCTCTCCACCCAAGGAGAGACCTTATTGAAGAGAGAAGCAGATAACTGGATGTGACTGGCTGGTCCATCCTGCAGTACTAGCCTGCGGTTCCATTGTGCTGTCTGCTGCTATGACAAATGCCAGGAACAGAAGCACCTTGGGGCAGAAAGGGTTTATTTCAGCTTACAGGTAAAGTCCACCACAGGGTGAAGCCAGGGCAGGAGCTCAAGGCAGGAACCTGGAAGCAGAAACTGAAGCAGGCACCTGAGAACTGCTGCTTACTGGATTGCTTCTTCCAGCTTTCTCAGCCTGCTTTCTTATACAGCCTAGAACCATTTGCACAGGGGTAGCATCACCCACAATGAGTGGGCCCCCCTGCATCAATTAGCAGTGAAGAAAATGCCTTACACACATGCTCATAGGTCCACCTGATAGAGGCTGAGTTTCACCTGAGGATCTCCTCTTGCCAGGTTTGTCAAGTTGACAACCAACTGCTGCTAATTCTGGCTTGGCTGGGCTGTGCAAGTTTGCCACCTCAGATTCAGTCCTCTGAGTCACATGCTCTGTCAGTTTCTGTCACTAGGCTCAGCCTCAGCCCCAAGTATCTTCTAGGATGCTGATGTGCTATCAAGCAGTCATTTTAAGAAGCAAGCATTGAGGAAAAATTATGCCTCAGCAGCTGGATTCAGGCTCAGCTCTAGGTCTGAGCAGGAGCAGATAGAGATGGCTGGATGTGGACTAGGAGCCCAGAATCAGGATTTCACACAAGAAAGCCTGAGGTACCTAGAGTCAGGCTGTTGAGGATTGGTCTGGACCAGCAAGGAATCAGGCTGCACTTTAAGGTTGCTACATCAGTGAATAAAAATAAAATAAAATAAAATAAAATGAATGTCCTTTCACCTCACCTTTATCAGTGTGGCTGTTAAACAAACAAACAAGCAAAAAACCAACAACAAAACAGAAAACATCAAGTATCTTCTAGGATGCAGAGCAATTTGAATCCCTGGGGCACTGTTGCTGGAAGTGTACAGTTGTGCAACCACTTTAGAAAACGGGATGGCAGTTCTTCAAAAAGTTAAATATAGAGCTCCATGGAGCGCGGCCACTCTGTTTCTGGGAAACGGTAGGAAGAGTCTTGAAGTGGTGTGCAGACACCCAGCTCACAGCCACATTATTTGCAACAGTCAAAAAAAAACGGGAGCGCCGATGTCCGGGGGCGGGGAATGAACCAGGCACGCAGTAGCATTATTCACAGTAGCCAAAACGGGGGAGCACCCACATCCAAGGAGGTGAAGATGAAAATGTGGTGCATAAGGCACTATTTATTACTCATCTCAAACAGAAAGAAAGGCTGGGGTGCCCCTGTTGGTAAAGTGCTGGTCCTGTGAGTGTAAAGACCTCCAGAACGCACAGAGAACTGCTGGGCTTGGAGTTGCATGCTTATAATCCTAGAGTTGGGAAAGCAGAGACAGGAGGAGCCCTAGAGCGTGCTAGCCAGGTAATCCAGGGGTTTTGAGCCAATGAGAGACCCTGTCTCTCAGGATCCGGACAGGCTTCCTGAAGATGACACCTGGGTCCTCTGCCCCCGCCCACCTACACACACCGTTTTTGGTTTTGGTTTTGGTTTTTTAAGGGAAGGAAATTCTAACACATCCTATGAGAAGATGAACCTTGGGAACTTTATGCCGTGCAAAATAAGCCAGTTAACAAAAGACAGAGGCTTTGTGATTCCTTGCACATAAAGCATGTAGACAAGAAAGGAGAACGCAGTTGGACGTGGTGGTGCACGCCTTAAATCCCAGCACTCTGGAGCCAGAGGCAGGCGGGTTTCTGAGTTCGAGGCTAGCCTGGTCTACAAAGTGAGTTCCAGGACAGCCAAGGCAACACAGAGAAACCCTGTCTCGAAAAACCAGTTTAAAAATTTAAAAAAAAAAGGAGAACGCCAGCGATCATAGGATGGGAGAAGGCAGGGGTTCCTTTAATTTCCTTATGTACTTTTTTTTTTAAGTTTTCTTTCCTTTCAGTTTTGCAAGATGAAAGAGTTCAGGAGGTGGGATTGGGGGGATGGGATGACTGCATGCCTTATGAATGTATTAAATCTTACTAACATGTATGGCCAAAAGGGATTAAGACATTAAATTATATGTTTCATGTATTTTATCACACACACACACACACACACAAAATATGGGGGGAAAACCCCAGGATTACAAGGCTGGAGAGATGACTCACTGGTTAAGAGCACTGAATGCTCTTTTGTAGGACTTGGGTTTGAGTTCCAGTACCACACGGTGGTTCACAATTGCCTACAATTCCATTTCATACTCTTTCTGGCCTCTGAGGGAATGGCACACAAGTGGTGGGCAGACCCGTGGAGACGAAATAGCATACATTTTTTAAAAGTAACAAATCTTTTTTAAAACTCATACAGGATGAGCAGTAAAGCTTGAATTTCAGACAAACAATATTCCTCAGCATCGTTACATCTCATGCAACACTGGAGACATACATATATTAAAATAGTCCTCATGTATCTGAAATTTCCTTGGGCATTGTCTAGTTATTTGGCAACCCAGACACTGGTCATGGTTACGTTATGTTTGTTTTTGTGTTTTTGAGGAATGGTTCACAGACATGAAGAGAGAAACTGAGAGGGAGTCACCCAGATCAGAGCGTACCTCCTGGGCGGGGATACATTCTATTTCCACCTGTCTCTCCAGCCTGGTGAGACATGAGTAGCCACCTCAGCACCACTGGGTCGATGTCTCTGACAGCACTCACCTTGTAAGATGTGCACTGACTGACATACCTGCCTCAACCTTGGATGGTAAGTGACTGAATTTCTAAGTCAGAGAATCTGGTTATCAACACGGCCTGGGGAATTTAAAGCTGGGTGACTTTGGTAATTCACGTCTCTTGAATTGAGTTCCTCCTGCTCCTATACAATGGCACTACCAGTAACATACTGTGATAAATGAGATGGTGTGGGTAAAGCACATAGTGGGTGCCCAGGAATATGAAGTGCAATGACTTTGAGGACATAGAAGGCAGGTACCTGTTGCTATAACTACCAGAATCATCTATGATCCAGGAAGGCGCTGTTGGGTAGATAAATGGACCAAGGGAGGACATGTGCTCTGTGTGACTCTGTATGGATCCTAATGCTCCATCCTGGCTGTTAGCCAGGGCTCTGGTGGTGGCATAAGACCTCATTCACACAGTTTCCACTGCCAGCCTCTGAGGTGGCCTGAAAGAGAAATGTAAGGGAGATAAGCTCCTGAATTGCCTTGTGCTTTGCTACAGCAGTGTGTCCTCATGAGCAAGACAGCATGGAAAAGACTTTCATCTCACAAGGTCCCTAAGTCGCAGAATTGCAGTAAGGATGTCAGCACAGAAGGCCAGGGAACTGGAGACACAAATAGGCACATGAGACCCCACAGACTTCCCTTAAGAGCATCTTTCCACCTCTAAACTTGTGGCTCAAACTCAAGGCAGTCCTCCTGCCTCAGCTTCCTTTGCGTGGGGATTATAGGCATAAGTGACCACACTGGGCTGTTTGATGTATATCAGATTGCCTAGACACATTATTATTTTTTGAAAGGATGAGTCTGTTTCAGTGTCTCTTACCTACCAATCCCCCATCTCCTCCCCAGTCTTCGATCACAGTGGCTTTCTAGATACTATGAACCTGCTCCCACCTCCATGTTTGGACTAATAAATTTCCTATCTTGGGCACTTAGCCTACCAGACTCCAATCTGACCCTGGGTTGATTTATTTTGTAGGAAAAACATTTGTGTGTGTGTGTCTCTGTGTATGTGTGTGTGTGAGAGAGAGAGAGACAGAAACAGAGAGACAGAGACAGAAACAGAGAGACAGAGAGAGACAGAGACAGAGAACTCAACTTCAACATGGTGCATGTTTGGGTTCTAGGGATTGAACTCAGATCCTTGGATTGGCAGCAACTACTTTACTGACTGACCCATCTTGCTCCCTTGCCCTGTTGATTTCTTGAATGGAGGAGAGATGTATGTAAGCATTTTGACCTGAAGAAGGAACAACACTTTTAAATTTTTATTTATTGATTTATTTATATTTATATTTATTTAATTTTATTTAATTTTATTTATTTAATTTTATTTATTTTATTTATTTATTTAAGCTATTTTTATTTATTTATTTATTTATTTATTTATTATTTATATGAATACACTGTAGCTTTCTTCAGATACCATTACAGATGATTGTGAACCACCATGTGGTTGCTGGGAATTGAACTCAGGACCTCTAGAAGAACAGTCAGTGCTCTTAACCACTGAGCTGTCTCACCAGCACAGGGAGCAATATATTTACATAATTACCCTCACCAATAACTGCAGCCCCAGTAGTACTCCAAGTTCCTGATAGCTTTCTGCTCCTTTGTTCAAGTCTCATATGAAGTCCAAATGCATCCCTGGCTTTGGGTTTGTTTTGAGATATGTGCCCCAGGCTGGCCTCAAACTTGCTGTGTAGCTGAGGATAGCCCTGAACTCCTAATCCTTCTGCCACCACACCCAGTTTTTATGGCTCTTGGAGTTGAAGCCAAAAAACTCAGCAGGATGCTCTGTGGGCTGCTGCAGAGAGTTTGAGCTCAGAGGTGCTGGGAGCCCCTGCTGTGCAAAGAGGCAGGCTGCTCAGAAAGCAGAGAGAGACAAATGGTAGACGCTGCTTGCCTCCTACAACCAGATAAATAAAAGATAGCAATAAATGGATAAGAATTGACTTAATTGCTTTAAAGAATAGAAGGGAGATACAGTAGTAATTGTTTGAGTGTTTTTAAGTACACATGAACTAAAGAAATCCAGGCCTTTGATCTCAAATGTAAGAAAGTTACAGAGTTAGAGAGGAAACACTATCTCAACAAATAATAATGAGATATTAATCTCCATAGAAAGGAGATTGAATGAAAACTGATTTAATTGTTTTTAAGGACAGAAAGGAGATATATGCTTTAAAGGAAAGTTGAAAATGTCCATGCCAGGGCAGGCAGCTGGGTTCTTTGTACATGGGCTACACGGGAATTCTGGGATTGCTTAGCCTGGTATGACAAATTAATAGCCTGGAAATAGAAGAAAATTTAATTGAAGTTAAATATATAGGAAAGGATGTTAATTCAAGTTATATAAAGAGGATATATATATATATATATATATATATATGTGTGTGTGTGTGTGTGTATGTGTGTGTGTGTGTGTATGTTAATATTAATCTCCATAGAAGGGAGAATTTACATATGCATAGATGAATAAATAAATTTCGGCCTTGATCTCACTTTTAAAAATTAATTGTGGCCAGGCGTGGTGGCGCACGCCTTTAATCCCAGCATTCAGGAGGCAGAGGCAGGCGGATTTCTGAGTTCGAGACCAGCCTGGTCTACAAAGTGAGTTGCAGGACAGCCAGGGATATACAGAGAGACCCAAAGAACCAAACGAAGAACCAAAAAAAAAAAAAATTAATTGTGTAAGAACAAGGCAGGGGATAGTGGAGGAGCACTGTGTCCATGGATAATGGTACTTGTTTAGATTGCTTTGATTGTTTTGAATTGTTTTGATTATCAATATGTGTGTGGTTATAAGTTTGGTGGTTATGATATTACAAATCTTCTGGGAGAGAAGTCAAAATAGAGCAGGTCTGAAGAGAAAGAAGACTGCTACAGTGAACCAATCTATACCTTTAAAGATTTTGGGTTACTGGACCAAGGACCATGCTATTTTGGGAGAGAGGCTCTGTATTTGGGTTAATAGGAAAGGAGGAAAGGTTTTGGGCCCTTTCCAGAGTGATATGGACCAAATGTGACCCCCTGAAGATCTTGACTACAGAAAAGAAAAATTTGAGAAAGTCAAACAGGACAGCTCCCTGCCTCCTAATGCTGTTTCTAGAAACTTGCTTCCAGAACATCTTCAGGAATAGCTGCTGATTCCTGATGGACTCGTTCCCCCAGCCTTTCAGACAGATCCAGTCAGAACTTCAGTCATGCCCTGAGCTTTCAAAGCATACAGAGACTGGAGAACAGATGCTAAAGCCGCCTTTCTTAAGTCTAACCAGTTTTCCCAATTTCCTATACCTTCCCACCCCTTGAAAACAATTATCACCCCAATTCAGCAGGACGAAGCCATGGAGAGTCATCCAGATTCTTTGGGTTGGGTGTCTGGTTATGGTTAATTTATAAATTATAGATAGGTTGTCATTTTAAGGGATAATTTGGAAATGGTCACAATTTTGAACAGGGAAGAACTATATGGGATGGATTACTAAATTTGTTCCTTTTTTTAGATTTATTTATTTATTGTATGTAAGTACACTGTAGCTGTTTTCAGACACCCAAGAAGAGGGCTTCTGATCTCATTACAGATGGTTGTGAGCCACCATGTGGCTACTGGGGCTTGAACTCAGGACCTTCGGAAGAGCAGTAAGGTTCTTAACCACTGAGCCATCTCTACAGCCCCTAAATTTATTCTTAAACCAAGCATTGTATAGCCATAATCTTACATTGGTAGAAATCTTTATAATTGATGAAAAAATTGAAGTTACAATTTCTTACATCGGTACAAAATTTATATATTGATACAAATTTAAGGTTTTTGTTGGTATAAATTTTTATATTGATACAAAATTTGAAATTAATATTGTTACTCTTAGATATGCATTGTGCCTATGCAATGCATTTAAGAATACAAGGCTTAAACCCAGTCCTTCTAAAGTTGCTATTACAAACTGTTTAGGATAATTAAGTAATACAAGTTAAGGGCTAGAGAGTAAACTCATGGTTATATTGGATTCTGAATTAATTATAATAAGATGCTTTCAATATTATTCAAATAGAAATAGCAAAGAGTAGTCAAGGTTTAACAGTTCAGATACACTTTATATAGATAGTCTTTAAAAGCATCAGACATCCACAGAATATGACATTTAAAGTCACTTCATTATTAATAAAAATTTTGACTAGGAGACGTGTCTAGTCCTGACAGCACTCCCTTCACGGTTCAAAGAAGATATTGAGCATCACAACCTCCATATAGAGTTGTTCCAGTTGTGGCAAAGTAGCCACTGGGCAAGAACTGCCCTAATTCATCTACAGACAGAAATACTGTCCAGGAAAGAACACAAAATGTGGGATAGTCAACAGCTTAACTCTGCCAAGACAGAGAAAGCTAGTCCTTCATATTCCTGCTTCACCTAACATCTGTCAGATGGTTCTGGGCCAGAAGGCTGAAGACTCATGCTCCAATGTTTTGGTAAATAGGTAACTGTCTAGGTAGTCAGCTATCTCTGCAAATTGGTTAAGTTTTGGAAACTATGTTTTTGTACGTCCCTTATATTCAGGTAGTATTTAATTTGTTCTTTAATCTCTGATGGCATTGAAGACTAGTTATAGTCTCATAATCAAACTTAAGTTGGTTCGCATTGAGGAAGATGATGATTTTCAGATGGTAATGAAAGTTAAAATCAAAACATAATTCAGGTATAGAATTGTAAACTCTTTTAGTTAGGCTAGATATTAGAGTAATTTACTTAAATTGACAAAATTGATAGACATTATTAGTGTATATCATACCTTATAGTTTACATAACTGTTAGAACTATGTTCAGTGTATATCTGAGAGAAAAGGCCTTTTAATGGACAAAAGAGGGGAGATGTTGTGGATTTGATTTAATGCTTATATTATGTTATTTGGGTTCCCAAAAAATTACACAAGAATTCTACAGGTAAGACACTGTGGGTCCCTGCCCCCCAGTTGGTTCTAATTGGTAAATAAAGTTGCTGGTAGCCAATGGCTGTGAGACAGAGGCAGGACTTTAGATTTCCTAGGCAGGGGAACCGAGGGAAGAAGGATTTAGTACCACCATGCAGGGAAGCAGAAGGATCGGGCTTGAGAGCTGCAGGAGAGAGAGTGTACAGTCATGTGAGAGCTGGGAAAAGAGACCCCCCTGGTTGGGTCTGGGGTAGCAAGGATGGAATATAGATTTTAAGTATTGGAGAGGAGGCGTTAGCAATGTGGAAGTTTGGGAGTGACCCAACCATTGAGCTGATTAAGGCATATTAGATATAAGGCTGCGTGTGTCTTTCATTCGCTAATCCAAAGCATTGAGGCTGGTATGAGGAACTTGAGTAGCTGCCACCGAGGAGATTAGAGTAGATTAATCAACTTCATCAACAGCTCACCCTGTAATGTCATTTGCCACCAAGCCTAAAGGCCTATGTCTGATCCCCAGAATCCACATAGAGGAAAAGACACAATCAACTTCTAAATGTTGTCCTCTGACCTGCACATGTATGTGAGGGACTTGCATGTGACTCACACACACAATAAAAAATAAATGTAAAAAATACTCAGCCCTTTGTCCCATCTCAGTGCATACATCAGGGGAATAGGCACTGAGTGATCAAATACCATGTCCAAGTAGTAACTAGTTTGCACTGGGGTTTGCATACCAACAGCCTTCATTCCAGAATCTACATCCTTAACAACTACACTGTGGATTTTACAAACACAGGGTTAGAAATACAACCCAGCAAGTGACACCCCCCCCCAGCAACCCTACATCACCCCTAAAGCTACTGGTGGTCTTTGTTTTAGTAGGTCACCAAATGTAACATCAAGATTCCCTCCAGAGTGAAAAAGCAAAATTGATAAAAATCTTACCACAGAACTGCCCCAACAAAGTGTCATAAAGTGGATGGCAAGAGTGTTATTGTGTCACTATTCTAAAACAAAAGCCCAGAGCACCTCCCACCTTCTGAGGGCTAGAAAAAGGAAGAGGAAATGAAAAGGCTCTCCCCTAGCTTCTGGGGGTGTTTTGGCTTCTGTTGGGTCACCCAGACCATGTTTTTATATTCTTATGGTATTCATATGTATTCTAGTTTTGCCTAAGTATCTTTTTTTCTTTTCTTTTCTTTTCTTTTCTTTTCTTTTCTTTTCTTTTCTTTTCTTTCTTTCTTTCTTTCTTTTTTCTTTTTTCTTTTTTTTTTTTTTTTTTTTTTTTGGTTTTTCGAGACAGGGTTTCTCTATATAGCCCTAGCTGTCCTGGAACTCACTTTGTAAACCAGGCTGGCCTCGAACTCAGAAATCTGCTGCCTCTGCCTCCTAAGTGCTGGGATTAAAGGCGTGTGCCACCACACTAGTATTTCCTTTTCAAAGGACATTGGCCATAGTAGACTAGAGAACCCTTCTATTCCAGTATAGCCTCATGTAATCTAATTGCATTAGAAATGGCCCTGTCCTCAAATGGATACATTCTGAAGTTTTTTGTAACCTGCGAGTTACAAATGTATGGGCTGGCGAGACTGCTCAGCAGTTAAGAGCACTTGCTGCTCTTGCAAAGCTTTGTTTCCCAGTACTCCATGGTGGTTCATAACCACCTGTAATTCCAGCTCTAGATCCAGTGCCCTCTTCTGACCTCTATGGCTCCTGTATACATGTGGTACACACACACACATACACAGTGAAATATTTTTAAATTTTAATGTCTAACATAATATCATTAGGTCGATCCCTTCCTTTAGCAATTTTCAACAATTAAATGCTCTTGTCAAGCAAGTGGATGTTTGCTTCTCAGATATGACCAGCAACAGCTGTAGCATCTTTTTTTTTTAAAGATTTACTTATTTTATGTGTATTAGTACACACCACTGTAGCTGTACAGATAGTTGTGAGCCTTCATCTGGTTGTTGGGAATTGAACTTAGGACCTCTGCTTGCTCTGGTTAACCCCACTCACTCTGGCCCAAAGATTTATTTATTATTATAAATAAGTACACTGTAGCTGTCTTCAGACATGCCAGAAGAGGGCATCAGATCTCATTATGGGTGGTTGTG
The DNA here is from genome assembly GCF_000001635.26 of Mus musculus. NCBI lineage: Eukaryota > Metazoa > Chordata > Mammalia > Rodentia > Muridae > Mus > Mus musculus. The sequence continues at coordinate 32,223,684 of NC_000082.6, forward strand.
AGCCACTATGTGGTTGCTGGGATTTGAACTCAGAACCTTCAGAAGAGCAGTCAGTGAACTTACCCACTGAGCCATCTCACCAGCCCCAGCTGCAGCATTTTAACTTTGGTTTAGCACCCAAAATTTATTGCTACCCTGCTTCAAGAAGGACCAACTTTAAGGTTCCTGAAAAAAATCTAGATGAGTTCCAGGACAGCTAGGGCTATACAGAGAAATCCTGTCTAGGGGAAAAAAATAATAAAAATAATATTGATTTCTGGCTGGGCAGTGGTGGCATACACCTTTAATCCCAACACTTGGGAGGCAGAGGCAGGAGGATTTCTGTGTTGGAGGCCAGCCTGGTCTACAGAGTGAGTTCCAGAACAGCCAGGGCTACACAGAGAAACCCTGTCTCGAAAAACAAACAAACAAACAAACAAAAAAAAGAATACTGACTTCTATCCAGGTGATGGTGGCACATGCCTTTGAATCCCAGCACTCGGAACACAGAGGTAGGCAGATCTCTGTGAGTCCAGGACAGCCAGGGCTATGTAGAAAACTCTGACATCTACATGACAGCAGAGTATATGAGGTGTTGTGACTACCTATATGGACCCTGTCTCCATGTGCCCTCAGCAAGGCAATCTATCTATCTATCTATCTATCTATCTATCTATCTATCTATCTATCTATCTATCTATCTATCTATCTATCCCTGAGTAAGTGAGCCATGGGGGATCCTGTGGAGGTCAGGGAACAACTTGTTGGCATTGGTTCTTTTTCTATGTGGGTGCCAAGGACCAAAGTCAGGTTGCCAGTCTTGGGGCAGTAACTATTTTGCCTGCTGAACTATCTCGACAACCTTTTTACATTTTTTTAAAATGTTGAACAAGAAAGGTTTAATGATACCATGACTACACATGTGCGACCAGCCAACACAGGTTAAAAACATGGAGCTGGAGAGATGGCTCATCAGGTAAGTGCATTTGCTGGCCAGGGTCCTAGCACCCACATGGTGGCTCACAACCATCTATATATAATTCTAGCCTCAGGGATCCAATGGCCTCTTCTGAGATTCTCAGACACCAGGTTTGCACATCATACACACACATACATGCAGGCAAAACCACTCATACACATAAAATAAATCTAAAAATTTTTAAAGAAAACCACATGCACACTCACTCACAACCAGTCAAAGCATGGAGAGTAAGTAGTTGTGAGTGCTTAGCTCTCAATAGAACATCCACATCAGCCTCCAGCCCAGCCCAAGGTATAAGGAGCACTGCAGAAGAGGGGCGGGCAGGAGGGGCTGGAGAGAGCCCAGTGGTTAAGAGCACTGGCTGCTTTTCCAGAGGTGCTGGATCCAGTTCCCGGCACCCATACTGCCGCTCACAACTGTCTACAACTCCAGTTCCTGGGGATACAATGCTCTCTTCTGGCCTCTCTGTAGAAACTAGGAACACAAAGGATGCATAGCTACACCTACAGACAAACTAGCCATTCACATAAACATAAATAAGTAAACACTCTAAAAGAAGAAATACCGTAAGTTGGAGGGTAGGGAGGGGCTGTGAACTGCTGTCTTTTGAGCATGAGGTGGCTGCTTGACTCATAACCTCACAGCAGATGTGATTACCTGCCCAGGATCAATTAGCATAGATGGGAGAAGGGCTCATTGATGCCTCTTGTGGGAACAAGTCATTTTTAACTTGGGATGCAGCCAGTGGTAGGTGGAGGGCTCCATGCCCATGCTTATATAGTCAGGACTCGATGGGAGAAAAAGAAAGAAAGGAGGAGGAAGAGGAAGAGGAAGAGGAAGAGGAAGGTTATGGTGGTGCATGACTGTAACCCTAGCACTTAGGAGGCAGAGGCAGGAGGATCCCTGTGAGTTTGAGCCCAGCCTGGTCTCCATTGTGAGGCTCCAAGACAGCCAGGACTACATAGATCCTGTCTTAACAAAACAAAACACCAGAGGAGGCATTGGGAGGAGGGGTATGCTGGGTAGCTTTGGGGGAACACTGGAGGGGGTAGTAAGGAGTAGCTATGATAAAAATGTATTGTTTACCTGTATGAAATTTTTTAAAAGGATATTGCACTAAGAATACGTGCACGTGGACCTGTTTAGTGTGCATAGGGGTTGCTACACAAGCCTGGAGATCTAAGTTCAACCCCCCCAACCCCCAACTCATGTAAAAGGAAAAAAAGAGAAAAACTCTCAAAAGTTGTCCTCTAACCAATGCCTATGCACCTGGCACAAAAGCCATCCCCTACATTATACGCACATATATAAACAGTATAAATAATAAATAATGAGTTGGGTGTCCAGGCTCTGCCAATGGATCGATCTGGTTTTAACTTCAATTAATTATATTTTTACTGATTTGTATAGATGTGTGTGTGTGTGTGTGTGTGTGTGTGTGTGTGTGTGTGTGTGTGTGTGTAGCTCAGAGGACAACTCTCAAGAGTTGTTTCTCTCTATACTACGTAGATGCTAGAGGACTTGGGTTTTAGGCCAAGCAGAAGAAAGTCCCACTATCTTTTATTTTTATTATTTACTTATTTTATGTATATGAGTACATTGTCACTGCCTTCAGACACCAGAAGAGGGCATTTGATCCCATTACAGATGGTTGTGAGCCACCATGTGGCTGCTGGGAGTTGAATTCAGGACCTCTGGAAGACCAGTTAGTGCTCTTAACCACTGAGCGATCTCTCCAGCCCCACTTCAAACTATCTTGCTCATCTATTTTAACTTTTTTTTTTGTCCTGAAAGGTGGTTTTCTGGTTCAAAGGCAAATTACCTGAAAACCTGTAAAAATACCAGTATGAATTTTTGAACCCATCCTCCCAATTGGCAGCATTTACCTGGCCATCTTTTAAAAGCATTGCCCAGTACATGGTATCGTGGTATCTTGTGATCAATGTATACATGGCAAAACTTACTTGAATCAATTAGTCTGTTTATCTATCTGGTCGAGGCTGACCTCAAACTTGTTACGTAGCTGAAGATGGCCATGAATTCGGTCTTCCTGCCTCCACCTCTTAAGTGCTGGATCACAGGTTTACCGGCAAAGCCAATGAGCAAAGTAAGTTCATCATAGCTTTTTAAAAACGTTTTTCTTTCTTGAACCAGGCTCTCACTATGGAGTCTCAGCCAGCCTGGAACTCAGAGATCTGCCTGCTTCTGCCTCCGGATTGCTGAGATCAAAGGTGTGCAACACCACAGCCAGGCTTTTTACGTTTATCTGGTATGTGCATGCATGTTCATGCTGTGGTGCACATGTGTGACGGTCAGGGATAACTTGGAGTCAGTTTTCTCCTTCCATTGTATGGATTCTGGGGAATAAACTCAAATCCTCAGGCTCAATGCCAAGAGCTCTTACCCCCGAGCCATCTCTGCCCCTACCAGCAGCCCCTTTAGTGGGTCTCCATTCACCATCTACCTCAACTACAAATTAGTTCCAACTACTTTTTGAATAGTTTTTCTTGACACATGTCTAAACTGAAATCACTACTACCTAGCTGTTACTCCCTTTTGCCTCCCTGTCATAATGAAGAGCCAGCTCTATTATTCTCAGCACACCATGGCAACAATGTCTTGCTCTTGGTGTACAAATCATGTCCACTGACCTTTTTATTTTTTTGGCATGTGTATAGGTAGATGTTCATGTGTGTGTGCATGTGTGTTGTTTGGCTAGATTTTTGTCAACTTGACATAAGCTAGAGTCTTTGGAGACAAGAACTCACAGTTAATGCCTCCATAAGATTTGCCTGTAGGTGTCTGTAGTGTATTTTATTAATGATTGATGTGGGTGGGTCTAGCTCACTGTGGGTTGTGACACCCGAGAGAGATAATCCTGAATGGTATAAGAAAGCAAGCTGAGTGGCCTACAGCAAGGCAGCAAAGTTCCTCCTGCCCCCAGGTTGCTGCCCTGGCTTCTCTTCATATTGAGACTATAAATTGTTTGGTCATGGTGTTTTCCATAGCAATAGAAACTGTAAGACAGCAGTGTAGGGGCTGGTGAGATGGCTCAGTGGTTAAGAGTACCAGTTGTTCTTCTGTAGGTCCTGAGTTCAAATCCCAGCACACATGGTGGCTCACAACCATCTATAATGAGATCTGACACCCTTTCTTGAAGGTGTCTGAAGGCAACTACAGTGTATTTACATATAATAAATAAATAAATAAACCTTAAAAAAAAAAAAAGATAGTAGTGTAGGCCAGAGTTCAACGTTGGGTGTCCTCTTTAGCTGTTTTCTACCTTGTTATCTGAGAAAAAGGAGTCCCACTGAATCTGGACCCCAATGGTTTGGCTAGACTGGCTGTCGGCCAGCAAGCCCAAGGGATCCCCCATCCTGTACTCGAAAGACCTGGAGTGACAGGTATGTGCCACCAAGTCCACCTTGTGGTGCTCCAGACTGCTTCCACAGCAAACACTACCAACCGAGCCATCTCCCCATCCTCTCAGAATACCTCAATACCTCTCTCCTTCACATCCTTAGCTACCTTAGTTATGTCTCAATCAGTTATGTTTTTGCAGGTGGAATAATCATAGGATTGTAGTGTGGATCATGCTGTGACCCTGACACAAACCTTTGTTTTTTCACGAGTCAGGAAAAGTCCAAAGTCCTTAGTTTGACAGCTAAAATCTGGCCTCAATATCTTGGTGCTATTATACTCTCTCACCACCTCTCCAGCAGGCCGTTTCCAGATATTACTTACACACTGCTTTGCAGCATAGACTGCCATCTGCCTAGAACAGTGAGCTACGCTTTCATCTCCTGAGACTCTTCTCTGATGTCATTCCATGTTTAGAGCATCCATTGTCTTCCACCACACAGGACCCCACGGGTAAGTCCATTAAGGCAGTGTTACCGGTCACCTTCACACAACTCTGGAGCAGCTGCAGAACAGACTGTTGTTTCTAGCTCTTCTCTAGTTATATTCATAGTAGCTGGCAAGAGCTACTATGGAATGAGCGCTACAAAATATTTAACCAGTATTGAATTAAATTTTCTGATTTATTTCTAAGTCCGAGTAAGTGGTTGATAGCAGGGTGGCTGGAGAGATCTTCCACAATGTGAGAGCTCAAGTATGGCCGCATAAAACACATAAGTGTGGGACTCATGACACTTCCGTATGTCAGCTGCAGAGTGCTCTTTGAAAGGGCAGACAGCACTCAGAGCTGTTTCTCAATGCTTTAGCCAGCCAGCCCCTCACCCTTCTGTAAGGGATCATGTGTGCATACCCTGACCACTCTGGGGACCTTGGCTAGAAATGACTATCACCCTTTGGCTTCTGAAGAGGACTGTCGCTGACAGTTTTCATTCCAATCTTAAAGCCTTTTCTCCTGCTATATATGGTGGCACATGTCTGTAATCCCAGTACTCTGAAAATTGGCAGCATGACATATCTAAGTTCCAGACCAGCCTGCTCCACTCCAGAGACCTTACTTCAAAAAACATAAAAAATGGTGACTCAGACAAAGACTGCATTTCCTGACACGTGCAGAGTCTAGACTTAACTGAACACTCGTATGACATCAAAGTAGAGAGTCTGGAGGGAGGACAGAGGTAGTGGGAAGGGTGTGACTTAAATGCATGATACATAGATGAAAGCAGAATAAACTATCATTCGTACAATGAAGGAACACAGAACACAGATTGGGAAACGAAGAAAGTCAGCCATGTTAAACAAAGCTGTCTAGCCTACTTCCATTATAATATGCTTAAAACTAAACTTCAGAAATTAGCCATTTATTATTTATTTATGGTACTGGAGATTTGAACCCAGGATCTTGTGCATGCTAGAAAGCACTCTGCATATACTTTGGTTTGTATATTTAGAAGTCATTACTCTTGATTCTTTTCCACAGAAAGTACATGAGCCCCTTCTTACTAGGCTTAAAGACTGGAAAGAGTGCACCCAAGATGCTGTTTGTATCAGGGAGAGACAGCAACAGTTACTTGCAGGGAATAAAGACCACAGTTCGAGTCAAGTATGTATTTAAAAACAAAACTAGGAAACATGCAAGGAAGGAGAGAGTCTGGAGGGGGAAGGGTGTCTGAGGGCAGGCATTTGGTTTGGACACGGACTGTTCCAACAATCATCAACACCTCAATTGTGGTAGCCTTGGCTTATGGAATCATTTTAATACTAATACTTTTGAAAACTCCTTAATTTCTGTCTCATCCAATTGTTATTTCTTGATTCAAAGATATATAAACTATGAAGTTAACTAACTTCTGTAAAGTTTGGGTCTTGGCTGTTTTTCATGCTTCCCAGTCATGCAGGGACTACCTGAGCACGGAGCCATTGCACATGCTCTGTTCCATCTGGATGTAAGCTGGAGAGTAAAAATGAGAGATGAACGAAATGGCTTGACATTCCGAAGTCAACAATGAGAAAAAATGGCAACTATGAAATGACATGGACTACCACAGAGTTCCTTGTATGAAGTTTTTAATGAATTATGAGCCAATGAACATTACAGAATTAAGCCTTAATATTTCTTCTTTCCTATGAAAACTTAGGTAATATAACCGCCTGTCTCAAGTAGGACAGAAGGCCATAGTGAATAAGAGTAATATTAATTAACATTTTGTTCCACCCCTGCATGCTTCCTTATGCATGACGTAAGAGATTCCTACAGCAACAACAAATTCAACGACACGTTTCCCTGGTCACGGTGGCTGCAGCTGGAATGTGACAGATGCTACACTTCTGCACCATTGTTCATCCATACCGCCACCACTCCCAGTGTTCTCTTGCGCCCTCTGCATCCCCGTGAGGCAATGAGTGGGGCAAGAACTTCCTACTTTGTAGGTGAGAAACTTCTAGGTCAAATTCGACACAACTGCTCTCAACCTTTGGTAGCATTCTGAAACCAGGGCATTTTTAAATCCTTATGGTCGGAACATATCCCAGTTCTGACACCAGGATCAGGATACGGACCCATCCACAGTACTTTTAAGCCACTCTGAGATCTGGCCATGTTTGAACAGCACTGACTCAGGTGACTCATACTCAGCTCAGGTACAACTGTGTCTTCCATGTGCTCTTTACGCACCACCAAGAGCACGACCTCCTTTAACACTCAGCAGTTTACCTTAATGATCTGGGCAGCCACTACTTATCTCACTAACAAGATTTCTAGTAAATAGATCAGGCTATAAATGAAGGTTCTCTGTTCTCTAGAGGCCTGTCCTGACTAGGAACACTCAAATCGTTGAGCTAAAATGGCTTGTTGTTCTGGGAATGGTAGCATTCCCTCTAATCCCAGTTTTGGGGAGGTTGACGCAGGGAGATCGCTGTGAGTTCAGCTTTTAAAAAAACCAAAATCAAAACAAGACACAGAAAGAGTGGGTTGGTGTTAAATTGTTAGACAATTATCCGACTCTAAGTTCAATGAGGAATGAATAACCATGTGATTTTGTTTTCCAGTCACCACCTTCAAAAACTTGTTGCAAATGAACATTTACCAACAACAAGACAAAAACAGAAGTTCTGAGTCAAACTCATGAGAACTTGAGGAACTGTAATACCCTGAAGATGCAGCGAGTAAGGACCACCCGCACCTTTTAACTAGTCAGTCTTCATCCTTACCCAGGTCTTTAATCAATTTTTAAGTGCCACCAAATTGAGTTGTTCTAGAGCAGAAAAACAAACAAAAAACCCACAAAAAACAAGAAAAACAAAACAATTCCTGGGCCAGCTATCTTCCCTAAAACGTTTAACATATAATTCCACTTTGTACAAGGTTTCTTCTTGATACAGATTATCAAAAAGAATCTTTAACAAATTTCTTTTTCAAGCAACATAGCAAATATACAATAAATACATGTAACCCTTTCAGGAGGCAACTACAGACCGTCCTGTGGCCAGTCTCCTGTTTCATAGCAGTTTTGACAAATTTAATTCTCAAGGACCCCAAGAACCCCAGCGAGTCACTCTCTGTCCCTAATTTTATTAGATTTAAAACAAAATATACATACAGCAATCATGTAAAAAGTACAAAGATTTTACTTGCCTTCATCAATTCTTATGTATCTAAACCATATTAATTATACTTTTATACAGAAAGACGTTTCTGTTCTAACAAAAGGAAAACAACCAACAACCACCTCAGCCCATGTGTTGAGTCACTCCAGAGAGTATTAGTGAGAAGGTTACGGGTCAGAATAGGAGCTGACGTTCACTCTTGCCAAGGAAGCTTTCATGGTGCTGCCAACCTGAAGGTTTCAGCCTTAAGTCCCATGGGGCAACACCTAGGTGACTAAGAACACTCCTAACCTGGGCTCAGGCTGGCACTGTCTCAGGTGGGTGAGTAAACATTTGATGACAGCCCCAGTGGAGACTTTGAGGCTTCGATTGTTGTATAATGTAAACAATATGAAATTAAAAATTCTTCATAACAGCTACAGCATTATAAAGTTAAGAAATGAGAGAATGGCTGACCATGTGTTTTCCTAGGGTTTATACTAACAGCGCTCACACTGAGTTCTGTAAGATCAGCTGAGACTGTTCTGTGTGGAGACCAGTTTTCTCAGAAGGCCAAAAACTAAGCCAGATGCCAAGAGGCACGTTCCTATCTATCACTTCTGAGTCAGCCTTGCTGGCATGTGCACAATGCTAAGTAGATCTGCTTCCCCAGGCGTTAACCATTGAGGAACCTTTATCATAATCCTGTTATAGCCATGGACTATAAGCCCAAAACACTATCAAATGAACCAGTACAACATGTCTCCTCTTCTTTTCTCTGTTACCCTACTATCCCCAAATGTCACTGTAATTTTGTACCATGTAGTGATTTTTAAGAAATTGAAGTAGAACAAAGCAATGCCTTTGTCCCCCCCCCCTTTTTATACAGTTTTTACACACATTATATATACAACTTTTAAAATAGCTGCACAATTTTATTTCTCATTGCTAGAGAAGTGCAGTCCAGGCAGACCATGCTTCTCAATATATTAAAAATATTAAATAAAACCCAGCCAGTTTCATACTTTCTAAGTCAAGCTGGCTAGAAATAAAGGGACTGGAGAAAGAACAGGCAGTTGTAAGATGGGACCGAGCCTTCTCCATCAACACTACATAAACCCTTGCGATTCCCTCCTATGGCATCTCTACACGCTCACCTTTAAGCTGGAAGTAACACACTGCTAACTTAGAGAAGACGCTGTGGCAACATGCATATGTCAACTGCCCACTCAACCAACTGCAACCCTGAGGATTTTCTGGCCCAGTGGAAAGAGGAAACGCTATGATCACTCTGTGGCAGAGCTGCTTCTCCAGTTCTCAACTTCACGTGTCTTCAGGATGTTTCTTGGGCATGCACACATGATACTATCACTTCATGGTTCTACTTTCCACAAGTAGATCTCTTCTCCACTCTTCTTCTTTCCAGAAAGTCACTGTCATCCATCCAGAGGTTTTCCAAGATAAACCAAAGTCACTTCTGTGTTGCCATATACTGCAGAGACAGCTGGGTATAAGCAGGCTTTTGGAAGTCCTCGAAAGGCAACCCCCAGGAACTCATACCCACGCTCAAAAGCTAAAGTCTTATCCTCCATGTCCAGGATGACTCGGATTCTCTCTCCTATCTGTAAATAGACATTACAAGGTTAGCAGGCTATCCAGCAAAGGCATGGCTAGAAGAAAGTGGATACAAATCAGGAAGTGGAAAACACACAGAGAACCTGTACCTTCTTGATGAAAGAACACACATTATTCTCCATACACATTTATTTTAACTTTGTTTCTTTTCTTTTTTTTTTTTCTTTTTGATTTTTTCAAGACCAGGTTTGCCTGTGTAGCCTTGGCTGTCCTGAAACTCAACTCTGTAGGGCAGACTGGCCCTGAATTCAGAGATCTGCCTGCTCTGCATCCTGTGTGCTGGAATGAAAGGTGTGTGCCTATGATACTGTGCCTGGCTTTAAAAATGAACAGCAACACTGACTGTTTAAACTGCAAACTCATTGCATCCAGCTGTTCTCCCATTTTAAAAACTGAAGCAGCAAGACTGGGTCATCTTTCTAGTTTGCATCCATAAAGAAGGGGTGCGTTGTATGCTGAAGACTGGGAAGTAGGACTGGCCATGGCCGCGTCTGACAGGCTGCTTGCCCAGCATGCATGACACTCCGGGTTCAACCCCAAGCACCACACAAGCTGGGAATGGTGCATAGTAGTGATCCTAGGGCCTGGATGGGAGGTGGAAGGAGGAAGATGGAGGTTTGAGTCATCACTGGCTACAGAGTGAGAGCAAAGCCAGCTAAGCTACATGAGCTCCTGTCTCCACAGGGAGGGGAAAGTAGTAAGTCCTAGATTTATAATTGAGATTTAACACTTCCTAATTATGGTAACTCCTGCTGTTGTCAGTAACTTTCCTTCATTTATTTTCTGTCACAAATGACCGCCAACATCGGCTTTTATCCACTCTTTGCCCAACGGAACCACTAACAAATTCAATCTCTTTCCAATGCCTATCGAACAGATGCAAACAGAACAATGCTCCAGCTCTATCTATCAGGCACCACTGCTTCTTATCCTAGAGTCCTATCCTCAGTCTCAGGGGTCAGCAGATTAAGATGCCACAACTAGTCCTGCTGACATTCACAAGTTTGGGTCACCTTGGAACCTACAGCACGTGTATTCAGAGTAAAGGAACTGGAAAGCACAAGTCTCCACGGTGTGGGTGTCAGTGGGTAAAATGCTCTCTGGAGACAGAGGCAGGTGGGTCTCTGAGTTTGAGGCTACCTTTGTCTACACAGCGAATTCTGAGACAGCCAGGGTTACATGGGGCTTCTCTGTCTCAAAAAAGAAAAAAAAAAGAAAGAAAGAAAAAGAAAAGTGGCTGGGAGAACAAGCAGATACCGTGGAAGGGAGCAAAAGAAGAGACGAGAGCGAGGATCCAAAGCTGAACACAAGCTCCACCCAAGCCCACTTGAGAGCACAGAGATGCTACACATGAAAGCTCCCCGGGAAGTGGACTGAGCGCAGAGGCAGAAGAGCAGAGCTGAAAGCTGCCGCCGCATACCACAGGGGCGGGAAGTTTACAGCCTTGAGTCCCAAGGTACTTGTCTTCCCTTACTAGAAAATCTGCATGGACAAAAGAATAAGGCAGTTTCTAGAAAAAGGAGGCCTGTCAGGGTTGTTAATACATCTTACCCACACAACCTACTTTTACTTCAAAAAGAAAAATCACTAGGCTAAAATAGGAAAAGTATGACTCTCAAAGTGGTGGGAAATCCAAAGAGACAGACTACCTGGACCTAGGCTTTCTAATTTGATAAAGAATTCAAAGTATTTATAGTTACTCTGTGTGTGTGCATGTGTGTGAGTGTGTGTGTGTGTGTGTGTGTGTGTAACTGTGAAATGCAGTTAAGACATTCTAAATATGTCCAAAGAATTAAATAAACAAGAAATCTCAGTAAGAGACATGGAGACAGAAAAAGAAACCAAATGGAACCAAAGCATACAGTAACCAGAACTCATCAGCCTGGTTCACCAGCAAACTGAGACGGTAAAATAAAGCTAGAGCAATAGAAACTATGCAATCAAAGAAGAGGAAGTGCCAAACAACCGAGGTGCACACCTTTAATTCCAGCACTCGGGAAGCAGAGGCTGGTGGGTATCTGTGAGTTCCAGCCCAGCCAGGAATATATAGTGAGCCCTGTCTCAAAAACAAACAAACAAACAAACAAACAAACAAACAACAATAACAAAAAGAGAAACAAGGCCTGCAGATGAGGAATAAAAGCATCATAAAATACAGGACACAAAGACACTATTAAGTTGTCTAACAATTATAGTATATGCAAATGAACTCAAGAGAGAGACTGTAAAATGTTGTTAAATAAAAAAGACTAAACCACCTGCTATTGAGGGGTCCCATTTTAATAACAGGATAGATGAAAGCAAAGGGCTGGAGGATGATCTGTAATTGTAGCCTATGAAAAGTTGGAGTGACTACATTAAAGTCAGACAATACAGACTCAAACACAGGAATATGGCAGAGTCCAAGGTCATTTATAATGGAAAACAATTCGAGCCCTTGAGTCTATGAAGCAAAAACTGATAGAACAAAAAGAAAAACAGACAAGCTAGAGAGCATAGTTGGAGACTTAAGTACTTTTCTCAGAGAAAGAATAAGTCAAAGTATTAACAACACAGACGACTTAAATCCTGTCATCTGGACTATTCGATCTAAGAACAGAATTTAAGTTGTTTTTAAGCACATATGGAACATTTATCAAAAGAGACAACACGTAGAGAATACAACTAGTTTGTATGTATTTCAAGACAGGACTTCTCCGGTTAGCCCTAGCTATCCCAGAACTTGCTTTGTAGACCAGACTGGCCTTGAACTCAAGAGATCCACCTGCCTCTGCCTCCCAAGTACTGGGATTAAAGGTGTGTGCCACCATTATCAGCTCAACTAGTGTGTATGTATATGTGTATGTATATGTGTATGTATATATATATACATATATATATATATAAAGATTTCTTTATTATTATATCTAAGTACATTGTAGTGTGGTTGCTGGGATTTGAACTCAGGACCTTCGGAAGAGCAGTCAGTGCTTTTAACCGCTGAGCCATCTCTCCAGCCCCTTAACCGCTGAGCCATCTCTCCAGCCCAAATATATTTTTAAAGTGGAAATAAAATTCAAAATGACCTCTGAAAACAAGGATGTAAGGATTTCCACTGCACCTGAAGGTAGTGATAAGACTTCATGTTCAATGATAAAACTACACACTCCTCTCTGTAGGACATACACAGAACCTAAACAGACAACAAAGAAATTATTTTATAAAAGAAAACCTCTAAGCTTTTACACTTCAGAAAATGGAGATATATTTTTGCCTTTTATATTAGTACACCAGAGCTGATAGTTTTATTATCATTATTTTTTTATATGTACGGGTGTTTTTGTTGAAGGTATGTCTAGCCATCACATGCATGGCAGTGCCTGTGGAGAAAAGTGCATCAGATCACTGGGAACTGGCGTTCTCTAGACTCCAGGTTGTGAGCTGCCATAGATGTTGGGACTTGGGACCTCAGGAAGAGCAGCTAGTGCTCTTAACCACTGAAGCATCTTGCCAGCCCCTAAAAGCATTATTGAAGCTAGAGATTTGAGCTACCTGTGGTTCCAAAATATATAAAATCTACATTTCCTCAAGACTTTGGGGGACTTTTTTGAGACAGGGTTTCTCTGTGTAGCCCTGGCTGTCCTGGAACTCACTCTGTAGACCAGCTGGCCTCGAACTCAGAAATCCGCCTGCCTCTGCCTCCTGAGTGCTGGGATTAAAGGCGTGCACCACCATGCCCATCGGGAGACCTTTTTTTAAAAGATATTTTTGTTTTGTTTTGTTTTGTTTTTTTAAAGATACAGTTACACTCTTCTTTAAAGGTATATTTATTTATTTATTTTTTATTTATATGAGTACTCTATAGCTGTCTTCAGACACACCAGAAGAGGGCATCAGATGCTATTACAGATGGTTGTGGGCCACCATGTGGTTGCTGGGAACTGAACTCAGGACCTCTGGAAGAGCAGTCATTGCTCTTAACCACTGAGTCATCTCTCCAGCCCAAAAAAGATATTTTTAAAATTTGTATGTATATGTGTATATCTGCAAATGTATGTTCTTTGGTCTTAGAGGCCCAAAAGAGAGAGTGTTATCCCCTAGAGCTGGAGATACAAGCAGTTGTGGGCTGCCCAAAGTAGGTGATAGGAGCTGAACTCTGGAAAAGCATCAATTCACCACTGAGCCAACTCTCAGCCCAAGTTTTGTAATCTTATTTAATTTTTGTTCTACATTCTGCTGAATCTACAATAATATGGCTTTAAGACACAATTTTGATTCTAGAGTCAAATTTTGTATAAGATATTAAGATGGAAGAATAGGGGATGCAGAGGTGGCTCAGCAGTTATAACACTGTCTGCTCAGGTAGTTCAATTCCCAGCACTCACTTATTGGCTGTCACATAATGTCACATAATGCCTGTAACTACAATTCTAGGAGATCTCAGTTCCTCTTCTAGCCTCTGGGACACCAGACATGCACAGACATAAATGCAGACAAAACATCAATACCCATAAAATAAAGTTTAAAAACAAAGTTAAGATATGAAAAAAAAAAAAAAAATGTAGCCGCTTGCCTGAACTTGTCTCTAGAGAAAACACTACTACCTCCAAGGACGCTGAATCCGAATTCATAAGAAGCACAGTAGTAGTCATGTATATGCACATGCATGCATTTGTTGTGATAAGGTGAGCAGCAAAACCAAACCAAACCAAGCCCCTGGATGTTTCATGACACAGCAAGGATGCCATCCATGCCATCGTGAACTTGAACCAATACACTGTACCCCCTGGCCTAATGAGGTCTGCTCCAGCACAGCATGCTTCTTTACTCAGTCTCCACAGCTGATGTGATGTTACGCCGACAGAGCTGACAGTGTTTCTGAGACTTGTCAACAGCAAAGCCCAAAATAGTTACTCTTTGGCCTGTACAGAGAAAGCTTGGCGACCTCCTCTCCAGAGCAAAGGAGGATTGCTCAAATATGTATTAAGAAATACTGACATGTAACATTCTATCGTATATTTTAAAAACTGCCAAAACAAAGACAAAAGCCTCTAGTGGCACGAACATTAAATCGTGCATGCTTTAAACAAGCTGAGGTGTGATGTGAGATGGCCCGTGCTGAGGAAGTGCCCTTCTCACCTGATACTTTGGTGCGTTGTTGCACTGTGGGAAGCTGCCGTTGACTTCCCCGTTATGTAGTAGATTATTGTCCACCAGATTCCAGCCCCAGCTCTGGTCGTCACTTCCCAGCAAGGCCACATAACCTTGGCACTGCATGGGGGCCCGTTTCGTAGCAATCCCAATCACTGCCACCGTGCCCAAAGGGCCCTCCCACCACACTTCCCAGGCGTGGCGGCCCTCACTGAAACCAATCTTGGTCCTTGCACCATCAGTGCTCTGAGCGATGGGGTTCCGATGTAATGTAAAACCATTCTTCTTGATATAGACATTCCTGGAGCAGTCATTCGTGCTGAAGGCATGTTGGAAAGCACGCACCTAAAAACACAAGAAACAGAACAGAAGAAGAAGAAACTTGATTTGTTTTTCCTAAATATTAAAATGCAGCAAGTTTAACGTGCTGGCTCACACTTGATCTCAGATCTCAGGACCCTCTGTGATGCTCAAACAGGGCTGAAAATTCAAGGCTAGCCTGAGCTATTTGGCAACTAAACCCCATCTCTCTCCCCTGCCCGAAATCAAAAAAACAAAACAAAACAAAAACAAAAAATCTGAGGCTTTCTGTTAACAAATAAGATTATAAACTTTTAAATAACACTATTTCCAAATAATGACTAAATTTTCTGGATGGGAAACTATCATTAGGTATTGCACCCTGTTAAAAATAACTCCCAGCTAGCACTAGGCATGGTAACACATACCTAACTACTCTAGATCACTTAAGCCAGGTTACAATGAACAAGGGATGCTTGTTCCTGTCCAAAGAAAGAGGAAATGGGGGTGGGGTGGGAGGTGGGTATAGGAGATTTTCAGAGGGGAAACTAGGAAAGGTGATAACATTTGAAATGTAAATAAAGAAAATATCTAATAAAAAAAGAAAAGAAAAAAAAACAAAAAAAAAAGAAGGCACTTAGTACAATTTCTACAAGTAAACGTAAAACATCAAAATGTACACGCAACTATCATTGCACTTTACAGATATTACTAAAATGTTTATGCATAAAATAACTGTAAATGGTAATTGGTTTGAAACAGCTAGAGGGAGAATGGAGCAAACATGAAGCCAGATCTGTCCTGAGTCAATGGTACAGCTTGGTGTGGACGGCATATGGAAATTCAGCACACTGCTTTCTTTCCTTTTATGTACACTTAAGTAATGCAGTTTCCATGTTGTCAATGCTGTGATTAAAAACAAGACTGATAGCCTAGTGTGGGACATGCTGTAATCACTGCTGGGGAAGAGGCAGGAGGAGCTGAAGTTCAAGGTTATCCATAGTTACATACCAAGTTTGAGGCCAGCCTGGACTATGTCAGGGCTGAGGTCACTGGAAGTGTTCTGGCCCAGCATATGCAAGAGGAAAATATATGTGTGTGTTTTATATTAAATATTATATAAACTCTCTCAGCTCCTTGGTTTCCTCACTAGGTATTACTCACACACTGACATCACCACTCTTTTTGTTCCAAGCCACATCCCCTACACAGCACTCAACCAACCAGAAGCCAGGCACTGTGGTGTATCACTTTAATCCCTGGAGGCAGGCAAAGGTAGGCAAATCTCTGAGTTCGAGGCCAACCTGGTCTACAGAGTGAGTTCTAGGACAGCCAGGGCTACACAGAGAAACTCTGTTGCAAAAAAAAAAAAAAAAAAAAAAAAAAAAAAAAAAAGCAAAAAATAAATAAATAAAATAAAACAAATTCAACCAGAGGACTTAAAAGGAGCAGCTATCAAGAGGATAGATTAGCTGGCCTTTCATAATTTTTTTTTGATATATTTTTTAATTAAAAGTGTTTTTTAAAAAAAGGATTTATTTATTTTATGTATGTGAGTACACTGTTACTGTCTTCAGGCACACCAGAAGAGGGCATCAGAGCCCATTACAGATGGTTGTCAGTCATCATGTGGTTGCTGGGAATTGAACTCAGGACCTCTGGAAGAGCAGTCAGTGCTGTTAATCGCTGAGCCATCTCTCCAGCACTCATGAAGTTTTTTAAAAAGTTCCTAACATGAAAACATTTTAAAAATAGCTCCTTTGTTCAAATAATGACAAATTCTCATCTTTTAAAAATATATAACTAGGGGCCAGGCATGGTGGCACATGCCTTTAATTCTAGCCCTTGGGAGGCAGAGGCTGGGAGATCTGTTTGAGGCCTGGCTGAAACACTGAGTAAGTTCCAGGAAAGCCAGGGCTACACAGAAGGGAGAAAATACAGATATATGTATATGTATTTACGCATGTGTATGTGGCTGGAGATATGGTTCACCAGTTAAAAGCACCGGATGCTCTTGTAGAAGACCTAGGAATAATTCCCAATACCCTGCAGACCTAGTTCCAGAGGACCTAACAGCCTCTTCTGGTCTCTGTTGGCACTGAATGCATGCAGAACACCCACACATAAAATAAATAAATCTGAAGGGAGAAAAGTGGGGGGGGGGGGCCGAGGCTACAGACCTAAAGGGCAACAGCATGCAGGTCACAGCCATAAGAGAGCCAGGGACCCAGTTACAATACCCAGCACTTTCCTGTCTCACTGTTGCTGGGCTGTGGAGTAAGTCCTTGTTTCAGGTATTGCTTCCACAAGGACAATGGACAAACAAAGCATTCTTGAGTTTTTTTCTATTTCTGTTTATATATTTTTTAAGTTATCTGTTGGTGTGGTATGGTGTGGGCAATCATAAAAGTAAACAAGGCAGAAAAATATCCATAAACAAGTATTTTCTAAATCAAAAGAATGACATGAAGAGGGGGCTGGTGAGATGGCTCAGTGGTTGAGAACACCAACTGCTCTTCCAGAGGTCCTGAGTTCAATTCCCAGCAACCACATGGTGGCTCACACCATCTGGAATGGGATCTGATGTCTCTTCTGGTGTGTCTGAAGACAGCTACAGTGTACTCACATACATAAAATCAATAAACCATAAAAAAAGAAAGAAAAAGAATGACACGAAGAGACCCGAGTCCTCAGGATAGTTACATTCCTATCTCCTTGTTGCCTATTCCTACTCTTAAAATTCCAGGTGCTTTTTTCTCTCATTTTCCCTTTGCCCCAGTGATACTAACAACCTCTTCCTTAACCTCCTACTCCAGCTTCCTATTTTGCTGAACTGACTCTACCACATTCATTTATAGTGACTCCCTTCCTCTGCCCCCTACAAGTCTACAAACTCCGTCCTTAACCTTAAACTCTTTCCAGCGCTTTCTAAAACAGTATTTCCATTGACTCTCACGCCAGCTAAAGACTTTTGATAGCTCTACACAAAGCACTACAGCAACTGCTAGCTCCACTTGGCTTCAGAGCCTTCCAGAGCAGGCTGCCCGAATTTCCTTCCGACCTGCCTGCCCGGCTCCTGGTGCCCTCGATGCGTCCTCTCCTTGCCTTCTCTTGCCACCTCCATGAGGGTATTCTTTGACAGGACCACCCCATCCCCATCATCCCTCTCTCCTGAATTCCCATTCACTAACATCACACACAAGTATAAGGATCTTGTTTCCTACCACACCTCTAAGCACATGATTTTATTAAAAAGTATTTTGTAAAAAAACTACCAGCTAATCAACCAACCAACCAACCAACTAAACAGAAATCTACTGTAATCTCAATTGGTCAGTGCTTTACAGTGTAGCATCTACAGGAACCGGGAAGGAGAGAAGAACAACCGGAGTAAACATTAAGGAACGTAGATGGTAACCAATAAGCTGAAGGAGCAGGAGGTGGCGGATGCAATCAATCTGTATACTGTATACTAAGCCTTACAAGACCTAGAGACTCCTTGTCAAAGGAACATATACTGATTAAATAAACTATAAATTAAACTATAATATTTCACATTTATGAGACAACTTGTATTAAGAAATTACTGTCAGTTTCATTTTAGAGATGACAGTAGTATCATGATTATGTTATGGGTCGTTTTTAGAACAAATACTGAAATATTCATATGAAATGAAAAAAATACCCAATTAATAAATTTTAAAGGCCAAGTGGACCTTTAATCCCAGAACTCAGGAGGCAGAGGAAGTTGGGTCTTTTGAGTTCGAGGTTAGCCTGGCTTATGGAGCAAGTTCCAGGACAGCCAGGGCTACGTCATAGTTTATTTCTGAAGAACCTAGATTTTTTTATTTCAACAGCATGAAGACCTAGCCCAGCACACACTTCCCCCTGGCCCACCCTCACTCTCCAGAGTACCCACCCTTTCTCAACAAACTGAAATTCTGCTCCTAAAAACAAAAATAAAAAAAGCTTAGCTCAGGATATAAGTCTGAAAGTTAGGGTATAATTAGATACAAAATATCTGGGATAAGTGCTACTTGGAAATAAGTAAAATTGAGTTATTAAAAAAAAAAAAAAAGGAACGTTTCAGAACTGCTCAGTGGTTAAAAGCAGTGACTGCTCTTCCAAAGGTCATGAGTTCAATTCCCAGCAACCACATGGTAGCTCACAACCATCTGTAATGGGATCTGATGCCCTCTTCTGCTGTGTCTGAGGACAGCTACAGTGACTCATCATATATATGAAATAAATAAATAAAATCTAAAAAAAAAAAATTATGTAGCTCAATGGCAGAGTGAGTGCTAAGCATAGATCAGGCTTGGTTTTGGGCCACAGCAGGGAAGGAGGAGAGAAAAGGTAGGGATGGGAAGGAAGAGAACAAAATGAATCAACCAAACACTTCTCACCCTCAGCCTTCGGTTGCCCAGACTCCTTGGGAGTTCTGCTGCACCCACCTTCCCTAATCCCACTGGGTGCCCGCAGTCACCTATGTGAAGTTGTTCTCTGGGACAGCTCCTCCAGGCGTGTCTTTCCTCTACGTGCCCTCTGTCTCTCATGGCCTAATCTTTTTAAAGCACAGTTTTACTTCACTGTTCTTCTGGTCAAACTTGTATGGCTTTTCCAATTGCAGAATAAAGCCCAAAGAATATATCAAAGACTTTCAAAAGGCCTTCTTCCATAATATAGCTAGTTCCCGGACACCTTTGCAATCGTATTTCCCTTCATTCAATCCAACTAGAAATTCCTATCTTGAGCCTAGACTGCCTCTAATCCTTGGCTACCAGAAGCTGCCTATCTGAAATATGGTGAATATCTCAAAAGCACTATGAATTCTGCTCTTCCACAAGTGAACTTGCTGTCATTTTCCTTCAAACTCTCCCTCAAGTGATACTTAGATTATGTAAGCCAAATACTATCTACAAGTCACCCTTAGCTCCTCCCTCCTCAGCTCTAGTTCAAAACTACTGCCAAATTCTAGTCTTTAAAACAAAAACCCCAAAAACTGTTTGATCCCGCAAATTTCAGAGAATACATAGATAATCCCAGTATCTTAATATTCTCTGAGTGAAAAAAAATCAATTTTAATTTATGATGACCTAAAATCCTAGTGCCATATCTAAAGGCAATAGGAGGAACAGTCATCAAATTCTGCAGCTTCTATTCCCTAAGCTTGTCCATTTTTCTCCATCTCCTTCACTACATCCTCTCTAATGGATCTACCACATTTCTAAAATCAAACTCCAACCTGTTCTCCATAGTGGAGTCAAAACTAACCCACAAACTGGTCATGCCACCACTCCCCAAGGCCTTTGTTCTGGCTTCCAATTGGAAAAGCTTCACTGGAGTGTGCGTGTCCCAGTCCTTTCACCTTACTCAAACCAGATGGCCTGTACACTCTGCAGCTGCTGACAGTCTTCTTGTTTCTCACACAAGCCAGACTCCCTCCTCAGAGGCTCTTCTTGCTCCTCTTGGAGGAACACTTTGAGGTGTCACTGAGCTTACGCACCATGTCTTATGAGGAAGTCTCTTCCTGCCCTCCGCACCTAGTTAAAACCTCCCCTACTGACTCTCAGACTAGCATGCAACTCTCATTCATAATATTTACCAGATACAGTTTTACAACTACAGTGATCAGATTCATAGATATTCCTCCAGGCTGGGGGTGTAGCTAGCATGTATTCAATCCTCAGTACTGAAAACAAACAAACAAACAAAACAAAAAGAAACACGGGCACGCAGGCAGGCACACACACAAACAAACACACATGCACTCCACTACTTCCCCATAAGGCAAAGTGTTGGTAAGATTTTTTCGTTTTTAGCTGGGCGGTGGTGGTGCACGCTTTTAATCCCAGCACTTGGGAGGCAGAGGCAGGCGGATTTCTGAGTTCGAGGCCAGCCTGGTCTACAGAGTGAGTTCCAGGACAGCCAGGACTACACAGAGAAACCCTGTCTTGAAAAACCAAAAAAAAAAAAAAAAAAAAAAAAGACTTCTAGCTTTCTGAGTCCTCCTAAATTAATCTTCCATCTTCAAAATAGTCACCTAAAAGAACCCAGGGTAAGTACCAGCCTATCTTGTAGCTGCAGTACATATAGCAGAAAGTTAAATGAGGCATTAGAGACTTAAAACTAAAATCTCTCTGGAAATATACAAAACTAATATCAATTTAGGCTGCAGTTAGGAGTGCTCCCTGATTTTCCAGAGTACCAGAATTCAATCCCAGTGTTGGGGGGGTGGATATATGTTGCAGGGGGTCACATGCATCTGTAACTCCAGCTACAGGAGTTGGCACTCTATTCTAGACTCTGTGGGCACTGGTATTCTTCGTGTGCGTGTGTGTGTGTGTGTGTGTGTGCGTGCGCACCCATGTGTATTTTTATCAAATACAAAAATGCAAATTTTTTTGCCAGGAGTGGTGGCACTTTTAGACTCAGAACTTGTGAGCTGAATATTGTGACCCTGTCTCAGAAAAAAAGAAAGACTATCTGATAATTGACATGTTCAACAGCAGTGTTCCTTCTCTTATCACACCAAAACTTGTTTTAATATAAAAGAATATACCAGTAGCTGTGACCCATCTTATAATCCCAGCACTCTGAAGGAACAGACAGAAAGTTGGCAAGTTGGAGACCATCCTGAACTACACATTGAGACCCTGTCTCCAAAAACAGACATAAGTGTATACACATATTTACAATAATACATGTATATTAAAAGAAATAGTGGATTTATTTCACATTTAAAAATGACTTAGACACTCACTGTCAATTTAGCATTAAAAAAAGAGTGTTTACCACATTCCAGGTCAGACTTTATCATCTCTCATTTTATACAGCCCTGGCTGTCCTAGAACTCACTAGGCAGACCAAGCTGGCCTTGAACTCAGAGATGCACCTGCCTGTGGCGTGCAGGGATTAAAGGAATGCACCATCACACCGGCTTCATATGCCTTTGATGACTGCTCTCCTGAAGAGCTACCATCTATCTATGTGAGCTTAACCCAAGGCCTTTTGTTTGTTTGTTTGGGCTGGAGAATACTTGGTCTTGCCATGACCTGTTTGTTAGCATTTTAATTTTGTTATGAAAGCACAAGAAGCGAGAACAACAACAACAACAAAACCAGCAAAACAGGAATCAACATATTAGATGCCAGAAGAGCCATCACCTGAGTAGAACTATGAAAAAGTTATCAATCACAGCAGGACAAGGCAGTGTGATGAGTTATATGGTGCCAATGAGAGGAAGTAATAGTAAAGTCTCTTTCTTACAAGTTAATTAGCAGGATGCCTAGTCTTATCATCACTTGGAATCGTGAAATATTGTGGCCCTAAGAGAACGTGGGTGAAAATAATGTTCTTGTTAATCAGAGCTAGGAAAAGGGGTAGTGAACGCAAAAGATCCCAGCAACTAGACCTATTTTAAAGCGACATCGACGAACTAATGCCTTAAGTCTACTTGGAGGCCAGAAAAAATACATGCTCATGAGTATCGGCTGGTGATCTGTCTTTAAGAGCAAAGACTGTCGAAAGTAGAAAGACTGCTGAAAATGAATGATGGGAAACCACCTAGTATTTTAAAAAGTGAGGTGGATTACGAAGCAGAACTTCAATCCAAAGAAAAGATCGTTATGGAGAGGAGGGGTGAGAGTGGTCCTGACTGGCTGAAGCCGTGGGAAGGCGGGATGCTGAGGTGAAACCTCTGACTCAAGCTTTGAAGATAAACCCCGAGAGCGGCGGGCGGGAGAGGAGCCGAGCTTCGACGTGGCCCCGGGATTCCCTCACCTTGGCCTTGTAGCTGGGCAGGTTGCAGAGGATGTCCGTGCGCAGAGCCTCTTCTGCTAGGCTGCGGGCGCACAGGCTCCGCCACACCTCGCTGTTCTCGTCGCCGTGGAGGCAGCGGTACCAGTGCTTGCAAACCAGGGCGCAGCTCCGCAGCTCGGACAGCTCCAGGTAGGAGAACACCAACTCCAGCACCCGGCTGGGCAACCGGCCGCCGACCCCGGAGGACCCCGAGCCCGCGCTGGCGCCGCCGCCGGCACCGGCGCCGCCACCACTAGCGCCGCCCGAGGCTGCCCCAGCCCCCGGGCCCGGCGCCGCCATCGCCTCACCAGCCGGCCCGAGGGCCGCCGCCGCCGCCGCTTCGCCCCGTCTCGGCGCGGGAGGCCAAGCCTCGCCTACAGCCGCGAGCGGCTCGCTCACCGCCCCTTTCAGCGCCAGCCGCTCGCGCCTCCACCGCTCCCGCCCCTGCCCCGGGGCGTCCGCTGCGCGCCCCGCCTCACTGAGGGCAGATGGCGCGAGCCGCTCGGGTTCCCGCCCCTCGGAGCCGCTCAGCGCGGGCGCCGGAACCGCCCGCCTCGCCCGGCCTGCCCGCGACGCGCCCCGGGATCCGCCATGCGAGTTGAGGGCAAGAAGCAAGGGCGCACGCCCAGCTCGCCCGCCGCGCCTCTCTGCCCGGAAGTGACTGTTCGGCAGAGGCGCCTCGCTCCCTAAAGCTTGATGGGATTGGATGCTGCGTGTGAGGTCATCGCTCGGCGCCACCGGGAACGGGAAGCCCAGGTATGAGGCTGTTGGCCAGCGGGGTTCGGATCTGTTCGCAAGTGCTTTTTTTCTGTTTTTCCTCTAATGGCCTTGACTCGGCTCTCCTTGGCCTCTCTTCCTACGGAGTTTCCCGTCTCACTTGGTTTCTGCTCCCTCTCTAACTTTGTTCACGACACTTCCCTTTTTTGCTAGCCAATTCTTAGATCCTTCACCTTCAGGTCGCTTGGATCAATTTCCTTTCCCTTTGCGCAGTTGAGGACCTCTTGTCGTGGTCAGGTTAGATCCATTTTATTATATTTTATTTTTTTTTACCTTGAGAAATTGACATCTTCTTTTCCTGGCTAGCGCCGTAGGGGACTCACCAGAACCCATTCTCAAAGTAAGGTGGCTAAACCTGAGCAACCCTCGTAAATACGCAGGTTTTATTATATTTGAGATTAAATAAACAAGTGTAGGTAATCTCAAAGTGTCATTTGAATACTAAGTGTCACAATCTTTTTGGACAAAATATAGTGTGTTCAGTAAAAAGTAGTAGTAAAAAGATTAAGAAAAACGTGTTGTTGTTGGGTTTTTTTGTTTTGTTTTGTTTGGTAATTTGTTAATCCCTAGAATGAGGTAAGGTGGAAACATAAAGATGATTTCCTGGGAGGAAAAGAACCTAGCATTATTTAGTTATGCTATTTTAAAGAGCATTTAGAAAAAGAATAATAGAGACTGGAGTGATGGCTGAGCAGTTAAGAGCACTTTCTGCTCTTGTAGAGGACCTAGGTTCGTTCCTAGCACCCATATGGGTGCTCAAGGCTTAACCTGAGTTGTAGCTTAAGTTCAAGGGGAGCCAAACCCTCTTCTGGCTTCGGGAATGACTGAGCTGTACACACATACATGCTATACACATAAAATAAAGTAAAAGAACTACAGTGTGAGCCAGGCATAGATGAGATCTTTTAATCTGACTTTTTTTTATATATAATTCTCAACGCAGCTCTATGAAGTGATTATTATAATAATAGGGCTCACAGACTCAGGCATCAAGTCCAGTGTCATGCAATTTTTATGTAGTAAACCTTGCCTGAGATCCACCTATGTGTAATTAACTTCCTGGTTTTTAGTAAAAACAAATGAACAGCAGCTGCTTCCCTACCCTGGTATAATTACATGCTTATGATTTGCTAATCCCTTCCTCAAGATGTCTTGCACCAAGTAACCCAAATTCTTGTCTGTTGTGGTCATGCTAATGCCACAGTCTTCTGGTTGTTTTGGTTGTCACTTAGTTTCTCCACATCAGGACTAACTTTAGTCCAAAGCTATGAAGGAGCGTTGACTCACACATTATAATAATGGCCTCTCTCTTCATGGCTCCTGAATGTTGAACCAAATTTTGTCTGAATGACAGTTACATTTCCTTTAAATTTTGTGGCTCTGAAAAGAAAGTAAAGAACTATAGAGAATGGTTAGATTGAAAGGCATAGGCAGAGCACCATGGTACAAAGAGTCTATAGCTCCAGCTACTTAGGAGCCTCAGGTGAGAGGATCACATGAGCCATGAGGCTGGGACCAAACTGGGCAAGAAGACAGATTCAGACAGTTTCTGATCACACTCGCTTTCTCCCCTATCCCCCAGGCTTGTACATATAGATAGTAGAAATTAATGAATAAAGGTATGGCTGAAAAAAACACTGAAAAAAAAACATAAAGGTAGAGATAATCCAGTTATCAAATACTTTATCCTTTATCTTACCTTTTTTTTTTTGCTCATTTTTTTTTGTTTTTTTTTTAAGATTTATTTAATTACTTATTTATTATATGTAAGTACACTGTAGCTGTCTTCAGAAACCCCAGAAGAGGGCATCAGATCTCATGGATGGTTGTGAGCCACCATGTGGTTGTGGGATTTGAACTCAGGACCTCTGGAAGAGCAGTCAGTGCTCTTAACCGCTGAGCCATTCTCCAGCCCCTATCTTGCCTTTCTTAAGACAAGTCTCTGAAATATCTAGTGATATCATTCTGCGATCTCTGTTTTGGTTTGGGGGGTGGGGTGGGGTGCTTGTTTTTCAAGACTGGATTTTTCTGTGTAGCCCTAAGTCACTTGGACCTTGATATGTAGACTAGGCTGATCTTGAACTCACAAATATCCGCCTGCCTCTGTCTCCTGAGAGCTAGGATTAAAAGGCATGCCCCACTGCCTAGCTTCATTCTGTTATGTGTTTACCCCAGTTATTCCCATAACTTATTGGCATGTCATCACCCAGCTAGAGTCAGGACAGTTTCAAGGTAGAATTCTAGATAGCCTTTGTCACTCTCTTGCTATGAACCTGCTTTTCATGAACCTCACCTTGCCCTTCCCCCCCACGGGAATTATCCATTCCACCTGCTCAGAACTGTCGCCTGTGGCATTCCACCCTTTAAAAAATGCTCTTAACATACACTGCTTTGCTCTTAAGCACTCCATGATCTCATTAGGAGTTGGAGGAAATGAATCTATTATCTAATTAAACTAATTCATAGTAGGATATGAGTAATTCTGTGTTTGACCCTTTAGGCAACTATACAGGAAAAGACAAGCTTAGTGACCTGGTAGATGAGGGAGGTAATGTTGGCATCAACACATTTATACTAGGCTGTTTGGTCCCAGTGTAGAAAATCAAGAACAGCGGCTTGCAAACAAGGAATTTCTAAGTTGTTCTGACTTAGCACATATTTAAGTACCTTTCCCCCACTCTGCCATAGCACTCTGTTTGATATCCCCTCCCCTTTTACCCTGAGGGTCTCATATGTAGCCCAGAGTGGCCCAGAACTTGAAATCTTTCTGCCCCAGCCTCCCAAGTGCTAGTATTACAGGAGTGCACATGTTTAACACTTTTGATGAAGGTCTTTTGTAGACCAAGTAAACAAATAATTTTGAAGGCTTTAGGTGGATCACTGGTAAATATTAAGCATGATAAATGTTGACTAGCTACAGAAAAAGCCTCGCTGAATATTTACCTTATCTACTAAGGATGTTTTGGTTACTTACTTGATGTGTATGAGTAAATACTCATATATACACATGTATGCATGTGTACCACGTGTAGTGTGTAGTTCCTACTACCCTGCCCGGACTCTGATACTAGCCCTGCCCAGGTTCCCTCAAATCTGGAGATGAAAAACACACACACACACATTAGCTTATCTTTGATGTGCTTCAGCTCAATGACCAGGCTCTTTTAAGCCTTCCTCAGCCATCACGCCCTTCTTTTCACTCCCAGCTCAGCACCCTAAATCTGCCCTCAACTCAGTTGGTCTCTAATCTCCTGCCCAATCTGGGAAGCCGTCAATGGCCACTCCATCCTAGATCTCTTATGACTAATGGCTCTTTCTTCCTCTAAAACATAGTGAATCTTTTTTCTTTCTTGAGTCCACTAGCCTGCCTTAGGGAAAACTGGAAGTCCTGCCTATTTCACCCAGCTCATTGGGCACAGTATGTTTATTGATTGATCAAGAACCATTAGGGGAACAGGAGCTTCAGGGTTCACATTCGGATTCCCGATCAGAGCATCAGAACCACTCCCTACAACCATGTGCACACCTGGTACCCTCAGAGGTCCACAGAAAGCACTGGATTTCCTGGGACTGACGTTATTTGCTGGCTGTGAGCTAGCACGTGGGTAGTGGGAACCAAGCCAATCCTCTGAAATAGCGACTCGTCAAATTCTCCTAAGCACTGAGCCACCTCTGTGGCCCCAAATGAGTATATACCTTTTTTGAGGCTTTCTGAACTTTTTAAAAATAGACTCATTAATAGTCCTCAGTTAGCCGGGCAGTGGTGGCGCACTCGGGAGGCAGAGGCAGGCGGATTTCTGAGTTCAAGGCCAGCCTGGTCTACAAAGTGAGTTCCAGGACAGCCAGGGCTACACAGAGAAACCCTGTCTTGAAAAACCAAAAAAAAAAAAAAAAAAAAAAAAGAGCACGGCTGCAGGGGCTTCGCCGACTGCTCTTCCGAAGGTCCCAAGTTCAAATCCCAGCAACCACATGGTGGCTCACAACCATCCGTAACGAGATCTGATGCCCTATTCTGGTGTGTCTGAAGACAGCTACAGTGTACTCATCATTCAGATATTAAAATATTTTTTAAAAAAGACTTACTACTAGACCCATTATGGAAAAAATTACCAGAACTGAATGGTATCTGC
This sequence comes from Mus musculus, assembly GCF_000001635.26. Taxonomy (NCBI): domain Eukaryota; kingdom Metazoa; phylum Chordata; class Mammalia; order Rodentia; family Muridae; genus Mus; species Mus musculus. Next base: position 32,251,419 of record NC_000082.6, read on the forward strand.
ATAGTCCTTTTAACTATACAGTCTATCCATTACCTAACTTCTCATGCTTTATGTAGGGTAGAAGTTAGCCAAAAGTACCTTTAAAATCAAGTTGATCCCTTTAAAATAACAGCAACAAACAAAACCAAAACCAAGGATAAGACTAGGAAGAAAACCTGAGAAAGTTTATGCCTGCTAGTCAGCATGTATTTGGGTCTCCTGTGAATGCGTACTAGAGAAGCAGTCTTATATTTACCTAGAGTTTTTGTGGATTTAATCTTTAAATGTCTTTTGAGAGGAGAGGGCAGGGTGTTGTTGAATTTTTAAGTTATCTTTAAAAACTGTTGAATCGTTGGTAATTATATTTGTCTCATTGTATCGAGTTCTTGTACAAAATCTGATACAGGTTTTCTCCCTCTTCACAGAATTTCAAAGGCCATCATGGCAGTCAAGTGGACTGGTGGACATTCTTCTTCAATCCTTTGCCTGAATGCAAATAAAGACGGGCTGGTGGCTTCAGGAGGAGAGGGTGGAGACCTTGTGGCTTGGGGTGAAGATGGGACCCCGTTAGGACACATGCAATTGGAAGGGGCTGATGATGTTACCAGCGTCTTGTTTTCTGCCTCCTGTCCCACCAAGCTCTATGCCTCCCATGGAGAAACCATCAGTGTACTAGATGTCAGGTCTCTTAAAGGGTCCCTGGACCACTTCCATGTGAATGAGGAAGAAATCAACTGTCTTTCATTAAATGAAACTGAAAGTCTGCTGGCTTCGGCTGATGACTCTGGGGCAATTAAAATCCTGGACTTGGAAAAGAAGAAAGTTACCAGATCCCTGAAGAGACATTCCAACATCTGTTCCTCTGTGGCTTTTCGACCTCAGAGGCCTCAGAGCCTGGTGTCATGTGGCCTGGATATGCAGGTGATGTTTTTGCAAAGAGCATTTGGGTAATTTCTGAGCAGAATTTGCTAAGAAAATCAAGTATGTGTTTGGTTTGGTTTCCTTGGCAATTATGGGAATTGAGCTTAGGACCTGTACATGCTACTAAACATGTACTGTGCCACTAGACTGTGTCCCCAACCCCTGGAATCAGATTATTGATCAGGTGTTTTCTACTCTCTACTAGCATTTTTCTGTTAACTTTTTCTGTTCTACTAATTTTTTCTGTTGAGAGAGGTATTCAAAGTATTATCTATACTTGAAGTGGTGTCAGACTCCTTTAATTACAGCTCCTGGGAGGCAGAAGCAGGCAGCTCTCTGTGAGTTCAAGGCCAGCAAGAGCTACAATAGCAAGTTACAGGATGACAGCCAGAGCTATGTAATAGAAAGATCCTATCTAAAAAACAGCCACATATTACTAAAACAAATCAGTATTATCCATAAGGTTGAAGAACCAATATCTATTCTGTCTTAGGGTTTTACTGCTGTGAACAGACACCATGACTAAGGCAAGTCTTATAAAAACAACATTTAATTGGGACTGGCTTACAGGTTCAGAGGTTCAGTCCATTATCATCAAGGTGGGAGCATGGCAGTATCCCGGCAGGCATGGCGCAGGCAGAGCTGAGAGTTCTACATTTTCATCCAAAGGCTGCTAGTGGAAGACTGACTTCCAGGCACCTAGAGTAAGAGTATTAAGCCCACACCCACAGTGACACACCTACTCCAACCAGGTCACACATATTCCAACAAGGCTACACCTCCAAATGGTGCCACTCACTGGTGCAAGAATATACAAACCTGGCCGGGTGTGGTGGCGCACGCCTATAATCCCAGCACTTGGCAGAGGCAGGCGAATTTCTGAGTTCGAGGCCAGCCTGGTCTACGAATTGAGTTCCAGAACAGCCAGGGCTATACAGAGAAACCCTGTTCGAAAAAACAAAAACAACAACAACAACAACAACAACAACAAAAGAATATACAAACCACCACATTCCACTCCCTGTCCTATGTGCTGGGACACTCCCAAATAGTAAAGAACTTCCCTTGGAAAATATTTGTAGTGTTTCTGTAGAAATTCTGTATACAGAATCATTCAATTCAGAAATATTCTGTTTGTGTTTGTTTTGTTGTTTTTTTAAGATTTATTTATTTTTTATTATATGTAAGTACACTGTAGCTGTCTTCAGACACACCAGAAGGAGGAGTCAGATCTTGTTGTAAGCCACCATGTGGTTGCTGGGATTTGAACTCAGGACCTTCAGAAGAGCAGTCGGGTGCTCTTACCTGTTGAGCCATCTCACCAGCCCCTGTGTTTGTTTTTTTTGTTGTTGTTGTTTTGGGTTTTTTAAAGATTTATTATATGTAAGTACACTGTAGCTGTCTTCAGATACCCCAGAAGAGGGCATCGGATCTTGTTACAGATGGTTGTGAGCTACCATGTGGTTGCTGGGATTTGAACTCCGGACCTCTGGAAGAGCAGTCGGGTGCTCTAACCCACTGAGCCATCTCACCAGCCCCCCTGTGTTTGTTTTTGAAGACAGTGTTTCTCTGTGTTGTCCTGGCTGTCATGGAACTGCCTTTGTAAACCAGACTGTCCTGGAACTCAGAGATCCACTTATCTCTCTGTCTCCAAGTACTGGGACTAAAGGTGTACGCCACACCAGGCATACCAATAGGAGACAGTTTCCCTGTAGCCTGCAATTGGGTCTTAACCAAAGCCTTCCTAAATCTGCATTGTTCACCAGCAGGTTGGATCTTCCTTTGATTTTTTAAGGAAGTACCGGTGCATCCAGGAGGCTGCTGGTTATGAATAGGCAGAGGTAGTGCGTTTGACTAGTCACTCTCACATCCTTCAGCTAGACCAGTTTTCACCAGTGGATCACTAACTCCTAGGTGACAGATATGCAAACATGACCTTTAGGTTTACTCTTTAAACCTAAAGATTGGAGCTGGGCAGTGGTGGCGCACGCCTTTAATCCCAGCACTAAGGAGGCAGAGGCAGGTGAATTTCTGAGTTCAAAGCCAGCCTGGTCTACAGAGTGAGTTCCAGGACAGCCAGAGCTACACAGAGAAACCCTGTCGTTAAAAAAACAAAAAAACCTAAAGATTGGGAATAGACAGGAGCTAAAGGGAGGCCCAGTAGTGAGAGTTGCAAAGGACCTGAATTGGGTTCCCAGCACCCATGTCAGGTAGCTCACAACTACCTAAGTCCAGCTACAGAGATCTAATGCCCTCTTCTCTTCCGGACTCCCTAGGCACTGGTAAACACACACACACACACACACACACACACACAAACACACACACACACACACACACACGCACAAATAAAACTGAAATGAAGCTTTATGGGCATGGTTGCACATGCCATCTCAGCATTTGGAATCAGAGGCAGGCAGATCTCTATGAATTCAACTATGAATTCAACTATGAATTCAAAACCAGTCTGGTCTATATAGTAAGACCTTGCCTCAAAAAAATAATCTTTAAAGCGGGCGTGGTGGCACACACCTTTAATCTCAGCACTCAGGAGGCAGAGGCAGGCAGATTTCTGAATTCGAGGCCAGCCTGGTCTACAGAGTGAGTTCCAGGACAGCCAGGGGAATACAGAGAAACCCTGTCTCGAAAAACCAAAAAAAAAAAAACAACAACAACAACAAAAAAACTTCAAAAAAAATAGGCATGCAGAATTTGGCATTTTGCCTCCACTTCTGTGTGAAGCCCTCTAGGGGCATGTAGCTGCTGGAGAGTGTTCCCCAGCATTTGGTAGAGAGGCAGGGTATTCTTATTTCCTGGAAAGTTTCACTGTACTTCAGAAAATGCGCTTGAATTCCTGCCTCTGTTTCCCAAAATCTGGGTTTGCTGGGTTGTACAACTATACATATACCCCACATACACACGTGTGCGCATACAAAGATTTCTGATATATTAAAAAAGAGTCTAGGAGCCGGGCAGTGGTGGCACACGCCTTTAATCCCAGCACTTGGGAGGCAGAGTCAGGCGGATTTCTGAGTTCGAGGCCAGCCTGGTCTACAAAGTGAGTTCCAGGACAGCCAGGGCTACACAGAGGAACCCTGTCTCGAAAAAAAATAAATAAATAAAAATTAAAAATCTTAAGGAAAGAAAAAACACCCACTCCCCACTGGTATTCCCTGGCCCCAGATAAAGAAGAAAGAGTCTAAGCTAGGCATGGTGGTACGTGCTTCTGGTCCTAACACTGAACAAACAGGCAGAAGGGTCACCATAAGTTCAAAGCTAGCTTGCTCTACCTAGTGAGACCTGGTTTGAAACAAACCAAGAATTTCTTTGGCAAGTCAAATATGAAATATTTTTTTAAAGATTTCTGTTTTTCTGTTGTTGTATTTGGTTTTTTTGTTTAGTTGGTGTGTGTGTGTGTGTTTGGTGGTTTGTTTGCTTGTTTGTTTGTTTTTTGAGATAAGGGCTCACTGTGTAGCATTGGATGGTCTGGATCTAACTATGTAGACCAAGCTGACCTTGAATGCATAGATATCTGCCTTCCATGCCTGGTGGGAGTGGTAGTGTAGTGATGGTAGTGGTGCACATCTTTAATGCCAGCACGTGGGAGACAGAGGCAGGTAGATCTTTGAGGCCAGCTTGGTCTTCAAAGAGAATTCCAGGATAGCCAGTGCTACAGAGAAACCCTGTCTCGAAAAATGAGGAAGCAGGGTGGGGCACACGCAGAGGCATATAGGCATATGTTGCAGTGCTGGCTGGCATGTCTTCCTTCCTTCCTTCCTTCCTTCCTTCCTTCCTTCCTTCCTTCCTTCTTTCTTTCTTTCTTTCTTAAATTAAGGAGTGATGTTGGGGGTTGCACCCATGGTTTTACAGGTGGCAAATATGTGCTTGTGCCACTAAGCTGTATCCTCAGCCCAACCATTGAATTTTCATGGAGTCTGTCCAATTAAAGTTTTAGGATCCAGCCTGTCAATTTTACCTCTGCATCTGCATTCTAGTGTCAGTAACGTTACTCTGGCATGTCGTAGCAGCTTCTGACGATTTAAAGTGTTGTGGGAACTGTGTCATATTTTATTAGGGAAGCCCTGTAGTTGAGCGGTGTGTCTAGAACACTGTGTGACTGTAATTTCACCTTGTTTAAAGGTAATGCTGTGGAGTCTTCAAAAAGCCCGTCCTGTTTGGATTACAAATTTACAGGAGGATGAAACAGAGGAAACGGAAGGCCCCCAGACCCCTGGTCGGCTCCTAAACCCTGCGCTAGCCCACTCTGTCTCTGTAGCGTCGTGCGGCAATATTTTTAGCTGTGGTGCAGAGGATGGTAAGGTGCGCATCTTCAGGGTGATGGGAGTCAAATGTGAGCGAGAACTGGGATTTAAGGGTCACACTTTGGGGGTATCCCAGGTCTGCTTTCTGCCCGAGTCCAGTCTGTTGCTTACTGGAGGGAATGATGGGAGGATCAGGTTGTGGGATGTGAGCGGTAAGATGGAGAAGCTGCAGAAGAGCCCTGCGAGGCACATCCACAGGAAGAAAGCAAAGAGGGCAGCGTGCCCCACGCAGGGTGGAAACTCCAGAGCCCCAGGAGCCGAGGATGAGGGGCATGCAAAGATTCTGCCAAAGCTCGATATTGAACACGGAGAAAAAGTGAACTGGCTTTTAAGTACAAAAATTAAAGGGAACAAAAGCATATTAGTGGCTGATCAAACGAGTTGTGTGTCTGTGTATCCCCTAAATGAGCTTTAGGTCCAATAAAATGCATTGCAAAAACCAACAGTAATTTTGGTTTTTTTTGTTTTTTGTTTTGTTTCCTTGCTGACTTATTAAGACACTTGTAGCCCAGGCTGGTCTAGAACTCACTCACTATATAGCACAGGCTAGCCTCAAACTTGTGACATCCTCCTGTCTCAGCTTCCAAATTCTGAGATTACAAGTATGAGCCCCCTTCCTGCTCTGCTGACAGAGCTTTGTTTGTTTGTTTGTTTTAATTATTTATTTATTGTATATGAGTACACTTTAGCTGTCCTTAGACACACCAGAAGAGAGCATCAGATCCCATTACAGATGGTTGTGAGCCACAATATGGTTGCTGGGAGTTGAACTCAGGACCTCTGGAAGAACAGTCAGTGCTCTTAACCGCTGAGCCATCTCTCCAGCCTCAATTTTATTTTTTAGTCTAAGAAAAATTCTTGCTTTAAGCTGTTTGTCATGTGTTGAATCATATAAATTTTTTTAAAGATTTATTTATTATATGTAAGTACACTGTAGCTGTCTTCAGACACTCCAGAAGAGGGCGTCAGATCTTGTTACAGATGGTTGTGAGCCACCATGTGGTTGCTGGGATTTGAACTCCTGACCTTTGGAAGAGCAGTCGGGTGCTCTTACCCACTGAGCCATCTCACCAGCCCCAGAATCATATAAATTTAAACAAAAGAAAAATCATTGGAAAATACTTCATAGAGTAAGTGACATTAGAGTTTGGGTAAAGAGATTCAGAGTGCTAATTGTGCCAGCTGATAAGTTATTTCTCTACCAGTAAAATGAGTCGATTCAAACCAGATTTGTATGTGTGTATACATGTACATATACATACATACATACATACATACATACATACATACGAAGGCAGGCTTATTGGGGAACTGCTCTCCGGCTGCTCTCTGGTGGATGAGTTCACTGCCCCAAGGAAGGAGGCCAGAGAAGTTGTCATGGGAAGAGAGACAGAGAGGGGGAAGAGAAAGACAAAGCATGTACAGAGAAGGAAAAGGGGAAGAAGAAGGAGAATCCAAAATGTCCAGATTATATAGCTAAAAGCCTCAGGAGGAAAGGCAGCCCAGCTCTTGGGCTGCTAAGTTCAGGATTGGGGACAGGGATTCTGGGAGACCCTGGAGGCCAGGTCTGCTTTGGTATGTAAGATATGTACCTCAGCCCCTTGTCCTGGGGACCTAAATCAAACACCAGATATTTTATACAGTATTTTATTTTTCCCCACACAAAGTTTGGGGCTTTCACTGTGTTCTTATTTTGATTTTTTTTATAATTTTCCATTGAAAAGAGAACTTTTATTAGGCTTTACAACTTAATACTTTTTCTATATTTTTTTTGCATTTAAAATTATGATCTTCGAAATTACAGCACTGGGCAGTAGTGGCACACACCTTTAATCCCAGCACTTGGGAGGCAGAGGCAGGCGAATTTCTGAGTTTTGAGGCCAGCCTGGTCTACAAAATGAGTTCCAGGACAGCCAGGGCTACACAAAGAAACCGTGTCTCAGAAAACCAAAAAAACAAAAACAACAACAAAGAAATCATAATAAATCCAGTGGATGGTGCATGCTCGTATTCCCAGCAGTCAGGAACTTGGGCCAATGACTGTTTTTGAGCTTCTTAGTGAAACTCTGTCCCAGAAAAAGAAAGGGGAAGAGAAGGAAGTGGGCTGGAGAAAGAAAGGGAGGGATGGAAAGGACAGGAAGGATTTGTTTGGTTTGGTTTGGTTTTCTTGAGACAGGGTCTCTGTGTAGTCCTGGATGTGCTATTACTTGCTGAATACACCAGGCTGGCCTTGAGCTCAGAGATCCTCCTGCCTCGCCCCCTCCACTCTCAGTGTTGAGATTAAAATGTCCTCTACCAAACCAGAGATGTTTTCTCTCCTTTTTAAGATTTATTTATGTTATGAGCACTCTATTTGCATGTATGCCTGCATGACAGAAGAAAGCATCAGAAAGAGCATTGGCTCCCATTACAGATGCTTGTGAGCTACCTGTGGGCGCTGGGATCTCAGGACCTCTGGATGAGCAGGCAGTGCTCTTAACCGCTGAGCCATCTTGCCAACCTAGAGAAAAGTTTATGATTGTGTCATTTCTCTGACTGTGATAATATCTTATCCAGATCAAAAGAACCTGCTCTAAAGTAGCCCATCTCCAGACCCATGCATGACTCTGCAGGTGATTTGAGTTTAGTGAAACAGCCTGGAGTATCATAGTAAATTCATGCTGCCATTTAAATAGCTGGAATTTAATATTTATTTATCTAATTTGTTTATTGTCATAGATTTATTATTATTAAATTAATTATTTGATTAACTTAATGTTAATTTAAATAGCTTGCATTTAACATTTAGATTTGAATCATAGTTGCTAACGAACTATATGCCTAAGACACTTATACCTAATGTTGGATTTGGACATATTTAAGCAACTTTATATACAATTTTAGCATAGAAATTAATGATAAAGCCGGGCGTGGTGGCGCACACCTTTAATCCCAGTACTCTGGAGGCAGAGGCGGGCAGATTTCTGAGTTCAAGGCCAGCCTGGTCTACAAAGTGATTTCCAGGACAGCCAGGGCTATACTAAGAAACTTTGTCTTGAAAAAAAACAACAACAAAAAAACAAACAAACAAAAAATTAGTGATAAACCCTGAACATCTAATGATCCTTTTCTTTTTTTTTTTAAAGATTTATTTATTTATTATATGTAAGTACACTGTAGCTGTCTTCAGACACACCAGAAGAGGGAGTCAGATCTCATTAGGGATGGTTGTGAGCCACCATGTGGTTGCTGGGATTTGAACTCAGGACCTATGGAAGAGCAGTCAGGTGCTCTTACCTGCTGAGCCATCTTGCCAGCCCGATCCTTTTCTTTTAAAAGAATTCAGTCTTTGGGTGAGATGTGATGGATGGTACATGCCTTTAAAAAGAATGAGGTTCAGCAGGTAAAAGCACTGACTGCTCTTTCAAAGGTCCTGAGTTCAAATCCTAGCAACCACACGGTGGCTCACAATCACCAATAATGAGGATCTGATGCCCTCTCTGGCACAACTGAAGTCAGCTACAGTGTGCTTATGAATAATAATAAATAAATCTTTGGGCTGAAGCAAGCAGGGATTGAGTAAGCAGGGCTGACCAGAGCGAGCAGAGGTCCTAAAAAAATTCAATTCCCAACAACCACATGAAGGCTCACAACCATAAGTACAGCTACAGTGTACTCACATATATAAAATAAATAAATAAATCTTTAATAAAAAAAGATGGGACAGGTGGCTTTCTGTGAGTTCTAGGATACCCTGGTCTACATAGTAAGTTCCAGGCCAGCCAGGGCTACATAGTGAGACCCTAACTCAAAAGTGCCGGGCGTGGTGGTGCACACCTTTAATCCCAGCACTGGGGAGGCAGAGGCAGGCAGATTTCTGAGTTCGAGGCCAGCCTGGTCTACAGAGTGAGTTCCAGGACAGTCAGGACTACACAGAGAATCCCTGTCTTGAAAAACCAAAAAAAAAAAAAAAAAAAAAAAAAAAAAAAAAAAAGAAAGAAAGAAAGGAAGAAAAAGAAAAAAGTACAATTCTCAAGTTAGCTCATCAGGTTAACTACTTTCTCTGCAGGCCTGACAACCTGGATTCAATCCCCAGGACCCAAGTAAAGGAAGAACAGGAGGGCTATCTCCACAAAGATGTCCTCTGACCTTCACATATGCTGGTGGTCTCTCCCCGCACCCCTGTCACACACACACAGCACCACCACCACCACCACCACCCATTTATACACACACACACAGTAATAATAAATGAAATTTAAAAAGAATGCAGCCCAGGGACTGGGTGCTTCCCAATGTCCTAAATGCAGGTACAGAATGCATGCGTGTAAGCACTTTTGACTAATCCCTGCCTGATCTGCCCAGACTGGCCCTGACCAGCCATTCTGGTGTTATTACCAGTTCCATGAAGCTTTTGATGCTAGTCAGCAGTCTTGCCTCCATATGACAGAAGCTACCAGACAACAAGGGCAATGTGTCACCAAGAGGCTGAGCAGACCTCTCTCTCCTTGTTTCCCTTGCTTTAACACTGGCTCCTTTGCATTATCATACCCCAGCTCTTGCTCCCTCCCCTGCTTTTCACCTCGTTCTTACTTCATGATACTGAGATAAGCCTAGGGATTACACAGGGCAAGTAAGTGCCCCACCACTAAACAATATCAATAGCCTTTTCATTGCTTCATTGCTTCTTTGTTGTTTTATTGTATTGATTATTGCTCTTCCTAATTTGTCCACGCTATCTATTAGGTCTCAAAGAAACCAAAGACAGGTCTCAGTACCAGTGGCTTCTCTCAGCACTTCTCACTTTGTCCCTACCCTAAACCCCTCCTTAGCCCTGTGTTTTGGCTACAAGATCTCTTGGATCCAAGGCACTCTCTGGCCTCTTGACGCCTTGGCCTCTCTCTTTTTTATCCCTCATTCTGACCCCACTCCCTCTCCTCCAATGGCCCAGCTCAGTCTGCTGGCCATGTTCAGTCTGGACTCCTCCAGGTGTCTGTAGCTGTTTTCTCCCTTGTATTTACAAGAAACCCCCTCAACTGTACCTAGGAGCAATCGAGTCCAAACTTATCATTATCCTTGTTTTTTCCTCCCTTGTAGTGAAAATAGATATTTCAGCTGATAAATCAGACAAAATGAGCCAATGCAAGCCACATTAGAGGATATATAAAGGCAGGTTTGCTGTGAAGGAGCTCTCTGCGGAGTTCACTGACCACAGAGGAGGAGGGGTGAGTGAAGTCACCATGGGGAGGGAGTCAGAGGAGAGGAGACGTGAATAAGAGAAAGTATGCACTTAGAAGAAGGAAAAGGAGAAGAAGAGATCGATCAAAATGTCTGCATTCTATAGGGAAGAGTTTCTGGGGGAGGGGAAGCCCAGCCTCAGCTGGAAAATTTATCCAGGGCAGAGGACAGAGGGTTGTATGCCAGCCATGCCTGTAGAAGGTAGGGACTAAGGGGTGCTAGGAGAACCTGGAGGCCAGTTCTACTTTGGTATGTTAAATACACACCTCAGCTGTTTATCCTGGGTCTCGGGAAAAATAAATAAATAAATAAATAAATAAATAAATAAATCACAAAAAAAGGCACATTTGAATATCTTTTTTGTTTTGTTTTTTCGTTTTTGGGTTTTGGGTTTTTTTGTTTTCCCCAGACTGGGTTTCTCTGTGTAGCCCTGACTGTTCTGGAACTCACTCTGTAGACCAGGCTGGCCTCGAATCCGCCTGCCTCTGCCTCCCGAGTGCTGGGATTAAAGGCATACACCACTACTGCCTGGCTCCATTTGAATATCTTAATGGTACTAAAATTTTGGTTGTGAGATTCATATATTACAGAATGTACAACTTCGACAAGATTCTCCTCGGAGATGCTGAACTAACCTGCTGTTCCAGCCTCCTGCTTCCTGATACTATCCAGAGACTTGCTTCCAGAATGGCTTTAGGAATTCCTGCTGATTCCAGATGATCTCTCCTAGTCCAACCTTTCAGACGTATCCAGTCAGAACTTGAGTCAATCCCTGAGCCTTCTAAGCATACAGAGACTGGATAACAGATGCCAAAGCTAACCAATTTTAAGATTCTTAAGTCTAACCAATTTTCTAATTTTCCTACCAATCCCTACCCCTTTAAAGAATTTTTCGTCACCCCAAATCAGCCAGAAGCAGCTATGGGGGGTTATCAGCCAGAAGCAGCTATGGGAGTCATCATCAGCCAGAAGCAGCTATGGGAGTCATCAGCCAGATTCCTTGGGTTTGGGTGTCTGATTGTGGTTATTTTACAAATTAGATAGGTTGGCATTTTAAAAGACAATTTGGGAATGGTCATAATTTTGAACATGGAGGAAATAGATGAGATGGATTGCTAAATATTCTTGAACAAAACATTATGTAGCCATAATTTTGCATTGGTAGAAATCTTTGTAATTGATGTAATTTTTTAAAATTTTCAATAGCTGCTTTTATTAGATATTTTCTTTATATACATTTCAAATGCTATCCCGAAAGTCCCCTATACTCTCTCCCCGCCCAGCTCCCCTACCCACCCACTCCCACTTCTTGTCCCTGGCGTTCCCCTGTACTGGGGCATATAAAGTTTACAATACCAAGGGGCCTCTCTTCTCAGCAATGGCTGACTAGGCCATCTTCTGCTACATATGCAGCTAGAGACAAGAGCTCCGGGGTACTGGTTAGTTCATATTGTTGTTCCACCTATAGGGTTGCAGACCCCTTCAGCTCCTTGGGTGCTTTCTCTAGCTTCTCCATTGGGGGCCCTGTGTTCCATCTTATAGATGACTGTGAGCATCCATTTCTGTATTTTCCAGGCACTGGCATAGCCTCATATGAGACAGCTATAACAGGGTCGCTTCAGCAAAATCTTTCTGGCATATGCAATAGTGTCTGGGTTTGATGGCTGATTATGGGATGTATCCCTGGGTGGGGTAGTCTCTGGATGGTCCATCCTTTCGTCTTAGCTCCAAACTTTGCCTCTGTAACTCCTTTCATGGGTATTTTGTTCCCTATTCTAAGGAGGAATGAAGTATCCACCCATTGGTCTTCCCTCTTCTTGATTTTCTTGTGTTTTGCAAATTGTATCTTGGGTATTCTAGGTTTCTGAGCTAATATCCACTTATCAGTGAGTGCATATCAAGTGACTCCTTTTGTGATTGGGTTACTTCACTAAGGATGATATCCTCCAGATATATCCATTTGGCTAGGAATCTCATAAATTCATTCTTTTTAATAGCTGAGTAGTACTCCATTGTGTAAATGTACCACATTTTCTGTATCCATTCCTCTGTTGAGGGGCATCTGGGTTCTTTCCAGCTTCTGGCTATTATAAAAAGGCTGCTATGAACATAGTGGAGCATGTGTCCTTATTACCAGTTGGAACTTCTTCTGGGTATATGCCCAGGAGAGGTATTGCTGGATCCTCTGGTAGTACTATGTTCAATTTTCTGAGGAACCTCCAGACTGACTTCCAGAGTGGTTGTACAAACTTGCAATACCACCAACAATGGAGGAGTGTTCCCATATCCTCACCAGCATCTGCTGTCACCTGAGTTTTTGATCTTAGCCATTCTGACTGGTGTGAGGTGGAATCTTAAGGTTGTTTTGATTTGCATTTCCCTGATGATTAAGGATGTTGAACATTTTTTTCAGGTGCTTCTCAGCCATCAGTATTCCTCAGTTGAGAATTCTTTGTTTAGCTCTGAACCCCATTTTTAATGGGGTTAGTAAATTTTTTAAATCATTTTTTATTATTATAAGTAAGTACACTGTTGCTATCTTCAGAGGCACCAGCAGAGGGCATCAGATCTCATTATGGGTGGTTGTGAGCCACCATGTAGTTGCTGGAATTTGAACTCAGGATCTTCAGAACAGTAGTCAGTGCTCTTACTCACTGAGCCATTTCGCCAGCCCGTAATTGATATAAAATTGAAGTTAAAATCTCTTACATTGGTACAGATTTTATATATTGATATAGAATCAAGGTTTTCATTGGTATGAATCTATATATTGATACAAAATTTAAAATTAATATTGTTACTCTTAGATAGGCATTGTGCCTTTACAACTCATTTAAAAACAAGATAATTAGCTGGGCATGGTGGCATATGTAATATGGCATATGATAATTAGCTGGGCATATGGTGGGCATATGCCTTTACTCCCAGCACTTGAGGCAGAGGCAGGTGGATTTCTGAGTTCGGGGCCAGCCTGGTCTACAGAGTGAGTTCCAGGACAGCCAGGGATACACAGAGAAACTGTCTCGAAAAATAAAAACAAACAAACAAACAAGCAAACAAATGATGACAGTGAATTTTATCTAATTGACGAATATAATGGACTAGATGTTAACTGTATATCTTACTTTGTAATTTACATGATTGTTAGGGTTCTGCTCAATTTATGTCTGAGAGAATCAGGTTTGTTTGTTTGTTTGTTTTTTAAAGGAGGAAAAAGGTGAAATTTGCGGTGAAAGTGGTGGTTCTGATGCTTTGATCAGAAATTTGTGTTTACTGATGCTAAAGGTCATCTATCAATAAAGATGCCAGTGGCCAATGGCTAGGTAAAAAGAAAGAGGCAGGACTTCCAGGTTCCCACAGGCTAGGAGAGAGGAAGAGACTCAGTCTACTTGGCAGGGGTGGGGTGGGGTCGGGGGAATGGAACAGACTCAGAGATGCAGGGGAGATTTTCCAATATGTAGGCAGAAAGGGAAAGCAGCCTGAAAGCATCTTGAGCACAAGACCAATGGGCAACCAGGCAACTAAGCTGAGGGATGAGGTATTGAGCTGAAGTAAAGGTAAGGGCACGCTAGCCGTGGAAGGCGTAATAGAGCCATAAGGCAGTTTTAAAATGAGCTAATATGTATACGTCTTTTGTTGTTTTTAATGATTTATTTACTTATTTCATGTATATGAATACACCGTCGCTGTCTTCAACACATCAGAAGAGGGCATCAAATTCCTACAGATGGTTGTGAGCCACCACGTCATTGCTGGGAATTGAGCTCAGGATCCATGGAAGAACACTGAGCCATCTCCCCAGCCCCACAAATGTGTCTTATTCACAGATCTGAGATAGCTCCTGGGAGGGTACGTGTATGCAACAACCAGGAACACAAGACTACATACTACAGTTCCCTACTTCCCTTCCCATCCAGATCTGCCTCTTTCTGTCTCTCATTAGAAAACAAATATGCTTTTTCCTTCCTTCCTTCCTTTATCCCTTCCTTCCTTCCTTCCTTCCTTTTCTTCTTTTTTTCTCCTCCTTCTCCTCCTCTTCTTTTTTTGGACAGGATTTTTCTGTCTTGAGTTCTTGGCTTTCCCAGAACTCATTCTGTAGACCAGGCTGGCCTTGAATTCAGAAATCCTCTTGCCTCTGCCTTCTAAGTGCTGGGATTAAAGGGATGCACCACCACTTTCCAGGTAACAACCAGGCTTCTAAGAGATAATAATAATAAAGCCAGGCATGGTGGTGCACGCCTTTAATCCCAGCACTCGGGAGGTAGAGACAGGCGGATTTCTGAGTTCGAGGCCAGCCTGGTCTACAAAGTGAGTTCCAGGACAGCCAGGGGCTATACAGAGAAACCCTGTCTCGAAAAAACAAAAATAATAAAGGAAGTTATAATATTATTAAAATAATAAAACAAAAACTAATGAAAGACCCCTAAAGGGAGACCCTCACTCAAGTCTGGGGATAATAGTGGACCCCCAAGAACTCACGAGAGACCAAGCTTGATGCAAACCACACAAGGCGTTATTGGGGAAAGCCAGAGCTCTGGGGACGACTTGTATCCCATGCAGAGGTAGAGGAGTCGACCCCAAGGGGAAAGGGGTCCCAGTTTTTATAGGCCCTCAGGGGGGAAAGGAGAAGGAGGGAGTAGGGGATTTCCAGATCTAAACAATGTCTATTCTAAAATGATTTCTCAAGAAATGGGTATGGGAGGGGTACAAGGAAAGAGTCTGGTGCAGGTGCAGCAACTCTGGATTGGCCCCAGCTGTGGTTGCTGGGGAGATTTTCTGACTCTTTCCCAGCAACCAATATCACAAACACCTGGCAGTGGGCTGCAGCAGTGGGCACATACAGGGGTTCAAGGAGCAGCCAGAACATTGTGCACCTCTATTTTTCTAAATCAGTGAAGCTAGTTCTGCTGACAATGAAATCTATTTTGCCAATTTCAGGGCTTCTGTGATCTTTTACATTCTGTCAGGATCTTTCACTAACATATCAGAACAAAACAAAACAAAACAGAAGGAAAAGAGCCCAAGAGAAGGCACAAGAATCAGAGACCTGCTTATTCACACAGTCAGGAGTCCCAAAAATATACTAAAGTGGAATCCATAGTATATATGCAAAGAATCTGCAGGGTAAAAAAAGAACCAGCTTGCCTCCATCTTAGGCTTAAAAGTCATCTTATAACAAAGACAAACTAGGCTCATTTTCTCAAGGATTGGGCTATGTCCCACCTATAAGCTTAACTACAAATGATTCTGTCCTGCTTGTTCTAGGAATGGCAATCATAACTTTATTTCAAAAACTTGTGTATAACCATCTTATAACTCTACCTTTGTTTCAAAAGGCTCTATGACTACTGATGCTACCTTGTTCTGGCCACCTTTGCAACCGTATCTTTGTTTCAGAAGGGTATAATTTGTTATATTCTGCTCCTGTAACCCCACCAAACCCCTCCCTACTCCTGAGCTATAAAAGCCTTATCTTCCTCATATCAAACCCACCTTGGGCAGTGCACATTGATAAAAAAAAAAAAAAGCTTGCTTTAATTAGTTTGGCCACACTAATTTGGATCAGTGACCTTTTTCTTCCCATTTGTGAGATTAACAAAAAAGGAGAGGAGAAAGCCGAGAGTGGTGGCGCATGCCTTTGATCAGAAATCCACCTGCCTGTGCCTCACAAGTGTTGGGATTAAAAGTGTGTGCCACCACTGCCCGGCTATAGATTTCTTTAAGTTATTTTTTCCTTTCCTTTTTAAGTACCTCTGTGACCGTCATATGGTTGGTTTAAGGCCTTTGTCTTATGCTTCAGCTATGTTGCAATACTCAGAGCCTGGGGAGGTAGGGTTGCTGGGCTCTAGTAGAGGCATATTGTCCTGGCTGTTATTGTGTTTTTATAGATGCAGGCATCTATGTCTCTGGATTGACTTTGGAAGTTTATAATTCTAGGTGCCAATATCTGGACTTGTCTTTGTGGGATGAGTGTTTTGTTCCTTGGTTTCTATTGCCCTGCCTGGGTCTTAGGTGAGCATGGTGGCTGTGAGTTGCCTAGTAGGAAATACTTCTGGAATCCTGGTAGGTTTGGTCACTGGAGGCTCCAGGTACAATGTATTTACTTAGGAATGAGGATGGGATTAAAGGGGTCCAGTCTGAGGGAGTCCACAGGAAGGAGGAAAACAGGGTATTCCACCAGAATCTGCTTAGTCCCTTGTGAATGGGGGCAGAGAGTGAGGAGAGGCCACAGACTAAGGGAATGGTGTGGGGGACGGGGCGCCTCTGGATTTGGATGAGAGGAGAAAGAATGAAAGTATAAAGCCCTTTGTTGACCTGCTTTGATGGCCTATTGGCTTCTCCACCAGGCTTGGCTAGAGGGTTCCAAGGGAATGCCTGCTGGAGTTGTGTGTGTGTGTGTGTGTGTGTGTGTGTGTGTGAAGTGATGAGTTGGGAGTGGTGGTGAGAAAGGTTAGAGGGAAGATCTGTGTGGTCCACTGGAGGAAAGGGCAGAGAGGAAGTCAAGGCTGCAGCAGATGGTCTACTACAGAACTGGAGATGCGACTGGAGGATTGACTTGAAGGAACAAAGAGAGAAATGAAGACCTATAGTCACCCTACCTATTTCCTGACATGAGTGGCCTGTAGGTTCCCAGGGAATGCCTGCTGGAGCTTCAGGCTAAGATAAAGCAAAAAGGATTAAAGGTACGTGCCTTCTTATCTCAAAGATCCATATTAGAAGTGGATCAACCAAACAGGTATTGTTGTTAATCCCAGAAGAAGCAGAGACAGGATGATCTCTGTGAGTTCAAGACCAGCCTGGTCTACAAATCTAGTTCCAGGACAGCCAAGGATGTTATACAAAGAAACCCTGTCTTGAAAAACATGGAGAGCCGGACTGTGGTGGCGCACGCCTTTAATCCCAGCACTTAGGAGGCAGAGGCAGGCAGTCTACAAAGTGACTTTCAGGACAGCCAGGGCTATACAGAGAAACCCTGTCTTGAAAAACCAAAAAAAAAAAAAAAAAAAAAAGAAAAAAGAAAAGAAAAGAAAAGAAAAGAAAAGAAAGAAAGAAAGGAAGGAAGAAAGGAAGGAAGAAAGAAAGACATGGAGAGGTGGCTCAGTGGTTAAGAGCACCAACTGCTCTTCTAGAAGTCCTGAGTTCAATTCCCAGCATCCAGGTGGTGGCTCACAACCATGTGTAATGGGATCTGATGCCCTCTTTCGGGGTATCTGAAGACAGCAACAGTGTATTCACATACATGAAATAAATAAATAAATAAATAAATCTTTAAAAGAAAAAAAAAAAAAACAAGAACAAAGACAAAAACAACCAACACACACACACAAAGAAGTGGATCAACCTACTTCCCTCACAGAAATCGATTTTTAGATTTCATTCAACTTCAGATGTACTCAAGTTGACAAGAATAGTCATCACACTTTCCTTCAGTTCCAAAATCTCAGGTAGGTTTATTGCCCTTTTAAAATTGTGTCATTACAGGGGTGGAGAGATGACTCAATAGTCAAAGCACTGACTGCTCTTCCAAAGGACCCTGGTCTGATTCCCAGCTCTCACATGACCGCTAACAGCCACCTGTAATTCCAGCTCCAGGGGGATCCGAGCCCTCATCTGGCCTCTGTGAACACTGCAAGCACAAGGAGATCACACACATGCATCCAAAACACACATACACATAAAAATAAACCTCAAAACCTTAAAATAAAATAGCGTTATTATCATTAGTTTTATGATTTTCTACCAAGGTTTTGGAGGTTTATATTTGTCTTAGATCTCGGTCCTCGTTTAGTTTGTGATTTGTAATTCTATTCTCTCGTTTTGCAGTTGCCTCTCCACTCTGCTGACTGTTTCCTTTGCTATCCCCCAGTATTTCAGCTTTGCTACCTTCTGCCTCTTTGTTAGCGTATTTTCTGGGAGGGAGGATATTTGTCATCTCATCATTCATTCATAGGTCTTATCTATTGACTCCCTGTTTATGATGCTCAGTAAGTATTGAGTGAGAATAAATCATTCAGTGTATGGACAGTGCACAACATTGGAGTAGGTGATCTACTGTTATCCTCTATGATTTTTGGAGTTTGCATGTTTTAATAAATAACACAATTTGGGGATTGTTTGTTTGAAATGGTCCAAGGGTGAGATGGGGCCCAGCTTTTTGGCCTTGAATGTATAGGCTGGGGAGGTTCTCCTGTGCTAGTTTCCTGAAAAGAGGACTACTGAGCAACCATACCACAGAGAAATTCTGCTCCATGTGTATTTTTCTATCAATTCCTTATTTAATACTACTCTAAGATCCCAATAGTACTCAGAGTTTATACCATTGGTTAGATTTTTAACTTTAAGCCATCCTTATCATCCTTAAGAAGTAAGGCACTCTTTAAAAGCTGATTTAGTTCCTCATTTAGTAAGAAAGCTATCAATATATAAAACCTGGGGCTGGAGAGATGGCTCACAGGTAAGTACTGTTACTTGGACATAGTGGTACTTACCTTCAGCAGATTTCTGTGAGTTACAGGCCAGCTTGGTCTACAGAGAGTTCAGAATGACTAAGGAAAGTCCTGTCTTAAAAAAGAAAGTGCTATCTAATAAGAAAGAAAGAAAGAAAGAAAGAAAGAAAGAAAGAAAGAAAGAAAGAAAGAAAGAAAGAGAAAGAAAGAGGAAAGAAAGAAAGAGGAAAGAAAGAAAGAAGGAAAGAAAGAAAGAAAAAGAAAAGAAAGAAAGAAAAAGAAAAGAAAGAAAGAAAGGAAGGAAGGAAGAAAGGAAGAAAGAAAGAAAGAAAGAAAAGGGAAAGAAAAAAGAAAGTGCCAGGGGATGGGAGCACATGTTTTAATCCTAGCACTAGCGAGGCAGAGGCAGAGGCAGAGGCAGAGAGGCAGAGGCAGAGAGGCAGAGGCAGAGAGGCAGAGGCAGAGGCAGGTGGATCTCTGAGTTTAAGGCCAGCCTGGTCTACAGAGCAAATTCCAGGACATCCAGGGCTATAGAGATACACTGTCTTAGGGAGGGGGAAAAAAAGCACTTGTTGCTCTTCCAGAGGACCCAGGTTGGCTCCGCACCCAGATTGGCTCCCCAGTGCCAACATTAGATCTCACAATTATCTGTAACTCTAGTTCCCCTCTTTTTTTTTCCCCCTGTGGTTTTTTGTTTTTTTTTTTGTTTTGTTTTGTTTTTGAGACAGGGTTTCTCTGTGTAGCCCTGGCTGTCCTGGAACTCACTCTGTAGACCAGGCTGGCCTTGAGCTCAGAAATCTGCCTGCCTCTGCCTCCCAAGTGCTGGGGTTAAAGAAGTGTGCCGCCACTGCCAGGCTAGTTCCCCTCTTCTGGCACATGGTGCACACACTTATGTGCCCACAGAACACTCAAATACAGCAAATAAATAAAACTTTTAAAATGAAAGTAATATCTCTATCAAATCTAACTGTAGAGTAGCATATACATTTGTCCTATATACATCGTCCAGTATAAGCAAAGTTGTCTGGTTGTGTGCCGCTCTGTGATAGCATGGTCTGTTTCCAGAGGCAAATGTCACAGTGCGCGCCAGGACACCTGGGTTCACACCATCGGTTCTTTGAAACTATATCTGGATGTTCAGGCTATTAAAAGCTTCATGGACTGGGTGACCTTCTGGGCAGTACTGAGATGGGATGTTCCCATCGCCGCTGCCTGTTGCCGAGTGGAAAACAGCAGAAGGTTTGGGATCTCAAGAGTGTTCATCGTGCTGCGTGCCGTTTCCTTTCCTTTTCCTCCTTCAGAAGATGACCCATGAGACCACAACCCTGATATCCTTGAAGGAAGCAATGAAAAGGTGGCACAGGGCTCCAGGGAGGGAACAAGCCCAGTCTGCTGCTCTCAGAAGACGGGGACTGAGTAAAGAAAACCAGAAATAAGCAGGGAACGGCAGACACACGAATTAGAACCGTGTTTACTAAAGTTCTTTGAGACTTGCAGGTTAAAAAAATATGTAAACTGGTAATTAAAAAAAAAAAAGCTGGGGGTTGGGATTAGCTCAGTAATAGAATGCTTGTGTAGTTGAAAGGCCCTGGTTTTTAAATCCCCTGTACTTGAATGTGCATGCATGTATACACACACACACACACACACACACACACACAGAGAGAGAGAGAGAGAGAGAGAGAAAGAGAGAGAGAGAATCAAGAAAAGAATCTGCTTTGAGACGCTATAACTCTGTTTAATTCATGCTAGATTTACAAAAATAAATAAAATGTGGGTTTTTTTCCCTCAAGGAGTTCATGGCCTTTAAGAATGGTAGAATTTAAAAAAAAAATACAGTTTAAAACAAGTGATCTTATACTGGGGATGTTCCAAAAAGACAAAAGGGGCGTGAAGGAGGCATCGATTTATTTTGCCTAAGAAACATGGCTCTTTATAGAGGATACTTTAGCCGGGTCATAGCATCAGAGAGAGTTGATGAAGAAATAAATATGGGGAGGAATTTTAAAGTGAAGAAACTACATTTTAGCTTTCTATAAGACCGAAGTTACAGATTTGCAACCAGAATATGTGAGAAGACTCACAATGGCATTATGTTTCTTGCTGAGGAGATCTGATTTGGCCCTAAAGTCTGGGTGCAAAACAGATATGTTTCTAGCTGAGTTAAAGGATCACAATAGTACTTTAGAGAAGTGTGTGGAGGATGAATTGCAGACCAGTGCAAGGGTCCAGTGAACTCCTGTAGTCCTAGGACCTGCTGAAAGATGGTGGACTGGCTTACTGCGGACGGCAAGCAGGAGCTGGGTTAGATAGAGATCAGCTGAAGGAGCGTTGAGATTATTCTTAGATTTCCAGTTCAAACAACTGAATAAACCTGTGAAGCTTTTAAACAGGCTAGGATTGGAAACATTACACTCAGATTTATATTTTAAATTTAAAAGTTCTTTTTAGGATTGGCAGAAATGACCCTTGGTCTCCTCTCTAGAATTTACGCTTTATGAAAAGCAAACTAAAATAAAAGAGGTCTGGGTGGTAGAGGCAGGCCTGTAGAGAGCAAGGACTTCCCACAGTCTTCTCTTGCCTAGAGAAGGAATGACCCTAGGTTCAATCTCCAGCACCACCATTAACACACGTGCACACGTGTGTGCGCTTGCACGTGCCCTCGTGCGCGCGTACACACACACACACACACACACACACACACACACACACACACACACAGAGCAAATGAAAAGAACCCTGTTAGCAATTTAACTACAGTGCCTGTGTAAACTTGGTAGGGGCATAAATAACCTGTTAGAGCTCTAGGTTTCTCTTGACCTGAACTTCCTTTGATTCTTTAACCCTGTAGAGTAGACAACAAGCTCAGAGCTCTAGACACACAGTTCAAAGAACTGGACGTCACCAAGGATAATCTGACGCTTCGATTTGAACACCATAGCAAGACTTTGGCAAGCCAAGCAGCCCAGGATGAGATATGGACAGCAGCTCTGGCCCTTGGGTGAGCAGTGGTTAAGAAATCCTGGCTTTTGTGGCTTTGTGAGAGCTTTTAGTGGCTATTCCAAAACCGAGCTTGGCACGATCCCCACAGGTGTCGCTTGGGCTCGGTTCCTCCACACAGAAGGCGTTAGTCTGAGCACCTGTTTACCTGCCAGGCACTGCAGCATACACTTTCTGGGTCTCTTACCTGCTGTCTTACTGATGGGAAGGGAGTAAAGAAGTTCCTGCTCCATGCACAGCGCCCCCTATGGGTGGCCTGGGAACTTGGCTATGCAGTTGGTGCAGGTCATACTTCCGAAATTCGCAGCTGTTTTTTCTAGAGGGTTTACATTGCACCAACATAATCAAATGCAGCTTTTGTTTGTGCATGAAATGTTCCATTTAAGGAGCTTTGCCCGTTTTTCATAGGTTCACCTCAATGGAACTGAATATTGTATACAGCTATGTCATCGAGGTCCTTATTTGCTTGCACACTCGAATGCTTCAGAAACTCCCAGACCTGGTGAGAAGTCTCCCGACCTTAGCCTCTGTCCTTAGAAGAAAAGCCAAGAACAAGCATGTTAGGCTTGTGTGGGAGTCTGTCCTGCAGGAGTACGGGCTGCAGGAGAGGGATGTCTCAGCACTCTGTACCTTCTTCATTGTACATGGCAACAAAGGAGAGCACTATGCTGCCAACGTAAGACGGATGTACATCAAAGATGTTTCCTTCATGATCACCAACATGGTAAAGAACCAGGCTCTACAGGATGGATTGCTTAGAGCTGTTCAGATCATCGAGAAGGGGAAACAAGCACAGGACCCTGAAAACTCAAGGGCACCCCTAAAAGAGTTGATGCCCCCAGTTAAAGACTAACCTGTTACCTTTGACCCAGCAGTTCCACTCTCGGTCATTTGTATTTTTTTTCCCCCAAGACAGGGTTTCTCTGTACGGCCCTGGCTGTCCTGGAACTCACTCTGTAGACCAGGCTGGCCTTGAACTCAGAAATCCACCTGCCTCTGCCTCCCAAGTGCTGGGATTAAAGGCGTGCGCCACCACTGCCCGGCGGTCATTTGTATTTTAAAAACCAAAAAAATGCATAATTTAATTTTTATAGGCTTATTTTATAGCAAAAGTGGAAGGAACATTAAAGAAATTATGACAAATGGATACAATGTACATTGTGTGTGTAGCCATATTTGAAAAAGAAGCAAATATTTTATAATGAAGTAGAATTTGGGGTGTAGCCCAGAGTACATTTTTTTTTTTTTTTTTTGGTTTTTCGAGACAGGGTTTCTCTGTGTAGTCCTGGCTGTCCTGGAACTCACTCTGTAGACCAGGCTGGCCTCGAACTCAGAAATCAGCCTGCCTCTGCCTCCCGAGTGCTGGGATTAAAGGCGTGCGCCACCACCACCCAGCTACATTTTTTTTTTGTATGTATGAGGCCCTGAGTTCAATCCCTGATACCACCAAATACATAATAAAGAAATTTATATGGAATCATTACTCAGATTTGGTGTTTTATTTATAATGTTATATACAAAAAGGGGCAAAAACAATTTTATACACACACACACACACACACACACACAATTTTTTGTTCACGACATAGTTTCTCTGTGTCTGTAGCCTCAGCTGGCTTTAAACCTGGATATTTGCCTGCCTCTGTTTCCCAAGTGCTGGATAGCCATGGCTGCCCAGCATACCTATAATATCTTCAAAGGATACTGTGTATAAGTTTAGATATATCCACTTCTGCAGTGATACTTAAGTGATGTGGGGTTTTTTTGGGGGGGGTGGGGGTAGAGGACTAAGAATCTAAGAGTCAAAGGGAAAGAAATTGTTTTCACTGGCTAGTAGAACTTCTCTAGACAGGACATGACATCATTGTCTCGAATCAGAGAAGCTGTGATTGGCCACAGCACAGGGTCATGAGATCAGTCCTACTGCCATTTCCTCGTTGATGGAAAAGGGAAATGCTACTTTCCCCTGAGTCTCCAACCCCAGACCTAGGCTGTACATACTCTTGCTCCAGCCACACCTAATCTTCAGGGACGCTAGACTATACAGGAGGTGGGACGCTAGACTGTACAGGAGGTGGGACGCTAGACTGTACAGGAGGTGGGACGCTAGACTGTACAGGAGGTGGGATGCTAGACTGTACAGGAGGTGGGACGCTAGACTGTACAGGAGGTGGGACGCTAGACTGTACAGGAGGTGGGACGCTAGACTGTACAGGAGGTGGGCAGTTGATTGGGGTTCAGAATGCAGTGGTGCAGCTTTGGGGGTCATCCCCACACGGAGGTGGGGATTTTAGATGGTTTGCCTTCAAGTCATCCATGCCTCTGTAAGTAACCCACACCCATGCTCCTGTAAGACCAATGAACTCATTGGTTCACCACGCTGGACTTGGTTGGAATCTCTTCTTTGGTCTGTCTTTGCCCTGTCTAGGCGAAACAGACATTTCTTTATATTTCCCTAGGAAGAGTCAGACTGCTTGCTCAATTTGAACATTTTGAATTTTGAATGCCTTTTGAAGGGCAATTAATCAATTGAAAGCATGAAATAATAGGGGTGGAGAGATGACTCAGTGGCTGAGAGCATGTATAGTTCTTCCAGAGGACCAGAGTTCCACTCCCAGCACCTATGTCAGTGTCTCAGCCACAGCTCCAGGACAGTCTTGCTACTTTCTGCCAAGCTTGTGGGCCTTAAGTCGTTAGAAAGGAAGCTGAAGACCTCAGTGGACTGTGACACAGAAAGAAGTATAAATGCCAAGTTGTCACAGATCTGAGGAACAGAAACCATAACCAAGGCAACTCTTTCTTTTTTTTCTCTCTCTTTTTTTGGTTTGGTTTTTCTGAGACAGGGTTTCTCTGTATAGCCCTGGCTGTCCTGGATCTCACTTTGTAGACCAGGCTGGGATTGAACTCAGAAATCCACCTGCCTCTGCCTCCCGAGTGCTGGGATTAAAGGCGTGTGCCACCACGCCTGGCCACAAGGCAACTCTTATGACAATATTTAATCAGGGCTGGCTTACAAATTGAGAGGTTCAATCCATTATCAAGGTGCCAGAGCATGGCAACATCCAGGCAGGCATGGTGCAGGAGGAGCTGAGAGTTCTACATTTTCATCTGAAGGCTGCTAGCAGAATACTGCTTCCAGGCAGCTAGGATGAGGGTCTTAAAGCCCACACCCATAGTGACTCACCTACTCCAACTGGGCCACACCTTCTAATAGTCCCATTCCCTGGGCCAAGGATATGCAAACCATCACAGACTCCAACTCCAGGTCCTCCTGTTTCTGCCTCTGCCTTTGCTACCTAAATGCCTCAATTACAAGACACACGTGTCCATGCCTAGTTCAGAGGTCCTTCCTTCCTTCCTTCCTTCCTTTTTGAAACAGAGTCTCTTACTAAACTCACTGTATAGACCAGGCTGATCTCTACCTCACAGAGACCCTCCTGCCTCTGCCTGCAATGTTTTGGGAACCAGCTGACCAATTGAGGAAGGGTCTCATATAGCCCAGGTTGACCTGGAACCAGTTATGTAGCCAAGGCTAGTTTATAATAATCCTTTTGTGACTACTTCCCAAATGCTGGGATTGATTATAGAAATGGGTCTCTTGTTGAGTTCTTCAGACTCCACATACCAAACCCAATAGGCATTTACTCATGCTAAAGTCTGGGGTAGAGGGCCCAAGCCAAGCACCCCCAAAACAAGAGGGAAAGCAATAACAGCCAAATCTCTACATTGCTGTTTTAGCCAGTACCATAAGGATATCACCCCCACCTTATTTAACCTTTACAAGGATTCTTTGAAACCACAGGTGTAACTCTTTGTTGCTGCTCTCCTTGAGCGTCACTTGTCTATAAGGCCAATATCTGCTGCTCATTCTATAAAATGCTAGTGTTGCAAATAAATGCTAAGAAAAATCTTTAAGGTAAATTTGTTGTAATTTCTTCTTTTAGCACTAAGAACTTTAGAAAGCTTTGTTAGGAGAAGGGTAGCCTAAAGAATACTGAAAGAATAATTACAAAAATTCCTGTTCGGATCTTGGTTTAGAGAGTTACTTGAGTAAGCAAGATTCTGCAGCCTACAGTAGCCGAGCGACCAAAAGCGGGAGGAGTTGCTACTAGCAGGCTAGGCGGGAACGCAGACGCAGCTCCCGGAAGTCCCGCCCGACTGAGCGGTTCCTTGGGGGAAGACGTGCCGTTTTGGCGGGGAATTGTGACGTCCGTGGAGCCCGGGTACCTGCTCCGGCCGCGGCCAGTAGACCGATTGGCAGGACAGCGGGTGCGAGCGGCTGGGTCTCGGGACCCGGGGGGTACCGCGAGGTGTTCCAGAAGCTGGAGCGTGGGCACTGGAGGGCTGCCTCCACCGCAACGGCGAGACGGAAGTCCCGCGGCGGCCCGAGCCCGGATTCCGGGCGGTACCGGGTGCTCTGGGAGCGGCGGTGCCCGGGCTTCCGGCTCTGGCAAGCCCGGCCGCCTCGCGCGTAGAGGCGGGTCCTCACCGCGTAAGAAGGGGAGCTGGATGAGCGCTTGTGTGGCGCGGGGAGACAGAACCACTCTCCGCCCCGAGGCCGCCGACTCCCGGAGGAACGTTCTTTCATTCCCTTGCTGGACTCAGGGCATAACTGTTGACCTGACATCACAGCTCCTGCTTGTCTCGGGCCCGTGGGAACTCAGGCCTTCTGGATCTCAGTCCGCTGCTGTGTGTGAGAGTAAACACCAAACGGCTCGCTGCTTTTCTCCGTTCTGGGCGTGATTAGGCGAAAGACGACTTTAGTCCCTTTCTGATTTTAACGTTGGGTAGGTCTCATTAGCATATGAAGATGGCTGCACCTAAAACCTCCATCCCTTCCTTAGCCGAATGTCAGTGCGGGATCTGTATGGAAATCCTCCTAGAGCCTGTAACCCTACCTTGCAACCACACGCTCTGTAACCCATGCTTCCAGTCCACTGTTGAAAAGGCCAATCTATGCTGTCCCTTCTGTCGTCGCCGGGTCTCTTCGTGGACTCGGTACCATACCCGAAGAAATTCTCTGGTCAATACAGACCTGTGGGAGATTATTCAAAAACACTATGCAAAGGAATGCAAGCTTAGAATCTCTGGACAAGAATCAAAGGAAATCAGTAAGTAAAATTAAGCATGTTTATTGGGTAAAACGGCCCAAAATCCCTTTGAAAGGGAACCATTTTTGTTTTTGCTTTTCGAGAAAGGGTTCCTCTGTGTTGCCCTGGCTGTCCTGGAACTCACAATGTAGATCAGGCTGGCCTCGAACCCAGAGATCCACCTACCTCTGCTTCCTGAGTTCTGGGATTAAAGGTATGAGCCACCATCGCAGGGCTCGAACCATCATTTTCTAATTTAAAGAAAAAGAAAAAGAAGGCTAAATAGTCTGAATCGTGAGGATTTGTGGTTTTATAAGCCCTGCCCACACATCAGTTAAAGTCAAGGACAGAGTTACATCACGTGTAGTAATGGTCAAGTTGTGTTCATCTGCTGTGAATTAGGGTTTTTTTTTTTTTTTTAACATTTTTTTAGACATGTTTTGAGACACAGTTTTATTACTGTGTAGCATGGGATAGCCTTAGCCTCACAAATACTGGAGTTGCAGGTGTGCTATTACACACCTGTCCTTTATAATGTAGTAGTATTAGTGAGGGTTGCCCTTTATAAGGGCAGAATGGTAAGTATTTTTGTGGACTATATAGTCTACTGAAGACACTTGGTGAGCTCTGCCACTGTAGAACAAAAGCCACCGTAGTCAATACATTAATTTACATTACCCTTTGTAAATGAAGATAGTGCCTGTGTTTCCATAAAACTTTATGAAAAACAAAAAGTGGGGGGGCAGATTTGTCCTGTCAATGAATCATGGCTAAATAGCCCCTGTCTTAGAATATCACTATTACTGTTCTTAAGAACAATTCTTTATCTGTGGAGGTAGCAGAATTAAATAATTGCAGATACTTCGGAAGGGAAAACTTGAGATTTCTTATTTTTTAAAATATGTATTTAGAGTGTGTGAATGTAAGTGCCTCATGTGCATGTGGTGCAGAAGAGGCAGGAGAACTAGAACTGAGTGACAAAGTTATAGGTTGTCATGTGAGTACTTGGAACCAACCAAACCCAGGTACTCTGGAAGAACAGTAAGCATTCTTTTTTTTTTTTGAGACAGGGTTTCTCTGTGTAGCTCACTCTGTAGAGACCAGGCTGGCCTCGAACTCAGAAATCCTTCTGCCTCTGCCTCCCAAGTGCTTGAGTTAAAGGCGAAAATTTAATTTTTTGTAACCCAATTGAAAGATTTTTTTTGAATATATAGTTCTGTTTTCAGGTGGCTCAAATATGAAAAGGAAGGCCCTTCCTCTTAATCGCCTTTGAAATATGAGAACATATTAGTACAAACTTGTAAAATGTATAAAAATAGTAGGACAAAAAGGTAGAAGTGTCCAAGTGACATCAATGGATGGATAAACTAAATGTACATATCTGCAACAGAATATATTGCTCTTTCATTAAATGGAATTGTTAAAGTTGTAATGTGGGATGAAGGCTTTGTTCTAGCTGTCATTACTCAGGTGATTCCATATGGAGAGCATTAACGACATCATTGGATCAGTCCACTGATAAGTTTATCCCAGCTGGGCTGTTAGGTGAGGCCTGTCTGGAGGAAGTATACTGGAAATGCCTGTGACAGGTTTGCTTTTTGACTGCAGTTGAAGTGGGCACCTCTCCTCTACCAAGCTTTTTCACAATCATGTTTCTGCCTTGCACAGGCATAAAACCATAAATGCAAACCTCTGAACGAGCCAAACTAAATCTTTTCTCTCTCAAGTTATTTATGTGATGCATTTTGCCATAGCAAAACACAGGAACACAATTGACAGGTTCCAGATCATGGAAATAAAGAGGTGCAGACCAGCCTAGCCTGAAATCATAACAGTCTACCTGTTTCTTCCTTCAAGCTAGGACAAGAGGCCTGTGTTACTGTAAGACCTGGGGTAGGCCACAAATCCCAGACGAGCCCCCGCATATAAGACCCCCCCCCAAGCTGGGCCTCTGCTCAAGTCCCCGGATGAGCTGGCCGGCACCCCAAAGACTCGAGAGAAAATCACACCTGATGCAAACTGCAAGAGGTTTTATTTTCAGCTAGCTGAGGACGAACTCCACACGCTGAGCAAGGCAGGGGAGTTCAACCCTGAGCGGTAACAGTAGGGGGCTTTTAACAGCTAGCTGAGGAATTGGGAGGAGAGTTCTTCTCTGCCAGGTGTCCTTGGTAAAATTACAATTATAGCATCTCTGGCTGTAAGGCTCAGAAACAAAAAGGCTTTTTGCTGGCTATAGAGAACAAAGAGCTTCTTTCTGACTGTATTTTTAGAGATCAGGGAAAACAAGCTTGGGGGAATGTTTTAGGGGCTTTACCTTTCAGGGAGAAACGCTTTAAGTCAGGGTCTCACATGCCTGGCTCCACCTCATGACTCTTTAAACTATTTTTCTTGGTACTATTGGACTTTAAAATCTTCAATAAATGTCTAAATTGTAGGCATGGGATATAGGTCAGTGGCAGAGTGCTTTGGATTCAATCATACATATACACATATTAGCTTTTAAAAATGTAGAGCCAGGGGCTGGAGAGATGGCTCATCGGTTAAGAGCACTGACTGCTCTTCCGAAGGTCCTGAGTTCAAATCCCAGCAACCACATGGTGGCTCACAACCATCCATAATGAGATCTGATGCCCTCTTCTAGGTGTCTGAAGACAGCTACAATGTACTTAGATATAATAATAAAGAAATCTTTAAAAAAAAAAATGTAGAGCCAGCCCTGGTGGTGGTGCACACTTTTAATCATTGCACTCAGGAGGAGTATCAGTTTCCTAAAGCCAGAATGACAGAGTACCACAAACTATATGACAAAAAAAAAAAAAAAATTTCCTAATAGTTTTGGAGGTCAGAAGTCAAACTGAAACCAAGGCCTTTGACATTCCACACCACTTTCTAGCTTTTTGGTCTCTTCTGTGTGTTAGTGTTATGCCTGATGTATGGTTGTGCGCTGTGTACATGCCTGGTGCCTGCCAAGGCCAAAGAGGATGTTGGATCTCTTGGAGCTAGAGTTAGAGATGGTTGTGAACACCCACCATGCAGGTGCTGGGAATCAAACTCAGGTCCTTTGCAAGAGCAGCCAGTGCTTTTAAAATCCCATCCCCTTCTCTGAATGTCTTAATACCATCTCCCATTTGTGCATGTTTGTCTTTGTGTCCAAATTTGTTCCATATTTACAAGATTACTAGTCATAATTAAAAGATTCACCCCGGGGAGGGGAGGGTATGGGGGACTTTTGAGATAGCATTTGAAATGTAAATGCAGAAGATTCACCCCAGTGACCATAGTTAAATTGATTACCTCCAGATGATCCTGTCTCCAGATAAAATCATATTCTCAAGCACTGAAAAACTACAAAACGTTAGATAAATGGAAAATTCAAAGACCTAGCTGGGAATGGTGGTTTGTGGCTCAATACTTCTAATTACAACAGAGGAATCTGAGGCAGGAGGATCACAAATTAGAGGCTAGACTTTGTCTCAATGTTTAAAAATCAATTTATTCACTCCTTCATTAATCTCTTAGTATATTTTTTGTTTTTGTATTTTCAAGACAGGGTTTCTCTGTATAGCCCTGGCTGTCCTGGAACTCACTTTGTAGACCAGGCTGGCCTTGAACTCAGAAATCTGCCTGCCTCTGCCTCCCGAGTGCTGGGATTAAAGTCATGAGCCACCACTGACTGGCTGTTTATTTGTTTTTTAAGTACTCTATTGGTGGGTTTTTATGGCCCAGGGCCTGGTGCATGCTAAATATGAACTCTGCTATTGATCTTCATTCCTAGTTCTGCCTTTTACAGTTATTTTAATAAAAATTGTGTGTGTGTGTCTGTGTGTATATGTTTGTGTACTAAGTTTTACTAAGAGGCCAAAGTTAGACTTAAAGTTCTGTGTTGCCCTAACGCTGTTTGTTTCCTTGAAAACAGTTGATGAGTGCCAGCCAGTTCGTCGGCTCAGTGAACCTGGGGAGTTGAGGCGAGAATATGAAGAGGAGATAAGCAGGGTGAGTAGGAAATAGTTTTTTTCAGTTTTTTGTTCTTTTGTTTTGTTGAGAATGCCTTTGCTGTGCTTTCAATCTCATAAATCCTAAATTTACATATAACTACCATGTACTGAAAGGTTAGTAATTTTAATAGACTTTATAACTGCAATACCCTCTCCTCCCTATTAAAAGTATTTGGTTGTGTTAAGGCATGATTTCACAGAGATCTTGCCTCTGCTTCTCAAGTGCTGGGATTAAAAGCATAAGCCAACTAAATTACCTAGAGGTTCCATTTTTATTTACTTTTTATTTTTATTTTTTGTGTATGGGTTTTGCCAGTATGTATGTTTGTGCATCCCATGTGTTCTTGTTCTTAGAGGTCAGAAGAGGGCATAGGATTCCCAGGAACTGTAGTTACACTGAGCCACCATGTGGGTCCTCTGGAAGAGTAAGAAACTGGGGCTCTGAACTAAACTAATGAGCCATCTTTTTGGCCCAAGGTTCCTTTTTAAATATTCAACCACAACAACAATAAGCTAGTTTTTATTACTTATATATAACTAGTAGTGGGTGCTTTTTTATTTTCAGAGAGGGACTTGCTGTGTAGCAGCAGCTGCTTTAGTACTTACAATATACAGTTAGTGATCCTAAGCATTCAAGTATAAGTACTACTTTGATTTCCCTTTGATTTTTAAGGGTTTTTACCTTAAAAAGGATGATTAAGAAGTGGTAGACTGTGGGTGTGGTGAGGAAAGTATCCAGGGAGACTGAAGTGCAGAGTGAGAAAAGGTTTAGCTTACAGTGAAGCAGTTGAGAGCATCACTAGGCACTGTGGTACTGGGAGGATAGTCAGCTGTTTTTGAGATGGGCTCTTCTTGCTCTATATCCCAGGCTGTCCTAGAACCAACGGTGTAACCTAGCTAGATTGCCCTCAGCCTGGTGATCCTCTTGCCAGAGCCTCCTCAGTGCTGGTATTATAGGTGACTAGCTCCATGTGAATTAGTAATTTTGGTCTGAGAAGGCAGCAGGAAAGCAGGGTAGAAAGAGGAGCTTGTCCAAGGCTGACG
Source organism: Mus musculus (assembly GCF_000001635.26). Lineage (NCBI taxonomy): Eukaryota > Metazoa > Chordata > Mammalia > Rodentia > Muridae > Mus > Mus musculus. The sequence goes on from NC_000082.6 coordinate 32,283,434, forward strand.
GATGTCATGGTCCAGTGTAAGGGGGGAGTGCTGAGGAGCGGCCATTGACTTCCTCCACCGAGAAATAATTGATTCCTGTGTCTTGGAAGTTCCTTTAGAAGTGTGAAGTTAGGGACCTTATGACTAATTGAGAAACAAAAAGACTCAGCAGGCAAGGTGCTAGAAATAAACTACACCAGTTCAGATGAGTACTGCTGGGACAGCATGCTGCTGTCAGAGCAAGCCTAGTGCTGCTTTTTCTCAAAGGCCAGTTTCCTGAATTTATTTCAAAAAAGAATCAGTAGGGGCTGCTTTTCTAACTGGAACTCTGTGTTGTAAAGATGCAGTAAAGTTTGAAATTGGGCTGTGTACAGCTCAGTGTCGGCATACTCCAGAGGAGCACAAGCAGTTGTATGTGACGTCACAAAAGCCATCTTTATTTATTTATTTTTTGCCAGCAGGAGTAGGATAGGAACTTCAGAGGGTAAAGTGGTCTAGCAAATAAAAGAGCTGTTGTCGTCCAGGAACCACAGTTGTATGTTACTCATGGAGGCATCGTCTAACACACGAGTGAATGAAACACAGTGCACTTAGGCCAAGCTGCCACAGAATGAAACAGAGTGCTTGAGTAAATTCTAGAGGAAAAGAAATGGGCCTTACTGTAACTATACAACCAACTGGGAGTCTGTTGTAGTAAGTATCCCTGTTGAACTAGCTGCAGCAGTTGCTTCCCAAAGGTTAATAGAATAGAAACGTTTTACTCACCCAGTATGACTTGCAAAAAGAGGACTTGTTTGATTAGGGAAAGGGGGAGGAGTTGGAGATAGGGTCTTCAGACCTGACCCAGGTTAGCCTTGTCTAATGGTTAGACACAGCGGAGATTACAGGTGTATTACCACACCCAGCTAAAGTCAAATGTTTGCTTCTTGCTTTCTTATTGTGTGTGTGCATTTGTGCCCATGAATGAGAGTCTAGACATTGATATCTGGTCTCTTCCCTGATCCTTCTCCACCTTGTTCTTTGAACTTCAGTCTCGTGGAACTTCACCTCATCAATTCAACTGGACGGGCTAATCCGTGAACACCCACCTTCTGTGTGTGTGCTGGGGATCCAAACTCGGTTCTCAGTTCCTTTTGCTTGGATAGCATTCACTTTCCCACATGGAGCCACCTAAAGTTTCTCTTAGTTGCTTATAAAGATAGTGTATGTGCACAGAGAAGTCCTGTCCTGTATAGTTCTCCATCTATTCCTTTTAGACAAAATGTCTCCTGAACCTGGACAGGTTGTTATTCCTGCTGCTGCTGCTAGTTTTTCCTCAGCTAGTCTGGAAGCCAGTAAGCCTCAATGATCCTCCTGTTTTCACAAATAAACACTCACACAAGTAATATTTAAAAATAAACAAACAAACATGCCAGGCATGGTGGTGCATGTCTTTATTCCCAGCACACTGGAGGTGGAACTAGGTGGATCTCTTTCAGTTCCAGGATACCCAGGACTACATAGAGAAGAGACTCTGCTTTTAAAAAGAACAAAAGTAGCAGCAGCTGGGCCTAGGGTATTCGTGCCCTGCTCCACCTTGGAAATCTTCCTCTTCTCCTTACTAAGTCTGTCTGCTCTGCTTCAGAGAGCAGCAGCAGCACCTAGGGTTGGGCTTAGGCGGGAGTGGCTTCCCATGAACTCAGGAAAACACTCCTGTGCCTGTGCCTGTGCTGCTATGGTGGAAACTGGTAAGGACTGAGGGCAAGAGGTTTGAGTCTTTGACGGAAGCTCTGTTGGCCTGACTGGCATGGCTTCCTGAGGGTAGGACTTTGAACTGGCTGTAGAGGAGTTTGCCTGTGGAGACCTGAATTCATTGGAGATACATTCTCACTAGTTTTTACTTAATTTTCTGTTAAAATTATTGTGAAATATGAGTATTTCAGAGACTCAAAAAAGGGTGTCCTTCATTATTTTTAAGGTGGAGGCTGAGCGACAAGCCAGCAAGGAAGAGGAAAACAAAGCCAGTGAGGAGTACATCCAGAGATTGTTGGCTGAGGAGGAGGAGGAGGAGAAAAGACAGAGAGAAAAAAGAAGAAGTGAGATGGAAGAACAGCTGAGAGGCGATGAAGAACTGGCTAGGAGCCTGAGCACCAGTATCGTAAGTTTACACAGACATGCTCCCATCTTTGGCACCTGAAGAAGGCACTACAACAATTAGAAGTTTGTTAGGATATATTTGTCCTACTAAAGGAAAAACTTTTTTTTTTTTTTTCCCCAGACAGGGTTTCTCTGTATAGCCCTGGCTGTCCTGGAACTCACTTTGTAGACCAGGCTGGCCTCGAACTCAGAAATCCACCTGTCTCTGCCTCCCGAGTGCTGGGATTAAAGGCCACCATGCCCAGCACATTTTTTTTTTTTAATTTGTGAGTATATACCACATGTGTTTGGGTGTCCCCAGGGCCAGAAGGGCATCAGATCTACCTGAATTATAGGCAGTTGTGAGCCACCTGACGTGGTTGCTAGGAAGTGACTTGGGTCCTCTCAAGAGCAGTTGGTGATTTAAACCTCTGAGCCATCTCTCCAACTCCAAGATAAATAATAGTAATAATAATAACAACAGACTTTTCTTGTGTTTTGTTTGTTTGTTGTTGTCTATTGTCTGTCTGTCTTTAGTCCTGTGCATTCTAGGGACTCCCTGTGGAGATCTCACAGAGGTCGCCTGCCTCTAACCTCCCTCTTGAATGCTAGTATTAAAGGCCTGTATAACACTCTCAGCCCAACAAACTTTTTTATGAATGCAACTTTTTTTTTTAAAGATTTATTTTATTTATAGTACACTGTAGCTGTCTTCAGACACACCAGAAAAAGGACATCAGATCCCATTACAGATGGTTGTGAGCCACTATGTGCTTGCTGGGAATTGACTCTTAGCAACTGAGCCATCTTTCCAACCCTGAATGCAACATTTTTGTGTACATTTACTGTGTATATTTTGTTGCATATTTACTGTAGTTGGTTACATGTTCATCGGGGTTAGGGATATGTAATATTTTGTGTATTGTTGCATATTTACTGTAGTTGGATGCATGTTCATCAGGGTTAGGGATATGTAATATTTTGTGTATTGTTGCATATTTACTGTAGTTGGGTGCATGTTCCTCAGGGTTAGGGATATGTAATATTTTGTGTATTGTTGCATATTTACTGTAGTTGGGTGCATGTTCCTCAGGGTCAGGGTTATGGATTGCATCCCAGGATAGGCACATAAGTGATACCCTCAGCCTGATCCTGTTTTGTTTTACATTTACTTAGTGCATGGTACCACATTAGTGGCAGTCAGAGGACAGATTGTAGGAGTTGGTTCTCTCCTCCTCCTGTGTGGGTTCTGGGGATCAAACTCAGGTCTCAAGTAGTGCTGGCAAGTGTGTTTACCCCTTGAGATCTATTAAATTATTGCTTATAAAGAAAAATAAAAGGCAAGGTGGTAAAACATATGCTAAACCCTAAGGATTTTAGGGCTTAGTGCCGTAAAAGAGCCTGGGAGGTAGAAGACAAAGCTGTAGCACTTGCTATAGCAGTGAACTATATATCTAGGTTTCTTGTTTCTTTTTTTTTTTTTTTGGTTTTTCGAGACAGGGTTTCTCTGTGTAGCCCTGGCTGTCCTGGAACTCACTCTGTAGACCAGGCTGGCCTTCAAACTCAGAAATCCGCCTGCCTCTGCCTCCCAAGTGCTGGGATTAAAGGCGAGCACCACCATGCCCGGCTGACTCTTACTATTTATAATGTATTTAAGCTTTGAGATCTTATCCCCTTTTTGTTGTAGTCTTTCCTTGGTTCTAGTTAAAATTTATAAAGATACACCGTCAGGAAATTAAATTAACCAGTTATGGGTTAATCCTAGCACTTTAGGAGGCTGAGGTAAAAGGATCACTGCAGTTTCAAGGCCAGTGTGAGCTACACAGCCGAAACTGTCTACAAACAAATGTGCAAACTGGAAAGTGATGGGGGGAGGGAAGAATGGAAGGAAAGAGACCAGTCGTCTCAGGTAGAGTAGTAAGTGGATGATAAGTGGAATAGAGATGGAGATATGGAAAAAGGGAATTTGGAGTCACTTGGACCTACTAAGTCTAGTTTTCAATGAGGTCAGAGTAGATTATTGAAATTTTGAATAATTGTTGGTTTATTGTAAAATTTTAGAGATGGGTGAACAATTATGACTTATTTCTGTGTAATAACTTTTGCTCCAGATATTTTCTTGGCTCTTTAAATAATATTTTCTACAGTAGAGTAAGGTAGCTGCGCTTACGTGAGACTGTCAGGCTGGCTCAGTGGCAGAGAGTGCTGCTTACACTCACAAAGAGCCCAGAGTTGATTCTTCGCACCTACATACATGGCAGCTTACAGCCATCTTTTATTCTGGTTCCAAGTATCCAACACCCTCTTCTGAACTCCCCTAGTGTCAGGCATGCATGTGGTGCACAGACATATGTGTTGGTAAAATACCCATACATATAAAATAAGGAAATCTTTAAAAAAAACAAAAAACAAAAAAAACCCAAAAAACCATGAAATTATTGGCTAGGAGATTAATTAGTAAATTCATTTATTTGAGAGTGTATTTGTGTGTATTGTGTTTCATTTTATATATATATATATATAATATATATATATGATAACTATATTTTATAGTAACAAATGTAATTTAGGCAAACTTGAATAGGCTTAATTTTGTTTATATAGGTATACCTCTATATCTCAATTAATTTTGGGATCTCTCATACATACAAAAATTTAAAAATAGTCAACTTTTACATAAAATGGCATTGCTTTGCATATAACCTAATTCTCCTGTATACTTATTTTCACTATTTGACCAGTGTGTGTGTGTGTGTGTGTGTATGTGTGTGTGTAAGTGATCAGTACCTTTAACTACTAAGCCATCTTGCCTTCCATGGACTTTAAATCATTATTTTTTATTTTTGAAAAATGGTAAGAATTTTGAGTTAGGGTCTGAAGTGATGGCTCAGTGGTTAAGAGTATTGACTGCTCTTCCAGAGGACCCAAGGTTCAATTCGCAACACCCACATGGCAGCTTACACTTGTCTCTAACTCTAGTTCCAGGGTATCTGACACCTTCACACACATACAAGCAAGCAGAACACCAGTGCACATAAAATACAAATAAGTTATTTGTCTTAGTTGGTATTTTACTGCTGTAAAGAGACACCATGACCAAGGCAACTTTCTTTTTTTTTTTTAATCTTTATTTATTATATGTAAGTACACTGTAGCTGTTTTGAGACACTCCAGAAGAGGAAGTCAGATCTTGTAACAGATGGTTGTGAGCCACCATGTGGTTGCTGGGATTTGAACTCAGGACCTCTGGAAGAGTGCTCTTAATCACTGAGCCACCTCTCCAGCTCCTGAGCCATCTCACCAGCTCCACCAAGGCAACTCTTTTTTTTTTTTTTTTTTTTCGAGACAGGGTTTCTCTGTGTAGCCCTGGCTGTCCTGGAACTCACTCTGTAGATCAGGCTGGCCTCGAACTCAGAAATCCACCTGCCTCTGCCTCCCAAGTGCTGGGATTAAGGGCATGCGCCACCACTGCCCGGCTCTTTAAAAAAATTTTAAATTAAAAAGAATTTTGAGTTAATACAATTCAAAGCTTTTTATTTCATCAAGTTCTTCTTAATAAAATGTCTTTGTATGTTTTTCTTGTTATTGAAGAACAGCAACTATGAGAGAAATACCTTGGCTTCTCCTTTGAGTTCCAGAAAATCAGATCCAGTCACAAACAAGTCCCAGAAGAAAAATACAAGTAAACAAAAAACCTTTGGAGATATTCAAAAGTAAGTGAGCATGGCTGTCACTTCTCCATTGATGGTCTACTGGGTGTTTGCCTTTGGGTTGTGTTCATACTGACTACCAAATCTTTAAGGTTTGTTAATGAGCTTTGTTTACTTATTTTTTATGTGTTTAAGTGTTTTGCCTGCATGTAAATGCATGGAGTGTGTGGCTGGTGCCCTTGGATGTCAGAAGACAGCGCTGGATTCCGTAGTACTAGAGTTACGGCTGTCTCGGGGGCCTAGTGTAGGCACCAGGAACTGACCCTGGCTCTGTATCAGACATGGAGCCAACACGCATACCTGCTGGACCATCTTACCAAAAAACTATTTTAATTGAAAGCTTGAGCCAGGTGGTCACACCTCTTATCCCAGCACTTGGGAGGCAGAGGCAGGCGGACCTCTGTGAGTCAAAGGCCAACCTGGACTACAGAGCTAGTTCTAGAATTGTTCTAGTTCTGTGTAGCCAAGGCTACACGAGGAAACCCTGTCTGGAAAAAACAAAACAAAACAAAAAAAAAAATTAAGAGCTAGAGAGATGGTTTAATGGTTAAGAGCATTTGTTGCTTTTTCAAAGGACCCAAATTCAATTCTCAGACTTAAATCAGATGTGGTAGCTCCTAGCCCACTCATGGAATACCAGGCACTTTTCTGGCCTCTACAGACCATGAAGCATACAGTCATACAAACATACATACATAAGTAAAAATAAAATGAATCTTTAAAGAATGTGGGCTGGAGCTGGGCATAGTGGTGCATAGGCATATATATGCCTGTAAACTCAGCACTCAGGAGGCAGAGGCAGATGGATCTCTGGGTTCCAGGACAGCCAGGCAACACAGAGAAAACATGTCTTGAAAAAACAAAATCTAATTTTTTTTTTTGGTTTTTTTCTTGTTTGTTTGGTTTGGTTTGGATTTGTTTTTTCAAGTCAGGGTTTCTTTGGGTAGCCTTGGCTGTCCTGGAACTCACTCTGTAGACCAGGCTAGCCTGTCTTGGAGACCTTTCATAGAACACTTTCTCAATTTAAAAAAAAATGAGAAGGAAGAAAACCTCTTTCCAAACAGTCCCATATGTCCCATCTTGCTTTTTTTCAAATTCATGGCCTCTTTTTCATTAATTGTTATTACATGCATATATGTATGCTTATATACATGTATATTCCTATGTATAATCCTGTCCCTTGGTATACTGTTACTTGTAGGTGTGTGGGGTTTTGTTTGTTTGTTTGTTTGTTTGTTTGTTTGTTTGTTTTTTGAGACAGTCTCTTTTCTCTGTATCCCTGACTGTCTGGGAACTCACTCTGTAGACCAGGCTAGCCACAAATTTAGAGATCAGATCTGCCTCTTTCTCTCTGCCCCTCTGCGCCTCTGCGCCTCCACCTCCTGAGTGCACCACCACTGCCTGGCTATTAACTATTTCTTTTCATGCCTCTTATATATTTCCTTGATAAGATCTTTAAGGAAAAAAGTCACTAAGGACTGTGGTTGCTTTTAAAAAGGATGCTTTATGCTTTGAACTAGGTATGATTGATGACATACATTCAGTCACACTTACTCTAAAGGCTAAATAATAAGACAGGAGAACTTGGGGTTGAACCCAGCCTGGACATGGTAAGTCGTTGTCTAAAAAGGAGTCGCCGCTAGTTGTGGTAGTGTACATTGGTAGGATTTGCTGAAGGAGGCAGATGCAGGCGATTCACGAGTTTGAGGCCAGCCTGAGCTACACATTTAAAAGGAGGTGGAGGCTAGACTGTAGAAATACATGTTTTGCAGTCTGTAGCAGTGAGTGAGGTGGGATGCTGTTGAGCCTTTGACGTTTCAGATTGCCAGGAGGACCTCAAGAGCTGCTTCATGCAGAGTTCGAGTGGAGAAATTGCTTTGTCAGAGGAGGATAATGAAATCCTCTCATCTAAATGTTAGGATGTCAGATGCCTCCATGATTCATGGAGTTGAAAGAAGAGCATATGTAACATGTCAGCTCTTGGTTTGTACTAACTGCCACCAATAAGCCTTTTTTACCATGGGAGAGAATTGAAGTAATAACAAATAGCTGTTAACATGCATGAGAACCTGGGTCCCTGCTGACAGAAACAATAAAGCCATTTTCTTAAAATAAAAGAAAAAATAATAGCCAAATTTTCTGGTAAGACAAAATAGCCTCCTCTTAGAATAATGACTTGTTGTTTGTTTATTTTTGAGATCGTTTCTCTGTGTAGCCCTGGCTGTCCTGGAACTCAAGCTGGCCTTGAACTGGGGAGTGCTCTGTCTCCTGAGTACTGGGATTAAAGATGTGAGTCACCACTGCCTAGCCTAAAATGATATTTTTGTGAATTTTGAGAAACTTTATGGCCTTCCATTGTTTGATCCTATCAACCTTTAAACTCTTTTCAAGAATTATAAGATATTAAAATGACCTTTTCTTCCCTTTCTGTTTTTACACTAAAATACAGTGCTAAACCCCAAAGCTCATGCCTCCTGTGTGCTAGCCAGGCAGTCTTGGAAAACTCAGGGTTTCAAATATTATCTTAGAGTTGACCGGAGACCTGGAGATGTTCCAGTAAGATAGCAAGCAAAAATGGTTCATCAACCTTTTACCATATTGGATTTTTTTCAAAACATCTAAGTTTTAGTAAACTTTAAATTTTTGTTTGTTTGTTTGTTTAAAGATATTTGTCACCTAAGTTGAAGCCTGGGACCGCCTTGGCATGTAAGGCTGAGCTTGAGGAAGACATCTGCAAGTCTAAGGTACGTTGATGCTCAGAGTGGGGCGGGGCATTGACTCCTGCTGTGCATTACTAAGACCTGGGCTGTCTTGGCTCACTTCTCTCTAATGGACCCTGATAGATACTTTTGTCTTTGTTATCAGAGGTGCTCCGCCCTGGCTACCAGTGGATGCCTTCTTAGTAAATACACAAACAAGTGAGCTTCTCTTGTGTCCAAGTAAAACTTTCTCTTTTCTTTGGAGATTTTATTGATTTATTTCTTTTATTATTAAAAAATTTTTTTTATTATTATTCTTTTTATTAGGTATTTTCTTCATTTACATTTCCAATGCTATCCCAAAAGTCTCCCATACCCCCCCCACTCCCCTACCCACCCACTCCCACTTCTTGGCCCAGGTGTTCCCCTGTACTGGGGCATATAAAGTTTGCAAGACCAATGGGCCTCTCTTTCCAATGATGGCCGACTAGGCCATCTTTTGATACATATGCAGCTAGATTCAAGAGCTCTGGGGTGTACTGGTTAGTTCATATTGTTGTTCCACCTATAGGGTTGCAGATCCCTTTAGCTCCTTGGGTACTTTCTCTAGCTCCTCCTGTGATCCATCCAATAGCTGACTGTGAGCATCCACTTCTGTGTTTGCTAGGCCTCGGCATAGTCTCACAAGAGACAGCTATATCAGGGTCCTTTCAGCAAAATCTTGCTAGTGTATGCAATGGTGTCAGCATTTGGAGGCTGATTATGGGATGGATCCCCGGGTATGGCAGTCTCTAGATGGTCCATCCTTTCATCTCAACTCCAAACTTTGTCTCTGTAACTCCTTCCATAGGTGTTTTGTTCCCAATTCTAAGAAGGGGCAAAGTGTCCACACTTTGGTCTTTGTTCTTCTTGAGTTTCATGTGTTTTGCAAATTCTATCTTATATCTTGGGCATTCTAAGTTTCTGGGCTAATATCCACTTATCAGTGAGTACATATCATGTGAGTTCCTTTGTGATTGGGTTACCTCACTCAGGATGATGCCCTCCAGGTCCATCCATTTGCCTAGGAATTTCATAAATTCATTCTTTTTAATAGCTGAGTAGTACTCCATTATGTAAATGTACCACATTTTCTGTTTCCATTCCTCTGTTGAGGGACATCTGGGTTCTTTCCAGCTTCTGGCTATTACAAGTAAGGCTGCTATGAACATAGTTGAGCATGTGTCCTTCTTACCGGTTGGAACATCTAATGGATATATGCCCAGGAGAGGTATTGTGGGATCCTCCAGTAGTACTATGTCCAATTTTCTGAGGAACGGCCAGACTGATTTCCAGAGTGGTTGTACAGGCTTGCAATCCCACCAACAATGGAGGAGTGTTCCTCTTTCTCCACATTTTCGCCAGCATCTGCTGTCACCTGAGTTTTTGATCTTAGCCATTCTGACTGGTGTGAGATGGAATCTCAGGGTTGTTTTGATTTGCATTTCCCTGATGATTAAGGATGCTGAACATTTTTTCAGGTGCTTCTCAGCCATTCGGTATTCCTTAGGTGAGAATTGTTTAGCTCTGAGCCCCTTTTTTTAATGGGGTTATTTGATTTTCTGGAGTCTACCTTCTTGATTTCTTTATATATATTGGATATTAGTCCCCTATCTGATTTAGGATAGGTAAAGATCCTTTCCCAATCTGTTGGTGGCCTTTTTGTCTTATTGACAGTGTCTTTTGCCTTACAGAAGCTTTGCAATTTTATGAGGTCCCATTTGTCGATTCTCGATCTTACAGCACAAGCCATTGCTTTTCTATTCAGGAATTTTTCCCCTGTGCCCATATCTTCGAGGCTTTTCCCCACTTTCTCCTCTATAAGTTTCACTGTCTCTGGTTTTATGTGGAGTTCCTTGATCCACTTAGATTTGACCTTAGTACAAGGAGATAGGAATGGATCAATTCGCATTCTTCTACATGATAACAGCCAGTTGTGCCAGCACCATTTGTTGAAAATGCTGTCTTTTTTCCACTGGATGGTTTTAGCTCCCTTGTCAAAGATCCAGTGACCATAGGTGTGTGGGTTCATTTCTGGGTCTTCAATTCTATTCCATTGGTCTACTTGTCTGTCGATATACCAGTACCATGCAGTTTTTATCACAATTGCTCTGTAGTACAGCTTTAAGTCAGGCATGGTGATTCCACCAGAGGTTCTTTTATCCTTGAGAAGAGTTTTTGCTATCCTAGGTTATTTGTTATTCCAGATGAATTTGCAGATTGCCCTTTCTAATTCATTGAAGAATTGAGTTGGAATTTTGATGGGGATTGCTTTTGACAAGATAACCATTTTTACTATACTGATCCTGCCAATCCATGAGCATGGGAGATCTTTCCATCTTCTGAGATCTTCTTTAACTTCTTTCTTCAGAGACTTGAAGTTCTTATCATACAGATCTTTCACTTCCTTAGTTAGAGTCATGCCAAGGTATTTTATATTATTTGTGACTATTGAGAAGGGTGTTGTTTCCCTAATTTCTTTCTAAGCCTGTTTATCCTTTGTGTAGACAAAGGTCATTGACTTGTTTGAGTTTATTTTATATCCAGCTACTTCACTGAAGCTGTTTATCAAGTTTAGGAGTTCTCTGGTGGAATTTTTAGGGTCACTTATATATACTATCATATCATCTGCAAAAAGTGATATTTTGACTTCTTCCTTTCCAATTTGTATCCCCTTGATCTCCTTTTGTTGTCGAATTGCTCTGGCTAGGACTTCAAGTACAATGTTGAATAGGTAAGGAGAAAGTGGGCAGCCTTGTCTAGTCCCTGATTTTAGTGGGATTGCTTCCAGCTTCTCACATTTACTTTGATGTTGGCTACTGGTTTGCTGTAGATTGCTTTTTATCATGTTTAGGTATGGGCCTTGAATTCCTGATCTTTCCAAGACTTTTATCATGAATGGGTGTTGGATTTTGTCAAATGCTTTCTCCGCATCTAATGAGATGATCATGTGGTTTTTGTCTTTGAGTTTGTTTATATACTGGATTACATTGATGGATTTCCGTATATTGAACCATCCCTGCATCCCTGGGATGAAACCTACTTGGTCAGGATGGATGATTGTTTTGATGTGTTCTTGGATTTGGTTAGCGAGAATTTTATTGAGGATTTTTGCATCGATATTCATAAGGGAAATTGGTCTGAAGTTTTCTATCTTTGTTGGGTCTTTCTGTGGTTTAGGTATCAGAGTAATTGTGGCTTCATAGAATGAATTGGGTAGAGTACCTTCTGCTTCTATTTTGTGGAATAGTTTGTGAAGAACTGGAATTAGATCTTCTTTGAAGGTCTGATAGAACTCTGCACTAAACCCATCTGGTCCTGGGCTTTTTTTGGTTGGAAGACTATTAAAGACTGCTTCTATTTCTTTAGGGGATATTGGACTGTTTAGGTCATTAATCTGATCCTGATTTAACTTTGGTACCTCGTATCTGTCTAGAAATTTGTCCATTTCATCCAGGTTTTCCAGTTTTGTTGAGTATAGCCTTTTGTAGAAGGATCTGATGGTGTTTTGGATTTCTTCAGGATCTGTTGTTATGTCTCCCTTTTAATTTCTGATTTTGTTAATTAGGATGCTGTCCCTGTGCCCTCTAATGAGTCTGGCTAAGGGTTTATCTATCTTGTTGATTTTCTCAAAGAACCAGCTCCTCATTTGGTTGATTCTTTGAATAGTTCTTCTTGTTTCCACTTGGTTGATTTCGCCCCGGAGTTTGATTATTTCCTGCCGTCTACTCCTCTTGGGTGAATTTGCTTCCTTTTGTTCTAGAGCTTTTAGGTGTGTTTTCAAGCTGCTAGTGTGTATTGATTTATTTCTAAAGAGATTTTGAATTTTTTTTTTTCCTTTCAAAAGAGACATGCTTTCTCTGTGTTGCCCTGGCTGTCCTGGAACTGGCCTTGTAAAGACCGTCTGCCTTTGTCTCCTAAACATAGGCATATGTGCTCAAACATAGGCCAGATTTGGCTTATGGGCCATGGTTTCTTTTTTTTTTTGTTTGGTTTTGTTTGTTTTTTCTGGACAGGGTTTCTCTGTGTGTTCCTTTAGCCATCCTGGAACTTACTCTGTAGACCAGGCTGGCCTCAAATTCACAAAGATCCGACTGCCTCTGCCTCCTGAGCTCTGGGATCAGAGGTGTGTGTACCACAACTGCTTGGCTGGGCCATCATTTCTAATCTCTAACATAAAATTTACACAACTGAACAGGTTACATGTGGCTCCTGTTTACCTAGGAGACTTTCAGATGCAAAGTAGTATATTTTAGGAGGGCCTTGTTAGCCAGGTATATCAAGGAGGAGTCCTTACAACTGAGACGCTAAGCAGCAGCCAAGCAAGAATGTGGTGTCACTCAAACCCCATGTGGTGTGGGCCTATAATCCTTTCACACAGGAAAGAAGATTATGAATTGAACTATATAGCAAGTTCCATGCCAGTCTAGACTACATGGTAATACTCTGTTTCAAAAGTCAATTATTTCTGGTAACATCCCCAGTATACAGCTCCAAGGGGTCCTGGTAAAGAACAAACTTAGAGTTGCTTTTTGTTGTTGTTTTGTTTTGTTTTATTTTATTTTTAAAAAGTCACTTCAAGGGGCTGGAGAGATGGCTCAGTGAGTAAGAGCACTGACTGCTCTTCTGAAGGTCCTGAGTTCAATTTCCAGCAACCACATGGTGGCTCACAACCATCTGTAATAGGATCTGGTGCCCTCTTCTGGTGTATCTGAAGTCAGCTACAGTGAACTTACATATAATAATAAATAAATTTTTAAAAAAAGTCACTTCAAGGTTTGGCTTTAAAAAAAATTTGTGTATTTTGCCTGTATGTATGTATGTATATATGTATGTATGTGTGTGGTGCCTGTGGAGTCCAGAAGAGGGCAACAGTTCCCTTGGAACTGGAATTACAGATAGCTGTGAACTGTCATGTGGGTGCTGGAAATTCAGTCTAGGTCCTCTGATGTACAGCCAGTTTTCTTAGCCACTGACTCATCTCTCCAGCCCTGCCTAAGAGCTAAGTAAAAAAAGAAAGTGTGTATTTCTGCTAGTCTCTCATTTAGTGTTCCTTTTAATGTTGAATGTAGACAACAAACGACAGTACTAGTAATAGTAGTTGTGGCTCTGTCACTGAGAGAAAACACGGGTATTGTCTAGGAATGGTAGCATAACCAGGGCTTGAGAGAGCCTAAGAAACAGTGGTTTTGGAAGTGTAAATCAGTAATACAGTCTGTATATAGAGTGAGCTCCAGGTTTGATTCCTATCACCAAGGGAAGGAAGGAGAAGGGAGAGGAAGGGAAACATATTTGCTACAAATTTTTTTAATAATTCTCTCTTCCTTAATATACAAATAATTCAGTTTGCTAGTATATCTTATCAAATGAAAACCTTTTGTGGGTTAAGAAATTAAACAAACAGGCTGGAGAGATGGCAGAATCTCTTGTCCAAGAGTCTCACATCAGTTTGCTAAACTGTCAGACCCTATCTCAAAAAAGACATCTCACCTGTGGTGGCGCATGACTTTAATCCCAGCACTCGGGAGGCAGAGCAGGCAATTTTCTGAGTTCTAGGCCAGCCTGGTCTACAAAATTAGTTCCAGGACAGTCAGGGCTATACAGAGAAACCCTGTCTCAAAAAACAAAAAGGTGGGAAAAACAAAACAAAACAAAAACAAAAACAAAAAATTCTCCTCAGAATAGGTCTTTGTAGACACATCATTAAAATACTCAAGAAGGGCTGGAGAGATTTCTTGGTTTTTTAAGATCACTCACTGCTCTTTTGGAGTGCCCAAGTCTGGCTCATTTACATCAACTGCTGTAACTCCAGCTCCAGGGACTCTGGACATTTTCACTCATGGTCATGCATTCCTCCCTTCCTCCCCAATATATACACATAATTAAAAATAAAATCTTTATAATGTCAGAGAAGGTCCATAGCACGTACAGGTCAACACACTCTGGACCAGAAGCTTGTAAGGTGAAAGAGGCCATGTCCTGATGCCAGCTATTGGCCATATGTTAAACATAATTAAAGCTACTGTAGGTTTCCATGTCAGTGAAATGACTTGTCCTGATCTTACTTGGCACACCAGGTAAAAAAAATAAAGTTAAGAAAGAATTATGGCTGGGCAATGGTGGCGCACACCTTTAATCCCAGCACTCCGGAGGCAGAGGCAGGCGGATTTCTGAGTTTGAGGCCAGCCTGGTCTACAAAGTGAGTTCCAGGACAGCCAGGGCTATACAGAGAAACCCTGTCTCAAAAAACAAAAAACAAAAACAAAAAAAAAAAAGAAAAGGTGGGTACAGTGGTGATGAGAATCCCTCATTAGTAATATGTGATCGTGTCTAGTGACCATTCATCTAAGAGATGAGTGTAGCTGGCTTATACGTTTTCTCTATATATACTCAGGAGTTTTGTTTTCTACAGGAAACTGATAGGAGTGACACGAAGAGCCCTGTGTTGCAAGACACAGAAATTGAAAAAAATATACCAACACTTTCTCCTCAGACCTGCCTGGAAACTCAAGAACAAGGTTCGGAGTCTTCTGCAGGGATACCCGGGCCACAGTTATGTGTAGGAGACACTAAAGAGTCCCTTGAGGGAAAAGTTGAAACAGTATCAACCAGTCCTGATGATTTATGTATTGTAAATGATGATGGACCTAGAGCCACAGTTTTTTACTCTAATGAAGCTGCAGTTAACTCTTCTAGTAAAATAGAAAATGAAGAATACTCTGTGACAGGTGTGCCCCAGTTAACTGGGGGCAACAGAGTTCCAACAGAGAGTAGAGTGTATCACTTACTAGTTGAAGAAGAGATTTCCGACAGAGAAAACCAGGAATCTGTATTTGAAGAAGTCATGGATCCATGTTTTTCTGCAAAAAGAAGGAAAATATTCATCGAATCCTCCTCAGATCAAGAAGAAACAGAAGTGAATTTTACACAAAAACTGATAGATTTGGAACATATGCTTTTTGAGAGACATAAGCAAGAAGAGCAGGACAGATTGTTAGCATTACAACTTCAGAAAGAGGTAGATAAAGAGCAAATGGTGCCAAACCGGCAGAAAGGATCCCCAGATCAGTACCAGCTACGCACACCCTCACCCCCAGACAGGCTGCTGAATAGACAAAGGAAGAATTCCAAAGATAGGAACTCCCTACAGCAAACTAATGCAGATCACTCAAAATCTCCGAGGAACACAAAAGGTGACTATTGGGAGCCCTTTAAAAACACATGGAAGGATTCAGTTAATGGAACAAAGATGCCAACTTCTACTCAAGATAATTGTAATGTATCTAAAAGTGCCTATACCGTACAGCATAGAAAGTCCCAGAGAAGCATTGTTCAAATGTTTCAGAGATAACCAAGCAAAGCATGGGGAAAGAGTTCTATAATCCAGAAATGATGTATTGCAAAGCTAGCTCTTCTGTCCTAATATCCTGAGATGTCTCACATTCTGCTCAGCAAGCTTGCTTACTCTCTGAGGTTTGGTTACAAAGGAAGAATTTACAAATGTGTTTCTACAAAAGACGGCTAGTAGGAAACAACCTTGGGAATTGTTTCCATTGTCAATAACTGCAGTGTTCTAAGTGTGGCATCTTTACAGGTATAAAAACACCTTGGTCAGTACATCTTCAGGTGCCACTTCCCTTTCCAAAACTTTTATAGCCTTTTTTTTCCCTCTTTTTTTTTTTAAATGAATGGGTAAGGAGTCCACACAGGTATCTTCCATAACACTAATTAGTTCCCTTCATAGTTTTAATTCTAAGCATTTTAGCATTTCCTTTGAATTAAAATAGGTAAGTATCGGACTGGAGAGATGGCTCAGCGGTTAAGAGCGCAGACTGCTCTTC
Organism: Mus musculus; assembly: GCF_000001635.26. Classification (NCBI taxonomy): domain Eukaryota; kingdom Metazoa; phylum Chordata; class Mammalia; order Rodentia; family Muridae; genus Mus; species Mus musculus. The sequence goes on from NC_000082.6 coordinate 32,299,817, forward strand.
TGAAGGTCAGCTGCTCTTCTGAAGGTCGCAAGTTCAAATCCCAGCAACCACATGATGGCTCACAACCATCCATAATGAGATCTGATGCCCTCTTCTGGCCTGTCTGAAGACAGCTACAGTGTACTTACATATAATAAATAAATCTTTAAAAAAAACAGGTAAGTATCAACATCAATTAGTTACAGAATAGCTGCTAGATTGTTTGTTTTTTTTAAAGATTTATTAAAAAAAAAAAAGCCGGGTGTGGTGGCGCACGCCTTTAATCCCAGCACTCGGGAGGCAGAGGCAGGCAGATTTCTGAGTTCGAGGCCAGCCTGGTCTACAGAGTGAGTTCCAGGACAGCCAGGGCTATACAGAGAAACCCTGCCTCAAAAAAAAAGAAAAGAAAAGAAAAAAAAAAGATTTTATTATTATACATAAGTACACTGTAGCTGACTTCAGACAGACCAGAAGAGGGTATTAGATCTCATTACGAGTGGTTGTGAGCCACCGTGTGGTTGCTGGGATTTGAACTTAGGACCTTCAGCAGCACTCTTACCTGCTGAGCCATCTCTACAGCCCCACTGCTAGATTGTTAATGCAAGGGTTTAAGAGTGGCATGGGCTGAGTGGTGGATTGGTAGGTAGGGAATCCCTGGAACTGAATGGGTAATCAGAAACTGGGTCCAACATGGACTTCAGGCTTCTTGTAGCAGAACATTCTCTTTAATCCCTTTAAGTGGCAGAAAATATTTAGAGTTTACAGCTTTTCCCTCCATGGCATCTTGGTGTGAGAGGGCGAATTGGTATATTTTTACTGATCTTGTCTAGAAACAAATAAATTATTGTAAGAAAATGATACTACGCTCTGCTGTCGAACACCTGGCTTTACCATCCTCGCTGCTTACTGGCTCAGACACATGCTTGTATGTGCGCACAGATGGAAAATGGTGTGGGTTTGTCTTGCATTACCCTGGGATCCAGACGAATCTTGTCAAGTTGAGCTTCTATCTTTTGTTAAGACAACTTAGCAAGCTGTAGTTTCAGTAGATTCTCTTCTGGTGTCTTGGCTCCATTTATTTCCTGTGAACATAATAAACTGTCCTAATGCAGTGTTTGGCTTTTTCCACATTTTTGTCATTTGAATTTTTTCTTCCGAGTTTTAAAACTTTTTTTATGTTTATCTTGGCAATTTTTTTTTCCTCTAAAAGCAATTTAACTTAATGCTTTAGGAAGATAGTGATGGGACTTCAAATTAGATATTATCACATTCAATCTTTGTGAAATAGTTCATGACCAAAAAGGGACTAAGAAGAACATTCCTGTATGGTATAGTGAGAGTTTATATATTTACCACCAGTTTGTCCGTGGGCAATCATCCTGATTGAAGTTGTTTTCAGGTTTTTAGTTTCTCTGTTAGCTCTCTGTTATTCTTACTGTTGATACCTTTGTGTTAGCATTAGATTTTTTAAATTGGTCATTAGTGAACTGCTTTTTCCTCATTTTTGTTGGAAAATATTAGAGTATTAAAGCTGTGCAGATTTGAAAAAAAGATGCCTGGCATGATGGCACAGCCTAATTCCAGCATGTCAGAGGCAAGGGCATCTCAGTTCTTAAAAAAAAAAATTAAAAGAATGATTAATAAAAATTGGCTCTCATGTTCATTTTACTACACTTTAATAAAAAAATGGCTACAAACCAGGCATGGTTGTACATGCAAACCTTATCAAGGCTAAGGCAGGATTTTGGTGGACAAACTGGGCTGCATTCTCTCTGAGTTAAATTCCCAGCCCAAATGAGTGAAACTGTCTCAAAAGCCAAAACAAAAATAGGCTACATAAAATTTAGCCTATGGGTTATAACAAAATTCCATGAAACTTAACATAGTTGCTAGGCTTAGTGCCATACTCCCTTTATCCCCCAGTGGTGTTTGTTTGTTTGAAGATTTATGTATATGAGTACACTGTCACTGTCCTCAGACACACCAGAAGAGGGCATAAGACCCCATTACAGATGGTTGTGAGCCACCATGTGTTTGCTGGGATTTGAACTCAGGACCTTCGGAAGAGCAGTCTGTCTCCGCTGAGCCATCTCTCCAGCCCCATGTACCCCACTCTTGTAAGTCAGGCAGGCAGATCTCTGAGGTAGAACGAAGACTGGTCTACACAGTGAGACCCTGTCTTTGCGTTCATTCATTCATTTATCGTGAGGGTCAGCCGCTGTGTGCTGCAGCGTGTTTGAGGAGGCTGTGGCACTGCACTAGTAAACCATCTGGCTGCTCCCACACAGCATTTTTAGTGAAGTTTTAAGCATCAGGGTTAAGAGAAGGTAAGGCCCACAGGAAGAAAACATAAGAGCGTCTCAAAGAGTCAATCTCTCTTAATACTTTGGAATTCTGAATCATGCTAAAAATATCTAGTCAAAGTAGCCTTAAATGTCCTTAAAATATTTCATGGTGTTCGTAAAGCTCAGCCTGTACTACTACATGTGACTTTGCTCTTGTTTGGCTTTTTAATTGTTTTTAGGGTATGTTATACATACATGTTTGATGTATGTAGTGTATTTTGATCCTACTCATTCGTCCCAGCTCCCCTCTTAACAGTATAGCATAATCTGGCCTTGAATTTCTGCTTTTTCAGCATCAACCACCACAACCAGGTAGCTTTTAAATTAGAATTTTAAATTAGAATTTTTCAGCATGGAAAAATTAGAACATTGAAAAATTTTTGGATTATTTTGCTTTGATTTTTGTTTTGTTTTTTCATTTGAAACAAAATTTGGGCTTTCCGGGTAGGATTGCGGCAGACCTACAGTCCTACTGTGGACTCAGAGAAAAACTGCATTGAAAACCATGCAAGGCAGTGTGGTGGGGCAGGCCTCTAATACCAGCACTCAGGCAGCTGGAGGCCAGCCATACATAGTCCCAGGACGGTCAGGACTACACAGAAACCCTATCTTGGGAGGAAAAAAAGAGGCTGGAAATCGAGCACAGTGGTTGAGTACTTGCCTGACAGTCCCAAGGTCTTAGCTTCAATGCTTGTCAACGTGGGGGTAGGGGCAGAGTGGTGGAAGGACCTATTTCACAGCTTAGCATGGACAGGAAGATTTCTAGTTCTAGGAAGAGTTCTAGGCTACATGGAGTAAGCCAGCCTGAGATTTATAGCTTCTCTGCCCTGGAGTTCTCCTTTGGCCAGCATCTCAAAAATACCAACTGAACAACCTCCCCACAGTTAAATAGACAATAACAACTGCAGAAGAGAGAAGAGCCTCTGGTGGAGCTACCTGCATTTGGACAGGAAGTTCATTGGGTGCAGCTTTAGTAAGCCCATTCTGGAGTGAGCTTTTCAGTGAGGGTGTCTGCAGCTTCCTTGAGTCACCAGGTACCTGAAAGCAACCCCTGGTTAACAAAACAAAAACCAATGAACAAAGCACTAGGTGTGGTAGCCCATGCACTTAATTCTAGTGTTCCTGAAGTAGAGCCAAGTAGATCTTGCAGAGCTCTAGGCCATCCTTGTCTCCATAGAGATTCCAAGCCAGGAATGTAAGGAGTCCAGGTGTAAAACTCCAGGGAGCCATAGATTACCGGGGACCCCCTGAGTGAACCACATGGAGCCAGGATCAATGCAAAAAGCAAGAGGAATTTCTTGTTCCAGTGCACTGGGGTGATGTTGGAGCCCTGGAGGATTGTTAAAGCTCTAAGGGGAGAAGTTACCCAATGCGTCTATAGAATATCTGAGGGGAGAGGTATCCTGGCTGTAGGAGCCAAGAAATACCACTAAGTCACACCCCACCACAAACCTGACACAAAATATTTTATTGGGAGAGACACAAGAGGGTGGCTGCCTCTGCTTGGGCAAAAGGCAGTAGGAAACCAAGAAGACGGGTTTATATAGAGTTGAGTTTGTGTACACACACAGAGCTTTCCTGGGTGGGTATTGGTGGGATTTCATGTCCTTAGCTTTTGGGATGCCCAGGGATTGAGGTTTGTTGTTGTCTTTTTTTTTTTTTTTTTTTTTAAGCTCAATGGTGACTTTTCAAAACCAGGAAGCAAGCTTGGATTTTATACCCCGTAGGAGAACACTGAAACTACCTGTAATAGAAGAGTTAATTTATTGCTTCTTAAACTATCAGGAGCTTGGGTTCTGAGAGAGGATAAACCCTGAAGACCTCTGAGGAGGAAATACTTCCACTGCTGTGTGTATCTCTGAGATATCCCCATTAGTCCACTTCTGGATGAGCTGGAGGGCTTGGGAGGCTGGAGTCAGACCGGCGGCACTACTGTAACAATGATAAAGCCAGGACAGTCGGAGGCGGCTCTGCTTTTCCAGAACACATGGCAGCTCACAACGTAACTCCAATGTCCAGTTCCAGAGACTCCACCACCCTCTTCTGGTCTCTACAGACTCTGCACACACATACTACACATACTGTACATGCAAGCAAGCAAAACACGCGTACACATGAAAATAAAATGTAAATAACATAAAACTTTTTTTCTTTGGGTGGGAGGCAAAATAGGGCCTCATGTAGCCTAGGCGAGCCTGGGACTTGCTATGTAGCTGAAGATGACCTCAAGCTACTGATTGTCCTGTCAAGGTCTGGGATTTCAACTGTGTGGGACCACACCTGGATTGTCTTTTTTTGTTTGTTTGTTTTTTTCCTTTAGTATTTTGAATTTTAATACAGCAGCCATTTACTTCTATCCCGTCATTTTTTAAATTTATTATTTTCGTTTTTCAAGACAGGGTCTTGGGGCTGGTGAGATGGCTCAGTGGTTAAGAGCACTGGCTGCTCTTCTGAAGGTTCTGAGTTCAAATCCCAGAAACTACATGGTGGCTCACAACCATCTGTAATGATATCTGATGCCCTCTTCTGGTGTGTCTGGTGATGAAGTGTACTTAATAAAATAAAATCACAGTCATCTATTGGATGGAACACAGGGCCCTCAATGGAGGAGCTAGAGAAAGTACCCAAGGAGCTGAAGGGGTCTGTAACCCTATAGGTGGAACAACAATATGAACTAACCAGTACCCCCAGAGCTCTTGTATCTAGCTGCATATGTAGGAGAAGATGGCCTAGTCGGCCATCATTGAAAAGAGAGGCCCTTTGGTCTTGCAAACTTATATGCCCCAGTACAGGGGAATGCCAGGGCCAAGAAGTGGGAGTGGGTGGGTAGGAGAGCAGGGCTGGGAGAGAGTATAGGGGACTTTTGGGATAGCATTTTAAATGTAAATGAAGAAAATATCTAATAAAAGAATTGAAAAAAAAATTTTTTTTTTTAAAGATTTATTTATTGATTATATGTAAGTACACTGTAGCTGTCTTCAGACACTCCAGAAGAGGGAGTCAGATCTCGTTACAGATGGTTGTGAGCCACCATGTGGTTGCTGGGATTTGAACTCCGGACCTTCGGAAGAGCAGTCAGGTGCTCTTACCCACTGAGCCATCTCACCAGCCCTTGAAAAAAATTTTAAAGAAAAAAGATAGGGTCTCTTTGTGCAGCCCTGGCCATTCTGATAGTCTGTAGACCAGGCTGGCCTGGAACTCAGAGTCGTCTACCTCTACCTCTCTTGTGCTGGGATTAAAGGTGCATGCCACCATACCCAGCTCAAAATCCTATTCTGTATAGGAAGCCAGAGCAAAGGAGTCTGGGGGCTGTTTTAAATCATAGCAATTTAGAGTGCATTCTTTGAGTTGAAAAAAGAGACAGGAAAACGAACCACAGGCATTTTCCTGTAACAGATGTGACTGAGATGACTGGAAACCTGTTTCTACTGAGAAACAGTCTCCTGTACCCCAGGACGTTCCTGGACCCTCTAGGTAGTTTAGGATGATCTTGAACTTTGAGTCCTTCTGTAAGGCCCAACCAACGCTGGGCTGTTTGTTTATTTTGTTTGATTTTTGAAGAAACTCCATTTTTAACTATTATTATTATTATTATTATTATTATTAATTATATGTAAGTACACTGTAGCTGTCTTCAGACAGGCCAGAAGAGGGCATCAGATCTCACTACGGATGGTTGTGAGCCACCATGTGTTGCTGGGATTTGAACTAAGGACTTTTGGAAGAGCAGTCAGTGCTCTTATCTGCTGAGCCATCTCACCAGCCCCGAAATTCCATTTTGTACAAGACCAGGAGGCTAAACTTCAATTCCAGGGGAAAAAAAAAATCATAGAATCATCCTGAATAAACAATCTGATGGCAACCCAGCCCCCTTAGCAACAGCCACTCAGGCTACAGTAGCAGGGTCAAGGTTAACACAGAGATAACTTCAGTCAGCCTGCAGAGGAAAGATAACTTAGCCCTCCTGTTTGCCAGGTGGTTTTGTCTCCATGCAGACTATACCAGGAATGCAGTTTTTAAAATATTAGCTTGCGGACCTCTATGGAAATTCCTCGAGCTTGCCGTAACTACAGTAAATACCCTGTACTGGAGACTCGGGCTCTCACTCTGACCCGCTGTAACAGCGATGGAGAGAGAGACCTTACTCGGGAGCTCATGATTAAGATCCTTGTGTGCTTCCCTCAGAATTGGCTTTGGAGTACCTGCATCTTGGGCATAATACTCCCATTCTATGGACTAGACGCAGGGCTTTGTACACAGGCAAGTCCACTGACAATGAGCAACATTCTCAAGTCAGATGCCTAGAAATAGCTAAGCCCTCGGGAGGCTGAGGCAGGCAGATCTCTTAAGTTTGAGACTACCTTGGTCTATATAGTGTCAGGTCCCAAAGTCTGGCATTTAGACAAAAGCCACCGTTCCCTCAGGGGCTTGAAGATAGTTCCTACTTACTAAAAGGAGTCATGCTCTCTGGCAAAAGGGACCTGTGGCTCTTCCACATTAGCATGTTAGCCTCTAGGCTCCCTTGGTCCCAAGTCACCAGCCCCCACCCAACTCCCAGGCTCCCTTTCCCCTAGCTAGGTATCCATTCCCATAGCCCCCACCTCCAACCCTGTCGCTCCTCCCTGTCGTCCCAAGAGAAACCTTAGCAGATTGAAATAAACTTTTTCACCCACGGGGCAGCTATTTCGTTTCTTTACTGAGTCAATTTCAGTCAGTTTGTTTTTCGAGGCAGGGTTTCTCTGTGTGTCCCTGGCTGTCCTGGAACTAACTCTGAATGAAAATGACACGAGAGGACTCCCAGTATGCTTGAGACGAATATTTTTACTGTATATATGAGGGAGAAAACAGCCAGAGGCATACGGAGGAGTCCAGACTGAACACAGCCAACAGAATAGATCTGCCATGAGAGAGGAAAGAGGAGGTGAGCTCCACAGGAAGAGGAGAGGAGATGGGGGGTGGGGAGGACCAAGAGAGTGAATAGCCAAAACAGCTGTATATAAGAATCAGAAGCCGGGCAGTGGTGGCGCATGCCTTTAATCCCAGCACTTGGGAGGCAGAGCAGGCGGATTTCTGAGTTCGAGGCCAGCCTGGTCTACAGAGTGAGTTCCAGGAGAGCCAGGGCTACACAGAGAAACCCTGTCTTGAAAAAAACAAAAACAAACAAACAAACAGAATCAGAGGCTGGGGAAGGGAAGGGAAGCCCAGCTCCTGGACTGGAGAGATTTCGGGTAGGGGGTGGGTGAGGAAGCAGACTGAGTCCATCTTAGGTCTGAAAGCCATCTTATAATAAAGACAAACTGGGTTCATTCCTGTTTATGATTAAATCTCTCTTTCTCAAGGATTGGGCTGGGCCCTACCTGTAACCTTAACTGCAAATGGCTCTGTGCTGCCTCCTCTAGGAAATGGCAACCATGGTTTTGTCTGGAAAAGTTGTGATGACCATCTCGGAACCTGCCTTTGTTCACAAGATTATTATAACCACTTGTTACTATGACTGCCTTGTATGACCACCTTGTTATGCTGTTTCTAGAGCCCCACCTATTTGCCTTCGGAATCTCCCGTTTGAAGACCCCCTGACCCTGACCTTTGAGAGCCCGAATCTTTTCCATGTCCAATGCTGAGCTTGGGAACCCTGCTTTTAGGGAAAAACATCCCATGTGTACAAATTTTCAAAAAGCTTGCTCTAATTAGTTGCTTTCTTGAATTAATTTGGCCATGATGATTTGGGTCTGTAGTCTTCCTCTTGTAATCTTTGGGACTGACACAGGGTGAGAGGTGGTGGGAGGAGCCTGAGCCTTGGCTACTGAGCGAGACTTGTTCTGACTTTTCTTGGGACCTGACACAAATAAGCAAAACAAAAAACCTGTGCTCTCCTATCCTGACAAGATGGGGTGATAATGTATGGGGAAATGAGGCTCATCCGCACACTTCCAAAGAGAGACGACTCCAATGAGGATCAGGTAAGGACAGGTGTGGTGGTGGGCTCCTTTAAGCCCAGCTAGGGAGGCAGAGGTAGGCAAATATCTATGAGTTTTGGGCCAGCCTGGTCTGCCTAGTGAGACCCTGTCTCAAAGCAAATAGAGCTAGAGAGATGGGATGGCTCAACTGTTAAGAGTACTTGTTCTTGCAGAAGCCCCAGATTCAGTTCACAGCACCCAAATGGAGGCTCACAGCCATCTGTAAGTCCTCCAGGGGCACCAGACCACGTGATACACACACAGGAGGACAAAGTGATCATACATAAAAAAAATTTTAAATCTTAAAAAAAAAAAAAAAACTGGCCAGGAGTGGTGGCACACGCCTTTAATCCCAGCACTTGGGAGGCAGAGGCAGGTGAATTTCTGAGTTCGAGGCCAGCCTGGTCTACAGAGTGAGTTCCAGGACAGCCAGCGCTACATAGAGAAACCCTGTCTCAAAAAACAAACAAACAAAACAAACAAACAAACAAACAAACAAAAAAAACTGGGGCTGGAAGATGGCTCAGCGGTTAAGAGCACTGACTTGTCTTCCGAAGGTCCTGAGTTCAAATCCCAGCAATCACATGATGGCTCACAACCATCCGTAATGAGATCTGATGCCCTCTTCTGGGGTGTCTGAAGACAGCTACAGTGTACTTACATATAATAAATAAATACATAAACCTTAAAAAAAAAAAGGAGAAGAAAAAGAACACACACAAAGGATCTATTAGAGAAAAAAGAGAACCTTGAAGGATCTACAGAGGCCTGAGTGTTCATGGTGACTGTGACTAGAGCTGCTGATTCAAAAGAAAGAGAGAGGTGCCCGTTCCATGTCAGGCTATCGCTGACAATTTCACTGGGTCCTTACAAGTCTCTCAAACCTGGGCAGTTCCTCACCCATGAGAGTGCCATGAAATCCCCTTTGAAATTGCCTCCTTATAAAATTAAGCCCTTGGATGTAATCATTAAATTCCCAGTGTTGGGGCTGGAGAGATGGTTCAGTAGGTAAGAGCACTACTGACTGCTCTTCCGAAGGTCCTGAGTTCAAAATTCCAGCAACCACATGGTGGCTCACAATCTGTAATGAGATCTGATGCCCTCTTCTGGTGTGTCAGAAGACAGCTACAGTGTACTTATGTATAATAATAAATAAATCTTGGGGCTGGAGCGACCAGGGACTGAGCGAGCGGGGCCGACTGAGGTGGGAAAATATTCCCAGTGTTCCTAGAATACACCCTAGAAATAACACAGACGGGGCTCTCAGATAAGATCAGATTCATCTCTTGAAAGATGGGCACATGAGCAGTTGGAAATGGAGCATAATGAAATAACTCTCCAGAGTAAAGCAGGGTTTCAAAAACTAAGGCTAGACAAGGAGGAACAGCAAGAGGTACGGACATCAGGTCCGCCAGGCACCTCAGGACCCTGCACAGGTCCACCAGGCACCTCAGGACTCTACAACAGACAGCTTGCACCCCATCTGTGAGCGCTTTCTTTCTCTAAATTAAAGATTACAGGAGCTCCAGCCAGGCAAGCTAGTGCAGGCCTATGGCCCCAGCTAGTCAAGAGACCAAGGATGACCCCTCAAGTTACAGGGCAGCCCATTTCAAAACGAGAAAGGAAAAAAACCAACCAAACAAAACAACAACAAAACCCACATTGATTTAATTTTTTTTTTTCTTTTTAGACAAATTTAACTTTTAAACCTGTTTGGAGATGGGAAACAGGGAGATGTTAATACAAAGTCTTGCTGGCCTGTGTAGGAAACATCACATATGAGTCCTATCAAATATTAGAAAGCTTGTGTTCAGGACAAGGATTTCGTCTTTTTCTTTCCCACTTTGTAAGACTTTTATGAAAATGTACCCCCACCCCCACCCCCAACACACACACACTATTGGAAAACTTTTTGTTTAAACAAAGGTCCCTGCTGCTTTCCAGGAATCCTACAACCTGGAACTGGGAGCCTTCCCTCCTGGGAGGAGCCCCTCTCTTCTCCTTCCTTTACTATTTGCCATTTCTCTCTCAGGAGCCTTGTCCAGGTGCTTCAGTGGAAGCGGTGTCTGGCCATGTGGGACCTTGTTACCTGGCAGACGTAAGAAGTGGTAAGGTTGAGTAAGCTCCAATCCTGGGAATCCCAGAACTGAGAACAGCAGGAGCGGAGCCATCCCCCCCTCTGTCTCTACCTGCTCAGGAGCACGGAACCATGACACCCCACTGAGGACCATGGGCACTGGGGCGTGGAGCAGTAACACCTGGAGTTCTTCTCCATGCTAATGAGGCCCTGAGCTTTCAGCCAATGAGCTGCTCTTTCTGGGTAATCCTTCCCACAAATGATATTTAATTCCTTGACTAAATTGTGCATTTACATCAACCATCAAATAAAACAGTATGAACAAGAAAGGGTTGTCTCAGAGAGCTGCTTCGTTTAGGATCTCTGTGGGGAATGCCTTCATCTTAAAGAACTATGTCTAAAGGCCGGAGAGATGGCTCAGTGGTTAAGAGCACTGACTGCTCTTCCAGAGGTCCTGAGTTCAAATCCCAGCAACCACATGGTGGCTCATGTACTGAAATCTGAAGGTTCTGGTGTGTCTGAGAAGACAGTGTGTGGTCACATATATAAAATAAATAAATCTTAAAAAGACAAAACCAAACTGTGCCTAAAATTCCTAGGAAGGCCTTCTCTCTTCCAGCCCCTGGTTTACTCGGCCCTTGCTCCCTTTCAGACTGGTTTCTGCCTCCCCTCCCGGCCTGGGAGGCAGATGCCCCAAGGGAAAGACAGACCCGCGGACTCTCAGTGCACAGGTGCCAGAGAGGAGACCGGAAACCACATTCGTCCCAGACCCTGCTCTTTCGCCCATGGACCACCGTTTTGGAATCTGTTCTGCCTACTCTGAGCTGCGTGCCAGCGGTGCCCAGTCACCACCAGTGGAGAGGCAGGAGAGAGGACGACACTGGTTTCTTTACAACCGCAAACTTCTAACACTTGAAACTCACCATCCTCTTCAGAGATGCAGACATAAGCTAGGATGCCCAGCAACAGCAGGATACATACAGTTCTGATATGTGTTTTATTATTGGAGAAGGAGCATTCGCGCTATGGCAAGCATGTCGAGTAAAGGTCAGAGGACAACTCTGTGGGGTGAGTTCTCTCTTCCTGTCTTTATGTGGGTCCTAGGGATCCAACACAAGCAAACTCAGGCCATCAGACTTTCTTAGCCAGAGCCTTTACTCGCTGGCCCCCGTAGCAGTACTTCCTGTTTTGTTTGTTGTTTTAAGACAGGGTCTCCCCGTGGAATTCTAGATGGCCTGGAACTCCCTATGTAGACCAAGCAGGGCTAAAAACTCAAGAGTTCCACCTCCTTCTGCTTCCAAGTGCTGGGATTAAAGCCGCGCAGCACCGTGTCCTGCTCTGTACATTTTTATAAAACATTTAAAGTTCAATGGCCTGGCTATGGAGATGACTCGGCAGTAAGGGGCACAGCCTGCGCAGCTGGAGCATCAGGGTTGGATTCCCAGCACCAACCTGCCAGCTCACATCTGTCTGTTTTCTGGACTCTGTGGGCACAATGCATGCATGGACATAAGCACAGGCAAAACACCTATACACATCAAATAAAAATGTTTTTAGTCGGAGCCGGGCGTGATGGCCCACGCCTTTAATCCCAGCACTCGCGAGGCAGAGGCAGGTGGATTTCTGAGTTCGAGGCCAGCCTGGTCTACAAAGTGAGTTCCAGGACAGCCATAGCTATACAGAGAAACCCTGTCTTGGGAAAAAAAAAAAAAAAACCAACAAAAGAAAATGTTTTTAGTTATTTTTGAGATTAAAATTACATGTAATTACATCATTTGCTCCTTCCCTTTCAGCCCTATATAAATCATCCCATAGACCCCTGCTTGTTTTCTTTCAAATTCATGGCCTCTTTTTTCATTGTTGTTATACACACACACACACACACACACACACACACACACACACACACACACACTCACACACACACACACACACACTGAGAGCCAAAGTTAAATGCTGCAGGCTATTATTTGTGGGAGATAACAAGCCACGTGTTTTTTGTTCCTTAAACAATTGCTCCTGATGTGTTTAATCCCATGTATGTGAGAGGTACAAGTAATTAGAGGTACGTGTAAGACTCCGAGGAGCCTTAGCTTACAGGGGACCCCTGAGTGAGCCACGTGGAGCCAGGACCTATGCAAAAAGCAAGAGGAATTTATTGTTCCAGTGCACTGGGGTCATCCCAGACCCAAAGGAGAGGCAGTGACCACCAGCACCCATTCGGCCATTTTTTATATGGTTTCCAGGGGCAGAATAGAGCATCAGCAACTAGGCACAATATGATTGGCAGAACAGTGCACCCTTTAAACTGATTGGTCTTTAGGGGAATGAGGTGGCAAGGACTTCCCTTGTCTGAGGTGAGCAAGGTCAGTCTGTGGAATGTGTCTCTACCCGCAGGTCAGTCCCTACCCGTTGGTCAGTTCCTGCCCTGGAGTCAGAGAAATGCTAATTAGCCTCTCCCTTCCGGAGGGGTGAGTGTTTCATGACCTTTCCAAAGTTCCTATGCCGACCTTTTCAGATGCAGGCAGGACATACCTAGGCTGGAAGTATGTTAGGATATATGCTTTTTCTGGACCTGATGGGAAATACTGTGGCCTTCTGGGTGTTCTTTTTTGAACCTCCACAAAATGTGACTAGTGGCCATTTTCTGGAAACCCAGGAATGGACCTGGCCAGAGTCCATCACACTGGCTAGTTTTAAATTAAAGCTTGCTTTAAATTTGGCTCAAAATTGTGATAGTCTTATTCTCACCTGGCAGGATTAATAACACATATCAGTACACACAAGCTGCTGAGCCTATCTATCTAGTGTTACTTGTGTGTGTTCTCAGGGCAAACCATTTGGTATTGGATAACCAGTTGGTATGCTCTTCCCTGGGGGAGACTCTCTGTTCTCAGCATTCCTCAGTTGCCGTGGTTCTTTGTAAATGACAGACCTCCTGGGCGTAAATATTTTAAATTTTTTTGGTGCCTGAGCTGGACATTGGCATATGCCTTTAATCCCAGCACCTGGGAGGCCGGAGGCCGGCTAATTTCTGTGAGTTCAAGGCCACTCTGATCCTACAAAGTGAGTTCCAGGGCAGTCAGGGTTATACAGAAACAAACGTTTCAAAAAGCCAACAGACCAAGAAACCAAAATAAAACAAAACAACTGTGGTGATTTTGTGCATTAACTGTCCTTTGATATTGCGCCTTAGCTGCATGGCTGTGGTTTGTGCTTTTCTGTAGGACCTTGCACATGGTTATTAAATAAAGGATTTATTACAAAATCTTTAAACTCTTCAGAGGTGGAGAGTTTTTGAGATGTCTCAGTGGGTAAAGGCACTCGCTGCTACACCTGATGACCTGAATTTGATCTCTGGGACCCACGAGAGGGAAGGAGAGTGAGCCTCCTCAAAGCTGTCCTCTGACCTCCACACCCACGCACGTCCACTCGGGACACTCACACAAAGTCACCTAATTAATTTTAAAACCACAAAGGGGCTGAGATGCTTTTGTGTCAGTGCTGGGGATGAGGCCAGGTCTTTATGCATGCTAAGCACCACTGAGCCCCACCCTCCAGCATGAAACTGGTTTTCCTTTCAACATTCTGGACTATTTATATTTATTTTTCTCTTTGAGTCCTTTCTGTTGGGATGTTCATCTTTTAGTTCTCAATTTCCAGAGAAGTCTTTACATACTGGGAAAATTGACTTTTTCTCTGTAGTGAGTTACAAAAAAAATTTCCCCAGGAGAGTAAGACTCCCCATGTTCTCAGGAAAAGATTGATTTTTCAGTCTATATCCATGGTAACAAGTAACACGAGGACAGGCTATAAACCTAGCTAATCAATCAATGACATCTGGCTTTATAGAATACACCTCTGAAAGCTGAATGAAAATGAGCACACGACCTCCAAGGTGGGGTGGAGGAGGATTTTATTGTAAGTATGACAGAAAGTACAGCCACAGGCGTATGGACTGAACCGGTCCATGAAAGGAGAGAGAGGAAGAGAAGAGAGATGAGGACACCAAGAGAGAGAGAACCAGAGAGCTCATGGCCTTCATGTCCTGGTGAGAAGTTCTGGGAGGAGCCAGGTCCTGAGGGAGCCTAGAGTTCTGAGCATGCACTTTGGTGTGCTAATAGATACCACAGTCAGCCATTTGTCCTAGATTTCTTTGGGACCTGACAGAAAACCAGTCCCTAACAGTTTCTTGCTTTGGAAGTCCTCACCTTCAGTGATCCATGCCAGGAAAACCATTCTGAGACTGACTGTAACTCACTCCTGCTTCATAATCAAACAGATGAGACCATGTTATCTAGCCTAATATCTTGAGTTCTTATTAAACTGCCTATCACCAGTTTGCTTTGTGCCAAGTGATTATGTCCAATCATAATCATTATTATGTCTATTTTTAGCATACGCAGTAAATTCAGACTTAGGGTCTTAATTTTGACATTTTTGGTCTCTCATTTTTTTGGTGGGGGTGGTGTTTTGAGACAGGGTTTCTCTGTATATACCCTGGCTATCCTGGAACTCACTTTGTAGACCAGGCTGGCCTCAAACTCAAGAAATCTGCCTGCCTCTGCCTCCCGAGAGCTGGAATTAAAAGTGTGCGCCACCATGCCCGGCTGTTCTCTCATTATTTTTTGGTTTTATGAGACAGGGTTTCTCTGTGTAGCCCTGGCTGTCCTGGAACTCACTTTGTAGACCAGGCTGGCCTCGAACTCAGAAATCCGCCTGCCTTTGCCTCTCAAGTGCTGGGATCAAAGGCGTGCGCCACCACCGCCCTGTTCTCTCATTTTTACACCAGTTTTTCATTTCACCTTACGGAGTATATGTGTATAATGCTGATTTTTAAAAGCCATGCAACTGATTCTTTTTTTTTTTAATTTATTAGGGATTTTCTTCATTTACATTTCAAATGCTATCCCAAAAGTTCCCCATACCCTCCCCCCCTCAACTGATTCTTTTAATGTGGTGCTGTTGTGCCAGGGAAATGTTAGTGATCCCCAAAAACACACACAGGAGCCAATCTGATGCAACTCACAGCAGGGTCTTTATTCAAGCTAGCTCGAGGCCCCCCACTTCCCCAACTACCACACTACTGTCACGCAGGACAGTTTTGGTGGTGGGGGAGCCCCGAATGTCTATGGATCAAGGCTTTATAGCAAACAGCAGGCAGGGAATACGTGTGCAAGCATCTAATTGGAAAGCTCCTGTGGCCTTTAACATAATTGGCTGGTGCTGGGAGTCATAACATAAACTTAACTTCTGTTCCTCTCCACATTGGTGGTCCTTAGGCAGGGGGTAGGTTTGTAACCTCTGGTGCAGCTTTGTTGGGGGAATAATCTGGAGACACTGGTCTTGTTGGGGATTAGCCTAGAGACTGGAGTTAGGCTCAGGTTCTGGTGGGGGTGGGGCAACTTGAAAACTAATGCTAGCTAGGTACCAACCTGTTAGTGTACCTGAGTTCAAACTTAGGTCAGATTCTCTAAAATGGAGTCTGAATTTAAAAGCTTTAGCATCTCAGTGCCTGTCTTTAGTCCCCGCACCCAGATGACAGAGGCAGATCTCTTGAGTTCTAGGCCAGCCTGGACTACATAACATAGGGAGTTCAAATCCAGCAAGGGCTATCTACTGAGACCCTATCTCAAAAAACAAAAGAAAAAAAAAAGACTTTGAATTTGAGTTATTTATTTTCTATTTATGAGTGTTCTGACTGCATATACATATGCCTGCCTGGTGCCTGAAAAGCCAGAGTAGGTCATCAGATTCCCTGGAACTGGAGTTATAGGTGATTGTGAGCTGCTATGTGGGTGCTGGAATAGAACCTGGAACTCTAGAAGAGACAGTGATCTTAACTGCTGAACCATCTTTCCAGTCCCCTAGCCTTTGGGGTTTGGTGGTTTAGGTTTTTGTTGGGAACTGGGAGAAACTGAGGGCAAATCTGGTAGTGCAGCGCTTTAGGTGGGCTTACTATATAGTTCAAACTGGTATAGCTTCACAAACTGCTATTAAAAAACGGTAGTTTGGTGTCCTGATTGCTTGTTTGCTTTTTGTCTAGTTGGCACAAGGGAGAGTTACCCAAGAACTACCACAATTGAGAAAATGTCACATAGGATTGGTTTGTGGGGCATTTACTTAGTGACTGATGTGGGAGGGTCCAGCACTTTGTGGCCAATGCTACCCTTGGGCAGGTGGTCCTAGATGGTCTAAGATAGCAGGCTGAGGGGCTGGAGAGATGGCTCAGTAGTTAAGAGCACTGGCTGCACTTCCAGAGGTCCTGAGTTCAATTCCCAGCAACTACATGGTGGCTCACAACCATCTGTAATGGACTCTGATGCCCTTTTTTGGCATGTCTAAAGACATACAGCATACTCATATACATTAAATAAATAAATAAATCTTAAAAAAAAAAAGTCGGCTGGGGATGCCTTGAGGACCAAGGCAGTAAACACTGTTCCTCGATGGCCTTTGCTTCAGTTTCTGCCCCCAGGCTCCTGCCTAGACTTTCCTAATGAACTGCAAGCTGTGAGATGAAATGAACCTTTTCCTCCACAAGCTGCTTCTACCCAGGGTGTTTCACTGCAGCAATAGAAACCCTAACTAATCAAGCCATCTGGATGGGCTCTGAAGAATAAAACTTTACAGTTTTTATTAGCCCCCAGGTACTGGGGAGAGGAATTAGCAACTTTAGATCTGGTAGGATGGTTATGCATCCTATAATTAGCACTTGGGAGGCCAAGAAAAGGGAATCAAAGCTTGAGGCCAGCCCATCTAAAAATAAAAAGCCAGCAACTGCCCAGCCTCATGGCGCAGCCACTCTTTGGAAAGCTACCTTGGAGGCTGAGGCAGAAGGAAGGAGCAGAGTCCAAAGCCTGCCTGGATAACTGAGTTCAAGGCCAGCCTGGTCAACTTAATGAGGCCCTGTTTCAAAAGGAAAAGGATCGGAGTGTAGTGGCGCACGCCTTTAATCCCAGCACTTGGGAGCCAGAGGGAGGCGGATTTCTGAGTTCCAGGCCAGCCTGGTCTACAAAGTGAGTTCCAGGACAGCCAGGGCTATACAGAGAAACCCTGTCTCAACCAACCAACCAACTAACCAAACAAAAGCAAAAGCAAAAGGAAAAGAAGGGCTGAGAACACTTGCTTAGTATGTGTGTAGCACTGGATTCCAAGTCCAGCTATACATAAATATGTAATTTTTAGTGGGCCAGCAAGGTGGCTCAGTGGGATTAGGTGCTTGCCACCAAGCTTGAAAACCTGAGCTTGATCTAATTCCTAGGTATATGGCATGAGAGAAAGGACCTGTCTCTAACCTCCAAATGTATGTTGTGGTACACACATACCTGCCCCACACATAAAACAAACAAACATAAAAACACTGGGTTTTTTGGTTTTGTTTTGTTTTCATTTTTTTCGAGACAGGGTTTGTCTGTGTAGCCCTGGCTGTTCTGGAACTCACTTTGTAGACCAGGCTGGCCTCGAACTCAGAAATCTGCCTGCCTCTGCCTCCCAAGTGCTGGGATCAAAGGCGTGCGCCACCACTGCCCGGCCAAACATAAAAACATTAGAGGTAACATTTTAGTAGAGCATGGGTGGATGGATCTTTGTGAGTTCTAGGTTAGCCTGGTCTACATAGAAAGTTCCACGCCATCCAGGGCTACATAGAGGTCCTAATCCCCTCATTAAAAAATCTTTAGGATAAGGCAGACATATCTCTTATTAACATAGCAGTTTCCCTTAATCAAAGGAAATATATTACAAATCACCAGTAGATGTTTAAAGCTACAGATGCCTACCATTCAACCCTGTCCAAACTATATATTTTTCCTATGCACACACACATTCTTAATTATAAAACTTAATACTGTTGACTTCCTGACAAGAGGTCAGGAGCATTGTCTACTATGACTGTACCTGGATCACTGAGATGTGATGGTGTTGTCAATGGCTGGATGGCAGACTACAGCTGAGTGCAGGTGTGGTGGTTTGAATACGCTTGTCCCAGAGAGTGGCATTGTTAGGAAGTGTGTCACTGTCAGAGAGGGCTTTGAGAGAGCTTCCTCCTAGCTGCCAGTCTCCTCCTGACTGCCTTCAGATCAAGATGTAGAACTCTTGGCTCCTTCTCCAGCACTGTGTCTGCCTGGATGCCACCATGTTCCCACCGTGATGATAATGGACTGAACCTCTGAAATGTTGTCCTTTATAAGAGTTGCCTTGGTCATGGTGTCTCTTCCCAGCAATGGAAACCCTAAGGCAGAAGGAAACTACAGGTAAGCTGAGGCTTCTGTGGGTTCTAGCAAAAACGAACCATTCCTGAGTCAACAAAGAAGACACACAGTTTTGTTTTGTTTTTCTTATGAGGCATGTTGACCAGGCTAGTTTCAAATGCCTGAGCTTCTGAGAAGATCTACTGCCTTAGCCTCCCAAGTAGCTTGGATTGCTGCCCTGCACCATTGAGCCAGGGACCCAGAGAGTCCCAAAAGATCCTCTTTGGTTGATACTAGTTTCACCTCTGTGGTAGACAACTATGGCACTGAAATGTGCCTATTTTAAGAAGGGAGATGGCAGGTGGCATGACTTTTGTTTTGTTTTGTTTTTCGAGACAGGGTTTTTCTGAGTAGTCCTGGCTGTCCTGGAACTCACTCTGTAGACTAGGCTGGCCTCAAACTCAGAAATCCATCTGCCTCTGACTCCCAAGTGTTGGGATTAAAGGCATGTGCCACCACTGCCCAGCTGATGACTTTTTTTTTTTTTAAAGATTTATTTATTCATTATATGTAAGTACACTGTAGCTGTCTTCAGACATTCCAGAAGAGGGCGTCAGATCTTGTTACGGATGGTTGTGAGCCACCATGTGGTTGCTGGGATTTGAACTCCAGACCTTCGGAAGAGCAGTCCGGTGCTCTTACCCACTGAGCCATCTCACCAGCCCCCCGACTTTTTTTTTTTTTTAATATATAAAGCTGTCAAAGGACTCTGAAAGGAATGTACTAGCTACCCATTGCTATGTAGCTTCCTTCTCTCTCTTTTTCTGCTGGCCTATGCAGACAAGACTGGCCTTGAATCCAAGGCACTCTTTCTACACCTCCCCTCCTACTGCTGGATTACAGGTATGTGCCACCTGAAACTTTCATCTTGATATTTCAGGGACTCAGAGCTAAGTCTTTGCCTTGAGTCTCAGCAGAGTCTTTGAAGTTAGACTTTTGAACTGGGGCTTCGGGATCTCATGAAGTAAATGCATTTTTACATTATGAGATGGTGTGGTGGTTTGAATAAGTATGGCACCCAAGGCCAACCTGGTCTACAAAGTGAGTTCCAGGATAGCCAGGGCTACACAGAGAAACCCTGTCTCGAAAAACCAAAAGAAACCCAAACAAACAAACAAACAAACAAACACCAAAAAACAAAAAAAAAAAACAAAAACAAAAACAAAACAAAACAAAAGAAAAAGAGGTGTGGCCTTCCTGGAGGAGGTGTGTCCCTGGGGGTAGACTTAGAGGTTTCAAAACCCCATGTCATGCCCAGTGTCACTTTCTCTGCCTGCTGCCGTAAGATCAGGATGTAAAGCTCTCAGCTCCTGCTCCAGTGCCTTGTCTGTTTGCTTCGTGCCATGATCATGGCATGGACTAACCCTCTAAACTAAGCAAGACTTCAATTAAATACTTCATAAGAGTTGCCTAGGTCATGGTGTTTCTTCACAATAGAACAGTTAGGGTTTTACTGCTGTGTACAGACACCATGACCAAGGCAACTCTTTTTTTTTTTTTTTTTTTGGTTTTTTGAGACAGGGTTTCTCTGTATAGCCCTGGCTGTCCTGGACCTCACTTTGTAGACCAGGCTGGCCTCGAACTCAGAAATCTGCCTGCCTCTGCCTCCTGAGTGCTGGGATTAAAGGCGTTCACCACCACGCCCGGCTGACCAAGGCAACTCTTATAAGGACAACATTTAATTGGGGCTGGTTTACAGGTTCAGAGGTTAAGTCTACTATCTCAAGGTGGGAACATGGTGGCATTCAGGCAGGCATGGTACAGAGGGAGCTGAGAGTTCTACATCTTCATCTGAAGACTGCTAGCAGATTACTCAATCCCAGGCAACTAGGATGAGGGTATTAAAGCCCACACCCATGGCCACACCTACTCCAACAGGGCCACACCCCACAAGAGTGCTACTGCCTTGGCCAAGCATATATAAACCATCACAGTAACCAAGCCATGAACCTTTGGGGACTAAGGGGATGAAGAGAGACTAAGCCCCTGAGACTGTGAAACAAACAATTCCTCTTTTTAAGCTCTCTGGTGTTTTGGTCACAGCATTGTAGACTGATACACTCACCTTTATCCAGGTCTCACCATTATGAGGGTAAGGGACTTTTTTAAAAAAAGGAGTGATTTGCATTGTAATTGTATCCTCTAACATACCATTGTCAACGGTGTTGGGAAGGCAGGTTCTTTTTTTTTTTTTTTTTTTCTTGGTTTTTCAAGACAGGGTTTCTCTGTGTAGCCCTGGCTGTCCTGGAACTCACTCTGTAGACCAGGCTGGCCTCAAACTCAGAAATCTGCCTGCCTCTGCCTCCCAAGTGTTGGGACTAAAGGCCTGTGCCACCACTGCCCAGCCTTAGACAAATATTTTTGTTCTCTTTGAAGACCCCTTGCTGGCCTGGAACTGCTATTAGACCATACTGTCCAGGTGTACTCCCTTAATCTCTGGTCATCTAGATACCAAATGTCACCACCCTCCCTGACTTCCAGATCTTCTCTGGAAATGCTCAGGAAACCAGATTCTACTAAGTTAAAAGCCCTGTGACAAGGGACAGTTGATAGTTATCAGAGAAGATGCTGATCAACATATCTCCAGGGCATAGGAAGCCAATGGTCACTGACAGTCTTTAGATTACTCATGTGTCTGTGTGCAGGTGTACACATGTTTAAGTCCTCAAGGGAAATAAATTACAAGTTCAGAATCTCCCTTAGGGGCTCTGGTTCCTGAGGAGATCCGAGTATGAAAACAACTGTCTAATCAAGTGGTCCACAGCAAGCCTGCTCCCCACTGGACTCTGCCAGTGCTAACTAAGCAGTGCTAGTTCTGTGGCCAAAGCTCAAGAGACTTTTCCTGTTGTGACCCTCAAACACAAGTTAGCCCCTCCCTTCAGTCAAGATTCAGATACTACGCAGAAGAGGTATTAGTGTCATCAGTACGCCTGGCTTTAAGTTGCCTTTTCTTTTTTCGAATTTGTGTTACTGGGGATTGAACCTGGGGTCTTGCTCCCAGGTTCAATTTGTGAGGAAAACAGTCCCTAGCTCTTAAAAAAAAATAGCGGGCTGGTGAGATGGCTCAGTGGGTAAGAGCACCTGACTGCTCTTCCGAAGGTCTGAAGTTCAAATCCCAGCAACCACATGGTGGCTCACAACCACCTGTAATGAGATCTGATGCCCTCTTCTGGTGCATCTGAAGACAGCTACAGTGTACTTACATATAATAAATAAATAAATCTTTAAAAAAAAATAGCAAACCTTTTTCTTTTTAAAAGATTTATTTAGCTGGGTGTGGTGGAACACACTTTTAATCCCAGCATTTGGGAGGCAGAGGCAGGCGAATTTCTGAGTTCGAGGCCAGCCTGGTCTACAAAGTGAGTTCCAGGACAGCCAGGGCTACACAGAGAAACCCTGTCTCGAAAAACAAAAAACAAAACAAAACAAAAAAGATTCATTTATTGTTATATGTAAATAAGTACACTGTAGCTGTCTTCAGACACACCAGAAGAGGGCATCAGGTCCCATTATAGATGGTTGTGAGCCACCATGTGGTTGCTGAGATTTGAACTCAGGACCTTCAGAAAAGCAGTCAGTGCTCTTACCCTCTGAGCCATCTCGCCAGCCCCAAAACTTTTTCTTAATATAGGGTTTTGCTAGGGGTGTGCCTAAGCCTCCTGAGCACCTGGGACCATGGCCTGCACCATCATGCCAGGCTAAACTGTGCTAATTTTAGTAATGTTAAATCAGCTCGTAAAAATGATAACTGCAGATTAGTTTTCCCCAACTGAAATTTAAAAAAACCATAGTTAAGTTTTCTGGCTTAAAATTGTTTTAAAGGTTTTGTTTTATGTATATGACTGTTTTGTCTGCATGTATAAATATGTTCCACTTGCATGCAGGGTGGGCTCAGAGGTTAGAAGGCATCGGATCCCCTGGGATTGGAGTTAGGGATGGTTGTAAGCTACCATGTGGGTACTGAGAACTAAACCCAAGGTCCTTTGAAAGAGCAACAAGTGCTCTTAACCGCTGAGCCATATCTCCAGCCCCGGTTTTCTGGCTTCTTAGAAAATCAAACATAAACATAATATAAACCAGTAATTCTTCATCTCACTATTTTCTTTCAGACCCAGTAAGACTTGTGTTCACACAGACACTTATATTTGATACTCTAGTAGCTTCTATTGTAATTCTTGAAATAATATTTATTTTGGGCTAGAAGAACATTGTAATGTACACATAGCACAGTAAACTACAGGTGTATTCAAAAAGAAAGAGGCAAGGAGAATTTTGGTTTTAAATTAGGGTCTTGGTATATAATTCCTGGTTGACTGGAAGTAGGAATCCTCCTGCCTTATCCTCCTGGGATTTCACTTTTTGCCACCATGCTTCCAACAAAGGGAAAATATAAATGTGAATTGCAGAGGATTACATAAAATATCCTGAGACTGCAATCGCTGGCTGCAAGGGTCTATTGCATTCCGGCTTCAGTCAGGGATTAGACAGGCGCTGAGCAGGGGTCCTCACGCGAGTGTCAGCTGGAAGGGATGATGGCCTTTGTGCAAAGCTGTCCTCCCAGAGGTCTTCTGTGAACAGTCTTGCTAGCCAGCCTGTGTGAGTGGGATTTCCTCCCTCATAGCCACTCACCTTTGTTTATTCTTTAGGGGGGCTTGGCAAAGTGACTCTATTTTAATTTTGACAACTTTCACAATACCATTTTAAATATTTTCATTTGAGCCGGGCGTGGTGGCGCACGCCTTTAATCCCAGCACTCGGGAGGCAGAGGCAGGTGGATCTCTGAGTTCGAGGTCAGCCTGGTCTACAAAGTGAGTTCCAGGACAGCCAGGGCGACACAGAGAAACCCTGTCTGGAAAAACCAAAAATAAAATAAAATAAAATAAAATAAATATTTTCATTTGGTTTTGTTTTGAGACAGGGATTCTCATGTAGTCCTGGCTGTCCTGGAACTCACTCTGGAGACCAGGCTGGCCTCTGCCCTGCAAATGCTGGGATTGAAGGTGTGCATCACCACCTTTATTTCTTGCGTGTTTAAGTGCTTTGCCTCAACCCATTTCTGTATACCACCTGTAGGTAGTGCCTAAGGAGGCCAGGTATTGGCTCCTCTGGTGTTGGTGTCACAGACTGCCGTGAGCTGGCTGCTAGACGGATGCTGGGAATTGATTCTCGGTCCTCTAAAAGCGCAGCTAGTGTTCTTCACCATGCAGTAACAATTTCTAAGTTTCATATGGAGAGGTAGAAGTTTCTAGTGATTGTTTTCCTGGTACTAAGGATCCTGGGGAACTGTTGCTAGGAAGGGTTCTAGGTAAAAGGAGAAGCAGAATGAAGGAAGTAGAGAACCATTTCCTCACGTCCAGAGGAAGTTTTATGAATGGAGGAGAGAGGCTGTTTGTTGCCCAATTAACATCAATTCCTCCTCCTCCTTTCTCCTTTTCAAGTACCACATTATGGTGCTTTAAAGCACCTTCCTCCACAAACATATGTGATACTAACTAACCAGTTATGCTTCCCTCCACCCCCGGCATAGGGCCTGGTTGAGGAAGGGAACCGTAGGAAATGGTCCCTTTCCTAGCAGGAGAGATGGTGCTTCCTCCTCCGCCTGATGTGCCTCAGTGTGGTGCTTGAAAGTGCTGCAGCTCCCTTGTCATCATCCTGGGACAACACTCACACAGCCAGCCGAGGGGGTTGTCCGCAGAGCCAGAGGGAAGTGGAGCTGAAGGCCAGTAGCCCTAGCCGTCCAGAAAGCCTACCCTCTCTGGCCCTGTGGTTCCTGCCAGTGGCGCTGGGTTTTCCTGTTAGAACATGTTAGCATTTTGTCTAAGCTCCGCCCCACAGTTACCTGGCAACAGCAGGTGTGCCAGACTCACTATAAAAGGGGCTGCTTGCCCCCTCTGCTCTCTCTTGCTCTTGCTTTCTTGTTCCCTCTCGGTCCTCTCCTGGCTTCCTCCCTCTCTTCCCATTCCCTTCCCCCCTCTCTACTCCACGTTCTTATCGCTGGCCTCTACTTCTCTACTCCCTCTTTCACTCTCTGCCTTTTCTGCCTCTGCTACCCTCTTAACTCCCTTCCCCATTCCCTGAATAAACTCTATTCTATACTATAACATCATGTGGCTGGTCCCTCAGGGGTAAGGGATGCCTCAACATGGGTCCGCAGAGCGGCAGAGGCACCTCCTTCCCCATACCTGACTACACATCTATCAAAACATATTCTTCCTTTCTTTATCTCTCTCCTCTTCTTCTTCTTCTTTTTTTTTTTTTTTTTTTGGTTTTTCGAGACAGGGTTTCTCTCTGTAGCCCTGGCTGTCCTGGAACTCACTTTGTAGACCAGGCTGGCCTCGAACTCAGAAATCTGCCTGCCTCTGCTTCCCGAGTGCTGGGATTAAAGGCATGGGCCACCATACCAGGCTCTTTATCTCTTTATAAACACAACAAAACATAGTACCCCAAAGGTATGAACGTCTTAACTGAATGTTACCTTTAGTTTTGTTTTGAGACAGGGTTTCTCTGTGTAGTTTTTCTTTTCTTTTCTTTTTCTTTTCTTTTTTTTTTCTTTTTCTTTTTTTTTTTTGACAATGTTGGGATCTGATCTAATTCACAAGAGCCTTGTGAATGCTTTTCCATTAATCCCTAACAGCCCCAGCCCACCTTTCTCATTCCCAGGTGACAGGACATTTTCTCATTTCTGGACTTTTTGGCCTGGTTTCAAAGCCCACTTATTTTTTTCTTTTTCCTTTTTCTTCCTGCTTCGTCTTTCTTTTGAGACAGTCTTACTATGGAACCTTAGCTGGCCTGGAACTCAATCTGTAGACCAGACTGACCTCACAGTCATAGAGACCTGCCTGCCTTTGCCAGATTTTAAAGACTTTCTTTCTCTGTTCCTCCTCTTCCTTCCTTCTTTCTCCTCCCTACTCCCTCGAGTTTTTTGTTTTGTTTTGTCTTTGTCTTTTTGTTTTTTCGAGACAGGGTTTCTCTGTATAGCCCTGGCTGTCCTGGAACTCACTGTGTAGACTCAGAAAGTCGTCTGCCTCTGCCTCCGGAGTGCTGGGAGTGCTGGGATCAAAGGCTTGAGCCACCACACCCAGCTCTTTTTTGTTTGTTTGTTTATTTTTTTTAAAGATTTATTTATTTATTATATGTAAGTACACTGTAGCTATCTTCAGACACACCAGAAAAGGGCGTCAGATCTCGTTATGGATGGTTGTGAGCCACCATGTGGTTGCTGGGATTTTTTTGAACTCTGGACCTTTGGAAGAGCAGTCGGGTACTCTTACCCACTGAGCCATCTTACCAGCCCTTGTTTTGTTTTTGACACAGGGTTTTTCTTTGTAGCACTGGCTGTCCTGTAACTTTTTCTGTAGACCAGGCTGTCTTCAAACTCAAGAGATTCATGTGCCTCTGCCTCCCCAGGGCTAGGATTAAAGGTGTGGACCCCCAATGCCCAGCTCTGATTTAGATTTTTTTTTTTTTACATTTCAAAACTGGCTTTAAACATTCATCAAGGTGCCACACGAGGGCTCTGGGGTGAGAGCATTGTTACATGTGTGAAGCTGGGATGCCCTAAGACACAAAAAGGGAACCCATATGACAAGGTTGCTGGGGTGCCCCCACCCCTACCACAAAACCAGAGAGTAGAATAGAGGCCCTCTGTGAAGGCTTCAGGGCTATGTAGGAGCCAGTCCTCCCTTGGAGGTAGATCATCCGGGAGGGAACTGAGGAGCCGTTCCCACGGTGGCGGGGGTCAGACAGCGGCTTCCTCAGTGGTACTGCTGGTAGTTGGGATAACCTGGGGCCAGAGATCCCTCTTTAGGGGTTAGCTGGCTGGGGTCCTCCAAGAATGGGGGTGCATTGCGGAACTGCTGGGCAGTATAGCAGGTGAGGATGCCAACACCCTCAATGAGGGCCAACAGGATGCGCCCCATCATCGCAGAGCCCACCATGGCCAGCAGACCACTGCGCGCAGCCAACACAGCTCCAGTCAATGCTCCAATGGTGACGGAGTTCCAGGGGTCTTCTTTGCCCCGTAGCTGGACCAGGCCACAATCGATGGTGGAAAACAGACCTCCACACTGCAAAGCTACCTCTAATCTGGGGTGCTCAGATCCTCACAGCATTGACACAACCTCTGAACTGGTGTCGAATTCCAACAGGGACATTGCGGAAGCCCTTTGATAGCCTGGAAGACTCCACCACCAATGACACCCATGGTGAAAGCTCCAACACAATCATCCACAATTCGACATGGGCAAGGTTCGGTAGCATACTCCTTCATGGCGCCAGCGTCCAGCCTGAAGCAGTCCGTGGTGCTGGTGAGACACTCCCATCGCCCCCCGCAACCCCCCCCCCCGAACTGGTTTGGAATTTTTGATCAACAACAGTAGGACCGTGCAATTACATGATGTCCTTTTATTTATTTATTTATTTAATTTGATGTGTATGGATGTTTTGACCTGCATGAAATGTTTGTGTACTATGTGTATCTAGTGCCATCAGATCTGCGACTGGAGGTCAGCAGTATAAGTGCTGGCAAATAAACCTGGGTCCTCTCCAAGAGCAATGGTGCTCTTAACAGCTTTGCATACTCTTTTTTTTTTTTTTTTTTTTTTTTGGGTTTTTTAGACAGGGTTCCTCTGTGTAGCTCTGGCTGTCCTGGAATTCACTTTGTAGACCAGGCTGGCCTTGAACTCAGAAATCCACCTCCCTCTGTCTCCCAAGTGCATACTTAAACTCTTAAAAATTAGAAAAAAAGGGCTGGTGAGATGGCTCAGTGGGTAAGAGCACCTGACTGCTCTTCCGAAGGTCCACAGTTCAAATCCCAGCAACCACATTCTGGCTCACAACCGTCCGTAATGAGATCTGACTCCCTCTTCTGGAGTGTCTGAAGACAGCTACAGTGTACTTACATATAATAAATAAATACGTCTTTAAAAAAATTAAAAAAAAAAAAAGAGCCAGGAGTGGTGGCACACCCCTTTAATCCCAGTACTTGGGAGGCAGAGGCAGGCGGATTTCTGAGTTCGAGGCCAGCCTGGTCTACAAAGTGAGTTCCAGGACAGCCAGAGCCATACAGAGAAACCCTGTCTCAAAAAAAAAAAAAAAAAAGAAAAAGAAAAAAAAGAAAAAAATATTACTCTCTGTGTGTGTATGTATGCAGGCACTCAGGTATGTAGAGGTCAGAGGACAAGGTGAATTTTTTTTTTAGATTTACTTATTTTATGTGCATGACTGTTTTGTCTGTATGTACATAAGACATGGGTGCCTGGTGCTATGGAGATCAGAAGGTAGTGGATCCCCTAGAACTAGAATTACCGTGTAGTGATCCCCTATGTCACTAACCGGACATAGGTCCAAACCCGGCGTTAGAGGCCAGCTTTGGGAGTTGATTACCTCTTGCTTTATTGAGTCAGGGGCTCTCTCCCATTTCTGTTGTGATAGTACTCCAGACATTAGCGTCTGCTGTTTTTTCTTTCTGCCTCCCATCTTGCTGTAGGAATTCTGTTATTACAAATGTGTGTTTCTGGCTTGATTTTTTCTTTTTTTACACATCAATTTGTGTGTGTGTGTGCATGAGCCAGTGCATTCATATGAGGTTGCACACATGTGTGCATGCATTAGGAACAGAGCATGTATGTGGAAGTCAAGAGACAATATGTGGAGCTGGGTGGTGGTAGCATATACCTTTATTCCTAACACACTGGAGAGGCAAGGACAGGGGCAGGGGCAGGGGCAGGGGCAGGGGCAGGGGCAGGGGCAGGGGGATCTCTGAGTTTGAGACCAGCCCGGTCTACAGAGTTCTAGAGTTCTAGTACAGGCAGGGCTACATAACCTGTCTCAAACAGACCAATAAACAAGGGAAAGAGAGAGAGAGAGAGAGAGAGAGAGAGAGAGAGAGAGAGAGAGAGAGAGAGAAGAAGAAGAAGAAGAAGAAGAAGAAGAAGAAGAAGAAGAAGAAGAGGAGGAGGAGGAGGAGGAGGAGGAGGAGGAGGAGGAGGAGGAGGAGGAGGAGGAGGAGGGGAGGAGGAGGAGGAGGAGAGGAGGAGGAGGAGGAGGAGGGGAGGGGAGGGGAGGGGAGGGGAGGGGAGGGGAGAAGAGGAGAGGAGAGAGACATTTGTGGGAATTGGTTCTCTTTTTCTGTCATGTGGGCTCTGGGGATTGAACTCAGGTCATCAGCCTTGACAGAAAGTGCCTTTATCATCTGAGCCATCTCACTGAAGCCCACACAGCGACTTGGTTCTCTCATTCCTTTGTGGGGACTAGAGATTGAACTCAGATCATCAGACTCATGGAGCAAGCACCATCTTGCTGGTCCTTCTCTTGTTTATATTCTGAATAAAATAGTAAAATAGTCTTCAGCTGTATACTAATGCTTACATTCTTTAAATGCAATTAACAATAACTGTACTGGGGCTGGAGAGATGGCTCAGTGGTTAAGAGCACTGACTGCTCTTCTGAAGGTCTTGAGTTCAAATTCCAGCAACTACATGGTGGCTCACAACCACACATAATGAGATCTGACACCCTCTTCTGGTAAGTCTGAAGACAGCCTACAGTGTACTTATGTATAATAATAAATAAATCTTCGGGCTGGAGAGAGCAGGGACAAAGTGAGTGGAGTTGACTCAGAGCAGAGGTCCTGAAAAATTCAATTCCCAACAACCACATGAAGGCTCACAAACATCTGTACAGCTACAGTGTACTCACATACATAAAATAAATAAATATTTAAAAAAAAGAACACATGAAAAAAATAACTTTTATAGAAACCCACAACTTTATAATTTTGAAAAAAAAAAAAAAAAAAAAGGAGGAGTTTGGGCACAGGTGCCTTGCAGGGATGGACAATACTTTCCTCAGAAGACATGAATTATCAAATGAAAATCTCAGTGCCCGGCATGGAATACTGTTTTACCCGTTATCAGGGAGGCTCCATAGTTAAGAGCACTGACTGCTTTTGCAGAGGACTTGAATTTAGTTCTAAGCACCCACATTGAATAGCTCACAACTGTCTGTAACTCTAATTCTAGGGTATCTGACATTTTCTTTTGGCCTCTGCAGACAATGTACTCATGGAAACAGACCCACACTGGCATACACACATTAAAAAAAAAATTAAATTTTTTTTTTTTTGCTTAAAGCACAACACACGTTGTTTTCAGGACACAGAAAAGCTGGAAGTGACCTGAAGAGTTTCTCCCTGACGGCTTTCATAGGGTGGGAAGGTGCTGTGTATGCTGAGTGTGGAGGGTGGGCTTCAGGATCCACACACAATTAGTGGTGTTATCCAGCAAGGAGCCCTGAGTGCTATAAAACGGATCTGCCAGGCGAGATATCCACTGGGGCATTACTGGTATGAAGGTCATGGGGGAAACCACTTGATTTCTGACTAGAGGCTTGCTTCATGGGGAGGAAAGTATGTAATGTAAACTTGGTCAAAAACTTAGGAAGTCATATAGGGCTTATTGGGGAATCGACTACTGTCGTTTTGCTAAATGAACATATTTTCTTTCTTTTTTTCCAGACAAGAGTTTCTCTGTGTAGCCCTGGCTGTCCTGGAACTCACTGTGTAGAGCAGGCTGGCCTCGAACTCATAGAGATGCAACTGCTCCTTCCTCCTGAGCACTGGGATTAAACACTAGCTGCCACCGACCAGCCTAGATATACTTTCAAACTCCCTTCTAAATACTTATCTATGTACATTAATAAGTTCTGCCCTCAGCCTTGGCCAGAGAAGCTTTCTTTCCACGGTGGTGGCCTAACCAGTGATGAATACAAACACTTGAAACTGGTCAAGCGAGCCGTGTAGTGGCGCACGCCTTTAATCCCAGCACCAGGGAGGCAGAGGCAGGCGGATTTCTGAGTTCGAGGCCACCCTGGTCTACAGAGTGAGTTCCAGGACAGCCAGGGCTACACAGAGAAACCCTATCTCAAAAAAAAAAAAAAAAAAAAAGAAAGAAAGAAAGAAAGAAAAAAAAAAAGAAACTGGTCAAGAACTGAAAGTGACTATTGAGTGCTCAGCCCTAACTGTGGCATCTATGTTAACCTCATCAAGGCTCAGGGAAAGACAAGGAGAGGGCAGAGAGAACATAAGAGTCGGAGGATGGGAGAGGGGCTGTCTCTAGGACATGGCAAGGCTGCTACACTCAAGAACTCACTGCAGTTACGGTTACCCACCCAAGATCAAGCTGGTAAGAGGCAGCCATCCAGGAGGTAGCATTCATGGATTAGGCTCAATGGAGTTGATGTGGGGGTGGGGGCACGTGAAAGTGGGAGGGATGTGTAAGAATGTCCAGGGGAAAATGAGTAAGGAGGTAGAGGTGGATATGATCAAGATACCCGATAAACATATATGAAACCATCAAAGTATAAATAAAAACTATCCTAAATAACTGAAATTGGTCAGGATTTCTATTGTTGTCATGAAACACCTTGGCCATAAAGCAAGTTGGGGAGGAAAGGGTTTATTTGGCTTATACTTCTACATTGCTGTTAACCACTGAAAAAACAGGGCAGGAACCTGGAGGCAGGAGCTGAGGTAGAGGCCATGGAGGGGTGCTGTTAACTGGTTTGCTTCCCATGGTGTGCTAGCCTGCTTGCTTATAAAAGCAGGGACCACCAGTCCAGGCATGGCACCGCCCATAGGCGGGCCCACTTTCACTGGTCACTCACTGAGAAAATACAGCTGGATCTCATGGAGGCTTTTCCTCCCCTGAGGCTCCTTTTTCTCTCACGACTCTAGCTTGTGTCAAGTTGACACACCAGCAATGCAATAAGTATTTAGAATTGTGCAAGTTACACACTATTACCTTATTTAAAAATAAAGTATGAAAACTAAGCTAAATGCCCCTTTCTTTTTTCTTTCTTTTGTTTTTTTAAAGATTTATTTATTTAAATGTAAGTACACTGTAGCTGTCTTCAGACATTCTAGAAAAGGGCATCAGACCTCATTACGGATGGTTGTGAGCCACCATGTAGTTGCTGGGATTTGAACTGAGGACCTTGGGAAGAGCAGTCAGTGCTCTCAACTGCCGAGTCATCTCATCAGCCCTCCTAATGCCCCTTTCATCATGTTTTTTTTTCGAGACAGAGTTTTTCTGTGTAGCCCTGGCTGTCCTTGTCATTCTGTAGACCAAGCTGGCCTCAAACTCAGAAATCCGCCTGCCTCAGTCTCCCAAGTGCTGGGATTAAAGGAATGTGCCACCACTGCCCGGCTCATCAAGTTCTTTTTTAGTTGTAACTATTATCGGTGTTTTCAGGACCACTTTCCAGTGTTCTCTTTATTTTATTTACTGTATCTGCATATATCTTTGTTTAAGGATAAAAAACAACTCCCCCCCCAAAAAACCTCCCGATTTAATATCTTTAGAAAGTAAGAATGAGCCTGGGGGGAGATATACTGAGACATTTGTTGAAGAAAAACAGAGCGAACAATCATTTACTAAAGTCTACTATAGACTGGTTCATTTTTTACTAAGCTATTAACTTACACTTTAGAATTTAAGAAACGTCACATAAAACCAAACAAAATACCTACTTTATGTGAAACCCTGAGCGTTTCATCAAGAGTTTGGTATTTCAGGTCTGAAGATTCTTTGGGATGTTGGGATTCAATGCGGTACTTAGGAGGATATCTCCGGAATTCAGAGAAGGCACCAAATGTTTCAAAGAATAGCTACCAGCCAGCAGCACAGGCTTCAAACCAAAGCGGCGGCTCGCGGAGAGTACGCCTGCGCAAAACGCGCACAGACAGGGAGAGGGCGGAGCTTCGGGCCTGCCAGTGCGCCTGCGCACAGCACGCCGCGGAGTGGGGGAGGGAGCCCCGTGTGTGTCTGTGTTGTTGTTCCGCGGCGGCGGCGGCGGCGGTAAGATGGCTGCCCACGGGGGCTCCGCGGCGTCGTCGGCGCTGAAGGGGTTAATCCAGCAGTTCACCGCCATCACCGGTAAGAGACGCGGTTACGGGAAGGTGAAGAGTCGGCTACGGGGAGGCTGTCGGGGCTGTCCCGGGCTTCGCCTCACCTTGGTGCATTCCTCACTCGGGCTCTCCCCTCAGCTCCTGCCCTCTCCTGAGGCACAGGCGACGACGGCGGCGGCGGCCGGGGTCTGCGGTTCAGGCGGGAGGCAGGTTTCCCCCGCCCCCACCCCGCGCGTGCCCCTCAGTCCCTGGATTCGGTCTCCCCTTATTCCCAGACAGGCCCCCCACGCCCCCAGCCGGTCCAGTACAGGGGATGGGCCGAGCCCGCGGTGCCAGGGGCCCGGGACCTGCGGGCCGGAGGAGTAGGGGGCCGCACCCGGGCCACCGCCCTCTTCCTCCCTCATCACCTCCTCTCGGTATCGTGCTGCCCGCGGACCAGGCGGTGCAGTCCGTTCCCCCCATGCCATCCTCTCTTCCCGGCCAGGTCATCGTCCCTGTCCCTCGGCCCCGGCCTACCCTTCCCCTCGCTGGGCCCCCCCGGAGCCTTGGCGGTGGCCCTGCCGTGTGAGGGCCGTCTCGCTTTAACGGTGAGGCGGGTGGGTTCTGCTGCGCCTTCACACATCCCGGGGGACTTGCCGCCGGGAACAAGGGGTGCGGAGGGGCACCTTAGGGACCGAGGGTTTCACATAGGAATAGGGGGGGGGGGAACCCTGAGCTTAGTGTGTGTGTGAGGCCTAAAGTAATCCTGGGTGGCCTTTCCCACCTCCTCATAATAAAACCAAACATCGAGACGATGGCGCCCGAGTCTTTGCTGATAAAATGGGGATGGCGGCAGAAACTTCTTGCAGAGAAATCTGTTTCTAGGTGTCAGTATCCGTGAAACCTTAGGCCTAGGTTTCTCTTTCCCTTCGGACCCCGACGAAGGGCAAACGCAGGTTCTCTTACCCGCCGGGAGGAAAGACTTTAAGCCATTCTGTGAATGCGCTATGTCTTGTTTCTCTCCGATGGTGCTGAACTTTTTTTGCATGAGTTATTAGAGGGCGGAGCAAATGATGAAGTTCTCTGTGGAGTGATTTGAGAGAACAGTACTCCATGTGCCTGAGTGTGATTTTGCTGTTCTAGTTTGTCATTTTGAAAAGAGGTCAGAAAGTTAGTTCCCCCTCTCAACAGGACTATCCTTTCTTTGATAATAATTTGTTTGATGCGGAGAATATTTCTAGTTTGTGTTCTTTTTTTCTAGTTTGTGTTCTTGAGTCTGACGTGTAAGATCTTTATTTTAACCAATACATGCTATTTGCAGTTTTATAATTGAAGCTAGTTTTATTTTTTGTTCGGCAACGATAATTAAGTGGCTGATGCGTTGTTTTCTGTCTTGTCACATGAAATATGTCAAAGCTGGTAAAACAAGATTTGTAATAAAATTGAGGTGAAAAGTAAGATAACTGAAATGTTGTTAAGCTTTGTGGTGGGGTTATTTTATTTATAATAACATGTGGATTTCCCAGTGCCTTACCAAACCAACATTATGGAAAGAAACTAGATTTCTGTGTATACAAGTTAATACTGCTACATTGCTTGCCTAAAAAAAAAAAAAAAATCTAGTGAGTCACACAGAGAAATATTAATCTTTCTTTGGATTTTATAAATATAGTTTAAGGTCTTACTATTTAACCTTAGGATTTTTGGGCAAGTTACTATTACTTTATTTTCATCTGTGAATTGGAAACTCAATTGTTTTAATCTCACATTATTTCTTCTTCTTCTTCTTTTTTTTTTTTTTCTTTTCTTTTCTTTTTTCTTTTTTGGTTTTTTTGAGACAGGGTTTCTCTGTATAGCCCTGGCTGTCCTGGAACTCACTTTGAAATCCAGGCTGGCCTCAAACTCAGAAATCTGCCTGCCTCTGCCTCCCGAGTGCTGGGATTAAGGCGTGCCACCATGCCCAGCTCTCACATTATTTCTTATGCAACATTTTCAAAATATATACTCAGGACCCAAAATGCCTTGAAATAAATTTAATACTAATTTGTTTGCCAGTTTAGTCTATACATCTTGTTTTTGGCCTAGTCCTCTGTGTTGCTGGATCAGATTGAAGTTCCCTGTAGGTAATGATTTCTGCAAATGTACAGAAGAAAAAAAATCCTTCAGAGTGATGTTTTGTGGTGTCTAGTTACATATATACAAAATTTACACATATAGTCATAATAATTCAAGAGGTAAAAAGATAGAGCAGGTAAAAAAATGAAAGGCAAACACTATTGTGTTTATAAAACGATAAGGGATGTTTGGTGGAGGTGTCGTCAGGTGTGGGGAAGGGGGTGCCTCCGTGGACCCAGGTTGAGGCATCCCTTCACCCTGGGGGACAAGCCAGTATAGTATAGAATAGAGTTTATTCAGGGCATGGGGAGGGGAGTTGAGAGGGTAGTAGAGACAGAGAGAGGGAGAGGGAGGGGGAGAGAGAGGAGGAGGAGAAGAGTAGTAGAGAGGGCAGCCATGAGCACATGGAGAAGGTGGGGGCGGGGGGCAAGGAGAACGAGAAGAGGTAGATCAGAGGACAGAGGGAGAGCAAGAAGGCAAGAGGGCAGAGGGTCAGAGGGGCGAGCAGCCCCTTTTATAGTGAGTCAAGCATACCTGGCCCTTGTAGGATGGATCTTAGACAAAATGCTAAGCACCACAGTGGCACATACTTGTAATTTCAGTACTTGTTCATGGCTGCCCTCCATTGTATAATGAGTTCAAGGGCAGACTGGGCTGCATAAGACCCTTAAGAAAACCAACCAACCAAAAACCAAAAAATAGATAAAAGGTAACCTAGCACCCAAAAAATAAGGATTAATGTAGACTAGAAAATGGGGGCTGCCGGGTGATGGTGGCGCACCCCTTTAATCCCAGCCCTTGGGAGGCAGAGTCAGGCAGATTTCTGAGTTCAAGGCCACATCAGTTTGCTAAACTGTCAGACCCTATCTCAAAAACGACATCTCACCTGTGGTGGCACATGACTTTAATCCCAGCACTTGGGAGGCAGAGCAGGCGATTTTCTGAGTTCTAGGCCAGCCTGGTCTACAAAGTGAGTTCCAGGACAGCCAGGGCTACAATAGAGAAACCCTGTCTCGGAAAAAAAAATGGCTTTTGCTGGGTGTGATGGCACAGGCCTTTAAGACAGTTCAAGTCAGGTGGTGATGGTACATGCCTTTAACCCAGCACTCAGGAAGTAGAGGCAAGCAGATCTCTGAGTTCGAGACTACCCTGGTCTACAAGAGAGTTTCAGAACAGCCAGGGCTGCATAATGAAATGGAGAGGAGGGCTGGATAATGGCTTAGTGCTTAACTGCACTGGCTGCTGTTCTAGCATTCACCTGGTCACTTATGGCTATCTGTAACTCCAGTTCCAGGGGACCTGACACGTTTTTCTGACCTCTGAGGATGCTAAGCATGTATACATGTAGGCAAAACAAAAACACCCATACATACAACTTTTGGGGGGTTGGGTTTGGGAGAAGGTTCTGTATACATAGTTTTGCTGTCCTGAAACAGTAGAGTATGTAGACCAGGCTGTTTGTGAATATTACAAAGATCTACGTGCCTCTACCTCTATAGTGCTAGGATTAAAGCCATACCCAGTCCTGAAGTAAACTTAAAAAGCAACAACAAACCTGGAGACTGAGAAGTGTTAAGACCTTGGTAGCTGCTGCCGTTCTGATCTTATTGTAGTCATTTGCTTGTTTATTCCCAAGTGCATGCTTATGTGAAGTTGTCTAGCCAAGGTTTTGCCTTCTGCCCTTGGTAGAATCTGTCATTCATTGTGTGCTGCTATTCGTCCTTGGTGTAGGTTTTGGACAGGAGTTAACATGCCTGATTGTTCTCTTTGGAGTACATCGATTGCTCGGGCAGGACTAGGCCTTGTGAGGTCTTTCCAAAGCATTATGTATTTGTAGGTTTCCCAGGTCCGGGATTAGGCAGCAGAATGTCAGGGTTTGGGAGGGTCATTAGCAAGTGTGAGAGAGGCTCCTTGGCTGCCCCTTGAGCCATCAGGTCTGTTTGACTCCTCTGGGGTCTATCCCTTTTGATGTCCAGGACAATGTATGTTGGCCAGTTCTTTGGTAGTCAGAGGGCAGCCAGGAGGTATAAGATTTCTGGTTTATTTTTGTTTTTCCTTCAGCAGTTTAACAGTCCCCTTTCATGGTGTATTGCTCTGTGAACATGTGCACTGGCAAATGCGTATAGACTGTCAGTGTAGATATTAACCCCTTTGCCATTGCACAATTTGAGTGCCTCAAGTGAGGGCGATCAGTTCTGCTTTTTGGGCTGAGATCTCACTCAGGAGGAGAGACACCCATAATGTTGGGTCCAGGTCCATTACTGCTGTCCCTGCATACTTGATGCCATCCTCCTTGTAGGTGTTTTTGTGTCGGTTTACATGGTGCAATTTTCCTTGGACTAGGGTTGATCAGTCAGGTCTGGTCAGGGTCCATGAACAAGGTTTCCAAAGCATTATGTATTTGTAGGTTTCCCAGGTTGGATTAGGCAGCAGAATGTCAGGGTTCGGAGAGGTGCTAGGAGCAAAGGACATTCGGACAAAGACTGATAGTGAGTCAGCCTAGCACTTGAAATACATTGATGAAGGGGCCTTTTAATAAGGACTCTTTTTATGGCCTGAGGGGTAGTTATGGTCAGAGGCTGCATTAGGGTTAGTTTATCTACATTCCTTGGTCAGCTGAGCAGTGGCTGCTTTGAGTCTCAAGTAGTTAAGCCATCCTGCTGTCACTGAATTCAGCTGTTTAGACAGGCAGGCCACTAGTCATCACCAAGGGCCCAGGTTTTAGGTCAGCTTGCCCCTGGCAATGCCCTGGCTCTTTTCCACAAATAAGTGGAAAGGCTTGGTCAGATCAGACAAGGCCAGGGCAGGGGCAGACACTAGTGCTGATTTTTAAGTCACTGAAAGCTCTCTCTTGGGACTGGAGAGATGGCTCAGTGGTTAAGAGTACTGACTGCTCTTCCAGAGGTCCTGAGTTCAAATCCTAGCAACCACATGGTGGCTCACAACCATCTGTAATGGGATCTGATGCCCTCTTCTGAGTGTCACTGCAGATAGCTACAGTGTACTTACATATAATAAGTCTTTTTTTTTTTTAAAGATTTATTTATTTATTATATGTAAGTACACTGTAGCTGTTTTCAGGAACTCCAGAAGAGGGTGTCACATCTCATTACAGATGGTTGTGAGCCACCACCATGTGGTTGCTGGGATTTGAACCACTCAGGATCTTCAGAATAGCAGTCAGTGCTCTTAACCTCTGAGCCATCTCTCCAACCCATAATAAGTCTTTTTTGTTTGTTTGTTTGTTTTTCGAGACAGGGTTTCTCTGTATAGCCCTGGCTGTCCTGGAACTCACTTTGTAGACCAGGCTGGCCTCGAACTCAGAAATCCGCCTGCCTCTGCCTCCTGAGTGCTGGGATTAAAGGCATGCACCATCACGCCCAGCTTATAATAAGTCTTTAAAAAAAAAAAAAGCTCTCTTACTTTCTTCTATCCACACACAAAAGTACCCTTGCTGACTTCATAGAGCAGCCTGGCCATATTGGCAAAGCTGATCCAGAGTCTTCAGAAGTCAGTCGACTCTTAAGAATTCTCACTCATACTTGGTACCAGGTCTTAAGTGGTTTAAGATGGTTTCTTAATATTTAAGATGGTTTCTTAATGGATCCAAGAAAGACTGACAACCCCCACTTCTCTTTGAGTTGGAAGCCCAAGTAGGTCACTTCAAGGACACAGATTTGAACCTTCTTGGCTGAGACCATGTATCCTAATTTCTGTAAGGTACATAGGAGGGCTTTGGTTGCCTTCATACAACAGTTTGTATTAGTGACAGCCAAGAGTAGGTCATCCGTATTTTGAAGTAATGAGATATGTGGCATAGTCAGCTGGTACTGGGGCCAATTTCTATTCCTATTTTCTTTTAGATGATATTAAACTGTATTTTAGAACATTGTATAAGAAAAAGTTGCTGACCAGGCAGTGGTGGCACACCTTTAATCCCAGCACTTGGGAGGCAGAGGCAGGTGGATTTCTTAGTTCAAGGACAGCCAGCGCTATGCAGAGAATCCCTGTCTTGAAAAAAGAAAAGAAAAAGTTGCTGTGCTCTAGATAATAAATGAACCCCCCTGGAATTTCAATAACTAGTTCAAAAAATGGTAACAAAGTTTGACAAAAAAAAAAAAAAGAAGAAGAAGAAAGGAAGGAAGGAAGGAAGGAAGGAAGGAAGAAAGAAAGAAAGAAAGAAAGAAAGAAAGAAAGAAAGAAAGAAAGAGGAAGGAAAGGGGGAAGGAAGGGGGAAAGGGGAAGGAAGGGGGAAGGGAAAGAAGGGGGGAAGGGGGAAAAGACAGAGGGGAGAAGACAGGGGAAAAGACAAGAGGGGAAAAGACAGAGGGGAAAAGAAAAGGGAAGAAAAAAAGGGAAGAAAAGGGAAAGAAAAGGTGCTAAGTGTGGTGTTCAAGGCCATTAATCCTGTCACTTGGGAGGCTGAGGCACCAGGTCTGAGTAGCAGGCCAGCCAGGGTTACAGGATGACACCTTGTTTCCAAAACAAAAAAGAAACCAACCAACCAACAAAAAGGCTAATGTGAAAACACTAGGGATAGAGACTTCAGAGAAGACTTTTCTATTTGAAACCTGGAAGAGAGCCTCTAAC
The DNA here is from genome assembly GCF_000001635.26 of Mus musculus. Classification (NCBI taxonomy): domain Eukaryota; kingdom Metazoa; phylum Chordata; class Mammalia; order Rodentia; family Muridae; genus Mus; species Mus musculus. The sequence continues at coordinate 32,339,017 of NC_000082.6, forward strand.
ATGTGTAGAGGCTTGGTGGTGAAGAGGGTAAGCCATGCAGTGAGAGAAGAGAAAGTAGGTGTATGGAATTGGTGAGAATTCCAAATGAATAAGGCAGTTAAAAGAGGGCTAGAGAGATAGCTCAGTGGGTAAGAGCACTGACTGCTCTTCCAAAGGTCCTGAGTTCAAATCCCAGCAACCACATGGTGGCTCATCCATAATGAGATCTGATGCCCTCTTCTAGTGTGTCTGAAGACAGCCAGTGTACTCATAATATAAATAAATAAATCTTTGGGCCTAAGTGAGCAGGGTTGACCTGAGCGAGCAGAGGTCCTAAATTCAATTCCCAACAAACACATGAAGGCTCACAACCTTCTGTATAGCTACATTTTACTCATATATATATATATATATATATATATATATATATATATATATATATATATAATCTTTAAAATTTATTTAAAAAATTTAGGTAGTTAAAAGAGCCCTTAGGGGATCTTGGCTTTATTATGTGTTTGGGCTTTTAAAAGAAAGAGCTTCTTAGCTATAGTGGAGAAGAGATATGCTACATACCCGTTGCTTTAATACAAGAAATGTTCTATTTAAGGGAGCAGAGAAAAGTAAACTTTAAAAGATACAGGAAAGACAGTGGCTGATGTTAATGCATGCCTTTAATCCTAGCACTCAGGAGGCAGAAGCCAGTGGATCTATCTATGAGTTTGAGGACAGCCTGATCTATAGAATGAGTTCCAGGACAGCTAGGGCTACACAGAGAAATCCTGTTTAGAAAAAAAATACAGAAAGAAATCTGAGGAGTCACAATTTAGTTTAAGATCTGATTTGGACATCTAGATGTATAACAGTACTGTTTGTGACGATACAACATTGTAGAATAGGTTTGGGAAGAGGATTAGCTTCAGTTTTTGGATAAGTGTGGGCTGCTAATTGGTGTTACTAATAGAGCTGTTAAGTAAGTCAGTGAATACTTGGGCCTGTAGAGAAGACAAATCTGGGGCTAGAGAGATGACTCAGAGGTTAAGAGTACCGACTGTCCTTCCAGAGGTCCTGAGTTCAATTCTCAGCAACCACATAGTGGCTCACAACCATCTATAATGAGATTTGATGTCCTCTTCTGGTGTGTCTGAAAGAAAGGGACAGTGTACTACTTATATACATAAAATAAATAAAATTTGGGAAAAAAAAAACAAAAGGAAAAAAAGAAGACAGATGTGGGCCGGGCAGTGGTGGCACTTGCCTTTAATCCCAGCATTTGGGAGGCAGGGGCAGGGGCAGGGGGGCAGGGGGCCTGAGGGGCAGGGGCAGAGGGGCAGGGGGCCTGAGGGGCAGGGGCAGAGGGGCAGAGGGGCAGGGGCAGAGGCAGGCAGATTTCTGAGTTCGAAGCCAACCTGGTCTTCAAAGTGAGTCCCAAGACAGCCAGGGCTTCACAGAGAACCCTGTCTCGAAAAGATCTGTCATATTAGTGGCTGATAAGGGTATTATAAAAGTGACATTTTAAAGGATAGAGCAGTATGTGGAAATGTGGTTTCTATGGCATAAAGCTGAAGCAAAAACAAGGGGAAACTATCAAATAAGTGTAGAGAAGACTAAACCAGAGATGTAGGAAAAAAGTCAGGAGAGTAATGACACTAGACATTACAAGTGTGGTGGTATCTCAGATATCAGATAAGCACTGCAGGAAGTCAGAACTCTATATATAGAGTTGTGCTTGAAATGGGCAGCATGCTTGTAATCCCAGCATTGGGGAGGGCTGAAGTAGGGAAATTGCTGCTTGTTTGTAGCTACTTGTGGTTCAGTACCTAGTACCAGGCCAGCCAGGATTAGGTAGTGAAAATGACCAGAGGGAACAGAGGTTGGGAGATAGCTTATTTGTGAAAGCACTTGTTGCAAAAGCATGAGTTCCATCCTTAGCACCTAGAACTTAGGAAAAAAAATGTCAGCATGTTTGTTATCCTAGGTCTGGGGAGACAGGGACTGGCAAAGATCCCTGGGGCATACTGGCCAACCAGCTCCCCCACCCCCCCATCCCAAGCTAAATGAGGTGTGCAGTGAGAGTCCCAGTTTCAAACAATAAAGCAAGTGGATACCCACTGAAGAGCAAAACCTCAAGTTGACCTCTGGCCTCCACACACACAAATGAGTACACACATTCATATCCCTCTTTTTTTCTCACTAGAGAAGAAGGAAAATCTTTGGTGGTTGTGGTGGTAGTCTGGAAGATCTTGGAAAATCTTGATCTATTTTCTAGGTTATATAACTAAGAAACTGTTTCAGAGAAGTAAATTGACTTGGGTTATATATGTCTAGATCAGTTTTAAGGCGATTTCATTACTTTGCACAGGCTGACCTTGAACTTTTTAATGTAATTGAGGCTGGCTTCAAACTTAGAATCTTCCTGCCTTAGCCTCTTAGCCTGAGGGATGGCATGGTGGTGGAAGTCTACATTAACGATAAATCCTGGATACTCTTGCTTTTAAATTTTAGTCCAGGACCCCACCCCATGGCATGGTACTAGGACATGTCTTCTGTTCTCAGAGCAGCCTCTCTCGAAATGCTATCAAAGATACTTAGAAGTGTATCTCCTAGGTGATTCTGAATCTAGCCAAATTAGCAATGAAGAACAACCATCACAACCTTATACAAATCTCTACAGGCGTATTTATTGGATATTTACATGAATAAATATAAGATGCTGCCAAATTGTTTCCCAAAACCTGCTGTGCCATTTAACATTCTGCTGAGCAGTTCAGGAGAGTTCCAGTTCTCTGCATTTTTGTGAGTGCCATGTGGGTGCTTGGAATTGAACCTGGGTGTTCTGGAAGAACAGCCAGTGCTCTTAACCTCTGAGCTATCTCTCCAGCTCCTTCTCTTTATTCTTGTGAGCACTTGGTATTTTAGACTGTCTTTCTTTAAAGCCCTTTCTTAAGTGTGTAATAAAGTGTAATATAGTTGTGGATTTAATTTACATTTCCCCAGTGATTATTGTTACAGGCATTTTTATATACAGTAATATTTACCATTCATAAAACACTCATGTCTCAACTTTTGTTAGATTCAAATGACAGTGTTACTTTGTCAGGCAGTAAGGCTCTCTCAGCAAGTGTGTACTTTGGGTAGCTGTGGTCAAGGTAATGGCAGAAAATTTCCTTATTCTTTGTTTCCTTGGTATTTACCATCTAGTCACTGGCATGTTGCTCCTTAGTGCAGTGTAGGATTGGCTTTTTCTAGTTTGATTTAATTGTTCTCTTCCCTATACTTACTAAGTAGTTTTGATGTATACTTTTTAAAAATAAATAAATAAATAAATAAATCCATTTTTATTTGTTTACTTTTTATTAGTTTAAATCTGGGAGGGCTACAGCATCACACAAATTCTTTGTCCAGTGGCCTTTGCAAGAAGATTACTTGAGAATGTAGCAGGAACCTTCCACTGTTTCATGGGCCTGAGTTACCTTTCCCCCAGATTACTCTGGTTTTGTTTGGTTTGCCTTCAGAATTCACTGTTGTTTTTGTTTTATAATAAGAGCATATCTCTTGTCCAAGTAGAACTCAGTTTCATCTCAGACTGAAACATCTTCAATTTAAGAATTCTGTGTTTGGGCTGGTGAGATGACTCAGCAAGTAAAGAGCACTGACTGCTCTTCTGAAGGTCCTGAGTTCAAATCCCAGCAACCACATGGTGGCTCATGACCACCTGTATTGAGATCTGACGCCCTCTTCTTGTGTGTCAGAAGACAGCTACAGTGTACTTATTTATAAAAAAAAAAGAAAAGATGTGCCATTCATATTAAAAAAAAATTCTGTGTTCTCTTTGGTTCTCAAGACTTCACTTAATAGCTAGCTTTCTAGACAAATTTTCCATTTAGAAATCCTGTTCCTAGCAACATTCACAGGCACCAAGATGGAGGAAAGAGCTGGCATATACATTTTACAAAATGTTTTAGTTGATATGGTGATGTTATCTATAATCTAGAACTCTGGAGTCCGAGTTAAAAGCTAGCCTGGACTATATAATGGGACCTTGTCTTAAAATAAAACAACAAAAAAGTAAACAAAAGGTTTATACTAAAGTTGTCCCTCAATAGAGGAATGGATACAGAAAATGTGGTACATTTACACAATGGAGTACTACTCAGCTATTAAAAACAATGAATTTATTAAATTTTTGGGCAAATGGATGTATCTGGAGGATATCATCCTGAGTGAGGTAACCCAAGAAGTCACTTGATATGCACTCACTGATAAGTGGATATTAGCCCAGAAACTTAGAATACCCAAGATACAATTTGCAAAACACAAGAAAATCAAGAAGAAGGAAAACCAACGTGTGGATACTTCATTCCTCCTTAGAATACGGAACAAAATACCCATGGAAGGAGTTACAGAGACAAAGTTTGGAGCTAAGACGAAAGGACCATCCAGAGACTACCCCACCAAACCCAGACACTATTGCATATGCCAGCAAGATAATGCTGAAAGGACCCTAATATAGCTGTCTTGTGTGAGGCTATGCCAGTGCCTGGCAAATACAGAAGTGGATGCTCACAGTCATCTATTGGATGGAACACAGGGCCCTCAATGGAGGAGCTAGAGAAAGTACCCAAGGAGCTGAAGGGGTCTGCAACCCTATAGGTGGAACAATAATATGAACTAACCAGTACCCCCAGAGCTCGTGTCTCTAGCTGCATATGTATCAGAAGATGGCCTAGTCGGCCATCATTGGAAAGAGAAGCCCATCGGTCTTGCAAACTTTATATGCCTCAGTACAGGGGAACGCCAGGGCCAAGAAGTGGGAGTGGGTGGGTAGGGGAGTGGGGGGAGGGTATGGGGGACTTTCAGGATAGCATTTGAAATGTAAATAAAGAAAATATCTAATAAAAAAAAAGACTGGTGAGGTTTTAATTGTTAAGATCTCAGTTTTTCACAATGATTGCCCACTCACATTTGCACTGGTAAATAGTCTGGCTTACCTTTTCTTTTTTCTGTTTTTTAACCTTTGCTGGGGTAAACTTGAAACCAAAAATTAACCTCTGTAGCCAAGTGGTGGTGTACATCTTTAATTCCAGTAGGGAGGCAGAAGCAGGGAGATCTGAGTTTAAAGCTAGCCTGGTCTACAAAGTGTTGGAAGAAGGACTACACAGAGAAACTCTTGTCTCAACAAAACAAAACAAAATGGTAGCCTTTTCTGTATGCCTTTTGGTTTTGTTAAAAAAAAAGTTTGTTATTAATCCTCAAATGCTCTTTTTTTCCTTTACCTCTTGAGAGCTGGGATTATGGATGTGAACCACTATGTTCCACAGTTTTCTGTTTTCTTCTTTAATATTGTTACACTTTGGTTTCTCAATGATAGTTAAGTCCTTGTATTGATATCAAAAGTAATACAGCAAATTGGCATAAGGACTGTATATATATTTGGAGTAGTACTTGATTTTGCCGGCTGTGGTGGAGACATGAACTGTACAGGTGTGGAGTTGTTTCTGCATTGATGGAAAAGGGGAGAAACTAAGAGATAGCAAGCATCAAAGAAGTCACTTCTCATAAATTGTGTGTCCCAGGCTAGGTTAAGCAATGCCCTGTTTCACTATTAGCAACCCTAAAACATTGGAAGGAAATGTCACATGTGGCAACAAGCTGTAGGATATAACTTGTACCCTAGATTATAGATCCCTGGGTGCTATTTTGCTGCTGTTTATAATACTAGGATCTCAGACAAATGTAAACACGTTTATAGGTGTTTTAAAATTCTCAAGTTTATTTTATTAATCTCATCAAAATCAAAAAGTATGATTTTTGTGTTAACAATAGAGTCTTAATTTTTAGAGCAGCTCCACCAAAAATTGTTATTGGGGCTAGAAACTGAAAATTTCATAAAGTTTGTTAACCTTTATCACATAGCCTCCTACTTTCTTCACTGTTCCTTTTTTGTTTGTTTGTTTGTTTAAAGATTTATTTATTTTATGTATATAACTACACTGTAGCTGTCTTCAGACACAGAAGAGGGCATTGGGTCCCATTACAGATGGTTGTGAGCCACCATGTGTGTGCTGAGAATTGAACTCAGAACCTCTGGAAGAGCAGTCAGTGCTTTTAATCTCTGAGCCATCTCTCCAGCCCTTCACTGTCCCTTTTCAATTAACCCTTACTCCCTCCTATTATTTAGGAAGGAGATGTCTTTTAGGATTTGAGGTATGAATTTCTAGTGGTGTGGAACTGTTGAATCTATTACAAAAGACTTACTCTTGTGTTACTAGTTTCCTTTGAGTAACAACATACTGCAGATTTCAGTATTTTAAAATGGTTTAACACACCTTTATTTTTATAGTTGTTGAGAATTAAAGCCTAAAATGAAGGTGTATGTGGTGATTTGGGGAGTGGTTTTTCAGTCTGTTATAACAGCCCAGCTTCTCTACAATAAATGACAGTATACTGCCTCTTACTTACCAAAAATGGCCTTCCATATGTTTGTTAGATATGGTAGCTCATACCTGTGATCCTGTGGTGTTCAGAGTGAGTTCCAGTTCAGTCAGAACTACATGGAAAAATGGACTCAAGTCAGGACTCAAGGAAACAAACAAACAAACAAACAAACAACAAAAAGCCAAGTGTAGTGGAGCATACTCAGCATGCCATGCCAGTGCTGGGGAGGTAGGGGCAGGAGAAATCTTTGGTTTTGCTGGTACTTCCTGTCATTTCTGTTCAGAGATCAAATGTACTTAGTTCTCTGCCTCTCTGAGTCAGCAGGTTTTCACCAGTCATCTGACTCCTGAGTCTTCATTGGTAAACTCAAATGGTTGGGATTTTTGTTTTTAAAACACTCATACACATAAAATTAAAATAAATTCATCTAGTTTTTAAAAAGAGAAAAAATGTACATGAGGGCATGGGGTACAGTTTAATATCAGAGCACTAGTTTAGCATGTATGAAGTCCTACATTTGAAAGCTGACTTTCCTACTCCACAGAAGACCCAGAAGGAAAGAGCTCTTTCTCCTCCTCCATGCTGTCTTAGATACCTTTAACTTAAAGGCCCTCCTTCCTGTTTAGTTGTTCATTCCCTATCAGCTGGTTGCTTGCTCTTGACGTATGGTTGACTTTATTTAGCTCTGGATTAAAGCTATGTGCTAAAGCTGAGCCACACCACAATTCCTTGTTACAGTAAACAAAAAGCTCTAGGATCAAAGGCTGAGCCACAATTAGAAACAGATCCTTACAGTTCACAGTCTCAGGGTTTACAATGTGATCAAATATCCAGCAACATATGAGTGTTGGTCTGAATGTATTACTGTGCATTACATGCAAGCTTGGTGCCTGTGGAGGTCAGAAGAGAGCATTAGAACCCCCTAGAACTAGAGTTAGGATGGTCATAAGCCACATGTGGGAGCAGAGAACTGAACCCAGGTCTTCTACAAGAGCAAGTGCTTTTAACCATGAGTCATCTCTCCAGCCCCTCATAATGCATTTTTTAGAAATTCACAATAGCACTTCATGAAGTTGGTAGCATTTCCATCTTATAACTAGGAGAACTAAAGCTTAGAGAAATTAGTAAGTTTCCTAATCATACAACCAGTGAAGAATATGATTATGATTTAGAACCAAGTTTATCTGAGGAGTTTCCCAGCCCTTTTTGTGTGTTATACATTCCTTTGCCTATGTACAGAAAGGAATATGTAGAATGTTTTCCCATTATTATTGGGTATAGAAACTAGACATGCAGTTTTTAGAGGTTGTAACTTTGTTTTGTTTTGGGTTTCTCTGTATAGCCATGTCTGTCTTGAAACTTGGCTGAATTGGTGTATAAATAAAAGATTGAGCCACACCACAATTCCTTGTTTACAGTAAACAAAAAGCTCTGGGATCAAAGATTGAGCCACAATTAGAATAGACCAGAATCTACAGAGATCCTCCCGCCTCTGTCTCCAGAGTGCTGGAGTTAAAGGCATGTGCCACCACTACCCAGCCTGATTCTAACTTTTATACCTCTTTATCCCCAGGCACTTTAGTTTCTTTTTTGTTTGCTGCCAGGGTTTAAACTTTTCCACGAATTAAACTTCCTCCTCCTTACAAACTTTTTATGATAGATTTATTTTATGTACATGAGTGTTTTGCCTCCTTGCATGTATGTTTGTGTGTGTGCTCTGCGTGTTTGCCTTGTGCTTTCAGAATCAGAAGGTATCTGATTCCTGGAACTGGAATTGCACAGATAGTTGGGAGCTGACTTAAGGATGCTGAGAACTCAGGCCCTCTGTTCTTAATTGCTGGGCTCCTTTCTAGACCTGGTGACTTCTTTTAATTTGACAATTTTTTTGTTGTTGTTTTTTTGGTTTTGGTATTTTGAGACAGGGTTTCTCTATGTAGCAGAGTCCTGATTGTCCTGCACTTGCTTTGTAGACCAGGCTGGCCTTGAATTCACAGAAATCCATCTGCCTTTGCTTCCTAAGTTCTGGGATTAAAAGGCCATGCCCAATTTGACAAAATTTTTTACAAGACCCTAGGTACATAGGTACATAAAGTCATACACAGTGAAATATTTAGCTAGTAAATCAAATTTATATTGAGACAAATATCTATATAAATCGAGGCTGACCTTGAATCTGTTATATGAGAATGTGACCTTGAATTTCTGATCTTCCTGCCTCTACCTTCCAGTGCTGGGGTCCAGGTTTGTATCACTGTCTTAGTTCCTTTTCTATTGCTATAATGAGATACCATGACCTGCTAAGGACCAGCCTCAGCTTGGAGAGGGGTTCTGAGGAAGGGGTATACTCTCCAGATAGCTCATCTCTTGCAAATCAAAAGCTCAGTCTTTTATTTACCAATTCAGCCATTACCCCAGGTTCCCTCTTTTTTTTTTTAAATTTTTTATTAGATATTTTCTTCATTTACATTTCAAATGCTATCCCAAAAGTCCCCTATACCCTCCCCCCACCATGCTTCCCTACCCACTCACTCCCATTTCTTGGGCCTGGCTTTCCCCTATATTAGAGCATATATAGTTTGCTAGACCAAGGGGCCTCTCTTCCCAATGATGGGCCAACTAGGCCATCTTCTGCTACATATGCAGCTTGAGACACGAGTTCTGGGGGTACTGGTTAGTTCATATTGTTTTTCTTTTAAGATTTATTTATTTATTATATGTAAGTACACTGTAGCTGTCTTCAGATACTCCAGAAGAGGGTGCCAGATCTTGTTGGTTGTGAGCCACCATGTGGTTGCTGGGATTTGAACTCAGGACCTCTGGAAGAGCAGTCAGTGCTCTTAACCGCTGAGCCATCTCTCCAGCCCCATATTGTTGTTCCACCCCTTCAGCTCCTTGGGTGCTTTCTCTAGCTCCTCCATTGGGGGCCCTGTGTTTCATCCTATAGATGACTGTGAGCATCCACTTCTGTATTTGCCAGGCACTGGCAAAGCCTCACAGGAGACAGCTATATCAGGGTCCTTTCAGCAAAATCTTGCTGGTGTATGCCATAGTGTCTGCATTTGGTGGCTGATTATGGGATGGACCCCCGGGTGGGGCAGTCTCTGGATGGTCCTCCATCCTGTCGTCTTAGCTCCAAACTTTGTCTCTGCAACTCCTTCCATGGATATTTTATTCCCTATTCTAGGGAGGAATGAAGTATCCATGAGTTGGTCTTCCTTCTTGATTTTCTTGTGTTTTGGAAGTTGTATCTTGGGTATTCTAGGTTTCTGGGCTAATATCCACTCCCAGGTTCCCTCTTGATCATCCCATCATTCAGCATCCCATGACCCCAGCTCCTTTATTCTTAGGAAGAGACACCAAGCTCAAGCATAAGCACAGAAAATAAGATAGCTGGGTGGAACCCCTCCCTGAAAAGACCATTCTTATGATGCCTGGGCCTGGACCCAAACTCCCTCTGTCCTAGGCTGACCTTAAACTCAGGAATCTGCCTGTCTTTGTAAGCATAAACAAAAAATCTTAGCTAATGAGTCCTTACCTTTCAATCACCGCTCCTTAAATCTCTTTACTTCTTCCTTAGTATCTTTCTGACAAGCTCGCTCATAGTGCAGCTGCCTGTGTTCCTTATACAAATCATATTGAGCCCTTATATTTTGCATAGTTGAGAAATTACATATTTTTTGAACTCATGTTTTTAGCATTCTTTCCCACAACCTTAAGGACTGTCCTGAAGGTCACAGAGTTCTCAATTTTGCTGAGCTATTAGACACACCCTCACCTCACAGACTCCTGCTGTCTCTGATTATCATGGATACTCAGAGGGCATTTGAAACTTATAAGTTCATTTCCAGTGGCATATCTCCTAATCCTTCCCAAAAAGTTGTACCAACTGGAGACCAGGTTTGCAAATATATGATCCAATGACGAATGCTCTCATTCAAACCATCACATGCCCATGTTTTGTGTGGTGCCAGGTATCAAACTCAGGGCTTAGTGCCTACTGGGTAAGCACCCCTATGTCCTCACACTAATAATTTTAATTACTATTACATATTATTTATTTATTGTTGAGACTGCACAGCCTTGACTAGCCTACAACTCAGTCACTATGTAGACCAGGTTCATCTCTAACTCAGGGCTCAGGTTAAAAGTATGCAACACCTTCCTGATCTTTTTGTGTCTGTGTTGAAGCGGGTTGGAGGCAGGGGGAGTTGGTGTTACTTACATGCAGTGTGTTTATAGAGGTCAGGTGATAATTTTCAAGAATTGGTTTATCCTTCCACTGTGGGTTATAGGAATCTAACTCAGGTTATTAGGCTGGTTTGACAAGTACTTTTATACACTGAGACATCTTGCTGAGCCAAGATACTTATTTTAAAGCAATTCTTTGGCATACATATAATTTTTCCATTCATTAAATATGAAAGCAGATTTGTATAATGATATGCTTAGTTTTTACATAAATAAGTCTTAGATGGATACTTAATACTATAGAATATAAACCATCTTCAGAGCTTTTCAGAGTTGGTTAGTATTTTGATTCTGTAATCAATACTGACAGTGCTGCCTCACAATATATCATGATGGCAGAAGTATGAATAGTGCCACTTTAGAAATTATTAGAAATTTTATCCTAATCTCAGGCCAGTTGTTTTGGGAGATAGGCAGTCCACAGAGTTTAGGCATGTTTTAGGGTCGGCCCATTTTGGTTTTGTTTGTCTATTATTTGAGACAAGCTCTAGCTCAGGGTTTCTTTAAATTTTATAATCCTTAATCTGCCTCCCAAATGTTGGGATTACAGGTATATGCCACCATGCCTTGCTCACACTGTCTTATTTTATCCAGAATCTACAATTAGAGTGTCATTGGCATTCTGGTAGGAGGAGATTGTGGGAAGGTGGCAGTAAAAATTCATAAGCAGTGGTCATTTGTCATTTGAACGTTTTCCCCATCTCCTTCCTATTTGAATGGATTGGATTTTGTGGTTTAGGTTGATCCTGCCTTAGCCTCCTGGCTAAGGTAGATCTCATATATCTTATATGCACATCAAGAGAGATTATGATTTTTTTTGAAAAGGAAATAGAAAAGAATGACATGTTAATTATTCTGCTATATAAAAAAATGTATCAAGGGTACTGGTGAGATGGTTTTGCTGTATCTGTTTTGTGACTTCTCTTGGATATCCTATTGTTGCCCAATGTCATGGAGATCCTGCAGTTTTGAATCTGCAGCCCGACCCTTTCATACACTTCAGCAGATCATACATGAGGTAGATGTTGGGTAGGCCTAGGAGGCAGGTGAGTTGGTCAGTCTGCCAGCTTTCCAATGTCCTCTGGCTTCTGTTGCTACACTAGGGTAATGAGCTCTCCAGCACTGCCCTGGCTAGCTCACCCAGTGCAGCAGCTGACAAAGGACAGGGTCCTCTTTCCTGCTCTTGGGACAGCTTACCTGTTCCTCTTCATGCACACCAGCTCAGCACAGTATCTCAGGCAGCAGTCAAAACCAGGGACATTTGCCTGGCTTTGGCAGTAACATGGGCCTGGCACATCAACACAGACCCCTGCTGCCACAGGCCTACACATTGCTCCAGACATGGCCCAGGCAGCAAAGTGGGCCGTGATGTCCCTACCCTCAGAATGACCTCCTCATGTTCACCTTTTCCTCACCGTCACTGAGCCTCCAGTTCTGCCTTCCTCCATAGTGTATGAACCCTCTGCTTTGTTTTCTCTTCCGTTTCTCCCATCTCTCCACCACACACTTACCCATTATAGTGGGGCGTACCCATGGCAGGTGCTTGTGTGCTTTCTTCCCACCTCAGGAATTTCTTGGTACTTGTAAAATTGGTTTTTTAAAGAGGATTACCAAGTTACATTTCATTCAACAGATTATGCTGGCTTTATTTACAAATGATTGTTTGGACTAGTTTTAAATAACAAAGATTGCCATTTCTTACCAGATACTTATATTTTAGACAAAACTGTCTTGGTTTACTTCTCTTGGTTTGATAATAAAAATGTGTTCTGAGTTTGAGCCCTAACCTAGCTCCTCCTTAAAAACTTTTTGAATAGATAAAAAAATTGTTAATGCATTCTTTCTAACAGAAGGTATTTCTAACTTTTTAGAATGTAAAGTTTAATTTTTCCTTATCCCTTTTTAGTTTATTATTACTGACATAATATAGTTCATCTCTCTTTTTTTTTTTCCTGTTTTTGGTTGTTTTGTTTTATTTTGTTTTGATGGCACAGTTTCTTTGTATAGTAGTCCTTGGTTATCCTGGAACTTGCTCTGTAGACCAGGTTGGCCTTGAACTCAGATATTTGCCTACCTCTGACTCCTACCAACTTACATCTACCAGCTTACATCTCTATCTCCCTCCCTCCCTCCTCACCCCCTTCTCTCCAGGGTTTATAGTATAGTTTCAGGCTGGCCTTGAACACTTGGAGACCCACCTGCCTCTGAGTCCCAAGTGCTTGTATGAATCACTACACCTAATAATTCAACCATTTAAAGAAATTGCAAATAGAACTGAGGAGATGTAAACATGATGACTTGAGTTCAAATCCTCCTATGTTGAAATGAGAGGCTAGAGAATCCCCTGAAAGTTTGCTAGGTAGCTAGCCCAGCATACATAGTGGCAGCTAAGAGACTGTCTCTGACAAAGTAGAAGGAAGAACAGTACCAGATGTAGTCCTTTGACCTTGGTGCATGTGTCTTGGTACACTCACATGTATATACATGCACATCCATACACATATGAAAAGAAATGGCAAATAGCCAGGTGTGGTGCCAGTAGCCCATTCTTGTAGGCCTAGTATTTGAGGCAGAGGCAGGAGGATTTCTGAGTTGAACACTAGACTGAGGTAATACAATGTGAGACTTGTCTAAAACAAACAAACAAAACAACAAAAAAAAATCTGCTGGGCAGTGGTGGCACATGCCTTTAATCACAGCACTTGGGAGGCAGAGGCAGGTGGATTTCTGAGTTCGAGGCCAGCCTGGTCTACAGAGTGCCAGGACAGCCAGGGCTATACAGAGAAACCCTGTCTTGAAAAAACAAAACAAAACAAAAAAAACCCAAACAAGCAAAAATCTGCATATACACTAAAAAGGAAGGAAAAAAAATGTCAAACATTTGATTTTCTTGTGATTGTGGAAGGGTATCCTTTTGCCATGCTATTGCGGTTTCTTTCTAGTTCTTTATATTTTTACCAGTCAGCCAGCAGGACAGAAGGAAACTCCTACTGTGAGTCATTTTTATGGGGGGAGGGGGAGAGGACTGTTAATTTGTTTGGGAATTCTATGTCTTAATGTGAGCTTGAATCTAAGATGTCATTTTAAACTTTCTTTTCTGTTCCTTTGCTGTTCCAGGTGCAAGTGAAAGTGTAGGAAAACATATGCTTGAAGCTTGTAACAACAACCTGGAGATGGCTGTCACTATGTTTTTGGATGGAGGAGGAATTGCTGAGGAGCCTAGTACCAGTTCAGCAAGCGTCTCTACTGTCAGACCACACACAGAGTATGAATTTATTATTTATTGTAGCACTTACTCATTTGCCTAAATTAACTAGCTGCATTTTTATCAGGGTTAGGTCAATTTTCTAGTTTTGAAGATTTTAAAGGTTGAAAGCCTCTGAAAATTTTCTGTGGAAGATTTTGTGTTTAATATACCTTAAATTCTCTAGAGAACTGTCCTTGTCTACTTGATCTTCTCTTCTATTCAGTCCTAAAAAGAACTGTGGGTTAGAGGCAGGCAGCAGGCAGGCAGGCAGAGTGCATGGTACAACTGCTCGGTTGTAATTGGCCTGAGATTGGGGTTTATGTGTTCCACAACCACCAGATATACAACAAAAATATTTTTTTAGCTTGGGGTTTAGCTCATTTGTAGAGTGTTTGCTTGGCATTCAAGAGGTTCTGGGCTAAATCTCCAATACTGGGTAAAAACCAGACTAAGTGACACCTGCTTGTAATCATAGCTTAGGAGGTAGAGATGTGAGGAGCTGTGGTTCGTGGTAAATTGAAGCCATACTGGGATAAACAAGAATATTTTTTAAAAAGAGAGAACTTTATAGATTGGCATTATTATTTTGCCTATGAGGAAACTAGAGCATGGCCATTTTTTCCTAAGCTATATAGCAGTTAAAAAGCAGATATAGGGGGCTGGAGAGATGGCTCAGCGGTAAGGAGTACTGACTATTCTTCAAAAGGACCCTGGTTCATCAATTCCCAGTATCCACATGGCAGCTCACAACTGCTTCCAAGATCTGACAACCTCACATAGACATATTGAGGCAAAAACAAACAAACAAACAAAAAAAAACCCATAGCAATGTTCATAAAATAAATAATTAAAAAAGCAGATACAGACTAATAAGGCTCACATTTCCAGATATAGATTTTCCTATATTTTCTCAGGAAAGTGAATTACCTTGAAATATTTTCAAGAACTAAGGCTGAAGATATAGCTAAGTAGTAGATTGTATGAATAACATGCATGGTACCTGAGTTTTAAGGTGTAACACTGAAATGTAACTGTGTATAAACAATTGTGTATAAACAAAATTCTTTTAAATAGTTACCTGCCTTATCACTAAAGGCATCCTCAGTATTCATTTCTGAGCCATTTATATTTGATTAGTTAGAGTTTGCAATAAATAACTCTCAGGCAAAAAAGCTCATCAGCCTTTGGGAAGTATTAGTGCTGAGCCTTGCTGCAGTGCTATCAGCATGGGCCACGCCGCTCAGATGCTCATTGGCTTTTTGTTTTTGAGATACCATTGCTGTGTAGCCTAGGCTGGCCATGAATTCATAACCTTCCTGTGAATTAGGATTCTGGTGTGACCATAATTTCTGGCTAAGCCATTAGTTTTAACAATAACAACAACAAATACACAACCTTTTAAAGAGGCCAGGGCTTTGTGACTTTAGTCCCATAACTCAGGAGGCAACGGCCAAAAAGATCTGTATGAGTTCCAGGTCAGCCTGGTCTACATAGTGAGACCCTGTCTGTAAAAACCAAACTAACCTCCCCCAATCCCCCCAAAAAAACCCTTAATTTTAAAAGTCCTTAAGTAAGACTCTAATATGCTTAGTCATTTGTAATTCTCATAATTTATGAGATACTAAACAAGAGGAAACACTTTAAATAGAACAGGCAAAGGGCCAAGGGTTTACTTTATTTTATTAAATCATTTATTTATTTTAATACGTATTGGTGTTTTGCCAGCATGTATGTCTATATGAGGGTGTCAGATCCCTGGGTACAGGAGTTATAGATGCTGTGAGCTGCCTTGTGGGTGCTGGGTATTGAACCCAGTTCCTGTGGAAGAGCAGCCAGTGCTCTTAACCGCTGAACCATCTTTCAGCCTCTATAGAGTTTCATTTTTTATTAAATTAGATGTAAATTAAAACCAGGTCATTGGGGCTAGAGAGATGGCTCAGTAGGAGCATGGACTGCTCTTCCAGAGGTCCTGAGTTCAATTCCCAGCAACCACATGGTGGCTCACAACCATCTGTAATGGGATCTGATGCCCTCTTCTGGTGTCTGAAGATAGCTACAGTGTACTCATATAAATAAACAAAATCTTAAAAAAACAAAACAAGAATTAGTTGGTTGTTTTGAACTTTGGTTGTTGTTGTTTTTTTTTCCTTTCTTTTTTCGAGACAGGGTTTATCTGTGTAGCCCTGGCTGTCCTGGAACTCACTTTGTAGATCTGTAGACCAAGCTGGCCAGAATTCAGAAATCTGCCTGCCTCTGCCTCCCAAATGCTGGGATAAAAGGCATGCACCACCACGCCCGGCTTTGTTTTTTGTTTTCTATTAACCATTTATCTCAAGTGTAATCCCATTCCCCATCATGGCTCAAAGTTTTAATAGAAATCAATATTGAGCCAGATGAGATGTTAAACATCTTTAAGTACTCTGGAGGCAGATAAGAGGATCTCTAAATTCCTGGGTCATTCTTTTTGTTTATTTGGTTTTTGGTTTTGTTTTGTTTGTAAGATAAGAGTTTCTTTGTATAACCTTGGCTGTCCTAGAACTTGCTATGTAGACCAGGCTGGCTTTGAACTCATGGTGATCTGTCTGCCTCTGCCTCCCAGTTCCTGGGATTAAAGGCTTTGTGCCACCACCATCCAGCTTTCCTGGATCCTTCTTGATCACATAGCACATTCCAGGCTAGTATGTCCCAGTAAATCAATAATGCTGAAGAATTATATAGTTGGTAGAAACTTCAATAATAGATATTTACATTCGATTTAGGGGACCATATACACATTTTTTCAAAACATACACATACAAACACACATACATATATATATACACATTCAAACAATTGTATCTAAAACAGTACTTGTTTTTGTTTTGAGACTGGGCCGTACTGCCTAGCTTGAACTCACTGTGTAGACCAGGTTGGTCTCAAACTCAGATCTGCCTGTTTGTCTCCCAGTGCTAAAATTAAAGGTGTGGGCCACCATGACTAGCAGCAATTTGCCTTTTTTTTCCTTAATGACTTACAGCTCTTCGTGTGCCTCTGTGTGTGTGTGTATGTGTGTGTGAGTGTGTGTGTGTGTGTGTGTGTGTGTGTGTGAGTGTGATGAAACCCAGGGCGTAATCATTGCTCTATCATCAAGTTAAATCCTAGCCCCACAGCATTTATTTTTTGAGCTTATTTTTATCTATTTGTTGTCTAAGCTAGTCTCAAACTCATAAGCCCCAGACATTGTTTTGACTCAGCTTATAAGTAGCAAATTGTCCCCACAAATGAATACCTTCTCTAGCTAGTTACATCATGATTTGGGTAGATTGTTTATATACTAACTGATAAACATTTACTAGTAGCTCCTAATTCCTTAACTAGAACTTCCCTTCCAATTCACCTTCTTCTGTTGTCTTTAACTCATTGTAGTTAACATTGGCAAATATCTTCAGATATACAATAATTCTTACCTCATAGGGGCTTTTTTTTTTTTTTTAAATTGTGTAGGTGTGTGCTTGTCCTTATACTCAGGAGTGTGAGTACTCATGGAAGCCAAGAGATTGTCAGATCTCTTGGAGCTAGAGTTGCAGGTGTTTGCGAGCCACCTGATATTTGTGTTTATAATCCTTTTTTATTTCACTATTATGTATTTGGGTATATGGGTGCCATATCTGTTATGGGAAGATCAGAGAACAACTTGAGGGAGTCAGTTCTCTCCTTCCAAAAGTTGGTCTAGGAATCCAATAAGTTGGTCAGGCCTTGGTGGCAAGTGTCTTCCCTACAGAGTCATCCTGTTGGCCTATATGCTTAGAAGTCTTACAAGTTACTGGTTTTCTATGACAGTTAAGCCCAAGAATATTCAGCACTTTTTTAAAAAAACATTTATTTATTATTATATGTAAGTACGCTGTAGCTCTCTTCAGACACACCAGAAGAGCATCAGATCTCATTACAGATGGTTGTGAGCCACCATGTGAGTGCTAGGATTTGAACTCAGGACCTCCGGAAGAGCAGTTGGCACTCTTAACTGCTGAGCCATCTCTCCAGCCCCTATTCAGTGCTTTTAATATTTGATTACAACTTTAAATAAACTGATTGTTTTGGTTTGGTTTGGTTTTTTTCAAGACAAGGTTTCTCTGTGTTGCTCTGGCTGTCCTGGAACTCACTCTGTAGACCAGGCTGGCCTCAGAAATCCACCTGCCTCTGCTTCCCAAGCACTGGGATTAAAGGCGTGTGCCACCACTACCCCGCTAAATAAACTAGTTTTAAAGATAACATACCATTTAGTTTTTGTTTTTTCAAGACAGGGTCTCTTTGCATAATCCTCACTGTCCTGGAACTCACTATGCAGACCAAGCAGGCCTCAAACTTACAGAGATCCACCTGTCTCTTCTTTCCAATAACTGGTAATAAAGGCATATGCCACCATGCCCAGATCCCATTTATTTGTGTTTTTAATTTTTTTATGCATATAAATGTTTCCCCCCTTCATGTATGTCTGTGCATCATCTGTATACCTGGTGCCATGAAGGCCAGAATAGGCCATTGGATCCCCTGGGAATGAAGGTAGAGATTTCTATGAGCTACCGTATCAGTGCTGGGAAGAACAGTGATTACACTGTGATTACTTTTTTTTTTTTTTTTTTGGTTTTTCGAGACAGGGTTTCTCTGTATAGCCCTGGCTGTCCTGTAACTCACTTTGTAGACCAGGCTGGCCTCAAACTCAGAAATTCGCCTGCCTCTGCCTCCCAAGTGCTGGGATTAAAGGCTTGTGCCACCACTGCCTGGCTCAGTCAATACTCATAACCACTGAGTCAGTTGCTCTAATACAAGCAGCTTTCAAGTTTATCACAAAGCTTTAGGTTTCACCTTCCTAGGTTAAAAAAAAAAAAGAAGGAAAAAGAGAAAAAGTTTATAAAATAAAAATTTTTACTGAGATATTGGTGAGTAATTATATTGTTTCTATGTTGAAATTTTTGAAAATAAAAAAAAAAAAAGTATTTCCAGTGCTGGGGGTCACACGCAGGACCTTGTAGACATTAGGCATATATTCTACTGAATATATTTTACTGAACTCTATCCCTTACTGAGAATAGGATATCACTTATTTGTTTAAAATTCTTATTATATTTATCACTGTATGTATGGATGTGCTCATGTCTTGGCACATTGTTGGAGGTTAGAGGACAGAATTTGGTCAGTTTTCTCTTTTCACTGTGTGTATGCTGGGAATCAAATTGAGGCCATCAGACTTGGCAGCAGGCATCCTTACCCACTGAGCCATCTTCTTAGGCCCAGAATTTCTATGGCTAGGGAGATGGTTCAATATTCTGAGTACTAGCCACTTTCTTTAACTTCTTTCTTTCTTTTTTTTTTAAAGATTTGTTTATTATTATATGTAAGTACACTGTAGCTGTCCTCAGACACTCCAGAAGAGGGAGTCAGATCTCATTACAGATGGTTGTGAGCCACCATGTGGTTGCTGGGATTTGAACTCCGGACCTTTGGAAGAGCAGTCTGGTGCTCTTACCCACTGAGCCATCTCACCAGCCCTCTAGCCACTTTCTAGAGGACTAAACTTTTACCAGCCCCAGGGCATCCTAGGGGACTACATGCACGTGATCTGAAGAACCACTTTGAGGCAAGCATTCACACACATAGAAAATAAGAGTGTATATTTTAGTATATATTTTATAGAAAATTACTTTTCTATATACTAGGATCTGTTGAGTAAATACTTCATGATTACACTAATGGTAGCTTTTTCCTTCATAGAATAAAATTTATTACCTATTTGTTTAAGCTTCTTTGCTATATCCTTTTGTTATAATGTATGATATAGCAATAATTATATCAATTCTACTAAGCCTATATTTTCCATGTTGTTCGTTTTGTTTTATGTTTTGTTTTTTTGAGACAAGGTTTCTCAGTGTAGCCCTGGCTGTCCTGGAACTTGTTCTGTAGGTCAGGCTGGCCTTAAATTCAGAGACCTGTCTGTTTCTGCTTTCTGAGTGTTGGGATTAAAAGTGTGACCATGCCAGTTTTATTCTTTATCTTTAAGAATTCAGGGAGGCTGGGCATTGGAGAGATGGCTCCACAGTTAAGAGCCTGTAACTCCAGCTCTAGAGGTGTCTGTCACTTATGGCCTCTTGGTGTATGTCACTTATGGTATGTGTATATATGAGGGCCTTGCACTCATATATACACATACTCCCACATACATAATTAAACTAAAAATAAAATTTAGGGAGGGTTGGGGATTTAGCTCAGTAGTAGACAAATTGCCACACAAATGAAAGGTCTGGGGTTTAGTTCTTAGTGGGGTCAGGGAAGAAGGAGCAAAAATTGCATTAAAAAAAGCCCAAAACAACTACTGCAGCTTGGATGTAGTATGGAACAAGCTTTAATCCTAGCACATGAAGGCAGAGAGAGGCAGGTGGATCTCTGTGATTCTGGGTCAGACAGGGCTACATAGTGGGACTTTGTTTGGGGGTAGGGTGGGGTGGGGAGAGGGTTGGGAGGAAGGAGAGAAGGGGAGAGAGAACATGTGTGCCAGCTTTGTTTGAGACAGGACAGATGGTTCAGTGGTTATGAGCACATACTCAAGGGCTCAAGTTCCATGTCCAGAAACTTTGCTGGGCAGTTCACAACAACCTATAATTCCAACTCCAGGAGAATCTGAGGCTTCAACTATGCATCTATCTCTCCTAGACCCCATAATTTAAAAAAACAATATTTTAAAAACTTAAAGGTGTAAGGGACCTGAGATGAAAAGAGATCAGTATTTTACTTTTCTGTTTATTTTTTCTTTGTAAACCATTTTAGTTTTCTGTGCTAGATATTTTATTTCAGGTAATCTCTGTGGAAATCACTTACAACTTTTTTTTTTTTTTCTCGAGACAGGGTTTCTCTGTGCAGCCCTGGCTGTCCTGGAACTCACTTTGTAGACCAGGCTGGCCTCGAACTCAGAAATCCGCCTGCCTCTGCCTCCCAAGTGCTGGGATTAAAGGCGTGCGCCACCACCGCCCGGCTGACTTACAACTTTTATCTTGATTACTGTAAAACAGGTGTCATAGTGATATCTTCTCACTTTCTTTTAATAGAGAAGAAGTTCGTGCTCCAATTCCTCAAAAGCAAGAAATATTGGTGGAGCCAGAGCCTTTGTTTGGTGGTAAGTTCTCTTTGCTTGCTTACCCTTATCTGACTTTGTTGTTATCTAGGATTTTAATAAAGCTAACTGAAGTTAACTGAGGGCTTGCTCAGAGATTGTGTCTTCATTTATAGAATCAGTTTTTATCATATATTTCTGTATTCCCTTTTGGGAAGCTATAATCCTTAATGGAGAATAATATTGTACATTAACAATTGACAATATGTTACAGAAGGCCAAAAAGTAGGAAACTTTTTGAATTGCTGGGGTTGTTATTGTTGTTGCTGTTGTTGTTTTCTTAAGGATATCACTATGTAGTTCTAGCTGGCCTGGAACTCAGGCTGCCTGCTCTATATTCTAAATTGTAGGATTGAAGACATGCATTACTGTACCTAGTTCCCTGCCTTTCCCACTCTCTTTGGAATTGCTGCCTTTTATGGAAACCTCTTTTATTATATTAAAAAAACTCTTAATTTTGTGTTATATATTTTCTGAATATACACTTGACTAATAACTCTTTATTGTTTTGTATACCGTATCTTCTCTTGTTTTAATTTCTCCAAGTTCTGTTCCTATTTTGGACAGTGGAAAAAATAGTCCTTATTGTGTGCAAAAATCTTGTTAGTAGTGTTGGCATATTCAGAGTATGCTGAAGTATGGGGTATTTAATCAACTTTAAAGAACAGTGATAGTTTAATAAGTACCTGCTTATCTGTATGAGGCAAACATTTTAGGTTTTGCTTAAAAAAATAGATGGTTGAATCTTACTGTGGTTGGGCAAACAGATGGTGAAATGTATATTGTATTGAGAACACCAGTACAGGAAAATAGTTTGAAACAGGAAAATAAGAGATCCATTTTAAATTTTGTAGAAATGTTAGCATAGGGAAGAAAATTAAAATTATAGGATCTCACTGTGTGTCTTTGACTCATCTGGAGCTTGTTATGTAGACCAGGCTACTCTTAAACTCGGAGATATGCCTGCCTCTTTCTCCTTAGTTCTGGGATTAAAGGTATACCAGGCAAGAAGGAGAAATAATTCTTTTAAAAGCTAAAATTTGTTAGATGTTAATATTTCCTCCCTAAGTAGAGCACTTGCCTAGCATGTGTTGGACACTAGATTTAATTCCTAGCACTGCAGAAATTCCATCTGTACTGAACATATATGGACATTTTTCTTATCAGTATTACAAAACAACAGAACAAACATTTAGAAAGCATTTACATTGGATTAGGTATTGTAAATAATCTAGAGATAGTGTAAATGATAAAGTTTATTGAAGGATATGCTCATGTGTGCGTGTGCATGCATGTGAAGGCCAGAAGCTGAGCTCCATCCTTCGTTACTCTTCTACCTTATTCACTGGGGTAGGGTTTCTGAGCCAAACCCAGAACTCTCTGATACAGTTGGTTTCCCTGGCCAGATTGCTCTGGGGAACTCCCTGTTTTTGCATTGTTGTGTGATAAAACTTTTTCTGGGGAGGCACAACAGATATAGGGCCTACTACAGGTACAGATACCACCAAAGTTCAACTTGATGAACTAATGAGTTTTACTGGGGTTACTTACAGGAATATGGCTGAGGGGTTAAAGGAACAGACTATCTCAAAGGCAACTAACTCTGTCCCCAAAGCCCACCTAACATGGGTGACAGCTTACAAAGCTGGGAACCTGGAGCTCACTGCACAGCCTTCAGGCAGCTCAACAGGTTGGACAGTAAGATTCAATCCACTCAGTAGGTTGGATAGTTTCCAAGTGCCTCAGTTTTAAACCTCTTCCAGGCAGCCCAACTGGATTTTGTTTCTTCAGGCAGCTGGTCTGCTCTGAGAGTCTTCTTTGTAGCCCAGCTTTTATTGTTAACTTTCCCAGGAAAAGGCCTAATGAATTTGGTCAGTTTCAGGAAGTTTTGAGTTACTTTCCTGCTTAAGGCTCTTGCTGTAGGGTGGAATGTTTTAATCTCTGAGGAAATCTATGTACCTACCACCTACCAAGGCTGGGATTACAGCTGGGTTGCCATGCCAATTAGGCAAGTACTTTTAATGCTAAGCCCCATCCTGCCCTGACTATGGAGAAGTATTAGACAGCTTCATGTTACAATTATAAGATAGTTAAGTTAGTCATCTTAAAAAGAGGACTATTTTAGTTATTCTTGGAGGTTTTAGTTGGTCCCTTTGCTTGTGGCTAAACTATACACATCATAGGGAGAGCCTATGCTGTAAGAAGTTGCTTAGTTCTTGGCAGCCAAGAAACAGAAAAAGAAATAAAAGAAAGCAGGGTCTCACACTCCCTTCAAGGGTGTAAACCCAAATGACCAAAGCTTCTTTGTTCTCAAAGGCTCTCAATAGTACTGTGTTGGGAACCAAGCCATTAACACAATCACCACCCAAAATCATAGGAAGAAGCATTTCTTTCAAAGCTGTTGGATAGAGATGCTGTATCCTCAGTACAAAGCAAGCAGAAAAGCTAAAGTCTGTGGGACTGCCTATGACTTAGAGCAATGAATTTTATTGAGATGGACGATAAAAAGCTAACTGATCATAGACTTTGACTTGCAAAAAAACATTTTAAAAAGATTTTTTCTTTTATTGTTTGTTTGTTTGGTTGGTTGGTTAATTTATTTTTCCTAGACAAGGTGTCTCTAGCCCTGGCTGTCCCAGAACCCAGAGATCTGCCTGCCTCTGCCTCCCAAGTGCTGTGATTAAAGATGTGCACCACCACTTCCTGGCTCTTTTTTTTTTTTAATATTAGTCGTGTGTGGGTGTGGGTGTTTATGTACATGTGCATGCAGGAGGGTATGGCGATATCCTGAAGCTGGCATTACAAGTAAGGTGTGTATATGTGCATGGGTGTGGGTATGTTATTCTGGAACTGACATTATAGGTTAAGACTTATTTTTTAATATTACCGTGCGTGCGTGTGTGTTTGTGTGGTGTGGTGAATATGTACTTGTGAGTTACCCAAGGAGGCTAGAATAGAAAATGGGATATCTGGAGTTATTATTACAGATAGGCAGGGATGTGTGTGCGCGTGTGTGTGTGTGTGTGTGTGTGTGTGTGTGTGTGTGTGTGTGTGTGTGTTATCCTGGAGCAAGTATTGTAGGTTAGTATGTGTGTGTGTGTATGTGCACGCAGAAAGCAGTGCATTCTTAACTGTTGCACCACCTCTCCAACCCAGACTTAGCACAAATCTTTAAGGAACCACGACCAGTTGAATTTTGGTGTAGTGTCAAGAATATTCACGTTTATCTAAAATGATATTGTTTCTCTCTTTACTACTATGTTTCTGTGTGGGGCTGGAATGTAATATTCTTCCTATATTTGAATTTAAATAAAGCAATAGATTTAAACTTATGCAGATGATATGAAAATCTCAGGTGTTTTTCTCTTATGCTAGGTATTAACAGAAATTTATAAAAATATGAAACTATATTGGTTCTCTCATGAGATTGTTTTTTTCTGCCAGTCCTTGTATTCTGCTATGATGTCTAGTGCTTTCCTTATGCATCTGGATTTCTTTTAGCTTTTTATATAGCTTAGTCTTTTTTGGCTTTCATGACTATCATGCCTATTGAGTGGGCAGAAGGAAGATTCTGGAGGAATGGCGTTTGCTTATGATAAATGGTTTGCAAGAGCCAGGGGCACTTGGAGTAAAACACATGGGTTAAAAGTGTTATAGCTTGGGCTGGAGAGATGACTCAGCAGTTAAAGAGCACTGACCGCCCTTCTAGAGGTCCTGAGTTCAGTTCCCATTAACCATATGGTGGCTCACAACCAGCTGTAATGGGGTCTGATGCCCTCTTCTGGTGTGTTTGAAGACAGCTACAGTATACTCATATACAAATAAATAAATAAATAAATAAATAAATAAATAAATCTTTTTTTTAAAAAAGTGTTGTAGCTTGAAGATTGTCTCTTAGTACAGGTATAATGGGAGCAAATAGCAGATGATCTGCCCAAGAAATGAGAGAAGCTGGCTAGAAGGCTGGCAATATCTCCCAAAGGGACACATGAGGGTGATAGGAAGTGCAGGGGGCTATTAGCTGGCCTGCTTTGAGCAGTTTAGAAGTAGACTATTTCCCTATTACACTACTATTCTATGTCTAGTCATGTAACAAACTTGCTTTAACAGTTGGTAGGGTTAAAGTCTGTCAGTCGGTGAGTGGCTCAGCATATAAAAGTTGCTGCCCAATGACCTGAATTTGATCCTTGGTGCCCATGATTGAAGGAGGATCAGCTACTGATAGTTGTCCTCTGACCCACACACATGGACTGTGGCAAGCACTCACACAATAATAATAAAAATAATAACCCTATTATATCACTAATTCTCAAAGGCATTCTTTGGGGGCTAGGTATGGAAGTACTTCTAACACTTAGAAGACTGAGGCACTAGATTTTGACCTGTATTTTAAAAAAACCAAAGGAATAACAAAGGCATTGAGCCTAAAATACTCCTGCTACAAAATATACATTTTAAATAGGATATATTGATTAAAAATAGTTCAAAGAGTGAAAAGAATCACATTCTCCATTTTTAAAAAAATAAATAACTTACTTTTATTTTATGTACATTGGTGGTTTGCCCTGCATGTATGTTTGTGTGAAGGTGTTAGATCTTGGAGTTAATTTTGAGCTGGGAATTGAACCCAGGTCCTCTGGAATTCCTAACCGTTGAGCCATCTCATCAGCCTCTCTACCTGTTTTTTTTTTTTTTTTTTTTAAAGTTCTTTTTTTTTTTTTCTAAGATTTTATTTATTATTATATGTAAGTACACTGTAGCTGTCTTCAGACACACCAGTAGAGATCTTGTTACGGATGACTGTGAGCCACCATGTGGTTGCTGGGATTTGAACTCTGGACCTTCGGAAGAGCAGTCGGGTGCTCTTACCCACTGAGCCATCTCACCAGCCCTCTACCTGTTTTTTTTTGTTGTTGTTGTTGTTGTTGTTGTTGTTTTGTTTTGTTTTTGTTTTATCTGTTTTTAAACAGGAAAGGTAAGCAAAACAAAAACGATTAGATTCAATTTATTTCATTTAGTTGAGACAGGGTCTTTCTATGTAGCTATGGCTGACCTAGAACTGGCTATGTAGACTGGGCTAACCTTGAACTCAGATCTGCCTGCCTCTTCCTCCTGAGTCCTAAGATTAAAGTAATGTGGCACCACTGCCTGACAAAGTTCTATTTGTGTGTGTGGGTGTATATGTGCGCACGCACGCGCTCTCTTGTGCGTGTGTGCGTGCATGCATGCGTGCATGCATGTATATAAGTGTTTTTTTTTCTTGCACACCAGAAGGGAGAATCAAATTCTGTTACATGCATGGCTCACGGTTGTGAGCCGCCATGTGGTTGCTGGGAATTGAACTCAGGACCTCTGAAAGAGCAACCAATGATTTCAACAGCTAAGCCAATCTCTCTAGCCCCTGATTTAAATTTTTAAAATTCAGATAAGCTATTTAAAAATGTAATCCCAACCATTATTTTTTTTTAAATCTATTCTTGAGGGTAATTGTGATTCTTTTATTTTGAGACAGTACAGCTTTGAAGTTACTTTGTAGCTCATTATGACCTCCAACCTTTGATTTTACTGAGATTCCAGGCATGTAGCACTATGCCTGGCCTGTTAACTAGCATAAACATTGGTGTGTTGTGTGTGCTTCTATGAATGACATAAACATGATAAAACAATGAAGTTTGTTTGTTTTTCAGTAGGCTTATGTAGCCAGCCCAGGTTGGTTTTTGAACTCATATAGTCATAGATGACTTTACATTTCTGTTGTGATTATAGGCATGTGCCACCACTACATGTCTATGAGGTGCTGGGGATCAAATTCAGGATTTCATGCTAGCCCTAAGTTTCTGATTTTTGGTTTTGCGTTTAAATTTTAATTTGTGTTTTTGTGTTGGATCTCCTATAGTTGTGAGCTGACCCCCTGTGGTGCTAGGACCTGAACAGGCAGCAACTGATTTGGACTGATGAGCTATCTGTCTCTCTCCCACCTGATTTTGTATTTTTAATTGTTTTGCTTTTAGGGCTAGAGAGATGGTTCAGTGGTTTGGAGCACTGACTGCTCTTCCAGAGGTCCTGAGTTCAGTTCCCATTAACCGTATGGTGGCTCACAACCATCTGTAATGGGGTCTGATGCCCTCTTCTAGTGTGTCTGAAGAGAGCAACAGTGTACTCATATATAAAATAAATCTTTTTAAAAAATTGTTTTGCTTTTAACTTAGTGAGTCTAAGAGAAAAGTAATTATCCTAAGTAATGAAATGCATACTTTGTAGAAAAAGATGCTTTGATATGGGGTAAGAGACTTTTGGACTCTTTGCCTTCTAATCATTATTAATGTGAGACATTGGTTTGGTTACATGCTGGCCAGACTTACCATATATAAGTCAGTTTAAACTGTTACAGTGAATTAGTTATTTAAAATCTCCATTTTCTGTTGGCCATAGTGGTGCCGGCTTTTATATCCCAACACTCAGATAGATTGATCTGGCGACCAGCCTAGTCTACATTGTGACTTACAGGGCAGCCAGAGCAATGTAGAGAGAAGGGTCCCTGTCTCAAAAAGCAAAACAGCAGCAGCAAAGTCTCCATTTTCTATGTTGTACATGAGTCATTTGTTACTTGTCTTTTAAAGTTTGAGAACATTTTTCTAATGGAAGATGACATTTTAATAAAGTCATTTTAAATCTTATGTTAAAAAGTATGATTAGCCCCTAGAACTAAACTGAATTAAAACAAAAAAACTTTTGGGGGGGTCCTGGTCTTTCTTAACCTAGTTCTAATTTTCTTATTAATATGATAAGATGATTGTTCATAACTTGACTTTTTGTTTATTTTGAAAACAGAACATGTGCTTTACCCACTGAGCTTTGCTTTTTGTTTTGTTTTGTTTTTTGAAACAGGTTTTCTCTGTGTAGTGCTGGCTGTCCTAGAAATTCATTTTTTGTTTTGTTTGTTTGTTTTGAGGGGCGGCACTATTAAGAATATAGAAGCTTTAAAATACACTGAGGACTGGAGATATGGCTCAGTAGCTAAGAGTACTGACTACTTTTTGAAAAGACACAGGTTCAATTCCCAGAACCCCTGTGGTAGCTCATAACCATCTGTAACTCCAGTTTTAGGACATCTGACATCCTCTTCTGGTCACATAGTTCACAGCTTACATGTAGGGAAATACTCAAACACATAAAACAGTACAGAATGAGAAATGCTTATAGAAGGGATATCTTTAGAATTTTCAAAATTAATGTTTTAATTTTTAATCAGTTCTGTTTTTTTCCTACAGCTCCTAAAAGGAGAAGGCCAGCACGTTCAATATTTGATGGTTTCCGAGATTTTCAAACTGAAACTAGTAGGTATTTGTGAGCCAGTCTCTCAGCTCTCTCTTCCCCTTCCTTTTTGTTAAAAAGAAAAAAAGATGATTAGTATTATTTCTAAATACTTTGTGGTTCACCATGTTTAAAAAGTGAAATTTGAGACATCTAGATTTTGGGTAAAGATTACTGGCTACCAAGCCTGAGTTTTGACCCCAGGACCCACATGGTGACAAGAGAGAACTGACTCCTGCCAATAGTACTTGACTCCACATAAATACCCTGACATCCATGTACTTACACACACTGCCCTAGTTATGAGTATTATCGCTAAAATGAAACATCATGACCAACAGCAAGTTGGGGAGGAAAGGGTTTATTTGTGTTATAGTTTCATAATCTATGATTGAAGGAAGTCAGTAAAGGAACTCAAATCAGGGAAGGAACCTGAGGCAGGAGTGGATGCAGAGACAGACTATAGTGGGATGGGAAGGATGCTGCTTAACTGCTTTCTTAATAGAACTCAGGACCATCAGCACAGGATGGCACCACCTACAATGGGCTGGACCCTCCCTCCCATCAACCACTAATTAAGAAAATACCCTACAGCTGTGGTTTAGCCTATGGGTTACAACCTCCTTTCAGGGAGTCTCAGATATCCAGCATATCAGATATTTGCATTATGATTCACAACAGTAGCAAAATTACATTTGTGAAATAGCCATGAAAACAGTTTATGGTTTGGGGTTACTGAAGTATGAGGATCTGTATTAAAGGGTTGCAGCATTAGGAAGGTTGAGAGTTACTGATGTACATTTTAGCAATTGAGGCTCCTCTCTGATGAGTAGTTTGTCAAATCGACATAAAACCAGTTAGCACAGCTCATACCTTTCTGTGGAATATGTAGAAGTATCTTGGCTCATACTTGTTAAAGAATTCTAAAGAAAGGTCAATGTATGTTTATTTGTTCAGGATGGTGTACAGGCCATGATGTGCATTTTGTCCTCTAACTGGAGGACAGCTTATTGGAGTTGGTCTTTCCTACCTGGGGATCAAATTGGCACCATCAATTTTGGTAGCAAGTGCCCAGACTTACTGAGCCATCATCTAGTGTCTAAGGACAGTTACTTTATATATGAGAAATGTGTGGACTGTGTTTGGCTTTGTAACTTAGAGTGAGCTGGTCAGGGCACAGATAGGTCCTGTAACTTTAGGAATGGTTGAAAGTGATTGCTTAAGTTGTCAAAGGAATCTATGCTCTTTCTTCTAGTACATGGTACCAGCAGTGTCCATAGCCTCTACTGAGAGTCTTTAAAACTAGGAGCTAGACACAGAGGATGAGTTAGGATAACTCTGAGAGTTAGAGCAATGGTTCTGAAATTTTTCTTCTTTTGCTTATGAATATGTGAAAAAATTTGAGTTGATGTGCTATTAGGGACCAAATCTAAGCAAACACTCTACCACTCCGGTGAATCCTCATCTCATAGTGAATTCGTATTTGTTTTTAATGATGCTGGGGACTAAACACAGGGAGGGTCTCATGTATACTAGATAGGTACTATTAGCTAGATCCCCAACTAGCTTTTCTTCTTATTGTGAGGTAGTCTCTCAGTAAGTTGGGTGGAGGTTGGTCTTGAACCTTTGATTTTTCTTGTGTTAGCCTCCCAGGTAGCTTTGATTGTAAGCCTGGCCCAATATGACTATTTGTAACTAATTTAATTTTCTCTTTTTATCCTTTGGCCTAGAGAACAACCTTTAAATCCTGATTTTATTTTTTTTAACTCCTCTTTGCATTTTTTTTCCAGTCATCGTTAGCTTTTTGTATTTGAGGCCACGCATGCTGTTCAGTATTCTTCAGTCAATAGAAGATCTTTGGTTTATTATGTAACTTAGCACTTACATTTTATGGTTAATTAAAACTTCTCCATCTTTCTGTGTTGCAGTTAGGCAGGAACAGGAATTAAGAAATGGAGGAGCAATAGATAAGAAACTAACCACCCTTGCAGATCTATTTCGGCCCCCAATCGACTTGATGCACAAGGGCAGCTTTGAAACAGTAAGTTGTTAAGAGATTCTGTGTTATAACTATGAATCGTTTTTACCATTTCAGTGTCTTATTTGTTTTATTTTTGAGACAGTGTCTTATCATGGGGCCTGGACATATTGTATAGATTAGGCTGGTCAAAAAATCAGAGATTGGCCTGTCTCTGTGTCCTCTATTTAACTTGTGTCTTTGTTTGTTTTGGTTTTGGTTTTTCGAGACAGGGTTTCTCTATGTATTCCTGACTGTCTTGGAACTCACTCTGTAGACCAGGCTGGCCTTGGACTCAGAAATCTACCTGCCTCTGCCTCCCAAGTGCTGGGATTAAAGGCATGCGCCACCACTGCCCGGCACCTTGTGTCTTATTTTCTAGGAGAAAAAAAAATCATTTATATAAAAAATTGGTATCTTAACTATTTCTGCATAATATACTTAAGGGTTACACTGACTTCTATTTCAACTGGCAATAAATGAAGAATGGATTATGTATGAAATTATGAAGAAGGAAAAAGAATTTGTACTAGTTTTGCTGTCATGCCTGACATTATAAAAGTTTGGTCTCAGTGTGGCAGTGCATTAAATTTGTGCATATTTGCTATTTGTTGTTTCAGACCTGTAATGGGAATGTTGGAAGTACATGTATGTGTATCTAATTGCAGAATACATTCTCCCCTGGTCTTCCTGGCTTTAGCTTTCCTAAAGGCAGAGGAAAACTTCCTGGGACTTGTAACTGTTAGGGGTTTTCTGTGTCCTCCACCTCTGAATAAAGACAGGAAGACTTATATTTATTAATTATTAATGCTTAAGGTTTTTGTGTAGGCCTCTTTCCAACTAGCTGTTATAACTTAAATTAACCCATATATGTTAATCTGTGTTCTGCCACATGGCTCATTAGTTACCTGTCTTTTAGTCCCTGTGTGCTTCTTCCTCTGTGTCTGACTCCCATAGTTCCTGTCTGCTGGAAGTCCCACCTATTCTCTCCTTCTTTGCTATAGGCTATCAGCATTTTATTAAACCAATCAGAGGATGATATAGGGGGTATTTATAAAATATGATGTAGCCAGAAATTAGCATTTGTATAATAAAAAACAGTCTTTATACAGTACACAAAAAGATAACCCCAAAAAGGGCAGGTGTAGTTGATTGTATCACCATAGTGAGAATATCTGTCATCAAGAAAACAACAAGGGCTAGAGATATGGCTTAGCAATTAAGATTATTTGTTGCTCTTGCAGAAGACCCAGGTTCAGTTCCCAGCACCCACATGGTGGCTTTTAACTGCAGTCCCAAGGGATATGATGCTTCCTTCTGGTCCCCAAAGCCAGGAGGCACGTACATATATACACTCAAACATATAAATCTTTAAAAACAAACAAACTTGATAAAAATTAAAACTATTATACCTTCAATATATTTGACATTTCTAGGGAAGGTTTGTTGAGGGGGAAGACTATTGCAGAAAATGGGCAGCACAGTTTCATAGGTGGGGCACAAGCAGCTAGCTAGAAGCCAAGATTCTTAGATTCTCTTCTCTGCTTTATGTACTAACTGAAGTTTCTAAAGGGGCAGAGTCATTAGACTATCGTGCATGTTATTGGCTGGGAGGGGGTGTGTGACGACTTCTTAGGTTAGCTTAATGGTAAAAGTTGGTGGTTCAACAATAGCTATCTGTATACTAGAGAAACAGAACACAGCAGCTGCTCAATCCAAGAAGCTATGTCTCAGCTATTCCACTCTGGTGCTGAAGGCTTACTAGGGAGCTGGAGTCTAATGATCCAATGACCACATGTGTACATGGAGAAAGAAATGGGCTTATGGACATATATACACTTCTTCCTCCAATTCCCATCCATCTAGTGGCTGGTGCTGGCTAACTTCAGAGTGGGCCTTTTTTTCCTACTCATGTGCCACAGATCTGTGCTTTCTGAAGTACAGCAAAGAGACAGGAACGTTTCACCAGTCCTGTATTTCTCCTAAACCAGTCAAGTTGACAGCCACCACAAGAATTAAACGTGTAAAATCGTACTGTATAATACCAAAAATTCTAGATATCATTTTAAAAGTTGTATTATTTACTTGCATATGTGTGTATAAATAAACATGCAATAGAAGTTGCCCCGGGGGCCAGCAGAGGGCATCAGATTTCCTTGAGCTGTGAGCTATTGGACATAGGTTGTAGGAACCAAATTCCATTTCTCCATGAGAGCATCAACTACTTTTTAACTTCTAGACTGCAGCCCAGCCTCTAGATATTTTTAAAACTATCCTTACTAATCATTGATAATTTCTTTTGGGGGAGACAGCAGGATGTGAGACAAGGTTTCTCTTTGTAGCCCTGGAACTCAGTATGTATTACATGTCTCTGCCTACACAGTGCGTTTAAGGTGTGTACCCTCTTAGAATTTGTTACAATATATTTTTATCATATTTATCCCCTATTTCTCTAACACACAGATTCACACTCAACCTGGGCATTCCTCTTAACTTTTGTAGCCCCTGTCTCTGCCTTGTCAACAACCATCAAGTCCAGTATGTGCTATTCTTACCCTGATGGTCCAGAGGACATCCACTGGAGCATGGTCACTCTACCAGGGATGATAGAATTGGTTCTCCCTGCCCCAGCAGCCATCATCTGTCAGTAGCTCCTCAGTTGGGGACTCATATCTTTTCCTTCATACCCCAGGCTAGAATGTTGTCCTGTCATGGTCCGGAAGATAAATGTTGTAGTCTGGTCCTCTCCAATGTCTGGCTCTTAAAACTTTAACTCTCTCTTTCATGATGGTCCCTAAGCCTAGCGCTAGGAGGGACAGTACTCTAGATGTCCCATGTGTGCCTGAGCACGCCACTGATGCTTGTCTCCTCACTTTGGCCAATTGTGAATTTATGTATTAACCACTGTGCTCTGCACAGAGAACTGATGAGTCCTCAGTGTCATTTTTAAAAGTGTGCTAAGTGTCTATATGGAAATTTTACTCTTACAGGCCAAAGAGTGTGGCCAGATGCAGAATAAGTGGCTGATGATAAACATTCAAAATGTACAAGACTTTGCATGCCAGTGCCTCAACCGTGATGTATGGAGCAATGAAGCTGTGAAGAATATTATCCGGGAACATTTCATTTTCTGGCAGGTGAGAACAACAGTTAATTAAAGCTTTCTTAGTATTTGTTTTTATAGTATAGGATGTTGTAGAGGCAGAATGGGGCTATAAACTGGAAAAAGTGAGTTCAATCATACTTCAGGAGCACCTTGACAAGACTATCTACAGCTCCACAGCTCAGTAGAAACATAGTTTAAGCCACACAGTTGACATTTCTCTAGAAGTACCATCTGAAAAAAATTCAAGGGAAAAGGGAAATTAACTTTAATCATATGTTTTAAGTCAATGTATGATAGAACATTAACATTTTAGTGGCATTATGTTTCTGTTTAACTGTGTGTGTTAAATTCTCAAAGTAAGGTATGTATTTCATGCTTATAGCACATGCCACCTTAAATTAGACTATTTTATCTATTTAATAGCTATATAAGGCCACTGGCTGTGTGTAAAAGATCTTAGGGCGCTCGGGAAATATTAAGATATGTTTTCTAGCCTGTGTTTTTTACTCTTTTACTGTTTGTTCTTAACATAGTATTCCTAAGTATTCCAGCTATAATAGCTTTTTGTATAAATTATCTAGTTAAAACAGGTAGCCTACCTGTCATAGTTTGGGTTTTATTCTATGATGAGACACCATAACCAAGGCCACTCTTATAAAGGCAAACTTTTTTTTTGTTTTTGTTTTGTTTTGGAGACAGGGTTTCTCTGTGTAGCCCTGGCTGTCCTGGAACTCACTCTGTAGACCAGGCTGACCTTGAACTCAGAAATCTGCCTGCCTCTGCCTCCCAAGTGCTGGGATTAAAGGTGGGTACCACCACTGCCCCAAAGGCAAACATTTAATTGGGACTGGCTTACAGTTTCAAAGGTTCAGTCTATTATCATCATGGCGGGAAGCATGGCAGTGTGCAGGCAGACGTGGTGCTGCAGAGGAGCTGAGAGTTCTATATCCTGATCTTCAGCCAGAAGACGCCCCTCCACCCCCTACCCCCCACCCCTGTACTGTGTGGAGCCTGAGCACTAGGAGACCTCAAAACCTGCCTACACAATGAACACCTAACAGTGCCACTTCCCATGGGCCCAGCATATTCAAACCACCACTCTACCACTAATTTCCCTTTTGTTTCATTCTGTTTAGTTGGTTGGTTTTTGGAGAGGCTCGCTACTTTGGATTCAGCCTGGGGCCACCTACAAGCAAATCTTCATCCTCCTTAGTTTATTTATCATTTATTTATTTTTAGGTTTTTGGGACAGTGTTTCTTTGTATCCCTGGCTGTCCTGTCCACTTGTCCCAGCTCCTTTTTTAGTGTTTGAAACCACCACAAATAAGGACTACATAATCTTCTGATGTCAGCCATCTGAGTAGTTGGGGGTTATACCCTAGGCAGATCCAGTTTCAATTTCCTTTTCTTTTCTTTTCTTTTTTTTTTTTAAATAATTTATTTATTATATGTAAGTACACTGTAGCTATCTTCTGACACACACACCAGAAGGGGGCATCAGATCTCATTACAGATGGTTGTGCTCTTAACCACTGAGCCATCTCTCCAGCCCCAGTTTCAATATCTAGGTTTTGGTTTTTTTTTTTTTTTTTTTGGGTTTTGGAGACAGGGTTTCTCTGTATAGCCCTGGCTGTCCTGGAACTCACTTAGTAGACCAGGCTGGCCTCGAACTCAGAAATCTGCCTGCCTCTGCCTTCCAAGTGCTGGGATTAAAGGCGTGTGCCACCATGCCCGGCAATATCTAGTTTTTAAAAAGTTACTGGCCGACAGTGATCTGATCTACAGAGTGAGTTCCAGGACAGCCAGGGCTACACAGAGAAACCCTGTCTCGAAAAAACAAACAAACAAAAAAGTTACTGAAGGGGGGGAGGGTATGGGGGAGTTTTGGAATAGCACTGGAAATGTAAATAAAATATCAAATAAAAAATGAAAAAAAAAGTTACTGAAAACAACTAAGTAAACTTATCTAAGATGTACTACTAGTGCCATTCATTTACCCGCTTGTGTTTTACATCTGGTAAATTCAGTGGGATTTTGTTTTTATTATAAATTTGTGTATGTATTATATGTCTCAATGTGTGGTGTGGTGGTTTGAGGACAACTTTTGGAAATTAGTTTTCTCCTTCCACTGTAGGTTGTCAGGCTTGTGCTGCAAGCACTTGTATCTGATGAGTCAGGCCTTTGCTAGCTTCCAGGATTGTTTCTAATGTCAGAGTTCCTTTTATTTTAGTCGAATAGTGACTGAACATCTCTGCCTAATAAAATGTTGGGTTCTCAAGCTTATAATCTTAATATATATGACTTACTAGAATACAAATACAGTGCTAGACATTGTGGCACACTTGGGAGGCAGAGACAGGGATCTCTGTGAGTTCAAGGACAGCCTGGTTACATAGTGAGCTCCAGGACAGCTAGAGCTGTATAGGGAGACTCTGTCTCAGAAAAAACAAAAAATTCACAGATGGACTAACACATGAAAAGGAAGTTACTACTAGTACCTCTTCTGAGCTGAGAAAGGAGGCATGGGTTGGTGTTTATGATGTTCTCAAAAGGGGGCAAGAGTAAGGTGTGAAATCTGAACCTCATTACTTCTGCTTAAGGGGGTAAGAACTTAACATGTTTGTCAAGGCTTGTTTGAAGAATCCATTGCTCTTAATAGATAACAAGATTGTGGTCTTTTTTTAAGACGCTTTTTAAAAATGTTATTGGCTTAACAGGTTTATCACGACAGTGAGGAAGGTCAGAGATACATACAGTTTTATAAGCTAGGGGATTTCCCCTATGTTTCCATCTTAGATCCACGGACAGGTAAGTTACAGCAAATTATAGCCTTTATTTTTCACAACTGATTAATTTTTGACTGGATCTGGTTTCAGCAATGTGATAGTTAAGAGAAGTCTTGTTGTGTAAACAACTTTGGATGTGTTTATTTAGGGAATCTGGTTCTGGAAACTTGGGGGTAACAACATTTTGTATTTGTACATTTTATTCTTTCAAAGAAAAACTGATATAATCAATCACCTTTATTGGGTCTCCTTAGGTTTTCTATTATTAAATTGATGAGATTGTTTTAGGTACTTGTCGTATTCCTCTAGAGAACTAGAGGGTGAGCTGTTTTAAATTATTGATTATATTTTATTTAGATTCTGCTATTTAGATTTTTGCTTTGTTTGAAATTCTTCCTAAATGACTACAATGCAAACAGATAGTTTATCTGAGTTTTAATTAATGTTGTCAGTAGGTTATAAAGATACTTTGTGACTTTAGTAAGAAATGGGGATATGAATTTGTAGCAGACTTTATGTATATGTCAATTATTTAATGACTGTGATTAGACAAGTTATTTTATGTTTATATATCTTGATTTTTTAATTTATTTATCTCTAGGTCAGAAGCTAGTAGAGTGGCACCAGTTGGATGTGTCTTCTTTCTTGGACCAAGTGACAGGGTTTCTGGGAGAACATGGGCAACTGGATGGACTTTCTAGCAGCCCCCCCAAAAAGTGTGCCCGATCAGTAAGTATAAGTGATGGGCAGCTAAGTATACCTGTATCTTGGCATTTTTGTAAAAGGTTTAATGTTAAAATGGTATTTATGACAAGGAGTAGAGCTGGCTTCTGGTAGTACACATCTTTAATCCCAGCACTGGGGAGGCAGAGGCAAGCGCAGGTGGATTTCTGTGAGTTTGAGGCCAACTTGGCCTACAAATTGATTCCCAGGACAGAGAAAGCCTATTTTAATGAATAGTGTAAGTAATGAGTATCTATGTCTTCTGGATGTACTACATCTTAGCTATCTTATTTTTTGATAGTTTTCTACAGAAGAATTTCGTCTTCTTAATGAAGTCATAATATGTATGTGTGTGTGTGCGCGTGTGCATGTGTATGTATGTATGTATGTACAGTTTTATGTTTCGTGAGTCTCTTCTATGGCAGGACATTGATGGGTCCAATCTTGTTTAGGACTTAGGCAGGTGGCATAGCTACTGTATGTTTAAGAGCTCCATGTTTTGTCATACCCAGAAGTCACTGTTCCACATCCCTCCATCCCATCCCTCACATCTTACATTCTTTCTGCCCTCTTTTCCACAATGTTCCCTGAACCCTGGAAAGGATGCTATGGATGCTGTAGTCCCATTTATGGCTGAACATTCAACATGTATTTTCTGCATTTTAACACTTATGAGTCTTGGCAGTTAACCATTGTCCACTGCAGAAGGAAGCGTCTGTAACTGCAGCTGACAGCAGCACTGATCTGACTGCTGGAGGCTCTCAGTTTCCTACCCCAGCTCCTGGAGACTTATCCCACCACTAGAAGTGTCTAGGTCTGGTTATATATTTCCTTTTTTGAACTCATGTGTGTGCATTATGTCTGTATGTTTATACGTATGTTCCTGTCTATGGGTGTGATGGTGGTGTGTGTGTGTATAAGCTCAAGGTTGACATTAGAATCCTTACTCATTTGCCTTTCTTGCCCTCCTCCTTAATCATTGAGGCAGGCTCTCAGTTGAACTCAGTTGAATCAATGTGGCTAATTTGGTTAGACATTGTGTTATGGGGATCCCCTGTCTCTGCTTACTGAATGCTGGAATTATATGCTGCCAAGTCCACTGAGCATTTATAAGGGTTCTGGGGAACTGAACAGTGGTCCTCAAGTTTTTGAAGGGAGGGCTTTAACTACTGCTTATCTCTCTCGTCATGTTTCTCTTAGATGTACTTTATCAGGCTAATGAGGTTTTCTCCTTTTTGAAGACAGGGAACCAAGGTGGGCTCAGACTCACTCTGTAGCCAGTGGTATTCTTGAATTCCTGATACTACTGCCTTTGTCTCTTACCACCATTCCTATATTCCTTTTCTTCTTAGTTTGCAGGGGGTCACATGGCCAGTGATCCCAGCACTCAGGTGACCAAGTCAGGAGAATTACTGCAAGTTTGAAGACAAAGCTATATAATGAATTCTATGTTAGTTCAGGCTATAGAGTGAGAGCTGTCTCAAAACAAGTCATAGACAAAATAAGCAAATAAAAACTATAGGGCAAGTAGTACATAGACTTTTTTAATTAGACGTGTTTTTATTTAAATTTTTTGTTTTGTTTTATGTGTATGAGTGATTTGCTTATATGTGTACTACATGTGTACACTGCCCTCAGGTACCACAAGAAAGTGTTGGGTCCTCTGCAACTGGAGTTATGGATGGTCATGAGCCACTATATGAGTCTTAGGAACTGAGTTCAGCTCTAAGCACCCACATTAGGTGGCTCATAGCCAGCTCCAGGAGAATCTTGACATCTCTGGTATCCGTGGGCACTTGCACTCATGTGTGCATACCCACAAACAGACAGAAACACAAACACAACGTTAAAATGATTAAAAAAAAAGATAACGGGTTCTATTAATCTGAACAACTCTGTAGCCCTAGACGGCTCAGTGGGTAGGAGCACTGGCTGCTCTTCCAGAGGGCCTGAGTTCAAGTCCCAGCAACCACACGGTGGCTCACAGCCATCCACCCGTAACAAGATCTGACGCCCTCTTCTAGTGTGTCTGAAGACAGCAACAATGTATTTACATAAGGTAAAAACAAACAAACCCCAGAAAAGAGTGAGTATTGGATTGAAACAATTAACTACTCAAATCAATCTGGGGGTATTGGTGCATTCCTCATCTGCCCCAATGTTCTAGGTTTCCAAATGAAAGACACACATACACAAATCCTTTTATTTTAATATGCCTTAAACAGCTCAGTGGCTGGGCCACTTCCTAACCTCCATGCAGCAAACACACATTCCAACATTCCTGACTCATCTTTACTAAAGCCTATATTCCATCTTGGCTGCCCCGAACCCAGATCTGCACCTCTCTCTGCACCACAATCCCTGACTCTTTCTTAAATGCTGGCTGTGTTCTCTCTTCTGCACCTCTTAGGCCTGGTCTTCACTCCTTTCCCAGCATGGCGGCTCTCTCCTGCTGCTGCTTCCTCAGTGTTTTGCCCGGGGATCCTAAAGTCCTCCCTCTGTCTCCCTGCCCATCCATTGGCCACTGCAACTTTATTTACCAATCAAAACCAACTGAGGACAGGGTCCATAAGCATCTTATATGCAGCCATACTATGTAATTTTGGGGACCAAATTAATATAAGTTGCATTAGACCAAATCCACAACATTAACATGGTGCTGTCTGCTATATAATGTTACTACAAATCTAGTCACGTAAGCCATTGCATGTCCCATAAATCTACCTGCTTTCTATGTGTGGTAAATTAGGCTTATGTTTATTGTTTGTTTGTTTGTTTGTTTGTTTTTGTTTTTGTTTTTTAAGACAGGTCTCTGTCACATAGCCTTGACTATCTTGTAACTCACTCTGTAGACCAGGCTGGCCTTAAACTCACAGATACCACCTACCTCTCCCTCTCAAGTGCTGGAATTAAAATTGTGTGCTACTACACCCATATACTTTTTTAAAAAATTATTGGGCTGGTGAGATGGCTCAGCAGGTAAGAGCACTGACTGCTCTTCCAAAGGTACTGAGTTCAATTCCCAGCAACCACATGGTGGCTCACAACTATCCGTAACAAGATCTGGTGCCCTCTTCTGGAGTGTCTGAATATAGCTACAGTGTACTTACATATAATAAATAAATAAATCTTTTTTAAAAAAATTATTATGGAGCAGTAGGAAGATGATTGACCCTTCTCCCCCCAGAATAAGTGTGGCCATTTTGTTCCATGCCTGCCAGCTTTTTTATATTGTTGCTGTAACATGCCTTCCAGTCACTGACACAGAGAAGTGACTTGGCTCAAGGATATGCTGACCACACATCCTGCTTTGTTGTATGTTTTGAATGTTCTGTATGAGGTTTGCTAATCTCTTTTGTTGTTGTTGTTGGTTTTTCGAGACAGGGTTTCTCTGTGTAGCCCTGGCTGTCCTGGAACTCACTTTGTAGACCAGGCTGGCCTCGAACTCAGAAATCCACCTGCCTCTGCCTCCTGAGTGCTGGGATTAAAGAAAGGTGTGCGCCACCACTGCCCGGCATGAGGTTTGCTAATCTTACGAAACTCCACAAAGCTTTACATAGGACCCATCACATCAAAGGTCAACATGAATGGTTATGTCTGAAATACTTTGAGTCAGAGCTGACTCCGGGCAGCCCTTCCTGTACCTACATTTGAGCTCACTATGGTTTTTGTGGCTGACTCTGGAGAATGTTACTAATAAACCAAAGGTTGTGATGATAATACTCATTCTCTGTTACCTCAGTGCTCTGAAAGTCCCCTGTTCACCACACAGCT
The DNA here is from genome assembly GCF_000001635.26 of Mus musculus. Taxonomy (NCBI): domain Eukaryota; kingdom Metazoa; phylum Chordata; class Mammalia; order Rodentia; family Muridae; genus Mus; species Mus musculus. Next base: position 32,379,793 of record NC_000082.6, read on the forward strand.
ACCACCCTCCTTCCCGCACTCAGGACCAATCAGCTTAAAGGTTAGCTAATAATAATTTGTCTAATAAGCCAACTACCCCCCTCCTTGCCCTTTAAACTTTGGAACCTGTTTTTTCCTATAAAAGCCTACCTGAGAGCAGACTGGCACCACAATTAGTGGAACTGTATGTACAGTATTATGGTGTGCGCGCTCAGTAAACTATTCTTGCTTGACTGAGAATGATGCATGTTAGGATTGTGTGACAGTTTTCTGAATACCAGCATTAAATAAATAACTTCAATTCAGAAGGTCCATAGTTTGTGATTTTTAAAAATGAAATCTGTGATGTTCAAAACTTTAACAAGAAAATATTAGAAATTTGCATTTCTCTGGCTGTTAAAATGGTAAAGGCACTTCCTACCAAACCTGATGACCTGAGTCCAGTCTCTACAGCCCAAATGGTAGGAGAGAATGGACCTCTGAACACTGTCCGTGGACACTGACTGCACAGCCTTAAACATAAGCACAGTTTAAATAAATGTAAAAGAATTTGCATTTCTAGTTATTATAATGACGTTTTTCATTATAATTATTAAGCTTTTGAGAATTTAATTGTCTAGCCCCAAACATCCAAATGTATTCTTTTTTTTTTCTGAGACAAGATCTCACTGTATAGTGCACACTAGGAGTCAAACTTACAAACCTCTCCTGAAGTGTTAAATCCTGGGATATAGCATGCACCATCATGCCATATTTTGGTAATGTTATTTTCTTGTTTTGAATGTCAAATCATTGCATTTAATGAAAAGCAAGGAAGACATGTTTTTTTGATGTTTAATCATTTTAAAGAATTGTAGTTTGGCTTTAAACTTTTTTTTTTTTTCCTCGAGACAGGGTTTCTTTGTGTAGCCCTGGCTGTCCTGTAACTCACTCTGTAGACCAGGCTGGCCTCAAACTCAGAAATCCTCCTGCCTCTGCCTCCCAAGTGCTGGGATTAAAGGCGTGCGCCACCACGCCCGGCAGGCTTTAAACTTTTTTTAAAGCAAAAAATAATAAGCTATTTTCTTGGCTTTGTTCATTTTGATGCCAAAAATGCCTGAACTTAAAATGCCAGTGTACTAGTTTATATGAGAGCTTTGTGTTGTTTATTTTTGATTTAGACAGGGTCTCACTGTGTAGTACAGGCTAGCCTAAAACTTCAAGCAATTTCACACCTCTGCTTCATAAATGCTGGCATTATGTGCCACCGTATCTAGCTTAATGATAGTCCTTTATTTTTGCTTTTGAAATACTCATTGCAGTTTGTCATTCTGGTACTAAGTTCTTGCCCTCACATGGTATAAGAGACAGATTCCACTTTGGCAGAAAATCATAATGGCAAGTTGGCTAGTTTGTTTTTTTATGCACTGTTTGAGTGGTTTTTTGTTTATTTGTTTGTTTTGTTTTTGTTTAACTATTCTTTCAACTTTTGTTTTGGCTGCACCTTACAGGAGAGCCTCATAGATGCTAGTGAAGACAGCCAACTGGAAGCTGCCATCAGAGCCTCCTTGCAAGAGACACATTTCGACTCGGCCCAGGCAAAACAGGATAGCCGCTCAGATGAAGAATCTGAATCGGAACTTTTTTCTGGCAGTGAGGAATTCATATCGGTTTGTGGCTCTGATGAAGAAGAGGAGGTAGAGAATCTTGCTAAGTCCAGAAAGTCTCCTCATAAAGATTTGGGGCATAGAAAAGAGGAGAACAGAAGGCCACTGACAGAGCCCCCAGCCAGAACTGAGCCTGGCACAGCCACAAACCATCAAGGATTGCCATCCATGGATTCTGAGGTCTTGGAGATGTCACCTGAAAAGTCAGATGGAATAGTGGAGGGGATAGATGTAAATGGTGGGTTATGGTATAGACCTGCTTTACCTACTAAACTCGAACGTACTGAATGACTTGCTTAATTAATCTCCCGTATTAAACACCTGTGTATGTGTATAACTCTTCTTTAGGACCAAAAGCACAGCTGATGCTGCGGTACCCAGATGGAAAAAGGGAACAGATCACTCTTCCAGAGCAAGCCAAATTACTGGTGAGTTTATCCCATTGAAACATTTGCTTAAAGCAAAGAATCTAATTGTTTGTGCTGCTAGGGGTCAAACCCATAAGCTATGCATGTTAGGCAACCCCCTGCTATACTGTATCCTTACTCCAGAAAACAGAGCCTTGACTCCTGACACAGAGAGTTTATCTGATACCTAACTGCAGACTCATCTGACAAGAGTCCTAATTTTTTTGGGTTTTGTTGTGGTCTGTTACTTGTTTTTTTTGTTTAGGTTTTGAAGCAGGGCCTTACTATGTAAGCTGGCTAACCTGTAATTCATAGCAATTTGCCTGCCTCAGCTTGATTAAGGGTGTGGAGATTTTGAGGTGAGATCTCACTTCATAGCCCATGTAGCCTGAAACTAAAGCAGTCTTTCTGCTTAGCCTCCCAAGTGCTGAAATTAAAATCATGAGCTACCATGCCCTGTCTCATTTTTAATTATTTCCTTCTAATTATTTTAGGCAAGTCACAGGCCAGCCAAAGCTTTTCAGTTTTCAGTTTTTGTTTGTGTGGAATATACTTACTTCTGGTGGTCTGGGGGTTGTTTTCAAACTTTTTCCTTGTGTGTGCGCGCGCACGTGTGTTTTGTTTTTGAGGCAGGGTTTCCTTTTGTACCCTTGGCTGCCCTGGAACTCAGTTTGTAGAAACTCAGAGATTCTCCTGCTTCTGTCTCCTGTGTGCTGGAACTAAAGCTGTGTGCCATCACACCTGGTGGATCTAGGATTTCTTAGTTGCTGTTACTAAAACATAGTTAAGAGCCAAGGTCGTTGTTCTGTGTCTCTTCTGTAATCTGTTAGGATTTTTTTCTTGTGCTTTTGACTTTATTCCATTCCTCTCATTGTTTGCCTATGAGTTTTATTTATTTCTTGATTTGTACATGACATCACCTATCATGGTGGTTTTAAGGGCCTATTTATTTAAAAATTGTTGAGCAATGATTCTTTTTAACTGCTAGAAAAGAGGAGAATTGGTCTGACTAGCATAGCTTAACCTATGGATGGTCCTCACTCGTAGCCCACTTTGGTCAGTACCTATACCTGGCTTGGTACCATGCCTGGGATTAGTCAGTCACTCTTTTCATTTCTATAACAAAATACCTGATATAAACAACTTAAGGGTTTCTTTTTGGCTCTTGGTTTCAAAGAGATTCCATTTCAGCCCTCCAGAGCAGGATAGGCATGGCAGTGTGAGAGCATGGCAGAGGCTCCTTGTCTTGTCATAGGAACTAGAGACTTGTTTGTGTGGCTGTGAGCCAGGAACAGAGAACTAGACCAGAGCTAGAGGGTTGGATAGGAACTTCAGAGGCCTGCCTTTGGTGACCTACTTCTGTCAGCCTGGCCCTACACCCTAAAAGCTCAGACCTTAGGGGAAAGGCCATTTAAATAGAACCATACAGAAGATACTTAGGCTGATTGTTGAAGACTGACAAGTAATAGTTTCTGGCTAGTGCCAGACACTAAACTACCATTGTTTGAAATGGGACAAAGGACAAATATGATATATAACTATCTTAGTTAGGGCTTTACTGCTGTGAACAGACACCATGACCAAGGAAACTCTTTTAAGGACAACATTTAATTGTGGCTGGCTTACAGGTTCATAGGTTCAGTCCATTATCAAGGCAGGAGCATGGCAGTATCCAGGCAGGTACAGGAGGAGCTGAGAGTTCTACATCTTCATTTGAAGACTGGCTTCCAAGCAGCTAAGGACAAGGGGCTTAAAGCCCATGTCCACAGTAGCATACTTCCTCCAACAAGGCCATACCTCCAAATAGTGCTATTCCCCTGGGCCAAGCATATTCAAACCTCCACAGTGCCTTTCTCCATCTTCTAGTTCTGCTAGCAAACTTTGGTATAGAAGTGTTAAATGGAATATTCCAGAACAATTCGTAACTTTTAAATTACATACTATTCTAAATAGTACAATGAAACCTCCTACCGTTACATTCCAACACCTAGGATGTGAACCATTCCTTTTATCCAGGATAACCAGACGGTATACCCGAGAGACAATAGCCATCTTAGTTTATCTAATGAAGGTTATAGTTACTGCCAGGTTTTCTGGTCAAAGTAACTTCAAGAAACTTTTAAAACTTATATATTTAAGTTAGCTCAGTGGTTAAGAGCACTGGCTCTTACAGGTCCTGAGTTCAAATCCCAGTAACCACATGGTGGCTCACAACCATCTGTAATGAGATCCGACGTCCTCGTCTGGTCTGTCTGAAGAGAACAACAGTGTAATTACATACATAAATAAGTCAATGTGAGTGTATGTTCTTGCAAGCTGTTCAGTAACTTTTAGTGATGGCCCCGAAGCTTAAGAGGATTAATGCTGACATTTTATTACAATATATTGTATGGCATTTTATTATTAGTTGTTGTCAATATATAGAGGTCTATACTATTATTAGATATCTACCAGTGATCATGGTGCATATTTTCTAGGGACAAGGGTCACTCCTAAGTAGACCATTCTTTTGAGAAGTTTAGTTGGAAAACTAGAAGACAGTAGGTAGAGGAAAGATGACTGATTGCTTATCTGACGAGAAAGCATTTATAGAGAAGGAAGTGCTGAAGAAATTGTAATAGACAGTTATGAGATCATAGTTGATTGTAGACAGAATGTAAGGACATAACTCTTCTGATGAAGGAAAAAACTGGGTGCTATATTTTATAAATGTTGCCTGGGTTTATTTATTAGGAAGACAGTAATGACTTTTTCAGTATCAATCACATTGTAATCCTAAGTTATTGGATATAGATTTGTCTTACTATCCAAAGGGTTATGTTGGCTTTCTGTAAGCTTTGATTATTTGAATTAAGTTACTTTAATATGATAAAAATAGAATACTCATAAACTAGTCGTCATGGAGTTTATTTCCAGCTAACAGTTTTGTCTTCCTCTTGTTTTTTGTAGGCGTTGGTGAAGCATGTCCAGTCTAAAGGATATCCAAATGAACGTTTTGAACTTCTCACCAACTTCCCTCGGAGGAAGCTCTCTCATCTGGACTATGACATTACCTTACAAGAGGCTGGCCTCTGTCCTCAAGAGACTGTCTTTGTACAGGAAAGAAATTAACACCATGGCCTGACCTCTCTCAGCTTACCCCTTTTTCTCTTTTCCTGTGAGATACCATGTCACTAAGTATGCATTTTGGCTCATAGGACTAACTGTAGAGCCAAAGCTGGGCAAGCAAGTCACCTGCCTTTTCTTTATCTCTTTCTGTCACGTGTAAATCAGTCTCCTTCCCCCTTATCTCTGTTTTCTTTCTTCCTCCTTTTTCTCAGTTTGTTCTTTCTTACCAGATGTGGTGACCAAATGGAAGTGTATGAATAAGAATAACATCTCTCCTAGTACTGGTAGCACGAAATGTGTGTTCTAACAAGTGCTCTTTTGCATGACACCTTTTGGGGACCTAGTGATGTTACTACTTCTAGACTCTGTTGACAAAGAATGGCTAGAATCAGAATTAAAAACAGCCCCCATTTTTGGTAGGAAAAAGAAATTCTTTTAACATGCATTTTGTTCATCATGTAGGAAGATGTCATAATAAAATGTCCAGGCTTTTGTTTATGTGGGAAAAGCATACTTTAATACTGTTGGTCATCGTACTTAAAATTTCCCTCAAGGATTCCCATCTTCTAGTTACAGGCTATTTCCATGATGTGTGTTATTGGCAGAATCAGTGCTCAGTGTATTGTGTGTAGCACAGGGTGGCTTTCAATGTCCTAGCCTGAGACAGTTTCCTTTATTATTACTCTATCAATTATATTCCTCTTTCCAGTCCTAGGATGAAACTTTAGTAAGAATATTGTGTCTGGGCTAGGAAGGTGCTTGCTGTTTTTGCCTGCACAGCAAATTAGTTCCTTTGGCTCCATTGTCTGAGTCTAATGTATTCTGTAGGAAGGCAGGTGTTCAATAATCATGTAGTGCAATGGCTTTGTAATTGTAACTGCAATTACATTAACAATTACACAGTAACACTGGTTATTGATTGTCCTATGTGCTTAAGGCATACTTAAGTATGTCCCAGCGTTGAGTGGGGTGGGGGGTGGGGACAAAAGCCTGCAGATGAGAGTTGCTAACAATGTTCTTTTGGTTAGAAATATTGATCGTTTTTTACCCCAATTGGAATAATATCTAAAATGCTTTGGGAACTAATTGACTTTAATTCCTCATGCTGTTTTATTTTTAGAAAAGATCAAAACTGAAAGTCTCTAAGAGGAAGACCTTCAAATTTGGTTCATACGACAACAGTTATTAAGAGAGATTTCTAGTAATCTTCAGATGTGAGGTTTTTTTTCTGCCAACAAAAGTCACATTCAAATTGTATTTGGTGAAAGCTTTTTTCAGTATTACTTAGAAGAGGCCACCTGAATCTGTATAGTCCTATTCATCAGCTTCACTGTATGCTCAGTTCTTTCCTTGAGCTTTAAGTAGAGTTCTCTAGCAGGGCAGGTAGTGATTTGGTGGGAAAACCAAAACTTGATAAACTGCTTATAAAACCATTTCTACAGAATGACCTATCTTGTCAGTTGGAGATTTTTCAGTGATCCTTGAACCTGTACACAATCTAAATTGTGATGACTCAGAAACCTTTGGATGCCTGTGTACGTGCAGATCTCTCTCGGCAACTAGGGGGTTAAAAAGATAAGCTTAAGAGACGTGCTAGTATGCAATTATAGAATGTGGTTGTTAATGGCTGGATTTTGAGGGACCTCCCTAAAGAATGAGTTATGTATCTCCACAAGGAAATCATGGAAAATTTTGTTATTTTTCAGTGAGTCCTTTTGAATTAATGTTTTTACATTTTTTTCTAAGTCTGTGTAAGTGCTTATGTATAAGTATATAATTGTATAAATATTTATAAATATATTTATATAATTACAATTTCATTTATACCTTGAGTCAAAGTTCTCTCTTTTGATTGGTGACTGAACAATACCACTTTGGTGTTTTTCATAGTGCTTGAGACTTAACCAACAGTTTGGATTTATTTAGCAAGCATGTTAATTCCTCAGTTGTATCTCTGAACTTGAGTAAAATCTGGCTGTCTGAGGAATAGAGTCTTACAGGCTTAAAAAACCAGTAGTCAAGGTCAGCAGTCTTATGCTTCAGGAGCCACAGGGTAAAACGTGAGAGAGTACCCAGCTTCGCCACTTGGGCACCATCTCCTCTGCTGGCACAGGTCCAGCTAAAGCCCAAGTCCATCAGAAATATGAAGTCAAGAATTTTCCCTTAGAGGACTCTGCTGCACCCTCTTATCCTGTTAAATTAGGTTCTCTATATACAGTAAAACCTATCTTGAGAACCTGAGGCAGGATGTTCAGAAGTGAGAGGGTGTATAGTTCTTTACGTGCTTAGCACTGGCAAATCCATTTATGAGAAACCAAAGTAAGATAAGCAAGTATATATGTGAGTTAAGAGAAGAACATGGTGTTATGCACCTATAGAGCTTAGTCAGGATGCTCAGCTGTAGGGGACTTTATTTAATTTTGACAAGGCGTATGATTATCAAGGCTGGCCCATGGGAGGAAGGGTTATGGATTATACATGAGAGAAGTAAGTGGGGATATTTCCTTGCTTGAGAATTTAATCTGCATAAGGAGTTTGCCTTAGTTCCTCTGCAAGTTATTTTGCTTTCAAGGGAGAGCTTTCACTGGACAGTCAGGTGAGGTCTGTGAGGTTAGTTAAATGTAGTGACTCCCTATATGTAGTAGAAACAGCTCAAAAGTTGTTTTTAAGTAAGGAAGAAAGGGACAAGATAGACTTGAGTGACATATAGAAGGTATGGAAACTTGTAGGGAAAGTGAAAGGAGAGCTTTGTGTACTGGGGGGAGAACAGTGCCAGGGGAAGGGAGCAGCTAGCATGTGTGGTGTGTACTCTGTGTGTGTTTCCTCCTTCAGTCTTCATACCGTCCCTACACAGTATATATGCCTTCTACTCATTTATAAATGTGGAAGAAAACTAGAATTTATACAGCGTGTTCAGTACGTCGTGCTAGTAAGGGCCAAATTAAAATTAGAGCCCAGAGTCTGTCCTTGCCTTGTGTGCTGTGTTGTTCCTTGTCAGTTGGAGTCCATGTACTCTAAGGTCACCTTATTATTATTACTCTAAGGTCATCTTACTATTATTTAGATTTATAAATTAAGGGTCTTTGTTTATTTAAAGATGGAAGTAGTATTTGGGGCCAAGATTATGGATTTGCACTACCCTATAAAAATCTTAATTATGCCATTTTAAAGAGAAGATACAATTATTTTTTCTGGTAGATTATCCACAATAGATTATTAAACAACTCTTTGCTTTTATACCAGGTTTTATCTTGTATCCAAATGTACTGTATTAGTGCACTATTGAGTAATCAAAAGTTGGAAATATTTTGAAAGCTAAGATCTTGTTTGACTATTTTTATTTAGTTAGGGAGTCATCTATATACATGAATAACAACTAGAAGGTGAATTTATCTCTTTGAGGATTAAACTGTTACTACAGTAAGAACTTAGGAGAAAGGGGTAGTGTAAGTTTAGTTAGGGGTGTCTTCATAGAAAAGAAAGACAGATGTGGCAAGCACTGTAGCTCATTCTTTGACTCCACCTCCTGTAAATACTAGATTTGAAGCATGAAGTGTATCAGTAAGGCAAGACCTTTGCCCAGGTACTAAAGGATGTTGAGCTCCAGTACTAAAAATCCCTTTAATTAGCAAGGATCTCACTTGAACACTTAAGAAAAATATCAAAGTGCTTTTGAAAATTCAGGCAAGATTTCTCTGCCTGGGTACACTGCATGGTGTTTGATACTAAGAAGAGCCTGCCTGGTGGGTCAGTGCCCCCACTGTCGGAAACAGCTTTTCTTCCTCTGAGTCTTGGTTTTTTTGTTTTTTTTGTTTTTGTTTTTGTTTTTTTTGTTTTTTTTTTTTTGAAAACTGGAATTGAACTAGATTATTAGTTCTTTGTCTTTTCAAGTCATAGGACTTTGGATGTTTGAAGTTTTGACCTGAATAGGGAGTGCTAGGGCCAACTACTAACAGAGTCAATTTCATGGAGGAAGTGTAAATGTGCACCTGGAGTCACAGCCCTACAAAGAACTATGTCCACCCCAAAGTTTTAAGCATCTAGTTATTTAATGACATCCTCAGACTAATTAAAAGTATACAAACTATACTTGCTAAGTTTTTCCCTGGATTCAAGGATCTTTTGTCCAATCTTTTACAGACCTCATTGTAATGACTGAAATCCCTCAGTACAGTAGTTACAGAACTAGTGATCTTTAAACAGCCAGTTATCTATTTTTTAAAACTTAATACTGTAAGCTTAATGAATTTTAAAAATGTCTTAAATGTAATGAATGCAGAACAGATAATGTCTCCAATACTGGAGCTGTATTTGTGTGCTTTAAGATAAGGACTGGCAGTTACAAAGCTGAATTGTGTGAGTTGTGAAGTTCAGAATTGGTTTGGGCAGATGTGACCTTTTCAAGATTTTCATCAAGTTGATATTTAAAAATAGTTCTTGTCCCATGGAATGGATCTTCATCTCACCTTTTAGAGCTCCTTCATTTATGTACTTGATAGTAAGTTTCAGAGTACAAAATTATGAGTAATGCCTTGTGTAAAACTAAAACTTGAAAAGTAATGAGGGTAGGAAGAGCCAGCCCTGTGAGGGCTCACACTTCCCCGGCAGCTTAAACCGTCAGGAGTAGGCTGCTTCTAGGCAATCACTCTGCCTCCCGAGTTACTCCCAGCCCCTGAACAGACACCTAAAGGCCCTGTGAGCAGGGAGCCAATTCCAGCGCCACTGGTTTGCCTTACAGAACATTTCGGTTCTTTACTGTGAAACTTAAGAGTCCCTAGTCCACATTAGAGTGGGGCAAAAATGTTCTTCAGAGCTCAGAATAACCAAAGAGTACCATTCTAATATATTGATTTCTTGTATAACACAGAGATTTAAATGCTTCAGTGGTGATCATTTGGATTTTAAACTCACCTTTGCGTCAGTTCTCATAATGAGACAGCTTAGAATTAAAGGTATTTGGCTTATTTAAGAACAGAGGTTATCATAGCTTTGGTCAAGTTTTGTTTGTTTTGTTTTTAGAGACAGGGTTTCTCTATGTAATAACCCTGGCTGTCCTGGGCTCGCTTTGTGGACCAGGCAGGCTGACCTCAAACTCATAGAGATCTGCCTGCCAAGTGCTGTGACTAGAGGTCTGTGCCACCACACCTGGCTGGTTAGTTTCTTTATTAAGGAACTCAGGTGGCTAGATTATTGGATATGATGAAACCTGAAGTAGAACATCAGTTTAATCCTTTATCCATTTGGGGGTGGGAGTGTCTTTTATTTTGTTTTCAAACGTTCTTACATAGTTCAGGCTAACCTCTCCTCTCTTTTTTTTTTTTTTTTCTTTGAGATAAGTTTTCTTTATCTAGTCCTGGTTGTCCTGGATCAGGCTGACCTCTTCAGTGACTGTGTAGTTAGTTGAACATAACCTTGAACCTCTGGGTCCTCCTTGGGTTAAAGTGAGCCACATGCCTGTCTCTTCTTCATTCTTTACTTAATTCCTCTAAAATTGGTCATGAAATTTAAGACACTTAGCTATGCTTTTAAAATTATATTTCTAAGCCTTAATGTATATTTCTCATTTTTATAAATTAATATAGAAGAGAATATTTTGAGGCAAACACCGTTTTTACAACTCATTTCTTCCTAAGGAGAATTCTTGTTCCAAGTAAGAGAATGGCTGGCTCTGTGATAAACCTCTAAGGTAGTTGGTTTGGTTGGTTGGTTACAGGTTGCCCTAACTAAATCTCACCATTTTCATAAACATTTTGTTTTTTAAAAACACAACTCCTGAACCAGTACTTAGTTTCAAGCACATTCATTAGCCCAGACTGGCCTGGAGCTCACTAGCCCTAGGTTGGCCTTGAGCTCTTCTGGGATTAAGCCACTACACCTGGTTTAACCTGATTAATTTTGACCATGTTTTTAATATGGCCTGTATGCCATATAATTCCAAAATAAACTTGGGTGATCCATATAAATTACTTTATTAAGCATAATGAAGAAGTTATTAAAATTTGCTTGTGGGATTGGAGAGATAGCTGTTAGCTTAGCAGGTAAGACCACTTGTTCTTGCAGAAGTCCTAGGTTTGAGTCCCAGCAACCATATAGCTGCCCACAACTGTCTATAACTCCAGTTCCAAGCAATGCAACTGTTCTGAGTCTGAGGCCACCAGGCACGCACACAGGAAGGAAGCTGAGGCAAGAGGATTGCTAGTTCCATGTCAACCTGAAGTTACATACCAAAACCTTAACTCAAAATCCTCTTTGTCTCTCCCTTCTTTAATACACCCGTGGTTTGCTGTGCCGTGTGTTTGTACATTGCATTGCTCTTCTAACCCCAATTAAATATCACTATCCTTTCAAGAATTACAATTAAAGCTATTAACATGCCACATGCAGGTGTCTACATTAACACAAGTCTCATTGCTCTGAAAGAAAATAGTGAGATATAGAAGCATTGGTTTATATTTTGCTTATGCTTGGTTTCATAAGAAGCCAGCGGGTGAGATGGCTCAGCAGTTAAGAGCACTTGCTGCTCTTGTAGAGGCCCTGGGTGGGTTTAGTTCTCAGTCCTCACACAGTGGGCCACCACCATCCATAACTCCAGCTCCAGGGGATCCAGTGCTGTCTTCTGACCTCTGAAGACTTCTATACCACTAGACATGCAGGCAAAACAGTCATATGTACAAAATAAATGGAAACAAAACATGTGTTTAAAGACTTGCTCGTATATTAGGGATGTGAATCCAATGGTAGTATTCTACCTAAGAACAGTCACATTGCTCTATAGGTATGGGAAGTAAATTGCTGCACTTAATTCTTTGGCAGTAAGCAGCAGACCTTTAATGTGTAATGGTACGTCTAGCAACTAAGATCTTATATGCCTTATGAGGTCACTTAGGTTTTTAAATGAGAAAGAGAAGAGTCAAGCTAAACTAGAATAATAGGACATACCTAATGAGCTGTCTTCACCAGACGAGAAGCTATGGGCTGGTGTGTAGCTCAGGACCCTTGTTTGGATCCCCAGGGTTACTAAGAAGAAAAGTTTTTAATCTAACTGGGACAGTGAGAGTCCTGTATTGGCCATCAAAAATTGGGAACTGTTTTAAATGAGATAAGTTCTGACCTAAAATTGAATTTTCCTTTTCTCAAAATTTTTTATATTTACTCTTATTCATGGTCTCATCTGGGAATCTTAACTAATAGGGAGCCATTCACTAACTCCTTGGTTTCTTTCCTGCATCAAGATAACTGATGGTATAGTATGTGTCACCAGAATGATTTTCAGGCTAATGACATTAGAATATTTATATTCAGCTGGAAATCTTGTTTTCAACAGAATGAGTTTATGGTATGCTTTTCTCAAAGCTGCTATGTTCTCAATGAAAAATAATCAATAAATACTAAGTCATATGACTCAAAATACAAATAGGCTCATGAAACTAATCTTATGCTCTAAGTTGTGCTGACGCTCTGCCTGCCTCTAGAATCCCCATGTTAGCAGCTAATTAAAGTCTCATGGGACCTCTAGCCTCAGATGTCACAGTGAGTGCTACCTGATGGTGATGTGCCGAATGAAGACTTTGGAGGCTTCTGTCCAAGTTTTGGCATGAATATTTTAGACACTAGTTTTTCACCCCTGAGAATTTTTTTTTCAGACAATTTTTCTGTTGGTTTTTAAAGAAATTCTAAGCATCTAGGTGTCTTTTTTCCCCCCTTCTCTTTAACTGTTAAGAAAGTTGTCTTTCCGGTGTTGTTCTATGTAAACTTCAGGAGTATTTGTGGGTTTTGCATGTTTTGTATGAGTTCAGTTTAAACAATGCATTTAAATCACCTGGGATGTCCGATTCTGGCACGTCTTCACTGTTTGTGTTTTAAACATGTTTCATGTGTTTCCAAACCTCACTTGGTATCTTACTTGAGATCATTGAAGTTGATTTGGGATATTTGCTTTACAAGTGTTTTTTCAAGCAGTTCTTAACACAGTGTTTAGATGTTTCCTGGGCTGTTTATATGCTCAGTTTGCCCTGAACAAAGTGGTGGTCTTACTAAGATTTAAATTCTTAATATAAAACAAGTTCTACGTTTAATCTATAGTTCAGCTTGTTGCTGAATCCAAGACAATGCTAATGCTAATTCTTGTGGTGTGTTCCTGACCAGTGCCCTCTAGTATGCTTGTGAGTTTCCAGGTTTCTTCCCACAGTGCTAGGAGATCATTTACTGTTACAAAACTTTTCCAAATCGGAATGAAGGCTGTGAGAGAAGCAAGGTGGGGAAATCACACCATCCACTGCAGTTTCTGTTCAAGGTGCGTGAAAGACCCTCCCAAATATCTAGTGATTGTAAAGGTGCTAGGGGGAGCCTGAATCCAAAGGAACACACAGGCAGGAGAGCTAGGTCTCCTGGCTAAGACTCCCTGGACTCCACTGCACCCTCTGTACCTAGGGTACGTTAGACACCTCCCTATTATGTTTCCATGGACACACATAGGCTATTATAGGCACGTGCTTTCTGAAGTGAGGATCTCGCTGTTGAAGATTTATTTCCTAGTTTGGGCTGTACCAAATTGTGAATACTCGCTGTGTTGTACCCAGTTGCTTTATATTAATACTGCAACTTGAATTGGGGTGGGTGGGTGGGGCAGCAGGGTGTGGGAGGGAGGGTAATGGAATAAAGTCTTTTGAAGACATCAGCTCACACTGTGCTGAGAGAGGGACCAAACTCAAGGAAACCTCTGATCTATAAATTCAACTGCTGCATTTTTTATAAATACATGTAAATGTCCTGTTGTAATATTTGATCTTGGAAATAAAAAAAAAACTTTTCAGTATTATGTTTTGAGTCATTGTTTTTGTTACCAGTGGGTATATCCTTTCATGTAATTCCAATTACAAAAGCTTGTCCTTACAGCCTTGTGTTAGAGTTTTTTTGAAACTTGGTTTCCCAGAACTTTTTTTTTTTTTAAAGATTTATTTATTACTATATGTAAGTACACTGTAACTGTCTTCAGACATACCAGAAGAGGGAGTCAGATCTTGTTACGGATGGTTGTAAGCCACCATGTGGTTGCCGGGATTTGAACTCTGGACCTTCGGAAGAGCAGTTGGGTGCTCTTACCCACTGAGCCATCTCACCAGCCCTTCCCAGAACTTTTAAGACAGGAGGATCAGCTGTTGAAGGCCAGCCTTGGCTACATAGCAAGTCCAGGGTTAGCCAGGGCTACACATGAAACTCTCTCAAAAAACAGCTAGGCATGGTTGGTAGTTCCAACACTGGGGAGGCAGAGGCAGGCAGAACTCTTCCTAGTTCAGAGCTGACCTGATCTTCAGATCAAGTTCCAGGACTACCAGAGCTACATAGACCCTGTCTCAAAAAGAAAAACCAAACAAAAATGCCAGCCAACAAACAAAAAACCAAGACACTTGTTTTTTTTTTGTTTGTTTTGTTTTGTTTTTTTTTTTTTTTTTGGTTTTTCGAGACAGGGTTTCTCTGTGTAGCCTTGGCTGTCCTGGAACTCACTTTGTAGACCAGGCTGGCCTCGAACTCAGAAATCCGCCTGCCTCTGCCTCCCAAGTGCTGGGATTAAAGGCATGCGCCACCACGCCCGGCTTGACACTTGGTTTTTATTGACAAAGATTAGTTTATATTTGCCAGATGTTGTTTGCTAGTATATTTTCCTTAAGTAATAATTGTACATTATGACTTAAGTATTATTAAGTATAATTATATATTTAATAAATTTGGGCAATGAAGTGTTTAATCTTTCAGACCAATAATAATAGCACTAGAAGTCTACCAGATGAGCATAGTGGTGTCTCCTTGTAATCCTAGCGCTTGGAGGTGGAGAGATCATTGGTCCAAGGTCATTGGAAGCTACATGGCAAGTAGATCTGCCTGGGCTACATGAAATCATATTTGAAAAAACCAAACCAAAAACTCCACTTAAACAAGTAAGGGGAAATAATTACTAAATGGACAAAAAAATCCAGGAGATATAATCAAGTTGTATAAATAGACATTATGGATGCTGCCTAACTCACCAAGGGTCAGTTTGTGCTTCTCCTGAATTTGAACTGTTAGAGTCCCTAAATGCCAGGTTTGCCATGGCCTAAAACACCTGTAATCCTTGCATTTGGAAGGCTCAATCAGGATTGCTTTGAGTTGGAGGCCACCCTAGGCTACAGACCTTGTCTCAAAAAGTGAACAGCAATAAGAAGGTGTGAGAAGATGAACATGTAACACAGTCTCTGTCCCCAAGGAATGGGTAAACCCACAGATAAGAAAATGAGCCAGTGAAGGCTTAGTTTTAACTAGAATATTGATGGGGTAGGGATAAGAACTGGTACAGTGCTGTCTGCCTTTTTCAAGGTTCAGTCCCAGTGTGCTTTATAAAAAAGGAGCCATGGATATGTTTTGTAGAGTGATGTATGGTGAGGTGGGAGGGGGTGTCTCTGGAGGCCCATGCTGAGGCATCCCTTCCCCCTGAGGTACCAGCCACAGGACAGATATAGAATAGTTTGTTTAGGGCATGAGAGAGGGGAGTTTAAAAGGGAGAGATGGGGGAAAGAGGGAGAAAGAGACACACAAAGAAGAGGATGGCCAGAGAGAGGGGGAGGGAAAGAGGGAGAAAGGGACAAACAGCCTCTTTTATTCTAAGCAGGTAACTGCTGGGCAGAGCCTAGAAGGAATGCTAGCTAGTACCCAGTACAGGGAAGACAGGGGGCGGAGGGAGAGAAATAGGATGTTAAGAGAATTCATTTTCTTACTGAGGCTTGATCTGAAGGCTGACCAAGTAATCTATGAGCAAGAAAATAAATGCAAAGGTATTTATTGTACAGAGAAAGGAGGGAGAAGCTGAAGTTCTGAAGGGGCTAGGTGTGTGACGTGGTAAGTGTAGGGGGATTGGAGAGTGTGGTTTAGAGGCACTGGGAGGTGGAAACTGAAGCTTTTGGTTTGATCTGGGGTGAGGAAACATGAGTGACTCAAGTTTCTGACATGTGGGCACCTTGTTGAATGCATCAGACATGATTGCCAAATCGATCTTATTCTCCCTGTGGTAACTTCTAATTCCAGGAAAACTGACACCAGAAAGAAAGAGGAGGGGGATTGGAATCAGATCTGAGAAATAGTGGTATAGGTGGAGCTCAGTGCTGAGAGGGAGTCCAGTTCCTTGGAGGGGCCAAAGCCTAGGATCGCCCTGTCATGAAGGGTCTGCTAATGAGGGAGGAGACCCCGGGGAACCAGTGGGGGCATGCTCAGTAATCCAGATCTAACCACATCTCATGCTACAAGGGGCAGTTAAGTGTTTACTGGTCAGTCACTAAAACCAAAAGCAGTTTCAGTGCACTGGGATCGAAGCCTAGCTTGAGTAGGCTCAAGTTAGCAATATTTCTATACTAAGGAAGTAAAAACAAAACATCCAGACTTCCTCTCAGGTCACTGATGGGGTCTCTTTCAACCTCCTGAAACTTCCTTTTTCCTCCTATTAAGGGAATGTGCGCTATTCTGTCAGCTATCAGTGAAGGAGAATTAGTCATTCTGAAGAAGACTGGAAAACAGCTGGCCTGCTGGGCCTGTCATTTCCCCTTTCCCTTCCTCCACCTTCTGTTAGCTTCCTCTTCTCCTGGCTCAACTCTCAGTATCCCTGAGAATGAAACATCTGTCCTATTTTTCCTAGGCCTTTCATCCCGAGGAAGCCTTCTGTGGCATTAACTCTCCCACCCCAGCCCTATTCATAATCTGACTTCCAACATTCCTTTGCTCCTGCCTGCAAATGCACTGTGAAGTCTGGGTCACATCTGTAAGAGCCAAATTCTGAGGCCAGCACAGATGAGAAAGGATGCTTACCAGCGCCAGCACTCTGTTGCTCTCAAAAGCTGAGCGGGGTGAGGAAACTGACCAGATGCTGGCCTTTGCAAACCTGTTTATGGCAAGTATGCATGGAGATGTTTCATAAAATTTTAAAAGTTACATTTATGTGTGTGTGTGTGTGTGTGTGTGTGTGTGTGTGTGTGTGTGTGTGTGTGTGTGTGAGACAGCACTTGTGTGGAGGTCAGAGGACAACTTGCAGGAGTGAATTCTCTTCCACCACGTGGGTCCCAGAGATGATCTTCACTCTTGAAGGCAAGTGCCTTTGCCCACTTAGCCATCTTGACAGCCTGCACATAGTTTGTTTATTGTGTTGTTTATAAGATTAATCATCGACTTTTCACAAATTGACCCTAAGGACCCAGGTGCCATTACCAGTTCCCCACTAAGCTCTGCTCTTTATACTTTAAAGCCAATTAAAGCCCTTCCCCTTATTACACAGGTAATATTCTGATAATATTCATACAAGTTGGACAGTGGTGGCATACACCTTTAATCCCAGCACTCTGGAGGCAGAGGCAACTGGATCTCTGTGTGTTCGAGGCCAGTCTGGTCTACAGAGCTAGTGTTCTAGGACAACCAAGACTACACAGAGAAACCCTGATAAATAATTCCTGGTGCTGGAGAGATGGCTCAGCACTTAAGAACACTGGCTGTTCTTCCAGAGGTCCTGAATTCAATTCCCAGCAACCACATGGTGGCTCACAACCATATGCAATGGGATCTGATGCCCTCTTCTGGTGTGTCTTAAGATAGCTACAGTGTACTCATATACATAAATTAAGTAAATAGTTCTAAAGAATAAATAAATAAAACCTATACAAAATTGTCAGCTATTAAGTAAGCCTATGGGGTGGAAATGGACACTAAGAAGCTGACTAATAACTGGTGATTGGCATTCCAATTATACTAATTGTATAAATATAAGATGTTCTAACAGAAACCACATATAAGATTCCTGTTGTTAGGCTGAGATCCAAGAATAGAAGGAAAAAACTAAAAAGGTACATTTTACATGTTACTTAGCACTCAAAATGTGTGAGGGGGTTATTTTATAACAGAAAAATGGGTTCTGACACCCTCTTCTGACCTCCATAGGCACTGCAAGCCTGTGATTCACATACTCAGGTATACATACACACACACACACACACACACACACACACACACTCATACGGGTTTTCCTAAGTCATTTTGGTTCATTTTGTTTCGTTAACAGAAGTAAACTCTGTGCAGAGATTATGTGTGTTATTTTTTCTGATAAAATAATGAACTCATTATTTTAAGTAATTCTTGAATTCCTATCATGCTAGGTTCAGGGTATTCAGATCGGGAAAGATACAACCTTCCCTCTCTAGGACAGTGGTTCTCAACCTTCCTAATGCTGCAGTTCTTTAATACAGTTCTTCATGTTGTAATGACTCCAACCATAAAATATTCTCATTGCTACTTCATAACTGTACTTTTGTAACTGTTATGAATCATAGTGTAAATATCTGTTTCCCATGACCTTAGGCTACAGCCCCTGTAAAACAGTCATCTAACCCTCCACCCCAATGGGTCTCAACCCACGGGTTACACTGCTCTAGGACCAGCTGTGTGAACTGAAGTTCCCAGAAAACATTCTGTAAGACCGTTTGAATGGCTAAAATGTCTGTAGTTGGGGCTGGGAAGATGATTAAGAGCAAAGGGCCTGGATTTGATTCATGGCGTCCATCCACATGACTCACAACCATCTGTAACTCCAGTTTCAGGGGACCCAGCACTCTCCTGGCCTCAGCTGGTACCAGGTACACACATAAAATTCCTATACTATGCAACTCAATAGAAGCAGATGTATAAAAGTTAGGGTCAAAGACAGATGCAGTTAGCACTTAAAAGGAGCAGAATGCATTCATAGAAACAAACACTTATCTAGGACTAATCTGGGTCTTTTGTTGTTTCATACCAAATTGAGGATTTTCTTTCTATTTATGTGAAGAATGAGGTGAGGATGTTGATTGTGATTTCATTAAATCAGTAAATTGTTTTGGTAGGAAGGTCTTTTTTCACAATGTTAATTCTACCAAGCTATATGCTTGGGAGGTCTTCAAATTCTAGAATGTTTCTTAATCTCTTTCTTCACACATTTAAAGTTTTCATTGAAGAGATTTTTTACCTCTTTTGTTATGTATATTCTAAATATTTGATTTGAGAATCTGGGAAGAGGAGCACGTCCATGACCTCTCTCCCAGCAGGCTTGTTACTCATGTATTAAGACTGGTAAATTTTGTAAGTCAATTATGTATCATAACACTTTGCTGAAATTATTGATAATTTCTACAATTTTTCTAGTCAAATTTTGGGAACATTGGGTATAAGATAATATAATCTTCAATTGAAAATAATTTGACTTAATATTTTCCCATTTGTATCCCTTCTCTTGCCTTACTGCTTTCAATCACGTTATGGATGAGCAGTAGGGAGAGTGGGCAGTCCTCTCTCATTCCTGATGTTAATGGGGCTTATTAATGGATTTATTCATTTAGGATGATATTGACCATGTGTTTGTCATTTATAACCTTTATTATGTTAGAACATGTTTCCTACAGTCCTATTTGTTCTAGGGCTTTTATTAAGAATGCATGTTGAGAGCTGGGTGTGGTGGCGCACACCTTTAATCCCAGCACTTGGGAGGCAGAGGCAGGCAGATTTCTGAGTTCGAGGTCAGCCTGGTATAGAGTGAGTTCCAGGACAGCCAGGGCTACACAGAGAAAACCCTGTCTCAAAAAAACTAAAAAACAAAAAAACAAAACAAAACAAAACAAACAAACAAAAAAGGAATTCATGTTGAATCTTATCAAAGACGTTTTCTTTTTTCTTCCATTGAAATGATCATATGATTCTTGTATTTTTTTTTGTCCATGTATTTGGTTTATTACATTTATTTCTTATATATGTTAAAAATAAAATCAATGAAAAATAAAATAAAATTCCTATACACATTACAAGAATAATTTTTAAAGCAATTTGTGTCTCACTCCACTTCCAGAATTTGTGAACTTAATTCTATCTTCTATAAATTCTTTTTTCCCCCTCTTTTTGGTTTTTTAAGACAGGGTTTCTCTGTGTAGCCCTGGCTGTCCTGGAACTCACTCTGTAGAACCAGGTTGGCCTCAAACTCAGAAATCCACCTGCCTCTGCCTCCCCAGTGCTAGGATTAAAGGCGTGCGCCACCACTGCCCGGCTTACTTTTTATAAATTTTTAAACTGGCTGCAACAACCAAGAACCACATATGGTGTATTCTGTCTCTATAATTGTCCCTGCTAAGTATGAGGAAGGAAGTTAATTAGGAGGAATGTTTTATCTGGCTTCTTGAAATAAAGATACAGAAATTCTCGGGTATTAGTTGTCATTTTTGCTGTTAATGTGACACAGAATTTTAAGCTATTAGTTTTTGCTTTTGTTCTATCTTACTTTTGAGACCGGGTTCCTGCTTCCACTTCTGTCTTTTTAGGATTGCAGGGAGCTTCTACATCCAGTGGCTGGGGCCTTGAATAGGAGCTTACCAAAGGCCTGTCTGGAGCCATCCCTGTGTGACACACAGTGTTTGTGCGACTGTGACACTCCAGGATGATGGATGCCCTGTGCTTGAACACGAGGGAGAAGGAAGACGACGAGGCTGAGAAAGTGGGGTGAGAAGGAAGAAAGGGTGGGTGCTCAGGGGTGCTCTCTCAGAAGAGCCCAGATGGTACAAGGAAGGATGACACAGCCGGATGGAGCAGCTGATGTGGAAAGGGCGCTGGTGGCAGAGGAGGCTGAGGGACTGCTCCTGGGTGCATCAGTGACTCACTAAGACCGTTGAGCTTGTGAGTCCATGTGTCCTTCCTTGGAATCACATGAAAGTGAGCAGAGAATGAGTGGGTCACGAGCACAGGCTTCGCCTGGGACAGAATGATTTTTCAGTGGAGGCCCGTGGGCAGCTGTGGACACCCACGCCCACTCGAGTTCACATGAATACCCAGGCAACCGCTACATATGCAGGACCTTCCCGACCCTGCAAGCCTAGCCGGCTGGGGCTGCCCGAGGGGCCAAGGTCCATTTTGAAGAGTGTCTCCTCCACTTTCTTGTTCTCCTATCCTGATTCTTGCCATCACAAACAGGTAAGAAGAGATGAGAGGGTCCTCTAAAATGATATATCCTAGACCAGCAGGGCTTAGCCGTTTAGACTGCCAGTCTTGCGATACCAGCTCTGCTGCTTAACCACTGGGACTTGAGGCTGTCTCTCAGTGAACTTGTCTTGGTGAACTTCAGGCCTCTGTACCTGCCTAGAATACCTTTCCCATCCAGTGCCTCCTTAATAGTTAAGTTTTGCCATGACAGCACTCCTTCCAGGAGCCCTTGTTGTTTCAGGCAAGGGTCAAGCAGTCCTGTGAGAGAGCTTCTGCCCTTTATTCTCCTCCTTTTTCTCTGTTCCCCTAGCTCTATAGTCCTCGAGGGAAGGGACTGCTTTGTTTTGATTTTCACCGTTTTCTCCCTAGGTTCTAGTGCAGTTGTCTGGCTTAACATCTACTAAAGGATGCAGGGAGAGATGGGAGTGGGGAAACCGGACACAGAAATTGTGCTCTTCCTCCCAGGCAAGTGCTCCTGGGCCCAGACAGTGGCTGATGATTGGTTCACACGGCCTGCACCTCAGGTTCTAGGGAGGGCCTCCTCTACAGCCTAGTTTTAAGATTTGACCTTTGGGGGAATAATGGTACATACCTTCGGTCTTATCACTTGGGAGGTGGAGGCAGAAAAATCAGAAATTCAAGGCCAGCTTCTGCTACAAGAGACCCCGTCTCAAAAACCAAACCAAACCAAACTTGACCTTCTGATCTCGGCTGCCTCTACTCACGAGAAAATGGGCTCTTTGCTAATCTGACTCACATGTTTGGAAGGCTGTCTCGGGGCGTTGTGGTTTCTAAGGGAACAGTCTCAGAGAGGAAGTGAAAGGCAAACCGAGTCACAGCATCCTTTCTCTGTAGATGGAGTAGGGCCCTCTTGCTCTTCTCAGGGCAGGCCAGCCAAGGGTTACTAGTGACTGAGCAGGGCCAGAACCTTCAGGGACAGACTCTTGTCTTAGTTCCCCTTCAAGTTATCCTTTTCCTTCATTTTCAGTTAAAATTTTATGTTGCAAGCTGAGCATGCCCAGAGACATTTCTGTTCATTGCTTTGACATATAGGTACCATCCTCCTCGAAAAATTCCTAGTTTTCCATAACAACTTCATTTGAGCTTGCTCAGAGTGCCTTAGCTGAGCATGCTTGTGTACATATACTTAGAGTGGGGCCACCCCGGTCTGACTGTGAATTAAGCCCTCGAATGGAATCCTCTTGCTCCGTTTGCTCTCTTTGGCAGTACGTATAAACATCCTTACCTACTTCTTTACGCCTTGGCCACGCTGGTTCTGGCTTGGCACTCACTGAGACACTGTGAGCCTGTTGTGTCCCGTTAGGTGCTCTCTGAATTCCACTCACCCAAAAGACCATACTCGGGTTTGCAGTTTTTCTCTATTTGTTTAAATTTGTTTTGTTTTGTTTAGCCTAGGCTCATGTAGCCTAGCCTGGCCTCAAATACACACTGTAGCCAAGGCTGGCCTGAACTGTAAATCCCTTGTTTCCAATCCCATGTGTGTGCTAGCATGGAGGCACACACCACCATGCCTGACTTCAAGAATTATTCATTTGTTGATTATCTAAAGTTCAGTAATAACTTTGAGTCTTTTCTTGTTTGTTTCTTTGTTTGCTTATTGAAGCAGGGTCTCTTGTAGCCACAGTAGGCCTTAAACTCACTATGTGGAGAACAGCCTTGAACTCCTAATCTCCTTGACTCTAGTTCCCAAATCTGGGACCATAGGTGTGTGCCACTGGGCCTGGCGCAGGCTCACTCACTATTCCAGCCCTTCCTTTGGTTTTCCCAAGAGAAAACAGCACAAGGAGAGTTTGGTTTGGGTACTTGGTGGGCTCTCTAAACAGTGGTGTGGTATGAGCAGATGCTGAAGGCATTCCTGGGCCAGGTTCAAAATATGTTCCTGGATGGCCAGTAGCAACCTATCAGTCCTTCAGTCGGTCCTTCCCAGGCCTGGAAAAATCAGTCTTCTGAGAGGCAGTGGGTTAATGTCACAAGTGGAACACTGCCCTTAAATGGCAAGGTAATCTGAGGAGGGAAGACTGCCCAGATCACAAGATGATGAGGAACTTGTACAAGGGGGAAACCCCACAGCCTCCAGCATGGCAGCGAGGAATATTTTGTAGAGGGCCTAGTCTCTCCATAGCTGGACAAGGGTCAGATCCTCACAGGGGCTTCGAAGCTGAATCTGGAGCTCTTCACCACTCCCTTCCCTGCAGGTCTCAGGTGAAAGCTGTTCTCCACCCCCACCCCCAGCTCTGCTAGCAAGACCCAGACATCCTTTCACTTGGAAGGAGCTACTTTATTCTGTGTGCAAGGGCTTGGTAAAGGCCACTCCCCACACAGAACAGGAAAATGGCAGCGGGAAGTAGGTGACTGGGGGGAGCGGGGAGAACATGGACTGAGGGGAATCACAAGCCACCAAGGGCAGTGGGGACCAGCTGAGGAGAGAGACTGCCTCTAAAGTGCTGTTTCTGGCAACCATCTTCTTACCATAAACTGTAGCTTGCACAAGCTAACTAGGCAAGGTATAACCGGTGATGCACTCCCAAAGGCAGAGGCAGACTGATCAATTCGAGTTTGAGGCCAGGTTGAAATTTAGGTCAACCAGGCTAAATAGTGAGACCTTGTCTCAAGTAAAACAAACTTCTGGCTGGGTGGTGGTGGCGAACACCTTTAGTCCCAGCACTTGGTAGGCAGAGGCAGGCGAATTTCTGAGTTTGAGGCCAGCCTGGTCTACAGAGTGAGTTCCAGGACAGCCAGGGCTATACAGAGAAACCCTGACTCAAACAAACAAACAAAACAACAAACAAACAAACAAACAAACAAAAAACTTCTGACAAGTGCAGGTCTTCTCTCTGTCTCTCTGTCTCTGTCTCTGTCTCTGTCTCTCTTTCTCTCTCTCTCTCTCTTTCTCTCTCTCTCTCTCTCTCTCTCTCTCTCTCTCTCCTTCTCCCTTCCCCTCCATCCCTATCCCCAGGTTAGCATTAAACACCTGGGCTTATATGATCTTCCTTCTCCTGCCTCACCTTCCCATGCAGGACTACAGGTATGAACAACCATGCTGGCATTGGTCATTCATGTTTTCCTTTTCTCCACAAAGCTCTGTAATTCTTAGCACATACATCCTGTACCCATTGTTAAAGATATCCATGGATATTTTTGTTTTATGCTATTAGAGATATCTTTTAAAGTAAACATTTCACCTTGTCTACATATAGGATAGGATATAATATTAATATTCTGTTCTATATCCTTTGCTAAATTCACTTATTATTTAAGTAATTTTTAGTAGACTGCTTAGGATTTTCTACCTATATAACCAGATTATCTTTGAATAATGTTACTTCCTGTCTGTGAATTTTTTTTATTACACTGAACAAACAATAAGAACACTACTGACAGCCAGGTGTGGATCCCAGCACTTGGGAGGCAGACAGATCTCTTTGAGTTTGAGGCCAACTTATTGTACACACTTGACCAGCCAAGGTTACATAGTGAGGCCCTGTTTCAAAAAACAAACCAAATAACACAAACAACAACATCGAAATAATACAACTGACAAGAAGCATAGAAAATGGGCATCTTGATGACAACCTTTAAAAGCTTTATTAAATAGAAAAATAACCATTGGACTGTTGAGATGGCCCAGCAGGTGCTTGCCACCAAGCCTGACAAGGTGAGTTCCACCCCTAGTGAGAGCCCGCCTTGGAACTTCCCATGAAACTTCCCACTGGGCCTTAGAGGAAGTCCTTGAGACCCCCTCCCTTCCCAGCCAATCAATGTAAAGGTCACCAGAACAACCAATCATTATGTGCCTAGTTGCTGCGGCTATAATCTGCCCTCAAAAATTGTATAAAAAGCTTATGAAAGAAAGAGAAGGGGTCGCCTCTCCTGTGGGTACAGGATGCCCCCAGCATGCTGGAAAAAATAAGCCTCTTGCTTTTGCACTGAACTTGGAACTCCGTTCTCAGTTGGGGGTCTCCTGGAAGCTGAGGCTCATTTTGTCTCTTACACTGGGGTCCCCTCCCCATGATGGAAGGAGAGAACAGACTCCTAAAAACTGTCCTTTGGGGGCTGGAGAGATGACTCAGTGGTTAAGAGCAGTGACTGCTCTTTCAGAGGATCAGTTCCCAGCACCCACACAGTGGCTCACAACTTCTAACTATAGTCTTTAACTGTAGTCTCATGGGATCAGATGACCTATTCTGGTATAAAGATCGATGTACATGCAGACAAAACATTTATATACATAAATAATTTTTCTTCAAAGGAAGTTGAGTGGGGTGGTGGTAGCACGTACCTTTAATCTCAGTACTAGGAGACAGGGGCAGTTGGATCTCTGTGAGTTCGAAGTCAGCCTGGTCTACAGTGGGAGTTCTAGGACAGCCTAGGCTACACAGAGAAACCCTTGTCAAAAAAAAAAAAAAAGAGAGAGAGAAAGAAAGAGAGAGAGAGGGAGGGAGGGAGGGAGGGAAGAAGGGAGGGAGGGAGGGAGAAAGGAAGGAAGGAAGGAAGGAAGGAAGAAATGGAGACAAAGAAACCAAGAAAAATTGTCCTATGACCTCTAAATCTATGATGTATGCCCATTTCCCCTTTCCTAAATGAGTAAAATATAATACAATTTTAAAAGAAAAATATAGAGATAGCCTTACTGTTATAATAGGGCACACACAAAATATGGTGGACTGTGGAAACATGTGTCAGAGCTTGGCAGAAAATATATAGGAGGATGTAACTCCTGTATATTGGGGAAGGCTTAGAAGGGGAACACGTTTATAAAGCTCTGCCGCTGCCCTTGATAGGATCTGTTCACAGAAGCCATCTCCACTCTTGTCTTATACCACATCCCGTTGGCATGTCTGCCCTGATCTGCCGTGACCTTCTTTCATTGTTTCAGGATGCTGTCCTTTTCCCGTGTGGTGAACTGCTCACGGACCTGTTCTCGCTTCCTGGGACTGAGTCTGGGGACCGCATCCCTGTGTGCTGCTGGTGCCAACATCGCGCTCCTCTTTCCTAACTGGGATGTGACCTACCTGATGAGGGGCCTCATTGGCAAGCATGCCATGCTGGGCTCTGGGCTCTGGGGAGGAGGCCTCATGGTATGTGTCTGGGGTTCAGTGAGGAGGAATTCCCAAAGCCTCTTTAGGAATGGAGCTGAGAGGTGGTGTTGGATCCATAAACAGCCCAAAGAGAAGGGGGACTTGTCATGGGTTGCTGGGTGTTGAACTTGGATCCAGGAAGCCTGGATCAATGTTAGCACCTACAGAGTCAAATCAGGCTAAACCTTCAACCTGGGCCCTAAGGCCATTGCAACAGCTGTGTGTGGCACTAGAAATGCAAATCACTCAGTCTCTTGTAGAGCCATTTATTTTTATGTGTGTGGGTGTTTTGACTGTATGTATGTATGTATGTATGTATGTATGTATGTATGTGTACCGCGTGGGTGCAGGAAATTTCAGAGGCCAGAAGAGGGTGTTGGATTTCCCTGGAACTGGAGTAACAGGTTGTTAGCCACAGTGGGTGCTGGAAACCAAACCTGGGTCCTCTGAAATAGCATCAGCATCTTAACCAGGGAGGCATCCCTCTGGCCCCACCTGGTCTCCGGTAACAGACTTCCTTGCTCTCCAGGTTCTCCTGGCAGCCACCCTCATCTCCATGACAGGCAGCTTCAGTAAGAGTGCACCCTGCCTGCAGGTAAGCAAGGTCCCCACCCCTTTAACACAACTCCTGCATTTCCTGCTCTGGAGGCAGAGGGCTGGGTGGGTGGGTGGGGGGGGGCAGTTTTAGGTTTCAGGCTGGAAGTCAGATCCTAACTGTGCCCTTTAACAACTCCAAACTCTTGACAAGCCTCGTTACTTTTCCAGCGCATCTGTAAGAAGGGAGTTGCCTCAGGGCAAAGAAGGAAGTGGCTAATGAACCCCAGATGCCCACAGAAATATGATAAACTTATTTTCTCTGATACACTGATTAGTATGAATGAACGTCAAATTTTCTGAAGGATTTGCTAAAACACAAATCACTCAGTCTCAACCTGGGTTTCTGACCCAGAAAATCGGGATGGACTGGAGAGAGTCTGCATTTCAACACACGTTCCCAAGTGACGTGCTCTTGCTGCACTGGGAGAACCAAGATGCTGGGCTCTGTCAGATTAAGCCAGTTTGAGTCCTCTAACATGAGAGTCAACTCCTTGTCTGCCCCCTTCCTGCCTTTTGTGTACTTGATTTGAAAAGGAGAGATCAAGAGTAAGAATTTTGGAGCTTTAAAACCTTGTCACTAGAGGAGAGAAGTGGACGTGCAATAAACAGTCTGCCAACTCAGAGCTGAGACACTGCAGTAGAAGGGCAGGAGTCTCAACCTGCTCAAAGGTCCAAAGACCCTGTGCAGTGAGGAGATGAAGATACATGTGTCTGTCTGTCTGGCCTTTCTCAAAAACCTCATCTTGACTCTACCCAGCAACAGAAACTTTATCAGCCATGCGTGGACATATGTTAAGGGTGGGGGAATGCCTGGCCACCAGAGAAATTAGACTTGGCCATGTCACCCCACTCCTCCCCCCTGACCACAGCTCTGTGTGAGCTAGGTTTCTGCCTCCTCTGCAGGTGCTCATTGCTCTTTTGTCAAGTGGCCTGGCTCTGCTTGGGGCTGTGATTTGCTTTGTCACTTCTGGAGTAGCCTTGAAAGATGGTCCCTTTTGCATGTTTGATGTCTCATCCTTCAATCAGACACAAGCTTGGAAATTCGGCTATCCCTTTAAAGATCTACACAACAGGTAACAGTCACTCATAAGCCCAGTCCCGTGATTTGGGCCAGGAGAGCCCGACCCTGGGTTTTCTATTGGAGTTCCTTGATTGTCTTTTCTTCTTTATCAACCCCTGACCTCTTTCTTGGGTCTAGGAATTATCTGTATGACCGTTCACTTTGGACCTCCGTTTGCCTGGAGCCCTCTAAGGCTGTGGTTTGGCACGTGGCCTTCTTCTCCATCCTCCTGTGTATCAGCCTCCTCCAGCTTCTCTTGGTGGCCATCCATCTTGTCAATAGCATCCTCGGCCTGTTCTGCAGCTTCTGTGAGAAGCACTAGGTAACGGATGCCCTCTCGTGAATTGGCGCGCTCAGGACAAGCTTCCCCCAACCTTTTCTGCAAGAATAGGCTGTGAATCCCCTTTAGACCTTCTTATAGGATGACAGGGCTGCCTTGCTCACAGCAACAAAGTCATGCTGCTGTATAAATGATCTCAGTTCAACCCCTTAAAAACCTCATAAAAGGGCTGGAGGAATGGCTCAGAGGTTGAGAGCACTGACTGCTCTTCCAGAGGGTCCTGAGTACAATTCCCAGCAACTTCATGATGGCTCACAACCATCTATAAAGAGATCGGGTGCCCTCTTCTGACATGCAGGCATATATTCAGGCAGAACACTGTATAATAATAAATAAATAGATAAATCTTTAAAATCTCATAAAGGTTGGCCACATGTTAAGACAGAGAAGCTGGGGCTCTTGCTCCTTCGCCTGCTTGCTGTGTGAGACTGAGTAACTGCTAGATCCTTGGACTTCCATTCACAGCTGCAACTGAACCATTGTTGGGAATTGGGCTGCCGACTTTTCCCACAGTCAGATCACGAGCCTGTACAGTCGCTTCACTAGCCTGGACAAAGGGGAGAACGGGACTCTCAGCCGGGAAGATTTCCAGAGGATTCCAGAACTTGCCATCAACCCACTG
This sequence comes from Mus musculus, assembly GCF_000001635.26. Taxonomy (NCBI): domain Eukaryota; kingdom Metazoa; phylum Chordata; class Mammalia; order Rodentia; family Muridae; genus Mus; species Mus musculus. The sequence continues at coordinate 32,408,656 of NC_000082.6, forward strand.
GGGGACCGGATCATCAATGCCTTCTTCTCAGAGGGAGAGGATCAGGTAAACTTCCGAGGATTCATGAGAACATTGGCTCATTTCCAACCCATTGAGGATAACGAAAAGAGCAAAGATGTGAATGGCCCGGAACCCCTCAACAGCCGGAGCAACAAGCTGCACTTTGCTTTTAGACTCTATGATTTGGATAAAGATGACAAGATCTCCCGTGATGAGCTGTTACAGGTACTGAGAATGATGGTTGGAGTGAATATCTCAGATGAGCAGCTGGGCAGTATTGCAGACAAGATCATCCAGGAGGCTGACCAAGATGGAGATAGTGCCACATCTTTTACAGAATTCGCTAAGGTTTTGGAGAAAGTGGATGTAGAACAGAAGATGAGCATCCGATTTCTTCACTAAAGGGCAGAGACCAAATTATTCTTGCTTTCCAGTATTATGAACTGAAACTTGTGTCCTCCAGCCCCACCTCATCCTGTCATCCCCTTTTCCCAGAATACTACAGCTCTTGCATGACAACCTGAAGTCTCTCCTGTCCATACAAACTTGCCTTTGGTGTATAAACAGGGCGTTACAGAATGGTACCCTCTGTCTGCTTCTGTTCAGTATCTACCCACCAGGTCCTTAGTTGTCAGTACCATCTTCCCCTGTTTGCTGCTGAGTGCCATGCATCCATCCTGTCTGGGGAAATGAACCAGCCAGCAAAGCTCCCACTGGATGGGGACCATATCCATGCTGCCTTCCATCCCCGCATCGAGCCTCCACCATGTTTCTGTGACCTTGTGTCCTTTTGTCTTTGTGTCTGTTACTTCCTACCTCTCAATCATCCAACCTTCTCTCCATTCAGTCTTTCAGCTGCCCTCCTGTTGTTGAGATTCCCTGCATTTTACTTGGTTTTGGGCTCTGGGCTCTGCTGTTAAGCCTGTTTCTGATGTGGCAGGATAGTTAGTGGTCTGGTGAGTTATATCTACCTTCTGATGTGTCTCTGGGACGTTGCCTATCCAGGAGCTTTTCAGCAAGCAGTACTGCTCTTGGAAACATGTGACTCCCTTGGTCCCCTGTATTGCTCTGTTGTCGAAGGGCTTATGAGCAGACATGTTCTTAAAAGGTGGTCATGGTGAGGCTTGTAGAGCCATGTTTCCTAGGTGGCTTCCTAGGTCTCTCTACCTCTGACTTTTAATTTTCAAACATATTTATGTGGCTTTTCTGGTTACAGTGTTGACATTCATTAGAAAATATTCTAATGCCTGCCACTTTGCTTCTCTTTGGGACATTGTCACCACCCAAGTGGTTCTTCTGACAATATGGTAGAGGGCCTTCTTGTAGTTTTCTGAACAAGGCTAGGCACCCTGGAGAGCTGGCCACATTTGCTGTACAGCATGGGTCATGCCTCAGTGTTCTGTACACTGGAAGAGTCTTCACATTTCCAAACAGAAAGACTAGTGTTACAGAAGTGCCTGACTTATCTCAGTCCTAAAGAATTAGATTGTCCTCAGTGTCTTAAAGTTTCGCACAAAACTCTGAATGAATTTTATACTTGGCAAATTTTATTTTTTTATTTTTTTTGTTTTTGGTTTTTTTCGAGACAGGGTTTCTCTGTGTAGCCTTGGCTGTCCTGGAACTCACTTTGTAGACCAGGCTGGCCTCGAACTCAGAAATCCGCCTGCCTCTGCCTCCCGAGTGCTGGGATTAAAGGCGTGTGCCACCATGCCCGGCTACTTGGCAAATTTTAATGCTGGACAATGTGCAGTCAGTTCATAGTCCTGGTCCAGGCCTTGAGTGTATTGTCTCATGAGCTTCCTGATGGCGTGACCATCCTAGCTCCCTGTGTATACTACGCAGATCCCATAGAAGCATGGGGCAAAGGATTGGTGGCACCAACTGAGGTGACATTAGAGGTCTTTGAGTGACCCAGCTCAACTTCTCTGCCAATGTCAGCTTGATTTAGATCTCACTGAATCAGGCTGCTTCTGTCCTGTGTCCCTGTGAATCTGCTCTTGGCTGGCTTTCTCTGATGTTGCTTCCTTGCTTGCTTGCTTCGTTGCTTTGGAAGGCTATCCAAGATGTGTAAACAATTCTTTAGTAAATAAATTGCTATTAACCCAAACAAACAAAAACACTGCAAAGAGGATGGGTAAAGGTGAGCAACAGGGGAGTGGCTAGGATAGATGGCTGGGGCTACATGAACTGGGGATTCTTTACGAAATATCTGTTAGACTTTGTGATCAAATGATGTGATATAAGAATTGTATAAAGGGAATAACTGTCTGATACTGATCTGTTTGAGAAGTATTGAGAAGCTTCTCAATTTAAATATTTAAACTTTCTAAGCTGATGCCCCCTTGGCTGTGTATAGCAAACTGTTTTTATCCACAGTTGTGCCTTATTGTCTCATTAAAATTGTATTCCTCAATTCATCAATAAATCGGTTGTCGTTAAAACAACAACAACAACAACAACAAAAAAGACAGAGAAGCTGGGACTTGCAGATGATAATGAACTTTCTAATCCCAAACACACAGCTAGGTGACCCTCTAACTTCTTTTTCATTCTTGTTTTTCTTTTTGTTTTTTTTTTAAAGACAGGGTTTCTCTGTGTAGCCCTGACTGTCCTAGAACTGGTTCATAAACTAGGCTGGCCTCAAATTCAGAGATCTGCCTGCCTCTGCCTCCTAAATGCTGGGATTAAAGGTGTTCACCAGCACTACCTGATGGACCCCCTAACTTCTAAATTCAGGTTTACTGTTATAACAGACCTGTGTTTCCTCAAAATCGTAGGCTGAATGAAACCCTACTCACCAGTGAGACTGTAATGGAGACAGGGCCTTACATGGTAATCAGGGATATATATATATATATATATATATATATATATATATATATATATGTACATATATATATATGTACATATATACATATATATATATATATATATATATATATACATATCAAACACTAAACATGACTTAGCAGCTGCAGACCAGTCCTCTAGGCAGACAGGCACGAGGCATGAACCAGCAGCTACAGTCCAGTCCTTTCAGCAAGGAGACATCAGGCAGCTGTAGTTCAATCCAGAAGAAACCACTAGGCTCACCAACAGGTCTGAGGCCATAGAAGCAGCAAGCTGCCACAGGAACCTCATGAGCAGTTCTTGGGTGAGTTTCTCTCAGTGGTGGCCTTATCACAAGCTGAGCTCAACAACACTATGTAAGGTGAACCAATGCAGAACAAACCAAACCAAAGCTCAGTGCCTGCCTCCCACTGTCTGTGGAGGTCATATTTATACTTCATCAAGCATCCTTTCATGTGTCTACCATCTCCAAACATCCTTTCACCAATGTTTACTTCAGGAAAACAGTCTTTCACGTGTTTGCTTTAGCAAGACATCCTTTTACCTGTGTGCCCAAGCAAAACATCATTTGGCATAACCAACTTTCCAAAGAACTACAAGTTTCCACTTCAGTTCAATAAGTAGTGTATTCTGAGTACCCATCGTATGCCTGAACTGCTCCACATGCTGCAAATCCAATCCAAAGGTGCCTAAGATAAGCTCCTTGTCCTTGGTCCCTGCCCTGCCCTTCAGACTGATGATCCACTTATAATTTGGACATCTTGTGGTAAGAACTGTGTTAGCATTCAACACAGGTGCCAAAGAGCTCAGAGGAATTTATTTATTTATTTATAAATATTTATTTATTTATTATATGTAAGTAAACTGTAGCCGTCTTCAGACACTCCAGAAGAGAGTATCAGATTTCGTTACAGATGGTTGTGAGTCACCATGTGGTTGCTGGGATTTGAACTCAGGACCTTTGGAAGAATAGTCGGTGCCCTTAACTGCTGAGCCATCTCACCAGCCCCCAGCATTTATATTTTGATGTACCTTTAACAGCTCAATGTCTGGGCCTCTTCCTAACCTTCGCATGGCTAATCCACCCCTGTCTGATAATCCTGGATTATTACATACTAAAACCTGTATTCCATCTTGCTTGCCCCAGACCCAGATGTGCAGCCCTCTTGAGCTGCATTCCCATGGCTCCTATAGGGCAACTATGTTTTCTCTCTCTCAGGTGTGGTATCTTGGTTCTCCTCCAAGCATAACAGATTCTCCCTCTCTCTCCCTCTCCCTCTCCCTCTCCCTCTCCCTCTCCCTCTCCCTTTCTCTCTTCCCCCCCCTCTCCCTCTCTCTCTCCCTCTCTCTCTCCCTCTCCCTTTCTCTCTTCCCCCCCCTCTCCCTCTCTCTCTCCCTCTCTCTCCCTCTCCCCCTCTCTCTCCCCCTCTCCCTCCCTCCCTTCCCCTCCCTCTCTCTCCCCCTCCCCCTCCCTCTTCCTCTCCCTCTCTCTTCCTAGCCCAGGAATCCTAAAAGTCCCACCTCTGTCTGCCCTGCCCAGCCATTGGCTGTCAGAATCTTTATGTACCGATCAGAACCAACTTGGGCAAGGTCCCTCCCCGTCTTATGTATGGGACACTGCAAAAAGGTTTTGGGGGCACATAATTAGCTTGAGAATACAAGCAATTACAATGACCAAGGCAATTTATAAAATAAGTTATTGAAGCTTATATTTACAGAGAGTGAGGCCATTATCACCATGGTAGAGAGCATGGCAGCAGGCAGGAAGGCATGGCACTGAGCAGAAGTTGAGAGCTTATTATACATTAGCTGAAAGTTTGGAGGCAGAGAGGAAGAGGCTGCACCTGGCATGGTCTTTTCAAACCTCAAAGCCAACCTCCAGTGACACACCTTCAACAGTGGTGAGCCTCCTAATCCTTTCTAAACAGTTCACCAACTTCAAACCAAGCACTCAAGTATGTGAGCCCAAGGGTGCTAGGATTTTCTCTAGGCTCCCAACAGTTACCTAGTAACAGCCAGGAGAGAGAAAGAAGGGAAAAGGCTGGCTGGGAACATCAGAAGAGAGAAGGAAGGAGAGAGGCAAGAGAGCAAGAGAGCAAGAGAGGGACGCCAAATAGTCCTTTTACAGCCAGCCAGGCTCCTACCTGGCTGTTGCTGGGTAACTGTTGGGCAGAGCCAAGAAGAAATGTTAACACTCTTAGTCCTGGCTGGCCTCCTACCCCGAACGCTGACATTGGAATTATAGGAGTGTGCCACAACACCATTTTTTTTTTCTTTACAGTTATTTTAAAAAACTGGCCAGTTGGTGGTTTCACACACCTTTAATTCTAGCACTTGGGAGGCCAAGGCAGGCTCTGTGAGTCTGAAGGCAGCTTTATCTAAACAGCTAGTTCCAGGAAAGCCAGGGCTACACAAAGAAACCGTTTTAAAACAGAAATTATGTATTGTCTGGAAGATATGATGGGGCAATAGTGGCACAAGTGTTGTGGGAGTGACTAACCACTCTCTGGACTTAAGGCCCACTCTTGAGCTAGAACCCATGCCGGATACTACTAGGTTAGCCAAGAACCTGAGACTTGATAAGCTATGGGTCTAGAGAAAAGCCAAATACTATTATTATTTTGCTAAAGGAACACTGCAATAAAATGACCTCCTAATAACCTAATGATGATTTGCTAACCTCATCGATCAGTAGAATCTTGCTCAGCCACCATCAGAGAAACTGTAAGGGTCCATGATTCACCAAAGAATGATACCCCGGACTCAAATAGTATACAAAAGCAGAGTGTTTTATTCTGCAGAAGTCCAGCATGCTGGGGTCTCCTGGTTGTTGAAAACCTTCTCAGCTATGGCTTTTAAAAGTCAGTTGCTTACCTGCAAAGTTGTCCAGGCACTAAAGCTTCTGACGGGATGTCAGGGGCAGCTTGGTTAACAAAAGCCATGTTTACGCCGACTGGTGCTCTCTGGCTTCTGGGTCAAAAGGCATGTAGGTTCTGTAGGCTTCAATTGGTCTTTCTAGATATTCCCTGAGGCTCTCATTCTTTTCCCGCATCACCTGGCTCATCTTAGATACATTTGTGGGCTGTGTGCCAGCCTCTCGGAGGGCCCCCATCAGAATCTGGCGGTAGACTCAGAGCCTCTCCCTACCTTCAGCAGTGTTAAAATCCCAGCTCAGTTGAGTCAAAGGAAAGGTTGCATCCATATCAGCCTGGATTTGGGTGGGGAGTAGCCTGTTTGCTCCTGGAACCAATTTCTGGGTGGCTCCCATGATCCCCTCTCTCTCCACTGTCATGAGGAGGACCTGGATCAGTTGCTAAGAGTCATCCCAGGTGAATAGGTGAGTCGGCATGATTGGATCTAGAAGACCTATGAGGGCTGATGGTCTTTCTGAAAATGGGGGTTCTGCAACTTCCAACTGTAAAGATCATTACTTATAAATGACTCAAATGTGAACTATCTCACTGAGCCCTTGAGAGCAGAAGGGAGGAGCAAGGCAGGGGCCAAGGCGGACCCTCCTGTAGAGGAAGAAGGGTGGGAGTCGCGAGGCTGGTGACAAAGAAGTTCTCATCCAAATAGGGAGCTTCTGTACCGGGTATTGGCAAGTGGTGATATATGGCACTTGGTCCCAGTGGCCCCTGGCCTCATAAACTACAGTCTTTACCCTGTAAATGGTGGGGAGATGAAATGTTCCCTCCTTGGGCCATTCTACTTTAAAGTGGGACATTGGTTCCTGCAAAAGATGGCTAGTTTGCAGGGTGGGTAGGAGTGGGGGAGGGGGACTAGACCTGAATCTTCTGTGTGTAGCGTGTAATTTTAGAAATGGCATGCTTGCAGAGTAGTGGTGGTATATGCCTTTAGTCAAAGCATTTGGAAGGCAGAGGCAGGTAAATCTTTGAGTTGCAAGGCCAGCATGGTTTATAGAGTGAGTTCCAGGACAGTCAGGGCTACACAGAGAAACCCTGTCTCAAAAACAAAACAAAACAAAACAAAACAACAACAACAAAACAAAAAGAAAACAAAAGAAAAAGAAGGAAAAAAAGAAAAGAAATGGGATGCTGTTCTAGGACTAGCAGCTCTCTGCCTGCTGCCTATTTAGCTCCCTCTGCTAGATAACACATTTTTCCCACAATTGAGGGGAGCAGCGATCCACCCCCCACCCCCACCCCACCCCCACCCTGAAGCTAGCTCTGCCAACTGCCAATGATCACTCCACAGCTGCACCCTCTCTCTTGCCCACCTGAATTGTTGTGAATGGGAACCACCAGACAATCTTAATATTTTAAAATCAGCCAGATGACACAACTGTTGGGCTCTAAACTTATTGTCTTCAACTCATCAGCTATTCTATATTAAAATTCATCTGGTGGCAGAAGCTGCCACAGGTTCTAATAGCCCACAGGCCTACATGGTGTCTGTTTTCTCCATTTCACAGTCTGGCCAAAAAAAAAAAACCTTTATCTCATCTCCCCCCCTTTCTCCCGAGACCCAGAAAACCTGCCTCTATATCTTTGCCTAATGATTGGCGACTGCCATCTTTATTTACCCAATCAAGAGACAATTAGGGAACCTCTGCCCACATCTGTGACTTGGTGAAAGTCCTTAAAATGGTTCAGGATCAAGCTTAGTGAAGTGTTCTGTGCCTGTCCCATCCTAGGAATCAAAGAAAATTTTGTACAAGAGGACTAAAAGTACATTCCCAGGAAAATGTAAACAAAACAAAAAGGCTATCTCAGATGGTTTTCCTCCCTGTGCACAGGAGGCCCACAGACCCTTAGCAAGTTCAGAAATCAGATGAGAACTAGTCCAGCTTTTGGTAGGGGGTCAGGATCATCCTCCATTGCCCCTGGGCATCTGACAAAATACGGTTTGTCCCTCTCAGCCTCCAGATCAAATTCAAAACACAAACACAGAGATGGACAAGACAAAAGACAACTGAGCTCCTAGGCTTAACAATCAGAAAAACATTCCATTCTTTGGCTCGTGTGTGTGTTTGTGTGTGTGTGTGTGTGTGTGTGTGAGTGTGTGTGTGTATGCTCCAGCCAGCCCCAGACAAGCCCCCAAATGTAAGAGTCCATGACTTGATGAAGAATGATACCCAAGACTAAAATAGTATGCAAAAACAAAGAGCATTTTATTCTCCAGAAATCCAGAATATTGAGGTCTATAATTTACCAAGAGTGAGATGCCCAGGTGAGCTTGCAGGCCCAATTTAAAGCACATTACAGGAAACCAGGGAAGAGTAGATGGCCTTTATCTAGATTGGTCGGCTTGATCTCTAGGGGTGTGGAGGTCTGTGGGATTGGCTAGGGCTCTAGGGATATTCCAGAACTCTTGCTTGGGGGATGCTGTGGGTGGGGGTGGAAATTGTTGCTGACTCCTTACTCTTGCCTCAGGCCATGTGGCAGCAGCTTCCAATTGGCTGCCCAAAGCCTGTGGTTTTTCCAATAACTGAGATGCCAGACTTGCCCAGTTCTGAGAAGCAGAAATTTAGGCCTAGTCTCCTAGTCTCCTGACCTGCCATTTTGAAGCCTAAAACAAAGACTTACAATTGGGCACTGTGCAGAGTGTGACTTTTAAAGACTCAGTCCTAAATAGGATATCTTCATCAAACTTCTTCCTTCAGGGCTCAGGGATGTATTCCAAAGAGGTGGAGGAAAGACCAAGAGCCAGAAGTGGTGGATGGCTCCAAGTGTCTTTCAAATGCAACAGGTGTGAGACACAGATGAACTCCCAGAGACTATGGCAGAGTGCACAAGACCTGTAGGTTCAAGCCAGACAGGGTAGAAATGGACACAGGCTGTTACCCCTAACCAAGAGGCTATCTGCAATTGATACCCTCTGCAAAGGAAAATTACTTTGCTCCAGTGATTCTCACTGGGTATATAACCATACTTCAGGGTAGACTTCATGTCTAAGAACAGTTGGTCAACACAAAATGAACTTGTCAGGTCTAAAGGAAACTCTAATTCCCCAACTCCAAAAGTCAGTTCATTTATGTTGTAATGAGCTTAACCTGAACTATAGGAGGATTTCTGGAGATGTGATAAAAGTTCCTTAGGAACTTGTGAAACCAGTTTTTATCTGCCTAAAGGAGTCTGTCAAAGGGTTGTATTGAGATATGAGGAAGAGAACAATCATTGCCTTTGACAGAAGGGACATAATGGCTACCTGTGGCCCCTTTCAGCACATCAAAGCTCGTGCCTGCCTCTCCCAGGTCCCTTGGCATCACAAGTACCTGTTACACATTTCAAAGTCCAGTGCAGCATGGTAGCCCTTCTCACCTCCCCTATCCTAAACAGAGTTTCTCTGTGTAGACCCCAGCTGTTTTGCAGCTTGAATGAAAAGGAAGACACAACCACTGCTAAGCATGGTTGAGGAGACAAATTTCATTATAGATATGAGGAAGAGAACAGCCTGCAGCATCTGGAAGAGTCCTGACCTCCAGACTGACCATGGCCAGCAGGACAAGACTAGGCCATGAGAGGAAAGGGAGCAGTGAGAGGAACAGAAGAGAGAGGAGAGGGGGGCAGAGGACTAAGAGAGTGCATGGAACAAAGAGGGCATGTAGCCAAAATGGCAGTTATATAGGTATCAAGCAGGGGGTGGGGTGAGGTTTTGGTCGGGGAAGAGAAATGAAGCCCAGCCCCTGGGTTGGAGTGGTTTAAAGTGGGGGCCGGGTGAGAGTGATAGAAGGAGCCACAGATACTGGTCTTGGTTTTCTTTGGGATCTAACAAAACTCCCTCAGTAGAACAGGCACACCCTCTGCTCTATAGGTCTAGGACAACCAGGGCTATGCAGAAAGACCCTGTCTTGGGAAACAAAAAACAAAAAAACAAAGAGAACTGGCTGGTCTCAGACTTCAAAATCTGCCTGCCCCTGCCTACATGGTGCTGGAGTTAAAAGCATGTGCTACCATGCCCGGCTTGCCGCCCCCTCCCCGCCCCCCAACCCCCAGGCTGGGCGGTGATGGCATACGCTTTTAATCCCAACACTTGGGAGGCAGAGGCAGGCAGATTTCTGAGTTCGAGGCCAGCCTGGTCTATAGAGTGAGTTCCAGGACAGCCAGGGCTACACAGAGAAACCCTGTCTCAAAAAAACAAAAAACAGGCTGGTGAGATGGCTCAGTGGGTAAGAGCACCCTACTGCTCTCCCGAAGGTCCGGAGTTCAAATCCCAGCAACCACATGGTGGCTCACAACCATCTGTAACAAGATCTGACTCCCTCTTCTGGACAGCTACGGTGTACTTTCATATAATAAATAAATAAATCTTTAAAAAAACAAAAAACAAAAAGAGAAGAGCCAGAGACATCTGAAATAGTCGAGAGTACAGAGGGAAAGAAGTAGACTTAGAACATAGACAGGAGACTGGATGTGGTCAAGGCTATCTTTCAGGAAAGCCAGCATGTGTTTTGATACCTTCACATAAGCCTGAGTAGGCTTATGTCCCTTCTACCAGAGGTAAGGGAATTGGTCTCACAATTTCCTGAGCAATGCGGGCTTTTATCTCACAGCTAGAAATACTCTACTCCACTTTGAGCTTATATCTGGATATTTGGGCTATCTTTTGTAGTTTAGAGTTTCCTTTGAACCTCACAAGGGGGTAGAGATGGAAAGCATGTTAAGAATATATTGTATAACAAAAATGTAAAATAAAAACAAGCAAACAAAAATGTGTGCTGGGTCTGTTTGGTGGCCAACACCTGTAATCTCAGCATTTAGAAGCCAGAGGCAAGTGGCTCTCTGGGCGTTTGAAACCAGTATGGTCTACAGAGTCAGTTCCAAGACAGTCAAGAGGATTTAGAGAAACCCTGTCTGGAAACAAAGCAAAATTACATATAAATTCTACTTGTTTCCTACTTTTAACTCACAAGTTGTCCAAACCCAGAAGGGACGGTGTGCAGTTGTGACCCAGTAGCGTTCTAGTTCCAGCACCCATAGAACTTGGCACCGATAACTCTGTTATCCCAAACCTGGGGAGATGGAGGCAGGAATTAGAGGCCAGTCTGAGCTATTTGCATCCTGTCTCAAAAAAATAGGAAGAAAAAAAAAAGGAAGTTAGGTCTGGTTTGGTCTGCCTCTCAGTGGCAAGTGGTCGGTTGCCTAACTTCTCTTAAAAAGTCCTGGTCTCGGTTTGGTACTCATTTCCCAGCGGGCTCACGGCCTCCAGCCAGTGCGCAGGCGCAGCGGTGGTCACCACACGTCACGTGTGAGACCCGTTGCCCTAGCGACCTGTGCCGGGATCTTCGGAGCCGCAACCGACCACACTTCCTTCTAGAGATCTGTTGGACCAGACGCAGGGATATGGCTGTGTCCTTCCGCGGCCTGTCCTTATCGGCTCACTCCGAGGGCTTGAGTGAGGTCGACAAGAACTCAGGGGAGCCTGAGAACACCTACATTCTGAGGCCCATTTTCCAGCAAAGGCGCGTAGCAGACAGGGCACGGAGGGCGATGTGGGGATGGGGCCGGGGCTTTTGGATGCGTGAGCTTCCCTAAGGAGACACGGAGAGGGGCCGGGCTGGGGAAGGGATTGGGCGGGTTTATGCATTCCGACGTAGTGATTTCTCCATCACGGAATTCTGCAGTCTGACTAGCAGGTCTTACCGGGAGCCTAAACTGGCGCTGTGGAAGTGGTTGACTTCTTGGAGGCTTTAGGGGGTGCGCACGCGGGACAGGAAAAATAGAAGCTGGAAACAAGCGGCTTACAAGCTGTACTCCTATGGTTACTGTGTGCATACCTGTGCCAGGAAGGATATGCTTACTTCTGGCACCCGACTTGTGTCTTTACAAAGCCCTTTTCATATAGCGTCGATCGCCACCTTAGGTTGCTAGAAGAGGGCGGTCAGTTCAGACTATAGGACATATACATCACTAACTTCATCTTACAAAAGAAAAAAAAAGGTTCGTGTGCTTGTGGGTGTGGCTGAGTGTTTGGGTGTATGCATGCTACTTAGGATCAAGGGATAACTTTGGGGAATTGGTTCTGTTCTGTTCTTGAACTATGTGGATCCTGGAGATTGAACCCAGGTATCAGGTTTGGGTACAAGGCCCTTTACCAGCTAGCCATCTCACTGCGCCCAAGAGAGGATTTTTTTGTCCCCAGGGTATGCAACTGGTTGGTGAAGGGCTGTAGAGATAGCTCAGTCTGTCACTGCTTGCTCTGAAAGCATGAAGACCTGAGTTCAATTCCTGCACCCCTGTAAAAAGTCGTCGTACACTGTAATCCCGGTGATGGGAATTTGGTCCCAGTAATAGAGAAACAAGACTCTAGGACTCCCTGGCTAGCCATCCTGGCTTCATCTGCAAATCCCAGTGAGATACCCTGTCTCAAAATCATGGTGGAGGGCTGGAGATATTTCTCAGTGGTTAACAGCACTGACTACTCCTCCAGAGGCCTGCGGTTGAGTTCCCAGCACCCACATGAAGATCAGATGCTGTCTTCTGGCCTCTGTGGGCAGAGGTTGCATGTGGTACTTAGTCACACATGCAAACAAAATACCCATAGACATAAAATAAGTAAATCCTTAAAAAAAAAACAACCCAACAACAAACAAGGTAGGGGAGAGTGGCTATATTTCCATAGCAGCTTCACGAAGCCGTTTTCACATGAATATAGAAAAATGCATGTTTTGTTACCTCAGTAAATGTTCTAAATATATAGAATGGTATTGAGCTGTATTTCTCTGTACACAGTGAAGAATGATGTTAGTAACAAACATGCCAGTGATCCTATGAGTTCATATGTGACTTGTCCGAAGAGCGGCTTAGCATTTTATGAAAGACTGAACAAGCATAAGCAAGGGCTGGAGAGATTTGCTCCTCCTGGAGAGTACCCAGCGTGGGTTCCCACCACCCACACTGCAGCTCACAATTGTTTGTAATCCCAAGGGCAGCAGGAGTTAAACACATATATACAGGGGAAAACACACATAAAAATTATATATATGTGTGTGTGTGTGTGTGTGTGTGTGTGTGTGTGTGTGTGTAAAAAGGAAAAAGCTTAAGCAGGCCAGTAAGATGGCTCAGCTGGTAAAGGCACTCGTTTTCAAACCTGATGCCAGAGTTCAATCCTGAGACTTAGGTAGTGAAAGGAAAAAACGAATTCCCATACACATGCCATGACACAAAATAAACGCTTTAAAAAAAAAGCTTAAGGGAAGAAGTAAATAATAATATTGGGTTGGGTCAGTGCTAAGGATTTAAAACAGAGCCTCATGCGTGCAAGGATGAGCTATATTCCCAGACCCTTAGATACATTATTTTAATAAGGCCACATTTTGAAATCAGGTTGAGACAAGATCCTGTGCACCTCAGATTGGTTTCAGACTTCCAATACAGAGAGATGAGCTTGAATTCCTGATGCTGCTGCCTATAACACCCACACTAAGATTACAGGTTTGAACCACTACGGTGTGGGTGCACGCTGGGGATCAAATCCTAAATCTGAGCATGCTCAGGAGCCACCCTTCACAAAACACTGAGAGCCACAGCCCAGACCTAAACCCTAGAGATCTAATGAAAGCCAGACAGTGGTGGTGAATGCCTTAATTCCAGCACTTGGGAGGCAGAGGCAGGTGGATCTGAGTTCAAGGCTAACCTGGTTTACTGTTCTTGCAGAGAACCCTGTCTGTCCCATCACCCCACCCCCATCCTCCAGCACCTACATGTTATCTTACAAACATCCCTATATGTAGTTCCAAGGGTAAAACACTTATACACAGGAGATAAAAATAAGTAAATCTTAAAAAAATAAAAGCACAGGGACTTAGTCCATATAGACTGTAATATAGAATGGGAGTAGTGGACACGGTAGCTTGGTAAGAATGATCAAACCTTAGATTATTGGTAAGAATGATTATTTTGAAAGTAGAACAGATAGAATTTACTCACCAACAAAATTGATTCCCAGGTTTTGGCTTGAGGGCCTGGAAAACTGAGATGAGAGGACTCTATGAAGACCTAGCCTAGGCAAGACAAGACTATTAGAAGCTGAATATGAAATTTTCTAATTTTATGTGTGACACTGCTGACAGAACCCAGAGCCTCAACCTAACAGGCAAATGCTTAACCAGCTGAGCTACGTTGTCCTAGGATGTTCATTTTGGGTTGCCTATTAGATATGGAATGCATTTCAATCTCAAGTTTGTGAAGGCCATAGATGTAGATGTGGGGCATGAATTGTTTGCATGCTTAACTTAACATTTATAATAAGAGTGTAAGATAAAACAAAAACCATTAAGGCTACTGATCAAAAAGGCTGAAGTTTGAAGGCAAGCCAGGGCTCTGAGCTGACCTTTAGATATTCTTGGACTTAGGTTTAGACCCTCTGTGGTTAAAGACTGCATCCATACTGTGCTCAAGGAAGAATTGGCAAGTGCTGAATATTCTCCAGATGAAATGCCTCAACTCACAAAACGTCTATCAGAAATGATTAAAGATAAGCTAAAAGGTAACATGGGCTGTAAGTAGAAATGATGTTCCCTTCAAACACCCAGTTCTACTCATTTGTTCTTGCGCTCCTCCTTTTTTGTTTCTTCATTTGTTTGGTTTGAGACAGGGTGACTGCAGCCCTGGCTGTCCTGGAACTCACTCTTTTGACCAGGCTGGCCTCAAACTCAAGTATTCTCTTGCCCCTGCCTCCTGAGTGCTGAGATTAAAGGAATGCACTGCCCTGCCCATGTTTAAACCTAGGATGCAAACTCTGCTTTTGTGTGTGTGTGTGTGTGTGTGTGTGTGTGTGTGTGTGTGTGTGTGTGTGTGTGTGTGTGTGTGTGTGTGTGTTTCGAGACAGGGTTTACAGGGTTTCTCTATATAGCCCTGGCTGTCCTGGAACTCACTTTGTAGACCAGGCTGGCCTCAAACTCAGAAATTTGCCTGCCTCTGCCTCCCAAGTGCTGGGATTAAAGGCATGCGCCATCACGCCCGGCTCAAACTCCGCATTTTAAAAAAGACACTATTCTTCAGTGTCTAGAATTCTATAACTACTTGGTGACTTTACTCAGGTGACATTTTGCAGATGGTGGGAAAAAGTAAAGATTTTCACTAAAGCGTTATAGGGAACCACTGTCCAGTAAACCCAAGCATTCAGAAAGGCCTCCTTTCCCTCCTAATTGTCAACTGTTTTTCTCTCCAACCTTTTGACTGTTTAAGTCAGTTCAGTACCTTCCCAGGCTGTCCTAGTCCCACCTCTTGCTGAATCCCTAACTGCTTTTATTCTTTAGCCCTCCATTCTTGCCAGACTTAACACCTAAATACATTTTGTGCTTTTGTCTCTTGCTAACAAAACCTTTTTTTGTTTGGTTAGTTTTTTTGGTTTTGCTTTTTTTTTTTTTTTTTTTTGAGAAGGGGTCTGATTATGTAGCTCTGCTGGTCTGGACTTGTTATGTAGACCAGGCTGGCCTGGAATTCATAGAGGATCTGTCTCTGCTTCCTGAGTGACGGGATTAAAGGGGTGTGCCACCATACCTACCCCCAAAACACTATTTTTAATGTTGTGCCATCAGAAAAGTTTTTTTTTTTAATCTGTGCCATCCCCCTTCTGAGTGTTAGTGATGGAGCTCCAGGCCTCCTGCATGCCAGGCAAATGTTCTACCACACAGTCACAGTCACACATCCAGCCCTGCTGCTCTCCTTTGTATTTTTTCCTTTCTCTTCATTTATTTGGTAATATACCACAGTTTTTATTCCATCTAGGCCACTCTGTAAGAGTGGAGGATTTGTTCTCAAAACAGTGTTCCATTTTCATCTAATACATGAAAATGACTGATATTCTTAGTATCTTTAGTATATTAAGACTCACATGATAAATATAAAGTTACATTTCTTCTGTAGTCTACACTCAATGGAACATGAGGCATTATTAGCAACAGCAGTTTTAAGTAGGTACACATGTCATTCATGGTAATAAACACTGGAGTACCGTAATAAATTGGCACAGTTAATGAATATTAATTGACATTTCTTTCAGGGGATTAAATTCATTACAAAAAATTACGTTAGGTACATTTTATAATATCTGTGCTACTATGTAAGAAAACTAATTAGTGTGCTAAGCCAGCTGAAAAGCCCCACAGAGTCAAGTGCAGCTATAAATAATCCTGAGAAAGAAACTCTGGTTGGCCAGAAGGTAATATACTCTGAAAGAGCTTACACTTAGCAGTGTTTGTTTATTTGTGTGTGAGTGTGGTTTGTTTTTTGTTTTGTTTCTGTTTTTTGAGACAGGGTTTCTCTGTGCAGCCTTTGGTATCCTGGAACTCACTCTGTAGACCAAGCTGGCCTTGAACTCAGAAATCCGCCTTCCTCTGGCTCCTGAGTGCTGGGATTAAAGTCGTGTCTGGATAGTCCAACAATTCTTTTTTTTTTTTTTATTTTTTTAGATTTATTTATTTATTATGTCCAGCAATTCTTAGTATCACCTACCCATGCTGTTACGTGCCACTCATGTTTAATATGTATAAGTTTAATTTTTCTTTATTTTTCCCCCAAAATAAATCTTCCTCTGCCTAGGCTGGCCTCAAACAGACTAGAGAACGTTAAAGAGAAAGTTAGGCTCTAAGGTTTTACTTCAGGGTAACTTTATAGTTAGGGTTTATCTCAAAGTCTCAGATCCCTAACCTCACCATCATATTCCTTAAGTACCCGTGGACTGAGTGCTTATGTCTATTGTGGCAGAATCTGTGTTCAGTAAGTAATTGTACTATGTACTTGAATATAGATAACCCTCTTTTCCTGTCTAGAATTGGGATATGACCGGTATAAAATGGTGGTGCAAGTGGTGATTGGAGAGCAGAGGGGTGAAGGAGTATTGTGAGTAGTTGTTTTTTCTTGCCTTTGTAGTCTTGGGAATTATCCATTGTGTATTCACAATAATTCAGTAAGCATATGTCTTTGTAAAAATGAGGATGACTTAACAGATGCAACTATAAACTGAAGAGGTTCTGGCAACTGAAGAGTAAGGCTAATAGTAAGTCTGTGTGGTTCCAAGGCTAAAGTCTTTAGAGTCAGCTCTTTCTTAGTCATGACACTGGTTACATGCTCTGTGCTTGGATGCCAGCATTACTTGTCAGCCCCTTGTCAGCAGGGCCTGACTCTGTCCTCCTGACAATCCACAGTATCACAGTATATTTTTTAAGTGGCAGTATTTCTCTTTATCCCTAGCTAGGTCTCAAATGAATGAGACTAAGAGTATTTAAACAAACTTCACCTCACAATATCTGGGCAGCCATTGATCTATTCTAAACAACTAAACTCATCTGGCTAGCCCCCCCCTCCCCCACCACCAGCCAAAATCCCATGATACTTGCAATTTAGTGTTGGTCTGGCATGATGTCTCTGGAACCCCTTCCTATGGTGAATCCCCTCTTACTACCCCCTTCTGTCCCCTAAATGCTCTCTTATGCTCAGTCATTGGCTGATCAGCTTTTATTGACAAGTCAAAGAATAAATGGGGAGCAATGTTTACACAAATCTGAAGCAGGAGAGTCTCGACATAATGATTACAGTGCTGTGTCAGATTGAAACCAGGTAGCAGGATGGAGAAATCAGCATTTGAATGATACAAGAATAATCTTTATACTGTGCACAGAAACATTATGCCTCTAAAGATATTTTGAAATTCTACTTTTTTTTTTTTTTTTTTTCCTGAGACAGGGTCTCATTGTAGCCTAGGCTGGCCTCAAGTACATTTATGTGGCTGAGGATGTCCCGGAACCCTAGATCTCCTGCCTCCCATTCCCAGGTGCGGGGATTACAGGCTTTCAGGACTTTAACTGGCTTTTGCTTGTTTCTGGAACAGGGCCTCTCTATAGCCCAGGTCTTCCCAGTAGCCATCTTCCCCAGCCTCAAAAACATTTTATTTTACTGCTCTGAGCCTCCTAATGAAAGTCCAGTTAGATGACTGAATTCTAGCTAACAGTTGCACCTTTCTTGTATATATTTCTACAAATTACTACGTTGGATGAAGTATTCTGTTGGGTCCTTTGTAAGACCTCTTTTCCTATTATTCAAGAACTAAGCCCTCCGGAAGATACATACAAGTGTCCTAGCTAAAGTAATGTACAGTGGAGTTCCACTCTAAGAACCAGAGACTCCGAGAGATTGAGTCCTGTAGTTTTCAGACAGCTGGCTGGGGTGCTGAGGTGGCTAGAGGCCCTGGGCCCTCACCTCTAGTTGCAAATAGTCACCTATGACTCCCACACTTCCTGGTTGTCCAGCACACATTGCTTTACAAGTAGAATTCTCTCCATGCCATGGAAAAGTTTGGGAGAATGGGCCTGTTAGAATGTAGGAAATGGATTCACTGGGGCAGGTGAGTAGAGCAGTAGACTGCTGACCATTCTTTGTTGGCATTTTAGCATGGCTGCTCGCTGTTTCTGGGATGCAGACACGGACAACTACACTCACGATGTTTTCATGAACGTAAGTCCTTGGGAAACTCCTCCATGTCTTCTTCCTGGAGACATATGGCCATTCAACACCAGTCTACTGCTAAAATTTGAGGAAACTATTTTTGAGACATCTCTTAGACTTCTGGATAAGGTGTGTTTTTTGTGGGGGAGGTATGTGGGTGGAGACAATGTTTCTCTGGATAACCCTAGCTGTCCTGGGACTATAAATCACACTGGCTTTAACTCAGAGATCCGCCTGCTTCCCTAGTGCTGGAATTAAAGTCATGTGCCCCACTGTCCGGCATCAGTGGTTTTATATTAATTTTTACTATTTAATTGTGAAAAACTACAAACAGAATTCATAGACATTTCTACGTAAGCCGAACAATGATAAAGTGTCTTCTAATAACATGTGTACATGCTTACAGTGTTATAGATTACCGTTAGTAGCCAGCTATGGTGGTGCATACCTTTGATCCCAGCACTCTGGAGGCAAAGGCAGGAGGTATCTTGAGTTCAAGGCCAGCCTGCTTCACAGAGTGAGTTCCAGAACAGCCAGGGCTACACAGAGAAACCCTGCCTGGAAAAACCAAACCAAACCAAACCAAACCAAACCAAACCAAACCAAAAACACAAAACAAAACCAAGGAAAGGTTGCAGATGCCTTCCAGTTCAGGCTGCAGAGTCTGCTCTTGTGAGGGAGGCCTGGCAGCAGGAGCTTTATAGCTGTGGCCGTGGGAAGTTGCCCGTGTTCAGGGCCGGTCTTTCCTCCTCAGTTAAACCTCTCCAGGTAGACTCCCACAGACTTGCTGAGCAGTGTGTCTGAGGTGAATCTAAACCTTGTCAAGTTGACAGTGAAGATTAACCATCATAACCACCCCCATAAATCACTATGTTCCAAAATCCAGTCCTGACAGTCCTTGTAAGAGTAATAATTAACATTAGTTTAGAACTATCTGTTCATTGGAACATATCACATTTCACTGAGCTACCTAAGAATCTGGATAAAGATTCTATAAACAAAACTTTCAATAATAAAATCATCTATTTATCTTAAAGTCACTTCTCAAAACTAAAGAAAAATACAAGCAATCATAAAATGGAAGTAGCCAGGCGTGGTGGTGCACACCTTTAATCCCAGCGCTAGGGAGGCACAGGCAGGTGGATTTCTGAGTTCGAGGTCAGCCTGGTCTACAAAGTGAGTTCCAGGTCAGCCAGGGCTACACAGAGAAACCGTTTCGAAAAACCAAACAAACAAACAAACAAAAAACAAACAAAAACAAACAAACAAAAAAAGGAAGTAAAGTAACTGGAGACACAGAGCTCCTTGTGCCTGGCTGCTTACAGGTGCCAATGAGCAGAGACAGGAATTGAATCTGTGTAGTTTATTCAGACAACCGGAGATCTTTCAAAGGTTGTTACATCTCCTCTCCAGGCAGCAGCTACAGGGAGAAACAGGGCTGGGAAGGAGACCAAGAAGTCCTTTCTGGAGCTTAGTCGTACCTGTCTAGTTAAGTGCTCAGCCTTATTTGGAGGCCTGTGACATCTGTGTCTTTCATTAACATCGCCCACATTCTTCGTCCATTCAGTTCTGTATGGGCTCAGGACCTAACTGAAACCCTGAGCAAAGTAAGTTGGCAGGATATAGAGGGTCACACCTGCAATCCCTACACGTGGGAGGCTGAGGCAGGAAGACCATTCCAAGTTTGAAGCCTTTTGTGTTACATAGCTAGATTCCCTGAAGACAAAGGGAAAAAAGAAAATTGACAAGGATCTAGTGTGTGTCAGTTTCAGTGGCCAGCTTGGCCTACTTTCTCATTAGCACTAACCCTGCGGATTTCTGTTTTCTGTCTTTTTCATTGTAGGACAGCTTATTCTGTGTGGTGGCAGCATTTGGGTGTTTCTACTATTGAATCGTTGGGAAGTGTGACTTCAAGGAACCTTAACTTTTTTATATTGTTAAATTTCCTGACCAAATAAAAACAAGTTGGCACTTTGGTACCTAAAATCTGTTAAGTTGTATATGTTTAAATGGCTTGATTTTATTATGTTATCTCTGCCCTTTCTACATTTGGAAAATATAGAGAAAAAGGGGAAAATTCATTTTAATATGTCAGATGACTAGATACTTGGGTATATTTTCTATTCATTGTTCCTTATAAGATGTAAAAAAATATTTATAAAATAAATTGTGTGTTTTCACCCCTTATGTCATGAATAGTTTTTATGACTTTCATAATAGCTGCATTTATATCATTAGGTTATACCATTTGAATTTTGACCTTTCCTTATCAAGGGGCTAATTTCAAATTTTGCACCATTATAAAAACTTACTTTCTTTGTACTGTTGCTTTCGTTTCTTCTGGCCTGTTATTTGTGCTCAGCTATTGGCTGACTACCCTATGGTTTACACAGCTCACTGCTTAAAGGTATATCCCTTTTGTTTAGTGACAGGGTCTGAGAAATTTCAAGTGTACATGAAAGTAGAGCAAGGAGTTTCAGCCAGGTGGTGCTGTCACACGCCTTTAATCCCAGCACCCAAGAGGCAGAAGCAGGTGGATCTCTGTGAATTATACATTAGCCTGCTCTATACAGAGACACCCTGTCTAGAAAATAACCACCACCATAAAAAGATTCCTAGGTTTCTATGTTAGCTACAGTCTAAACTACTACCTTTGTGATGCCCATCTTCCCCAGAGAGGCCCTTGGTGTCTCCTCCAGCTACGAAGTCCTTTTTTGGGGGCATTTTATCTGCCAAGTCCAAATACCTATTTGAACTTAAGTGTGTGTGCTAGCTTTTAATCATTTTTCTCCTTAGAAGCACCTCAGCAGATGCACAAGTTCACCCATCCTCTTTCCTCTCAGTTATCTTCAAGTAAAAAATGCAAACAAATACATAAAAGTCTACCCCCACCCCCCCCATCTTTCTCCTGTAGAGTTTTCTTCCCACTTGCCTTACAGCTACAGAATTGCACAGGGTGTGGCGGCTAATGACCGCACTCTAGAGTCTGAGGCAGGAGGTCCACTGCAAATTCAAGGCCGGCATGGGACAAATAGTAAGGTCCAGGCCAGTCTCGGCAACAGTAAAGGCCATGTCTGATAGTTACTTTTAATTCCCCTCAAAAAGTCTGGAGAGAGAGTTCAGTGGTTAAGAGTTAAAAGCACTTACTGTTCAATTAAGACTAGAATTAGCCCGGCAGTGGTGGTGCACGCCTTTAATCCCAGCACTGGGGAGGCACAGGCAGGTGGATTTCTGAGTTCGAGGCCAGCCTGGTCTACAGAGTGAGTTCCAGGACAGCCAGGGCTACACAGAGAAACCCTGTCTCGAAAAAACGAAAAAAAAAAAAACAAAAAACAAAAAACAAAAAACCAAAAAACCAAAAAAAACAAAACCCACTAGAGTTCAGGTCCCAGCACCCAGGTATTCACAAAGGCCCGTTAACTCTAGCTCCAAGACATGTCACCCCATTTATGGCCTCCGTGGACACACAAAATCTTAGAAGTGTGTTGTGTGTGTGTGTGTGTGGGGGGGGGGGACTCGGCCAAACAAAATCCCCCAAAAGCTCACCGTAGGAAGTTCGTTCCCTAGACTACAGCCTCCTTGTCTGTGCATTTTTGCCCTCGCCTCTACTCCTGCTCCACTACTTCCCGGGTCGATTTCTAGGCTCGTTTTCTGATGAGTCAACCCAGGTCCGAATAACTGGCAGACAGAGGATGAGCTCAGACCCGAGCTCGCCTGACCGAGCCGGCGGGCTCGAAGTCCTCGGGGAGGTCGGACATCGGAGCCCCAGCCCTGCGGAGAAGGCGAGGGGCAGCGGGCGCAGGGGACGCCGGGAGACCGGCGGCAGGAGGCGCCACACATCCGGAATTCCGAGCCCGCCGACCCCGCGCCTGCCTCCAGCGCTTCGGCTCAGTCACCCCACGCGCCCGGCCCCTCTGGAAGCGGAACTACTCTGTCAGGTTGTGGTTTTCAGGAATGCGGAGGTGGCATTGACAAGAGGGCGGGCGGGAGGCGGGACTTCCGGTCCGCAGTCCGGTCAGATGTTTCCCGGGCGTCTCCCCGCAACCCATTTGACTTCGCTAGTCGGTGACGCGGCGCGGGGAAGGGATCCGAGGGGGACCGGAGCCTGGAGGAGTTGAGGTAAGGAAACTCCGGGTAGTGGGTGCTTTGCGAGGACAAAGGCGGGCTGGGAGCGTGAGGGGGCTGCGACTGAAGAGTGGGCCAGTGACAGCTAGGGAAAGTGTGAAGCAGGAGGCTACTGTGACCGAGGTACAATGACAGCCAAGAGGACTGTGACCCAGGGGTGGCCGCTTGTGAGGGGTCTGTGACCCCCGGAGCAGTAAATGCGAGGGACTCTGACCTCGGAGAGCACGAGGCAGAGGCTGCGACGGGACCATGACCGAGTAAGTATGCAGCAGTGACTACCCGGGGACTGACTGATCGATGGATAGTGACTGAGGGGATTGATCCGAGGGACCATGAAGCAGCGGCTGCGAGGGCGCGCTCACCGACAAGCAGCGACTTTGAGGGCTGACTTGGAGGAGAATGTAAGATCAGGAATTGGGGGTGGTGCTTTGCACTTGTGTTTGTGTACAAAGTGTGAGTGAATGAGCGAGGGACCCACCCGGCACAGGTCTTACGAAGAAACCGCACTGGTGTGAGACCAGACCAGAGTTTGAATTTTACGGGCAAACTTCCGTGGGTGAGAAACTTAGTTCACCACTGAGCTAGTGTCTTCGTCAGTAAGCGGAAAGTTCAGAGTTGGATTATGCCACCCAACTCTGAGTCCCAGTTTACTATTGGGCTGTGAAGACAGTTTAGTTGGATGGCAACTAACTAAATACAGACAACTGGTCTACAATAGAAATCCCCGCTGTGTTCACATAGTAAGGATTTATAAAATAGGTTTCAGGTGTGTTTGCAATGATGCTATAAAGTTAGCTTCCTACATCTTACTACGTATGCAGTAAACGAGCTAAAGTTTGAAAACTGGGTGTGGTGATACACAACTAGAATTCAGACACCCAGGAGGCTGAGACAAGTATTTTCAGTTGGGCTTAAAAATTTTGGTGGACTTAAAGTGTTTTGGTTTTGTTTCTTTGCTCTTGCTTGTGAGTTTGTTTCTTCAAGTCAAGGTGTCTCTATGTAGCCCTGGTTGTCCTGGAACTCCCTCTGTAGACCGGGCTGGCCTTGAACTCAGAGATCTGCCTATTTCTGCCTCACCAGTGCTGGCTCTGAGGCATTAATACAGGATCTCACTATGTATAGCCACTGACCTGGAACCATCTAGACCAGGGTGGCCTTGAACTCACAGAGACTCCTGGCCTCTGCCTCAAGATTAAAGGTGCATGCCACCATGTCTAGCTTTTTGCTGTTGTTGCTTTTTTAGTTTGAGAAGTAGTGGGTTTGGATTATTTGAGGTTTTTCTTTCTGTAATGATTCTATGATTAAGGAACTGCAGAGAAGTAAGTGTAGAGTGAGTTAGGAACTGGGACCTGTGCTGGCCACAGGCTCCAACAGATGGCCTTAACTGGAGAAAGCTATTTGACCGTAATCAAGATAGCTAGTTATGATTGAGGACTAAAACACAATTTTTGTTGGGAGAGCCAAAAGCTATATTGAAATAGGGATGGTGATAGTTATAGAAGCAATAAGGATATAGGCGTTTGTTGTGGAGAAACTGCCAGGAATAGGCATTGAGGAAGGAGAAACTTTGAGGATAACACAGTTTAAGAGCAAAACTGCAAACCCAGAAAACAGTTTGCTAAGAATAAAATAGAAGTAGGGAGAGATAGATCTTCATATTCTATTCAATCTTTATGGTTGGAGAGTCTACAAGTAAATAGGATTGCTATTAAAAAGGTATTGGGTCAGGTGTGGTACCAAATGTCTTTTATTCCAGCACTTGGGAGGTACAGATAGGGATATCTCTGAGCTCAAGGCCAGCCTCAACTGCAAGTGGAGTATCAGGACAGCCAGGATTGCATAGAAAGACTTTGTCTAAAAAAAATTAAAAAAAAAAAGATACTGGGATAGGGCATGGTAGAACATACCTTTAAAGACCAGCCTGCTCTCCATAGTAAGCTTCAGGACAGTCAGGAGAGAGAGAGAGAGAGAGAGAGAGAGAGAGAGAGAGAGAGAGAGAGAGAGAGAGAGAGAGAGAGAATGAATGAGAATGAATATCTCAAAACAAAACAATGGTAACAGGAATTTGAAAGCTAGCTGTGGTTGTATATATCCTATCATTTGAGAAGTTGAGGCTGGAGGATGGTGAATCCTAGGTTAGCCTGGGCTGTTTTAACTTCACTACAGTGTATTAATCTGGTTACCTACCTAATAGCCACCCTTCTCACTGTACACTTTACAATAGGGAATGAAGAGTCAGAAAGGTTCTTAAGTGGAAATTGCTGAGGGTTTGGAGGACTATTCTGGCCTGACCAGTTACACCTTTAGGACTAATGCTTATGTACTTGACACATATTTTACACAACCAGAAGGAACTAGAAGAGAACCTGCTTCAACTTCACTTCTCTAGGGAATTGGCTAGTTTTTCGCTTGTGCTTGTTTGTTTTTGTTTTTAATTTGGGGTTTAAACCAAGGCTGATTTGCCGATTTCTTTCAAAGCAAGCTAGCAAAATGGCTGGGTATGATGGTACAGGCTTGTACGTTCAGCAGCTGGGTGGTAAAGGCATGAGGATCACAAGTTCACGGCCATCCTTGAACTCTTTCCTTGGCTGCATAGAGAGTTTGAGGCCAGCCTCAGTGAGAACCAGTATGGTGACTTTATTGAGAGAGAATGAGCTTATGATTTCTCCTTGTATAAATATGGAGAGTTTGTCGTTCTTGAGGACCTCCTCATAAGGAACATGGTCTCACTGGGTTCCAGGCTGCTTTTCCTGATGTTAACACTAACTCACTCTGATTATGGGAAGGATTATTTCTTTTCTTTTCCAACATAATATTTTTATTTGTTATTTGGGAGTTTCACATAATGAACGCCATCACGTTCACATCCCAGTCTTCCCAATCCAACTGCTACCCTTGTGACCTCCCTGAGAAAAAGGATAGAAAAAAAGGTCAGCTTTGTGTTACCCATAGACTCACTGGAGCATGGTCAAACAACCAGTAGGATTATTCCATATACTTATTTTAGGTTTAGATTTCCTAAATAATTGAATTATTGTTGTTTATGTTTTGAATTTCACTTTCTAGGTAGGTGTACAGCAGGGCATCCTCCCACCCCCACCCCACCTCACTCCTTCTGGTTAACTGTCAGAACCACAAGTTAAAAACTGTATTCGTTTGAGGCTTTCTTCGTTTGAACTAGGGTGAGTGCCAGCGAACGAGGGGAGCCCTCTCCTTCTGGTCTGCAAAGCTGTTACATCACAGCCACAGCTGTTTACTAACCGCTCTTGACACGAGGGCTGCTAAAAATAGGGACATGGGGTTTGCTCTATACTTGAGAAATGAGAAGTGTATGACTCTTAAGAAAGGGGTGGGTTTGGTTTTGTATTTGAGATCTACCTTGAATGTGATTATTTGCTTACTTTATGGTCACAGAACAGGGTTCTTTTTTGTGGTATAATGGAACCTCATGAAGTCTGTTTTCAGAGTAATGTTTTTTCTTTTCTTTTCTCTTTCTTTCTTTCTTTCTTTTTTCTTTTTTTTTTAAATTTAGGTAGGGTTTCTTTGGGTAACCTCCGCTGTCTTGGAACTCGCTCTGTATACCAGGCTGGCCTCCAACTCACAGAGATCCACCTGTCTCTGCCTCCCTAGTGTGGGGATTAAAAGTGTACACTACCACTACTAGGCATGTTTTCCTTTTCCTGATTTTCTTCTCTCTCTCTCTCTCTCTCTCTCTCTCTCTCTCTCTCTCTCTCTCTCTCTCTCTCTCTCTCTCTCTCTCTCTCTCTCTCTCTCTCTCTCTCTTTTTTTTTTGAAGCAGGATTTCACATAGCCTAGGCTGTCTTCCAACTTGCTGAGTAACTGGGAATGACCTTGAACTCCTGATTCTCTTGTCATTACCTCCCAAATGCTGATACCACAGACACAAACCACCACACTTAGCTTAAAGTAAATTTCTTTTCTTTTTTGTTTTTCTGAGAATGAGTCTTACTGTATAGCCCTGGCTGGCCTGGACCTCACTATGTAGACCAGACACATAGAGATCCACCTGCTCCTACCTCTTAAATGCTGAGCCAGAAGAGAGCATTGGATCTCCTGGAACTAGAATTGCAGACAGTTTTGAGCTGCCACATCGGGTCTAGGAGTTGAACCCAAGTCCTCTAGAAGAGCAGCCAGAGCTCTTAACTGCTGAGCCTGCACCACATCAGTGGAATACTTTTCTTACATACAAAATTAAAATACATAGGATTATAAAAAAGTCAACTATATTGCAAGTTATGCTTTGAAATTCACTTTTACATTTAGAACTAATTAAAATTAGAAATTTAGATGTTAAGCCAGGCATGGTGGCGCACGCCTTTAATCCCAGCACTTGGGAGGCAGAGGCAGGTGGATTTCTGAGTTCGAGGCCAGCCTGGTCTACAAACTGAGTTCCAGGACAGCCAGGGCTATACAGAGAAACTCTCTCTCAAAAAACAAAACAAAACAAAACAAAATTTAGATGTTGTTATAACTTTTTAGTCTCTATAATGTGATACATACAAGGGAGTTATATAAATTGCACTAACCCTATATTAGAAGTTAAGGTACATTTCTTAAAAACATGTTACTATTTATTGGAGTATGTGTGTGTGTGTATGTATGTATGTATACATACATGTGTACATCCATGTCACAGTAGAGGTGTGGAGGTCAGGACAACTCTGGAGATTTTTCTTCTTCCACTTCATGTGGATTGTAGGAATCAAACTCAGATTGTCAATTTGCTCAGCAATATCTTTATCTGCTTAGCTTTGTAGTAATCGCTAGCTTTATAGTATAATTTATTGAAATAATTCTATTTCTATACTGTCTTTTACCTTAGATTGTATAGTCCTAGGTAAAATTTGTCAACAGATGATTTGTTAAAACTGATTCTGATGCTGGCATCATGATACATGCCTTTAATCCCAGCACGCAAAGGCTAAGGTAGGAGAATCACTGTGGTGAGTTCAAGACCAGCCTGGTTCACACAGCAAGTTCCAGGACAGCCAGGTTACGTGCAGATACCTTGTCTTAAAACAAACCAAAACAAATGGAGTTCTGTCTTCATCTACAGATCTGAGTTGTCCAACTTGTTTAGTATGTCAGTAAATATTTTGGGTTTGCAGGTCACAAGTCTCTTTTGCAACTATTCACCTCTGCTGTGCTGCATTAAACTTATAGAAGCAGGCAGGGCCATCACAGGCCTGCCAAAAAGTCTGTTCACTCCCAGTCTGGGAGTTCTGGGTTGTTTTTTCCTTTTCTTTTCTTTTTTAATGTATTTATTTATTTTATGCATGTGTGCCCTATCTGTATGTATACCTGCACGCCAGAAGAGGGTATCAGATCCCATTACAGATGGTTGTGAGCCACCATGTGGTTTCTGGGAATTGAACTCAGGACCTTTGGAAGAGCAGACAGTGCTCTTAACAGCTGAGCCAGCTCTTCAGCCCTGGAGTTCTAGTTCTTGCATAAAGTCCTTCTTCCTTTTGGACTAGTCCCATCTTCTCTTAAACTTCAAAAGACTTTCCAGAAGCAGTAATGTGGCTGCTGAAAGGCCTGAGTGCACAGTAAAGGACATGATTGACGAATATCGAGAGTGTTAGGTGCATGCCTTAGAATGCACAGAACTTATTAAGGTCCAGCATAGTAGAACAGGTAAAGGTTCCACATACAGAATAAGAAGCTGGCTGAGATGACAAAGTGCTGAGGGAAGGGTCATCTCTCTTGTTTTGCATAGTTCTCTCTGGTAATCAGTCTAATTGCTGAAGTTGGGAAAGGTATGTGTGGTTTCAGTTTGGAATTAATTAGGCTGTCACATACTTTTGGAACCACTTCCTTTTTTGCCCTGGGGTGCTTGCTAAGTCTAATAACAGTTAAGTATAATAGAAGGGTTGGGTGAGAGTCTCTAAAACTGTACTTATAGGGGCCTTTCATCTTGAAGACACAACCATGTGCATGCCTGAACTAAGTAAGGTTTTGTCTCCCTCAGGACACTCGTCTTGAAAAAGTGCTTGGTAAGACAAGTTCAGTGGACAAAAATAATCCAATAGATAAAGGTGTTGTCACAAAACCTGATGGCCTGATTTCCATCTATGGGATCCACATTGGAAGGAGGGGAGAGAACTAACTCTGCAAATTGTCCTCTGACCTCCTCACATATACAGTGGTACATGCACACCAATATCCATGCTCACACACTTGCATGTGCACACACAATATTTAAAAAAAAAACTTCTAAAAATAAACTTTTTAAATTAAATAAAGATAAAAAGACTTGAGGAAGAAGGTCATTCCTTAATATCCCCTCTCTGTTGTTCCACCCCCCGCATACACATTTCTACATTTTTAGCTGAGTCCATGAGTCCAAGAAGGCATGTATTGGAACAGTGAAGAACAGGGCAGTCAGTGTGTCCTGGGAGGTGAGTCAGCAGAAGCATTGCCAGGTAATGTGCTTCTGAAGAGAGATGGACAGCAGGCACAGATGCTGCACTGTGTCTTGAGAGCACTTGGGAGACACTAATGCAGCTAGTAGGCTGGGTGGGAGGAGGTGACATTGATGTCCACATTTAGAATGTGTAACTAAGAAGGTGACAGGCAGGGGAGGCAGAGGTCCACTGTTGGTCCCTGTATCTTTGTTACAGCTGTTTGGGAAAATTTTTCTGAAGGATACAGCACTAGGAAGGAGAAAGGCAATGTCTCCTGGGAGCTGGAGAGATGGCTCAGCAGTTAAGAGCACTGACTACTCTTCCAGAGGTCTTGAGTTCGATTCCCAGCAACCACATGGTGGCTCACAACCACCTGTAACAGGGATCTGACACTCTCTTCTGGGGTGTCTGAAGACAGCTACAGTGTACTCATATAACTAAAATAAATGTTTTCTTTTCTTTTTTTTTTAAAGTTTGTTTAAAAAAAAAAAGAAAAAGAAATGTTTGCCTGTCTTCATAGAGCTAACGAGGGAGTTCTATATTGTCTGCAACTTATTTCTTTCCTGACTCTTCCCTGTTGAATTAACTAAGAACTGAATGTTTCCTGGGCACTAGAGATCATTACTAGGCACTGCATTATGAGTTTTGAATCATATTTTAATTTTTTGCAAGTGGTAAACAAATCGCTATTAGCTGACTTAGGCAAAAGGAGAGTGTATTTGTTGTTGTAATAAATAGTTCTGGGTCTGGCTCTCACCATCAGGTCCTCTTTATCTACACTGACTTCCTAGCCTTTCCTCCCAGTTTTAAGATGGCCACTAAGTTGGTCCCAGGGTCAAATCCATAAAATCAGGAGTGATAGCGTTTGCCCAAGTGTTTTCATCTCTACAGTCCCATTTCTTTTGTGTGGACTGGTTTAGGTTTTGTACCACTGCCCCCACCTCCTTCCCAACATCTTGTAGCTGCGGGGCTTGATTGCTGATTGGTTTAGGTTTGCCACATGGGATCAATTGCTAGGGCGAGGGAGAAGGCGCAGGGAGGAAATGAACCTCCAAATGTAAAGGAGGTCTTTTTTAGGTCATGGAGATTGAATGTGTGGAAAGGCAAACAACAAATGTCCAGTATAATCAGGATTTATAGTCTAATTTCTTATTTGATCTTTACCATGACTCTGGAATTAAGTATATTTTATTGAAGCCTTTCTTAATCACAGGAAGAAACTCCCAGCCTCCTAAGGTTAAGCTTGGAGGACCTAGAATTAAATCTCAATTTAATTGGGACCTGAGTACTTGTGGGAAGGGAGCCTAGTGTTTATGAAAAGTGAAGTTAAATCCTGCCTGACACTATAGTATACAAAAGCAATACAGTGTTCTGATTCAGAACACAGACTGTAGACACAGAATTCCTGGGTTCAGATGTTTTTGAAAGGGATCCAGTATATCTTATGTACTGGCCACCTATGCCTTACCAAAAAAAAAAAAAAGTTGTATGGAGTCCAGAAAGAAAAATCCTGCTTTTCCCCTGTGTTAGATGGGCGAGCTCAGTGAAATCATGTGACCTCACTGAGCTTCAGTCTCCTCATGCACAAGGTGGGGATGAGGGCCAGCGCCGTGGCATGGGGTGATGAGGATGGTCACATTATTTAATATGCATAGGGGGCTTATAACTTCCTGACACACAGAACACTATTTGCTATGATAATTGTAATTAGTGTTATAACATTATAATCTTTGGGGCTGCCATGTAGGAATGTGGATTGTTTGTTAGCACAATAAAATAGATTTACATCCATTTGAACATACTCATTAAGAATTCCAAATATATCCTATATTTTATCTATTAATTTATTTTGTTTTTTCAAGACAGATTTTTCTGTGTAACAGTCCTGGCTGTCCTAGAACTGGCCTTGTAGACCAAGCTGGCCTTGAACTCAGAGATCTACTTGCCTCTGCCTTCTGAGTGCTAGGATTAATAGTGTGTACCACCAAGCCTAGCTGATAAAACTCTCTTATTGTATTTTATCTAAGGGATATTAGGGTGCTTTTGGAAAGGATGGCTCTTGTGATGTATCACATTGTTATATGAGGCTATCTGTTTATCCTGATCAACATTTTCAGTAGTGCCTTATCTATTAAAATCATAAAACCAAGATTTTTTGGCAGATGTGGTAGCTTGCACCTATAATCTCTATACCTGAAAGGCTGAGGCAGGAGGATTGCTATTCACTTTTAAGGCTAACCTGGACAATATAGTGAGTTCCAGGTCAGAGTGAGACCCTGTAATGGCTATTCTTGGTTGTAAACTTAACTATATCTGGGGTGATCTACAATCCAGAATTGGAAGGCTCACCTGTGATCCAGATCTTGAGGCTGGAAGATACAAGTTTCTAACCTGGATCTTGGCATGGAGATCTTGAGGCATGGTGGCTATGAAGCCCTGGAGACTAAGGCAAGGAGATCTCTTCTTCTCCTGCTTGCATTTACTTGCCAGCACATCTGTTGGAGTCTACTAGCCTTGTGGGACTGAACAACTACTAGATCCTTGAACTTCCCATTCACAGCTGACCATTGTTGGGGAGTTGGACTACAGACTGTAAGTCATCATAACAAATTCCCTTACTATATGGATAGAGATTATCCATAAGTTCTGTGACTCTAGAGGACCCTGACAAACACAGACCTTGTCTCAAAAAAGAGGCTGGGTGTTAGTGGTGTGTACCTTTAATCCCAGCACACAGGAGGCAGAAACAGGCAGATGTCTGAGTTTGAGGACAGCCAGGGCTACACTGAGAAACTGTCTCAAAAAAACCAAAAGGAGGAGCAGAAGGAGGAAGAGGAGGAGCAGCAGCAGCAGCAGCAACAGCCACTGTTGCCCAAGTTGCTTTTTTAATTTACTGAATATGTGAAGTTGTGGTAAGGCTCACATGGTAGATGGCATTCAGATTAAGTTATCTCAAGAGATTAAAACAAAGAACAGCATGAGCCTTTTTAGAATTATGATTAAAATTAACTTTAAAAGGAATAAGTCTATTATAACCTTTTAGATGTAAAGGTCAGTTGGTATTTCTGTAACACCACAGATAATGGCTGTGAGTCTCTGTTCTAGGTAGAGGTGTTTCTCCACGAACATCTGACCTTTCTTTGTACTACAGTAGTATCTCTAGTGAAAATCTGTTCTGAAATGCCTTGTGTTGCCCCTGAGGTGCCCAGTCCATTGGCAGATAATTCCTGAAAAGAGTTTATTATATTCAATTAAAACCTGTCTCTCAGATGGGAAGTGGTGATGAACACCTTTCATTCCAGCACTTGGGAGTCAGAGGCAGACTAACCTGGTGTAGGCATACCTGGTGTACAGAGTGAGTTCTAGGACAGCCAAAGCTGTATAGAGACTCCGTCTTACAAAACCAATGTGTCTAGAACCTTCCAGTAAGTAATCTACTTTTTGTTGCCTGGCCCTTCAGAGTAAGTCTCTGCCCTGTCCAGTGTGACACATCGAAGTAGAAACTTAAGGGTCCTGTGGAGAGTCTGTTATGTTGGATGGTGTGTTGCTGGAGCAAGCACATGAAAGAGTGCTTCAGAAAAGTGGACACAGGTGAAGGGCTAAGGCAGACTTGTGAAGGAACGTTTTGCTGAAGCAGATATAGGAGAGAGGATGTCCTGCTAAAGCAAGCATGTGAAAGAACACGTGATGAAGGATTCTTCACTAATGACATGCATGTATTGATCTGCCTGACATTGCATAGTTGAGATCCATTTCTTGGGACTCCATAGAGAGAAAATGCACTAAAAACTTCTGATGGTGTGCTGCAGTTTCTTGTTGCTTCTGTTGACTCGGTTTGATTGGCAGAGTAATGTCAGCTGAGACAGAGTCAGGTGCTGAGACAAGACCTGTGGTGAGGCAAGACCCATGGAGAACACATGATGTTTGGAGGGTATAAATAGGACTCAACGGACAGTAACGGAGGCTGAGCTCTGCTTGCTTATAGAGCTAGCTGTATAACACTTGTTGGTTTTGAGTCTTCACCAATCTTCGCTTTGCTTAGAGAGGCACTGCAGAGAACTTGTGTTCCTGGTGTTCCTATTGGCCCTGGTCCCTCCTGCTGATTTGTACCCAGGCTGAAGCCTGGCTGTCTCTGCTAGGTTAGTGCCAGGCTGCTGACTCCTGTTTGCTCTCCCGACTACCAGAACTGGACTGCTGATGATCTGTGAATTGTTTGCAAGAGGATTGAGCTGCCACTATTGGCCTGTGAACTCAACTGTCAACAACACAGAGGGGAGTTGTTCCAAAAGAACCATTTCTAAACAGGTCCACTTCCCCCGTATCCACTACCTCTGGTGGGTGGTGGGCTAAAAGGGAGGTTAAAGCATCTAAAAAAACACCTTTAAAAATAAGATTTAAGCTGGGCAGTGGTGGTGCACACCTTTAATCTCAGCACTTGGGAGGTAGGTAGAGGCAGGTGGATTTCTGAGTTCAAGGCCAGCCTGGTCTATACAGTGAGTTCCAGGGCAGCCAGGGCTACACAGAAAAACCCTGTCTCAGAAAAAAAAAAGAAAAGGAAAAGAAAAGAAAAATTAAGGTTTAAAAAATTGTTAAACACATGCATATATATATATAAAGATAATTATTTGGTACCTTTTTATATGGTTGAGGATTGCATTAATAAATTGTCTACTAGTGTTTTCTGATACCAACTTATTTTTTTTCACTTACTTGTTTACTTATTTGTTTGTTGGTCAAGATCTTTCTATGTAGCCCTAGCTATCATGAAATTCACTGTGTAGACTAAGTTGGTCTTTAACTCACAGAGATCTACCTGCCTCTGCCTCCTGAATACTTGGATTAAAGGTGTTGATAGCACTGGGCATAGTATTGCACCCCTTTAACCCCAGCACTTGGGAAGCAGAAGCGGATCTATGTGAGTTCCAGGCCAGCCTGGTCTACAAATCAAGTCCAGGACAGCCAGGGCTCTGTAACAGAGAAACCCCTTATCTCAAAGTGGTGTGTGTGTGGATAGGTCAAAGGGTTGTAAACACTGTGAGTTTTAATAATTTTAAAGTGCCTTTGGCAGGCAGTTGTTACATAAATGCTCAGCATTAGTAAAGGTGTTCTTTGTTTTTGGAGACAGGGTTTCTCTGTGTAGCCCTGGTTGTCCTGTAGACCAGGCTGGCCTTGAATTCACAGATATCTACCTGCCTTTGCCTCCCAGATACCAAGATTAAAGGTGTACACCACCACCCTCTGTAAATAAATCTTAACAAGAAAAAAGGGCTATTATTAAATTGGCCTTTGAATCTCCAAACTGTGAACTAGCATCTATATAAGTTAATGGGTCTCAGGTATTTTGTTATAGTAAGGCAAAATGGACTAATACAGGAAGTCGGTATGAAGGAGTGAGCTTGTTAATATTAGACCTCAGACTCTCCTCCTGGAGAAGGATCAGCCATATTTTATGTACTGTCCCTGAGCTACCTAGTGTAGCAGCCACTTCAAGAGAACACTAGGATATGCTTCCTAAATCTTGTATTCTACCTTTACTCATCTGCTGAACTCAGCTCTTCCCTTGAAAATTAAGAAATTTCCTTTGTTCTATGGGTTATTTGGGCCTCTACCTCAGTATCCCCAACTGCAAGTGGGAATCATTACTATGGGATATTTCACCTGGGATCTATCTTAGTGTATCCCTACATCAAAAAAGAAATGTGTTTTTAAAGTTTATTCCCTCTCCCTATTCCCCATCCCTCTCCCATGTGTGTGTGTGTGTGTGTGTGTGTGTGTGTGTGTGTGTGTTCACATGTGCATCATGTGTGTCTGTCTCTCACTGGCCCAGGAATGACTTTCTATTGGAAATTGGATGAAAAACCACTCTTGTCACACTGTAGCAAAGAAGTTACCAGATTGGGTACTTCACCTTTGACTATGGAAAGCTAAAATTAAGAATGCTAGACTACTAACTGAGTATAACAGTATGTGCCTGCCTTTAATCTCAGCACTTGGGAGGCAGAGGCAGGTGCATCTCTGTAAGTTCAAAGCCAGGTTGGTCTGCAGAGTAAGTTCTACCAAGGCTACATAGAGAAACTTTGTCTCAAAAAACAAATAAAAGATTAATTTATTTGGTAAAAGGGATTCTTTCTTCCTCCTTCTCCTCCTCCTCCTCCTCTTCCTCCTCCTCTTCCTCCTCTTCCTCCTCCTCCTCCTCCTCCTCCTCCTCCTCCTCCTCCTTCTTCTTCTTCTTCTCTCTCTCTCTCTCTCTCTCTCTCTCTCTCTCTCTCTCTCTCTCTCACATCTCTTTTTCATCCTGTGCATGTTCTGCAAACACTCTTATTACTGAGCCTAATCCCCAGCTCTCTTTTTACTTTTATTTTGAGACACTGTTTTACTAGTTATCTACTCTGGTCTTGAACTCACTATGTGGCTGAGGTTGGCCTTGACTTTTCAGTTTTCCTCTCTCATTTTCTCAAGTAGCTGAGACTACAGAAGAGATTTTTTTAAATTATTTTATTTTATTTTATGTGTATGGGTGTTTTAACTGCTTGTATATTTGTGTGCTATGCATGTGTAGTGCCTGAAAGAGGCCAGAAGAGGATATCATATCACTTGGACTGGAGTTATGATTGTGAGCCACCATGTGGGTACTGGGAACTGAACCCTGTCTCCCAGAAGAACAGCCAGTGGCTTAACCACTGTGGTGGTTTGAATGGGATGGCCCATAGGTTTAAATATTTAAGTATTTAGTCCCCAGTTAGTGGAACTGTTTGGAAAGGATTAGAAGGTATGGCCTGTTGGAGTTCGTCAAAAGACCCTTACTCACAAAGACCACAGAGATCGCCATCGCTGCAAACCACATGAGGAGTTTTTATTGATCCAACATGCTGGGGACTCCCCTCTCAGCATGCAGACCAGAGGAGAGACATAGAACATAGAAAGAACACACTTTTTATACCTTTGTAAGGGGCAGACTTGGGAAATAGAGTTCTCATTGGTGTAGCAAGTAACCCTTTCAGGCATTGGTTGGTTTGCATAGTGACTACCTTTGGCCTAGTGACTCACTTTGCTTGCCCCCATGGTGGGTTATTATGATTTGGTCAGCAAAGTAATAGTCCATTTTGAACTTATGGGTCATTCACAGCTACTAACGTCACAGGGGATCCTAGCAAGGTCAGGGTGGTTTGTGGTCTTTCTCAGAATTCAGTGTGGGGTGGGGTAGGGGAATTTCTCTAGGAACTGCTATCTTGTTATGGTTATTTCTCTGAGAACAGCTAATATTGTTTTGGTAGCTGTAGTCTTAATCATTTTGACCGCTAAAACTATGTTTTTACATTTGTTTAGTCAGCCAGCTTTCTTATCTGGCTCTGCACTTGTCCTGCTAGTATAGTTTGGAAATTCCTTTTCGAAGGGTGAAGGTACTGGGTGGTCTTGAATTCATTTTGAATATTACAGCCTTGTTGGAGGAGGTATATCATTGAGTGGGCTTTGAGGTTTCAAAAGCCCATTCGAGGTCCAGTTTCTCTTTCTCTTCCCTGTGCCTGTGTATCAGTGTGTAAAGCTTTCAGTTATTGCTTGGCACAGTGCCTATCCACTTTTTCATGATAATTGTGAACTCACCCTCAAAAACTTTAAGCAAGCCCCAAATTTAATGCTTTATTTTATAAGAGTTGCCTTGGTCATGATGTCTCTTCACAGAAATAGAACTGTAACTAAGATGCTGGGTAGTGGTAGCATATGCCTTTAATCCCAGCACTCTGGAGACAGAGGCAGGCAGATCTCTGAGTTGGAGCCTAGTCTGGTCTATGGAGAGAGTTTTAGGACAGCCAGGGATACACAGAGAAACCTTATTTCTAAAAAAGAAAGAAAGAAGAACCGTAAATAAGACAACCACCAATCTCTCTCTCCAGCCCCTGGTAGAAGGGATTTTAAAGCAAGTAAGTATCTGGGCTGAGAAACAGGAGTTATTAATTTTACCCAGATTACAGTGAATCTAAGGAGCAAAGGAAGCAAGGTGGAAAGATTTGGAAGCTATGCAGCCAGAGAAGGAACAAAGGAACATGATGAGAGGATGTGTACAAGAAGCTGAGTGCTAGAGAGTGATGCTTAGCATTGGGATAATTGGAAAAGGCTAGTGTAGCTCAGAAATCAGGCTATTCCTCCATCACAGGCCCAGAGGGCTGGCAGAACAGAATTACTGCAGCAAGTGTCTTGGGGAGGAATTGCCTTAAATTCATTTCCCTGGTTCAGACTGGCCAAGCACTTGGTGTCTGAGGCGTGAATCACATGGGTCTAGGTACAGCTTGTACTTTAGTGTCTATGTGCTGAGTATGCAGGTATGCAGAATGCAAGGGTTATGGGGTCATGGTAGCACCCACCCAGATTTCAAAGGAAGCCTCCTTAGGAGGTCAAGCAGAAGTTTCTCACAGGGTAGAAACTTCCTCAGAGAGCCCAGATAAACCTTTTCTGGTGTAGTCAGGCATGTTGGGTAGCAGTTGGGACCCCCAAAAGGTAACAACTGTCAGCAGTGGGCCTGGTAGGCAGAGAGTTTCTGGCAGCATGGAAGACTAGCCCAGGTGATAAGCAGCAAAGTCTTGGGGACTCACTCCTCAGCAAAGTGTGAGAGACGTGGCCTTGGGCTTCATCCATTAGTGTCTTCCTTGCTGCCTTTTCAGACTGGCTTTGGACTACTTGTTCTTTCTACTTATTGCTAGCTTTCTTTTACTCTATCCCTATTCCACCATTTTTATCTTGGGTATATGTAACTTGCTTATTGTTTTAAAGGGAATCACATATAGACATGATTGCTATAACTGTAATTTTGGCTACTTTTTTGATTTCTTTTACCTACCACCCTTCTCCACCCCATCCCTTCCACACACTGTCCCCCCGCCCCCATCCCACCAAACACTAGGTAGGAGAAAAGGAAGGTTAGAGGGAAAAGGAGGCATCGATCTCATTAGACTACTTCCTGCTGATGAGGGGCATCAAGTTCCTTGGGGCAATGTTGATCTTAGCAATTGGTTCTTTGCTCATGACTTCTTGATAAACTGCAGCAGCCTCTTGGAGCTCTGGCATTTCTATGCCCTCTCAAGAGTCCCCAGAATTGCAAGAACCACGCCTTTGCCAGAGCATGAGACAAATCACAGTTAGCTTCTGTGCAGCCTGAGGCAGCCCCAAACCCCACAGGACACAACTGTTTTAAGAAACCAACATTCTCACTACAGGTTGCCTTGAGTTTCAGATGAGACTTTGGGCCTTTGCTTATCACTGGAGCTTGTTATGACTTTTGTGGAGAGAAATGAGGAATTTGCACTGTGAGGTGATAAGGATATGCATTCACATGACTACAGTCTTGAGTTGTAGCCACCATGTCTGCTTCCAAGTAACCATTTTTTGCTCACTTTCCCAGCAAATCATAAATGGATGAAAGTCACTAGAGTCACATGTGTCAACTTATCATAGGGACCTTTGATCTAGGGACACTCCTGACTCGTTACTATTATCTTAAGATAAAGCAAGTACATTCCAGCCATGATAGTCATTTTTGTCTTGATCCATAAATAACACCTACCCCATTTGACCCAGCTTGCAGGTTCTAACACTCACAGTGTAGCTTATGACCATACTTCTCTCAATCATCCTCCAATAAGCTATGTTCTATACAGCTTAGGTCTGTTTGCTTCTTTCCTCAGTCTCATGGTACCCTGGGGGCTGCACTGGGTTGTTTCAGAACAGATAGACATGAGCATAGACATGGGCAACAGGCAGAATGCTGTGGTTTTATAGACTTTGAGTGGATCCCTTTGGGGTTCATTTGTGTGGGGGCATGGTCCTTGGTGTAAGAGTGTAATGAATGAACCTTTAAGAGATAGAGCCTGGGCTGGAGAGATGGCTCAGGGGTTAAGAGCACTGATTGCTCTTCTGAAAGTCCTGAGTTCAAATCCCAGCAACCACATGATAGCTCACAACTATCTGTACAGCTACAGTGTGCTCATATACATAAAATAAATTAATTAATTAAAAAAAAGAGATGGAGCCTAATGGGAAGTTTCTGGGGGCTCTGCATTCTCGGTAGGTATTAAGGTATGTCTATGGAACCCAGAGTCTCTTCAGAAACTTGTCTAGGTAAAGCAGCCTCTCCCTGGGATCTCTGCCATTAGAATGTGTTTCCGTCATTGTGATGCCATCTGCCATTAGCTCTCAGGAGCACATGACTAAATCAGTGTTAAACCTGAGGGGAAGGGCAGGCTACAAGGTGGTATAAGGAAACTTGAAGGTGTTAGAAATGCTGGAGTTCTTTAAGTCTGATTCAATAGGTATGTTAATGTGCAGTCTGTGTGTGTGTGCATGTTAGTTTTTTGAGACAAAGTCTATGTAGCCCTGACTGTCCTGGAGCTCTATGTAGACCAGGTTGGCCTCAAACGCAGAGATTGCCTTTGCCTCCCAAGTGGTGAGATTAAAGGCATGTATCACCACACAGTTATTAGTTGGCTGATGTGAGTCCTGGGCACTGAACTGGGGTCCTCTGGGAGAGCAGACTGCTGTCTTAATCACTGCATATTCTTCCAGTTCCCTTGTGCAGCTTAATATATGTCAATTATACTTCAATAGAGTTGTAAAATACAGCATGCATTATATAGCAATGTTATGTATGTGTGTGTATATATACATGTTATATAGTACATGAATATGTGTTACGTAGCACGTGTTAGGATTCAACACATTAGGACTGAGAAGGAACTAGTTTCTTGAGACTCCAGAGATGATCCCATATAAGGGCTGGTCTGTGCAGAAGATTGTAGAGATTTTTAAAATAAAAAATTTTGAAAAGAAAATAAAGTTGTAGGAATACTGAGATGAACTTCTCTGTGCTCAGTCTAGGGTCATACTTTAATATTTTCTCACTGTGGGATCCAGCACAGGACCTTGTGGCTGGTAGGCAAGTGCTTGCAACTGAGTCACACTTCAATTCTGCTTTTTTATATTTATTGTACACATTTTCTTTGTTTTCCCTTCCTCTGTTTGTGTTGGGGGGGGGGAATGTATGAAAAGTGAAACCCATCATGAAGTTCAGGAATGTTAAAATAAACTCCCATATGCCCCTCTGAGATTCATATGTTGCAAACATTTGCCATAGTCAGATATGATATTTTCTTTCTTCTGCTTCTCTTTCTCCTTTACCTGGAGTAAGCTGTAGACTGTGCTTTTCTGTTTCAAGACACTTCAGTGTATGGCTCCTAAAAGCAAGTAGGGTTAGTTTGTCAGTCTTCCATGGCTTTTCATGACTAGCAGTTTTGAAGACTACAGGCTCTTGTGAGATGTCCTTCAGTTGGGGTCTGTCTTTCTTTCTTTCTTTCTTTCTTTCTTTCTTTCTTTCTTTCTTTCTTTCTTTCTTTCTTTCTCTCTTTCTTCTTCCTTCCTGACACACTTTGAATGGGTGGTATATCTTTAGTACCTCAGGACAGGAGGGACTGTGGATGGTTTTGTGGAGTGATTTTTCCACCCCCCTACTATTAAGGTGACCCTTTCCCCTTTGTAATTAGTAATCTATGGAGAGATGTTTTGACATTGTGTAAATATCTTGTTCTTTAGCAAATGGTCCCAGGATAGGTTTGGATCCTTTATCAGACATTCTAATGGTGCACCCCTGCATGTGGCTTCCTTGTAGCAACTGAAGCCTCCTTAAAATACTTGCTACCTGCATTTAATTTTAGTACACTTATTCATTTTTTTACTTCTTCATTGATTTATGGGAGGTGTGTGCATGTGTGGAGGTCAAAGCACAACATGTAGATGTTGGTTGTCTCCTTCCATGTGGGACCTGGACATTGAATGTAGGTCATCAGACTTGGCAGTGGGTACTTTTACTCACTGAGCCATCGACACCATGATTATGTGTCTGTGGTGCTCAAAGTTGGACCAAATGCCTTTGCATGGTAGGCAAGTTTACCACTGAGCTACCTTTCCAGGTTTGCCTTCTATGAGACAAGGTCTTGGTGTGTAACTAAGACTACCATGGAACTTGCTGTATAGAACAAGCTGGCTTTGAACTCATTCTTCAGCCTTTGATGCTCAAGTATTGAGATTACAGGCTTGTATCACTCTCCTGGCATACTGTGATGTTTTATATATGTGCTGGTTAGTTGTTGTCAACTTGACACTCACACATACACACAGAAGCCTCGGTTGAGGAATTGAACAGATGCTTATAGAAGAGGCCTGCAATAAGCATGTAAGAAACTGGACTGACTTCATTCTTACCAAGCCTCTCAGATCAGTGCACATTTTTGGAAGAACAGTTGTTAACTGTGAGAATTCAGTTTCTCCAGACACTGCACCTTGTTCCATGCCAGTTTGCATTTGTAAGGAAAGGCAGTTTCTGGGTGTGTTCCCCTGCCACTCTAGACTGATATCTCTCTAGGTCAGGCTCCTGCTTAGCCACGACGCTCAGGGCGTTACCTTAAGCCTCTTAAGAACCTGGCCAGGTTTCTTGTAGATCTTGCCACATTTACACATGGACTTGAACTGCAGGAAGGGAAGGAAAGTGGAGCTGTAGCTGCTCAGAGAATGGCTTGTCCAGGAGGGCTTCCAGGAGGCATGGAGGCAAAGGGGATGGCCTCAGTCTGTCTGTCTGTCTTTTCTTTTCCCCTGCCGTTCATTACCTTAGGTAGAAATGACAGTTAATCGTAGAGCTTACTCTCTCTCTCTATTCCAGGAGAGCCTAACAGTTCATCATTAAAAGAAATCAGTTCTTCCATGCAGATTTTATTACCCAAGAAAAATGCAAATTTGGGGCTAACAGGGTGGTTCTTTGGGTTAAAGGCACTTGACACCTGACAACTTGAGTCCAGTTCCCAGTACTTGTATGATAGGAAGGAGGAGTTAGCTCCCATTAGTTGTCCTCTGACCTCCTCCACATATATGTGTACACACACATACACACACACACAAAAATAAATGTAGTAAAGTTTTTAAAAAAAGATTTATTTTTATGTATGTGAGTACACTGTAGCTGTACAGATGGTTGTGAGCCTTCATGTGGTTGTTGGGAATTGAATTTTTAGGACCCCTGCTCGCTCTGGTTGGCCCCACTCACTTTGGTCAACTCTGCTCACTTAGTCCATGCTCACTCAGGCCCAAAGATTTATTTATTGTTATACATAAGGACACTGTAGCTGACTTCAGACACACCAGAAGAGGGCGTCACATCTCATTACAGCTGGTTGTGAGCCACCATGTGGTTGCTGGGATTTGAACTCAGAACCTTGGGAAGAGCAGTCAGTGCTCTTACCCACTGAGCCATCTCACCAGGCCCAGTAAAAATTTTTTTTGTTTAATGCAAATATTTCCACTGGGGTTGGCAAGGTAGCATAAGCCCATATCTAAACAGGAACATTCGTTCGCATTCTCATGAGAGGTAGGTACCAGAAACTCTCTGTTAAGTTAGACAGAAAAGTGAATTTTTCTTTTGGAAAAAGAGATGTGGTGTGTTTTATTAGCTGGAAATTCTGAACTAGTTAGAGGTAGTGACCCCGAAAGAAGAAATGGCATGGTGGCTCTCAGCTGTAATCCCAGCACTAGAAGGCTGAGGCAAGAGCATTTTATTAAAGACAGCTCTCACATTGCACCTCTGTATTTCTATAGAGGATTTCTATAGTATGAGCTGGAAGTGGGGTGCATTCCTGTAATTGTGATATTTGGAAGGCAGAGGCAAGAGAAGCATCACAAGCTTGAGGCCGCCCTGGTCTAACTATAGGATGAGTCTGAGGCCAGTGCTACATGATGAAACCCTGTCTCAACCTTCCAACACATACAACACACACACAGTCTCTGTAAGTTGAATATCCTCAGTGTGTTAAGAATAATTCAGATTTCACAGTGGTTTGTAGTTCATGTTTTCAGGTTAGGAATTTGTAATCAGTAGTCTAAGGATAAATAGTCCCAACTGGTCACAAACATTTTAGCTAATTTGATTTGAATTGGTATCTTTCTTAGCCCAGTTATTACAGTCCTCTGCACACAGCCAAGATATGAAATGGGCTGTGTGTAGGCTGCAGTGTTGGGAGGAGTTTCAAGGTCAGGAGATTAACTGTGGCCATTGTTGCACAGTGGTGTTTTATGAATCCTTGTTTTTGCCATTGGCTCATCTTGGTGAAATTTATACTTTTTAATTAATGTTATGCTGAATGTATTTGTGTCTCTGAAATACTGGTTCAGACTTTTTTTCACCACCACCCCCTTTTTTTTTGAGCAGTTAAAAGAAGATGGATGCACAGAGTTCAGCTAAAGTCAATTCGAGGAAGAGGAGGAAAGAGGCACCTGGCCCTAATGGAGCAACAGAGGAAGATGGAATTCCTTCCAAAGTGCAGCGTTGCGCAGTTGTAAGTGAAGAGTTGTGACTGGCAACACCCTGGTGGTGGAGGGAGCGAGCAATAGGACATCGATGACGTTGCCATCGCTGTCGCTGTTAGTGTTCTTAAGTGATGGGCAGAGCAAACCGTGAGTGGGAAAGCTGTTAGCTTTCTTGCCACATGAACTACAACTCAGTTGTAGGAGCTGTACATGGGGATTGAGAAAAATGGTGGGAAAATTTGGAGGATGTGCCCGTATTGGGCTAAAAGTCAAATCTGTGGTAACAAAGTCAAAGAATGGCGGTTCCGGCTAGTGATTTGGAATGTGTCCTGTGTTCTTCGGTCCTTCCTATGTCAATTCTTCACTTTACTGCTGGGCACAGCCACCACTGCCTCCTATATACCTCCATCTCTGGGACATTACTGCCATACTTCCTAGACTACTGTGAGTCTTAGGTGAAGGACATCATTGCAAACTTCCTATCTTGTCTCAGCTTGGTACCTTTCTAAAGCTTCCCCTAAAAACATACCAAAAGACACTTGCAGATCATTGGAGTTAATATTAAACCATAGGAGGATTATGTTCTGGAGAGTAGAGGTCTGAAGTGGGTGTTGGGGCTAAAAGCAATGTTGGCACAGACAGTAGTGTGGAGAAAGTCATTTCCTTTGTTTTCCTCCAGCTTCCAGAGGCTGTTCATTGTGTGGCACTCGGTGCTGGCCGGCGCAGTGACGGGGCTCTTCTCACTGGTGCTTCCACCATCACGTTGCTCTGACTTGCAATTCCCTGCCTTCTCTTTCTAGCTACAAAAACTTTGGGATTGCATTTGCCATGTCCATATTATCCAGAATAATTTTCTTGCCCTGAGAGCCTGAATTTAGCCGTATTTATAAAACCTCTTATGCCATGTAAGGTAACATTTTCACAGATTCCATAGACAAAAACATGGACATTTTAGGAAGTGTGATTCTATATGTCAAAGAAGACTCGGAAGATGGCTTAGTAGCCACCAAAGCTGTGTTCAGTCCCACCACACCAGTACTTCTGTACTGGGCAGGCAGGCATCTCTGAGTTCAAGGCCAGCCTGGTTTACATCAGAGTGGAGGCCAGCAAACACTACAAGTAGGACACTGTATCCAAAAAGCAACCCAAAAAGTAGTGCATTGTTAATTTCTGAAAGTTTCTCAGTGAATTCAGACTAAAGAGACTGTGGCTGAAGCTCAGCTGTCCGTCTGGAGTAAGGACAACTAATAACCCCAACGCTGTAGTCGCTGTGCTGGGGAGCAGAGCCGAGGCTTTCAGTCTGTTCGGAGAAAAGAGCTTTGAGAAGATTGAAATTCCTTGGTCCTTAGAACTGGAGAATTTCATGACTTTAAATTACTTTGCTTCATAGATTTCTGTAAAATGTTTACATGGGTTCACTGACCTGCTATGCCATCTCCTGGGTATACGCCAGCTGATTAGCCTTGGCCAATGCAATGGCCCTGACCCCTCACCCAGCACGCTGACTGACCCTAGAGGGAAGAGCATCT
The DNA here is from genome assembly GCF_000001635.26 of Mus musculus. NCBI lineage: Eukaryota > Metazoa > Chordata > Mammalia > Rodentia > Muridae > Mus > Mus musculus. Next base: position 32,453,332 of record NC_000082.6, read on the forward strand.
GCCTGTTTGCTATCGCCACTGTACACCTGTACTTTCAACTCCTTTTGAGCTCTGTAGCAAAAGCAAACCAAACTGTTCTTCTCTTGGAACAGCTACATTGAACTGTAACTGATATATCACGTAACTGTCTCACAGCCCCGCAAGTTAGTCGTTTTCCGTATAATCATAGATTGTTTTTTTAGTCACCATCCCATAACCAACTTTAGAGTATATTTACCACCACAGAAGCCTTGTATTTACTAGCAAATCAATCATTTCTGCTCAGCTTTTGGAAACCACTAATGTTTCTGTCTCTTTGGTGTTGCTTTGTGCAGACATTATATAAAAATGGAAACATACATTATGTGGCTGGCCTTTTTCACTGAATATGTTTTCAGGATTAACTCATGTTGTGGTATATGGCACTGCTTAATTTCTCATTGCTAAATAACACTTGTATCTTGTACAAGTGGAATGCCACATTTATTTCTGCACTTACATGTTGATGTTTGAGTTGAGCAAACAGTATTATATTGCATAGTTATAATATGCTATCATGGCAGTAGACACTAGAACAGTGGTTTTCAATCTTCAAACTGAGCAGAAATGCTGCAACTCTTTAATACAGTTCCTCATGTTGTGGTGACCCTCAACCATACAATTTTCATTGCTACTTCATATATGTAATTTTGCTATTGATGTGAGTTATAATGTAAATATCTGACATGTAGGATGTCTGGTATACATTCCCCAAAGGTGTCAAGACCCATGGGTTGAAAACCACTGCCTCAGCCTTGTTTAAAAAAAATTAGGCAAAAAACCTACAACTCACATCAAATGTAATGTGAAGATTCACGACTCCCCTGCTACAAGACTAGGAATGAGGCTAGGATATTTATCTTCTCCCTTCTGCTCAGTGTTGTACTAGACATTCTAATGGCAATATGGTGTGCTAAAAAGAAACAAACCATCCAGATTGAAGAGAGCTGGATTAAATTGTACTTGTTCACAGATGACAGTATTTCATGTACAGAGAATCCTAAGGCATCAACAAAACATGACAACCACTAACACTAATAGGTGAAGCCAAGCATGGTGGCACACACCTGTAATCCCAGCTCTTAGGAGGTAGAGACAAAGGATCAGGAGTCCAGAGACCCTTTCTCAAACAAAACAAACCTAGAGGTTGAGTTATGCAGTTACAGGACCAAGGAAATATACAGAAGTCCATTGTAGTCATCAGTTACATCTCTGTATACTAAGAACAAACAACCGAAGTGCTTTTTTAAAAAGTTCCATTCATTATAGTATCCAATAGAAATAAAAATTTAGGAATAAATTAAACAAAACCTCCCAAGTGAAGCCATGTACAGAGAGGCAAGCTCGCCCACATTCTGGTTTCAGCTTTGCTTCTTAGCACATATGGTTCTCATAACTTCCCTGCCCCTTGCTTCCTCTGTAAATGGATGCACACTGTGGTAGTCCTTGCTTCCTAGGGAGCACTGGAACATAATCACAGCAGACATTAAGCAGCCAGGGTTCCACTGAGGAGCTGCTCGCCTTCCCGCTCTCTAGTTGAGGAGTGCAGAGGTTTTGTCACAGGGTCCAAGGTTTGCTGTTCCACCATGCTGTGGGGAGCCATCTTTCCAGAGCACTGCTTGCTTCCCAGTCAGACTGCTCGGTTTAACCCTGAAATGGCCAGAAAGGTGTTCCTTCTTCACCGCACAGTTAACTCAGTCTGAAGAAGGCTGCAACGTTCACTCTTCACTTTAGAATACTTTCCTTTCCTTCTCAGTGTTATGAAGTTTTAGTCACACGATTGAATAACTGACTGTCCTTTAAAGGTATATCGAGTACTTCAGTGAACACCATTGAATTTAACTTAATTTTTTCTTGTTCAGGGTTTACGGCAGCCAGCTCCTTTTTCTGATGAAATTGAAGTTGACTTTAGTAAGCCCTATGTCAGGGTGACTATGGAAGAAGCCTGCAGGGGAACTCCGTGTAAGTAACTGCTTAACTGTTTTATTTGCTGTAGTGTTCAGCATGCTAGTCTGCCTCAGTGCTCTGCTGGAGGGGTGACTTCTTCACTCTATAAAACTCTACATTGTTTTCCTTGTTATGCATTTGTTTCGTGGGTTGTTGGCTTAGTGGTCATGAAACAGAAAAACAAATAAAAAATATCACAACTATTAGCCTGATGGCTGAGAATGTCGCTCATTGGTAGGTTGCCTGCCTAGTGTGTTCAAGGACCTGGGTTTGATCCCCGGGGTGGCAGAAAAGACAAGACAAGAATCTTGCTAGCTCTAGCTGAATTATGACTTGTTTGCTTATTTGGTTTTTTGTGAGGCAGAGAAATCAAACCTAGAGCCTGTATTTCTTGCCCTGTGATTATGTCTGTTTTTACAAATATCCAAATAATTAATATACTGTCATATACTTTTCCTAGCCTCAGCATTTTTTCCACAATTCTTTCTCATGGTGTCAGTCAACTACAATTACACCTGTAATCTCAGCTTGGAAGTAGAGGCAGGAGGATCATTTCAAATCATCTTTGGCTATCACAAAGCAAATTTGAGGCCAGACTGAAGTTGAGACACTGTCTCAAAAAGCCACCCAACCTCACAGAAAAAAATAACTTATCCATTGTCTTAATTAGGGTTTTACTGCTGTGAACAGACACCATGACCAAGACAAGTCTTATAAAGGACAACATTTAAGTGGGGCTGGCTTACAGGTTCAGAGGTTCAGTCTATCATCAAGGTAGGAGCAGGGCAGCATCTAGGCAGGCATGGTGCAGGCAGAGCTGAGAGTTCTACATCTTCATCTGAAGGCTGGCTTCCAGGCAGCCTAGGACAAAGGGTATTAAAGCCCACACCCACAGTGACACACCTACTCCAAAATGCCACACCTCCTAATAGTGCTACTCCCTGGCCCAAGCATATACAAACATCACACCCATTGACTCCAGTTTCAGGGACTTGACACCCTTTTTGGCCTCTGTGGGCAGTGCATGCACAAGATATACAGACACAGCTGGGTGTGGTGGTGCACATTTTAAATTCCAGCACTCAGGAGGTAGAGGCAAACATATCTCTAAAATCAAGTACAGCCTGGTCTACAAGAGTGAGTTCCAGGAAAGCCAGGGCTAAATAGTGAGACCCTGTCTTGAAAAAAAACTAAAACCAACCAATCAACCAACCAACCAACCAAACAAACAAACAAAAAACCGGAAAGACATATATGCAGGTAAAACACAAAAAACAAACAAATAAAAGGAACAAAATAGACTACCTACCCACACAAATGAAACATCTCATAAGCATTTGTGGTAAATGCTAAGTCATATAAGCAGTCAGGCAGCTATTCCTTCTTTTTTATAAATCTCCCATTCTTTCTTTACTTTTTTCTAATCTTTTTCCTGTTCTGATTACCATGATAAGTATGCTATCTATTCTACCAATATAGGGCTGAACTTAACTCCAGGCAAGCACAAAGAGTAAGAGGTCATTACAACCACAATACAGTCTCGCACATATGCAATGAGTTTATGAATTTTACCTCTCATCCTTGTTCCTGGTTGGCCTGGAACTCTGTAGACCTGACCAGGCTGACCTGGAACTCAAAGAGCCACCTGCCTCTGTTCCTTGACCCCTGTGCCAGCCTTGGGATTAAAGGTGATTGTAGTTTGGTTTGGTTTGTTTTTGACAGTGTCTCTCTGTGTTGCCTTGTAACCCACAGAGATCTGCCTCCCAAGTACTGGGATTAAAAGTTGTGCACTGTGATTACTTCTTAATTGTGTTTATGGTTTTTTTTCTAAGTAATGAATAGTAAAGTGTGACTGGAAATGGTGCTAGACAATGTCATTCTGGCTAGGGGATCCCAGGACCCATTGGCTGTATTTATTATTATAATACCTAGAGTCCTAAAACAACAACAAATACTAGCCCCTGAGATTATTCTTTTTATGCAAAAAGTATTTAGCCGGGCGTGGTGGCTCACGCCTTTAATCCCAGCACTCGGGAGGCGGAGGCAGGCGGATTTCTGAGTTCGAGGCCAGCCTGGTCTAAAAAGTGAGTTCCAGGACAGCCAGGACTGTACAGAGAAACCCTGTCTCGAAAACCCAAAAAAAAAAAAAAAAAAAAAAAAAGTATCTAGATATGACTCATCTTATACTACCTTTCTAATTCATGAAGCGAATTTAATTAATTTGTTATTTAATGGGACAGGTTTTCACTATGTAGCCTCTTAAATTTTTAAAAAATTACATTTCTCTACTTATTTTGTGTGTATGTCTATGTGTGCATGTTGAGATGAGGGACAACTTTCAGAAGTTGGTTCTCTCCTTCTACCGTATGTCTTGGGAACTGAACTCAAGTTGGTAGGCTTGGTGGCAAGTACCTTTATCCACCGAGTCATTTCACTGGCCTGGAGGTCAAATTTCAAAATGCCAACGGACAGTTCATGTTTCACATTCAACCATGGGATAAAATCTGATGAGTCAGGAACTTTTTATGTATAGCATAACGACACACGTTCAGAATACCTTACTCAGATCTCTGCACAGTTACCCAGAGTGTTGTTAGATTATCCACATATCATCTTGGTAATTTCAAAAACTGAAAATATGTGTGGTGGTAGGCTGAGGGTGTGACGCTGAGGAAGAGCACAGGCTTAGCTCTCCTCAGACTGTGGGTTCAGTGTGTAGTGACTGATTGACAGAATATCTCAGTAGACAGTGAATTGAAACTGGGTTTTGCCTGGCTGGGGAAGGCATCTGCTTGCTTAGCAAGAGTAATGCAGCCACCTTATTTATAACCAGAGAGTGACTGGCAGTTGCTCTCAACAAGATGAGACAGTTGCCAATCAGGGTGTGGCTTATTGGTGCTTGCTTCTCCGGAGACTTTTGCAACAGTGACCCCTTCTGACCATTTGGCTAAAATGGTCATGCGTATTGCTCCCCTCAGAGCCTGGAGGTGAGGCCTTCCTCAGGATACTGCTGCGGTGGAGCACTTGGAAGGGGCACTGCAGAAGTGTAGGTGCGTGTTGCTTGGGAAAGGTCAGCTGTGTTTTATTGTGCTGGCAAATAGTCTTCCTGAGTAACATTCCGCTTTTCCCTCCCTAGACAGTGATTACTCGGCCAGACCACCCCTTGCTTTGCTGTGGCTATTCTACAATATGTTCGTAGCTTTTACCGTCTAGTCTGCCTTTTAGGATCAAGTAAAAGGGTGTCATAGCCCCTCAAGCCTTGCTTCAGAAAACCCAGTGTTAGTTTCTTCATGAATTCTTGGATTAAAAGTAGATAAAAAAAACAACTCATGGTTTTTGTTGTTGTTGTTTTGTTTTCGAGACACGGTTTCCTCTGTGTAACCTGGGCTGTCCTGGAACTTACTCTATAAACCCAGGCTAACCTTAAACTCAAGAGATCCTCCTGCCTTTGCAGGAGTACTGGGATTAAAGCCATGAGCTACCACTGCTCAGCTGATTCTCAACTCACGTTTTATTTTATTTTGTCCTGTAGGTAAATAAACCAAGTTTAAAAAGGAAGGAAGCTGGTTGACAACTTGAGCTAACCTTTACGTTATAGGACAATAGTAAATAAACATCAATAGGACAATGCCATAGCTCCATGGTAAAGCAGGTGCAGGGATCCCTGGGTTTTTAATTCTTAGTATCAAAAGAAAACCACAGCAGGTGGCAGCAGCACAAACCTTTAATCTCAGCACTCCGGAGGCAGAGGCTTGGAGGATCTCGCTGAGTTCGAGGCCAGCCTGATCTACAGAGTAAGTTCCAGGCCAGCCTGATCTACAGAGTAAGTTCCAGGACAGCCAGAGCTACACAGAGAAACCCTATCTCAAAGGAAGGAAGAAACACACTTATTATTTTCTATTATATTGTCCTGTTTTACTTAATTCTAATGTTTGGGCCAGCAAGATTGATTCATAGGTAAAGGAGCTTGCCGCCAAGCCCATCAGCCTGAGTTCAGTCCCCAGACCCCACACAGTGGCTCCCACAAGTGTCCTCTGTTCTCTATGTGTCTCCATGGTGTGCTTGCATATGCTTGCTCTCTGTCTCTTTCTTTTATACCCATACACACATACTAGATAAAAGCAAAAATTTCAGTAAGAATGTATTTCCTGTATTATAACCTGATGTGGCACCCACAGCACTGAAAGAACGCAGATTGAGAAGTCTTCCTCTCAGCCTGTCTCCCCGCCATCACGTCTCTCTTAACAGCAACCAGGACGATCAGCTTCTTGTGTCTGTCCAAGTACCTAGCTTATGGCTCCTGCACCATGTCATGGGCTCAGTTTTCCAGTAAAGTGTTGTCTCCACACCTTTGCTATTGCAAACAACGCCACAGTGAGAGTATGTCTGAAAGACCGTGTCCTGGAGTGACAGTGGCTGGCTCGAAGGAGCCAAGCATTTGCCATTTGTCTTTGATAAAGGTTGCTGAATTATGTTCCTATCAGCAATGTATGATTTCTCAGTTTAAATATTACATGTTTATGGATAGAGCTATTTTAAAAATCTAAACCTCTGGGCTGGCGAGATGGCTCAGCAGGTAAGAGCACTGACTGCTCTTCAATAATGAGATCTGATGCCCTCTTCTGGTGTATTTCAAGCCAGCTACAGTGTACCTGTACTATACATAGTATAATAATAAATAAATCTTTGGGCCTGAGCGAGCGGGCCGACTGGAGTGAGCAGGGTTGACTGGAGCAAGCAGAGGTCCTAAAAATTCAATTCCCAAGAACCACATGAAGGCTGACAACCATCTGTACAGCTACAGTGTACTCGCATACATTAAATAAATAAATCTTTAAAAAATTCCAAACCTCTTTTTAAAAAAAAGATTTATTTATTTTTATTTATTTGAGTACACTATAGCTGTCTTCAGACACACACCAGAAGAATGTATCAGATCCCATTACAGAGGGTTGTGAGCCACCATGTGGTTGTTGGGAATTGAACACAGGACCTCTGGAAGAGAAGTCAGTGCTCTTAACCACTGAGCCATCTCTCCAGCCCAAATCCAAACCTCTTGACAACCATTTTCCTTTTCCCTGATCCACAGCCCTTAAGAGGCTTTTTTGATTTGTTTTGTTTTAGTGCTGTGTTTTTGAGACAGATTTTCTCTTTGTAGCCTTTGCTGTCTTCAAACTCAAAGAAATCTGCCTGCCTCTGCCTTCTTAGTGTAGGATTAAAGGCATGCGCAACCACCACCAGGCAAGAGGTTTTATTTGGCAGTAATCATGCCCTGGATAAACCTCACTGGCTGAGATACTGCTGTGCAAAGCTTACAGCCCCCGGGACAAGGGGAGAAGTATGTCTCCAGGCTTCAGTTCTGTCAATCAGACGGGACTCTGGTCCTTCTTTCCTTAAGAGGTGGCCATGTTCCTACTGCTGCCCTCTGCTGCCACCGTGAAATAAGTTCCTCTTTTAGTGTCCTTAGGCTCCTGGACTTGCTCATTTGAAACACAATGAGCAATATGTTTATTTGACCCTGGAATTGGTCTCATGCACTTGCAGATGATTTCCTGGCTTTTCTTTTCATAGGCCACTACAGTTATTACAAATAACTCAACAGACAGTTCTTTTTTATCCTAATTAATGGGAAAAGGAAAAGATCTGCTTGTCTCGGCCTTCCAAGCACTGGTATTAAATACATGCTTTACCATGCCTAGCTAGGATTTATTTTCAAAGCAAAGTGTTACTTATTAGTAATCAAGGCAAACTGAAAATGAGAATGTTAGCAGTCAGAGCGGAGTTTTACATTCTGTTTAAACAAACCTGAAATGTCGTAAATTACAGGGAGAGGGTTAGGGAGCTGAAGAGATGGTGTAGTGGTTAAAAGACCCCAGTTCAGGTCCCAGCACCTATGGTGGGCAGTTCCCAGTCGCCTAGGAGTCTGGCTCCAGGCAGTTGGATGCCTCTGGGATAGGTACTTGCATTTACATGCACACACCTCCTCCATACATATATTAAAAGTTCATCTTTTCTTAAGGCAAGGATTTTGAAGTTCAGGATATGTATTCATTGACTAAATATTTAATATATCTTAGGTGGCATTAAAGAAAAACTACTCAGTCCATATAAAAACATGGACCGCAATCTAAATTCTAGATATCAGAGATAGAAGTCGCCACCTTTACTAAGGGAATAATACCTTAGTCTTTGGGCCTTCTTGTGTTTGGTTCAGGCAATCCTCTGTACAGTTGGACTATAAAACAATTAGTAAAATGGCTCATGTTTATGTTTTATATTTAATAGAAGTAGGCACTGAACTTAGGGCCTTATTCAAAGCCTCTACACTATATATACATATGAGATGTATATTGAAATATATATATGTATATATACACATGTACATATGCATATGTGTATTTATATCTCAGTAGGGTTATATACCAGACTCTTTTTACTTTTATTTTGAGACAGGCTCTTATTACGTTGTCCAGACTGGCTTTGACTTGATCTGTAGTTCAAGCTGGCCTTGAATTTGGTAATCTTACTGCCTCTGCTTCCAAACTGGCTGAGGTTACATGGCTGTGTCACCATGCCTGGTCCTAGAGAACATCTAACAAGAGAGGCTCTGTTAGAATGAAAGTCACACAGTGCTATTTGAGTTTGTCAGGTGTGAGGCACTGAGTAAATATGTTTTTGTAATGAGTTTTTTTGTTTGGATTTAGGTGAGCGGCCTGTGAGAGTTTATGCGGATGGAATATTTGACTTGTTTCACTCTGGTCATGCCCGGGCTCTGATGCAAGCAAAGAACCTTTTCCCTAATACGTATCTAATTGTGGGAGGTAAGAAACCTAATACGTATCTAATTGTGGGAGGTAAGAAACCATCCATCGGCTTTAAGGGTCGTCCAGAAAAAGAGTAATTTCCCTCCTGTTTGTGTGTTTGGCCCGGGTCTCCTTTACTAAAGGAATGAAGTTTCTGTCTTAGATTCAGTCTGTGTAGGACAGGCTCACTGAAGTCCTAGATGATCTCGCTGTTCGCAGCTGAGGGTCTACAGTTGTATACCGTAGCTGCATTCATCCAGTTGTCTACTTAAAAACACTGCGTCTGGACTTTGCTGCATCAATTTTGAATCAACAAAAGAAAATTCTGTCAAGCAAATGCTATATGGTCAATTCCAATCTTATAAAATGAAAATAGGAAAGAAAACATTAAAATTTTTATTTTATGTATATGGGTGGGTTTTTGTTTGTTGGTTGGTCTTCATGTGTGTTTCTGTACCACATGTGCCTGGTGCCCAAGGAAACTAGAGAAGGTATCAGATCCCATGGGACTGGAGTTACAGACAGTCGGGAGCCACCATGTCGGTGCTGGGAATCAAGCTCAGGTAGTTTATAAGAGCAGCCAGCTCTTAGCTGCGGAGAGATCTCTCCAGCTCCAATACAGTTTTAAAACCCTCACTGGTGTAGAAATACAGAGCGGGCTCATTTCAAAGTCAAGATCTGAGTTCCATATTTTACCCTTTTCAAAAGTGTGAGCCTTACTATAGCAAGTGTTAATCCTGAAGGTTAGTCTTAGATTAGGAAGGACATTGTCACCCAGGCTGAGGTACATACAGAAGATCCTTCTCCATATTGGTTGAAGATGGGGTAGGCATTGTCACAGACCTAGAAAGTAGGAGACGATGGGAAGGGTTGTTGACGAGGAGGGTTAGACAGGGACCTTGACTTACAACTGTGTGATGCTGTGATGCAGTCTGCAGTGATGAGCTAACGCACAACTTCAAGGGCTTCACTGTGATGAACGAGAATGAGCGCTATGACGCCGTGCAGCACTGCCGCTACGTGGACGAGGTGGTGCGGAACGCCCCCTGGACTCTGACGCCTGAGTTCCTGGCAGAGCACCGGGTAAGACTGGCCGCAAGTAATCATTCCTAGTTCCAACACCCCCTCACTGTTTGGGGGAGAAGGCTGGTTTTCCATTTGTTATACTTCATTTATGCCTTCTATGTAAGTTTCACATAGAGATGACGACTGTGTTATTACTATAATAGTGGCCACTGCTGACATTTATGTGAGATCTGATGGTTTACAAGCACTTTATTGTCACTGTGTTCTAGTTGCTTCCCACAGCTGCCCTGTGGGGATAGTTAGTATCTCCATTTACACATGGAGAACAAGGTGCAGAGAGACTGAACAATGAGCTCCAGGTTACTGTTACAGGACTTAAATGAGCCGTCTAACTACAAGACGCTTTCCCCACTCAATAGGTGTGTCCTCCTTTTATGGTGTGGCAATCTCTGGTCTATTCATAGTTCTAGGCTTACACATGAAGCTTATCTCTCTGGGTTAGTAAGGTGGCTCAGCAGGGAGAGGCAGTTAGTTGGTGCCTGGCTTGATGACCTAAAGTTGAACCCTGGACCCACATGCTGGGTCCAGATGAGATCTTAACTCCTGCAAGTTGTCCCCTGGCCTACATACACAAATGTATGAACAAATGAACACATACAAAATAAATGTAAAAAAATATGTTTATATTCTAAAGCCAAGGGACTGAAGCAGGAAAGTTTGAGGCCAGCTTGAGCTACATAACAAAGACCTTGTCTCAAGGAGGCCAAGAGATGGAGAGATGCTCAACAGTTAGGAGTGCTTTCATCCTTTCAAAGGCCAGAATGTTCCCCGCACCCACACGGGGTGGCTTTCAGAGGCTTGTAATTCCAGCTTCAGGGCTTCCAATGTCTTCCAGGCTCCATAGGCACTGGTACATACATGTACGTGTACACACACACACATGTACATGCACATACAAATAATAACTCTGTGATTAAGAGCACTTTCTATTCTTGCACAGGACCTGGGGTTGGTTTCCAACACCCACATGGTAGTTCACAAGAGTGTAACTCCAGTCCCAGAGGATCCAGCACCTCCTGGCCTCCATGGATTCCAGGGACACAGACATACATGTGTTGCATAAACACAAACCAGGCAACACACTCATGCATATACAAAATATAAAAACAAAACCTTTTTTGGTTTTTTTGAGACAGGGTTTCTCTGTAAAGCCCTGGCTGTCCTGGAACTCACTTTGTAGACCAGGCTGGCCTAGAACTCAGAAATCCGCCTGCCTCTGCCTCCTGAGTGCTGAGATTAAAGGCGTGTGCCACCACGCCCGGCTAAAACAAAACCTTTTAAAAAACAAAAAATAAATTAAAAAGAGGAAAGCTTCACATTTTAAGAAATAGTGCATTTTCTAAAAGATTTGTTTATTTATTTATTTTATGTATGTAAGTACACTGTAGCTGTACAGGTGGTTGTGAGCCTTCATGTGGTTGTTGGGAATTGAATTTTTAGGACCTCTGCCCACTTGGTCAGCCCCGCTCGCTCCGGTCAACTCCACTTGCTCAGTCCCTGCTCCCTGCGGCCCAGAGATTTATTTATTATTATAAATAAGCACACTATAGCTGTCTCTAGACACACCAGAAGAGAGTGTCAGATCTCATTACAGCTGGTTGTGAGCCACCATGTGATTGCTGGGATTTGAACTCAGGACCTTGAGAAGAGCAATCAGTGCTCTTACCCCCTGAGCCATCTCACCAGCCTGCATGTTTTCTTATGTTAATTTTACTTTCAGCTTTGATTTGGGGCTAGGAATTGTGTGCAATCAGAAACCAAGGGTGTTTTTACTCTTATTTAAGAAGTAAATAATTATTTTAAAACTCCCAGGGGCCTTTGAGTTCTCCCACATAAAGCATGCCTTCTACAAGGGTGGGCTTTAAAGAAATGGATTTAGGGCTAGAGAGATGACTCAGAGGTTGAGAGCACTGATTGCTCTTCCAGAGACCCTGAGCAACCACATGGTAGCTCACAACCATCTGTAATGAGATCTGGTGCCCTCTTCTGACATGCAGATATATGTGCAGAACACTGTATATAATAAATAAATAGATCTTTTAAAAAGAGAGAGAGAGATGGATTTATTTTTTTGGGTTTTTTTTTTTTTTTTTTTTTTTTTTTCCGGTTTTTTGGTTTTTTTGGTTTTCGAGACAGGGTTTCTCTGTGTAGCCCTGGCTGTCTTGGAACTCACTTTGTAGACCAGGCTGGCCTTGAACTCAGAAATCTGCCTGCCTCTGCCTCCCGAGTGCTGGGATTAAAGGCGTGCGCCACCACGTCCAACTGAGAGATGGATTTATTACCCTAGTTAGAGACCTTCAAGCTTGAAAAGCCAGTGTGCACATTGTCACGTCTCTGCATGGGTGTGGAATTGTTGCAGGAGAATTGTTGAGTGCGGCAGGCAGGAAGAGTGACAGCCGCTGTGCATCTGAAGCAGACAGTGTAGATTTACTGTAACTGTTTACCACATTGTATTTACTATTCTGTGTGTGTGGGGTGGGGGCATAGCACACATGGGAAGGTTAGAGAACACCTTGTGGAAGTCAGTCCTCTCACGGACAGAACTGGAGGTAAGCCCAGCCTTCACCTGCTGAGCCATCTCACCAGTCCTCCATCGGCACTTAACAGTGGTACCAAAGGTGACAGGCAGCGTCACTCTCTCAGCACAGCTGGCCTGGGTAGGGGTGTGGGAGAAGAACTTGCAACATCCTCTTTCCCCTTGTAAGCAGTAAATCTCAACCACGCAGCTTGCTTCCCACTAAGTCTTGTCTTTGCTGTCCTGTTCTGGGGGGATAGGTTTGGTTGAGTGGTAATTTTTAAATTCCCCTTTTCTCAGGAGCTGAGAGAAGAAGCAGTTAATTAAACAGTAACCAAATCCTTCATGCTTTTAGAAGCCTTAATGTGACCCATTGTTATAGACCTGGGAGGACAGGGTGATTCCCTTCTTTCTAGGCTCTGGCTTCCCAGATGCCCCCGGGTCCCCCTGACCACAGCGTGCTGACTGTACAAAGGGAAGGTAGCACTTCTCTTAGGCTAGAGAGAAATAGCTAGAGAAGAAACCTGTAGACTTCCTGTGTTTGCCATAAGCCATAAATGATCAGGTTGGTAGTTTCTGAAGATTATAAAATGTGTGAACCAAGCAAAAAGTACAGAGAAAAGGTTGTTCTGAGGCATAGCCCCTGCCAGTTTCCCTTTTTCTGAGCTCAAGAATATTTACAGGTTCTTTCCAAATGGCAGTTATCCTGGGGTTTAAAATGAAGTTTTCTTGTTTTCAGATTGATTTTGTCGCCCATGACGACATCCCCTATTCTTCTGCAGGGAGCGATGATGTGTATAAGCACATCAAGGACGCAGGTGAGTGAGCCACGCCCAGCTCCACTCTGTGGGGTCTTGGGCGACTATGGAGATTCAGCCATGGCCCTGCTGCCAGTGGAAAATGTGATACTGAGATATTTAACATTTTTCTGGTCAAACTGTGGACAACATTGTAAGTGAGCATAGCCTCAACATTTGTTGATTCTTGATTTAAACATCTCTTTAATTTTAGGACAAGTTCTATATTTTTCTAGGATAAGCAATACCCTGTGCCTCCTTCTAGTCTTTCATTCTGTCCCTTGGGTGTCAGGATCTCTAGAGTTCTCCTATAGTAATAACAGAGTCTGCTTTTTCCTTTCCTTTTCCTTTCCTTTTCCTTTCCTTTCCTTTCCTTTCCTTTCCTTTCCTTTCCTTTCCTTTCCTTTCCTTTCCTTTCCTTTCCTTTCCTTTCCTTTCCTTTCCTTTTCCTAAAAAGAAAAATTCTGTCTTGGAACTCACTGTGAAGGCCAGGCTAGCTTTGAACTTACAGAGATCCACCTGCCTCTGCCTTTGATGTGGCAGGACATCACAGTTTTTGTCTGTTTGTGTTTTTCTTTAGGCATGTTTGCTCCCACACAGAGGACAGAAGGTATCTCCACATCAGACATCATCACCCGCATTGTCCGTGACTATGATGTGTATGCAAGACGGAACCTACAGAGGGGCTACACTGCCAAGGAGCTCAATGTCAGCTTTATCAACGTGAGTTACAGCCTCGCCCCATAGCTCCCTGCCGCTGTAGGGCACATGTGCTTCTCGTGCTGTGTGCTCTGAGCTCACTTTTCAGTGTGCTGTGAGATTGTCATTCCCCAGAGCTACCTCATGTCTCTTATAAAGAGTATAGCACAAAGGCAGGCTCTGTCCTCACGGTCTAATGTCATAATATCAACATATGGATACAAGGACAGGCATGGTGGTGGCACCTTTAATCCCAGTGTTCAGAAGCAGAGACAGGCAGATCTCTGTGTGTTCCAGGATGGGTAGGGCTGCACAGTGAGATCCTGTCTTTAAAAATAAAAGGAAAGGAAAAAAAAGACATACAAAGCAATTTAACAAATAGGAATATATAATTATGCATGCCTATAATCCCAGCATAGATACATCTGTTCTAGTGAAAGGACTGGAGGAAAGAGGATCAGAATTTTGAGGCCAGCCTTAGTGACACTCTGCCTCAAAAGAACAACAGAAGTATAAGTTATATAGCAAGCACACTATGTCAAATGAAGAGTGGCTCTTAACTGGTTTTGCTTTTTTTTTTTTTTAAATTATGTGTTCTTTTGAGAATAAAATGAAAACTACAGATCTCTCCCTATATGGCTAGTGACATACAGCATTTGATATATAGTTTCTCCACATGGGCTATTTAGCAAGTCCTGTCTCACACACACACACACACACACACACACACACACACACACACACACACACACACACACAAACACACAAAACCACACAGGTACTTTTGATTAATATTGCCTTTTAGGAAAGATGTTAATTGTATATATAAATAATGTTTCAATAAGGTTGATTTAAACAGAGCAAACCTACTAACTATATTGTATGCAATAATTATTTACCCAAACCCTTTGCTTGTTCCCAGCTCTGTGAAAGAATTAGATAAACCAGAATAGGGCTTAGTGGTCCATCCCATCATCCCACGATTTGGGAGGCAAAGGCAGGAGGACCACTTCAAATTGAAGGTTTCAGGTCAACCAGGGCTACATAGGAGACCCTGTGTTAAAACACAAACAAGAGCAGGGCGTGGTGGTGCACGCCTTTAATCCCAGCACTCGGGAGGCAGAGGAAGGCAGATTTCTGAGTTCGAGGCCAGCCTGGTCTACAAAGTGAGTTCCAGGACAGCCAGGACTATACAGAGAAACCCTGTCTTGGGGGAAAAAAAAAAACGCAAACAAGAAAAAAAGGTAAGGTGAGCCAAGTGTGCATCCCTATAATCCCATTTTAGAAGGCTGAGTCAGGAGGATTTCAGATTTGAGGCTAATCTAAGCTACATAGCAAGACTGTCTCATAAAACAGAAAGAGGATAGAGAGATGGCTCAGGAGTTAAGAACACTGGCTGCTCTTCTATTCCCAGCACCCACGTGGCAGCTCACAATGCTAGAGCACATGTGGTGCCCAGACAACGACAAAAAAAGAAAGGGGAAAACCAAAACCAAATGGTCCCCGCTCTGTTTCCCCCCCCCTTCCCCCCACCCTTTATCTTGTTATCTTGTGCAACCTGCATGCCTCTTTCTTCCTTATGGTTGAGAAATTAAGAAACTACTTTTTTTTTTTTTTTTGCATTGTTTTGTGTTTTTAATAAAAACCTTTCAAGTTGTAGCCCAGACTGACCTGGAACTTGTGATCTTCCTGCCTTGGCCTCCTGAGTACTGGGGTTACCTGGCAAGTGCCAGCATGTTCAGGCAATATAGTGCTTTACATTTGACTAAATATCACTTCTTCTCCATTAGAGCATTTATACCATTTTACACTAATGTTTAGGGATGTTGGCAGGACCAACTCTTTGCCATTTTGCAAATGAGCAAGCAGATCTCCAACTTATAAAAGGCAAAACATGGACTGAGAAGATGGCTTGGTTGGTAGAGTGGCTGCCATGCAAGTAATGACCTGAGTTCTGATCCGCAGCACCTATGTCAAAAGCTAGGTGTGACAGCGCATCCTCTAAGACAGGAAGATCCCAGGAACCCAGTGGCCGGCCAGCCTAGTAGACCTGGTGAGCTCCAGGTTCAGTGAGAGACCCTGTCTCAGAAAAATAAGAGGGAGAGTGGTTAATTAAAGAAGACATGTGATGCCTTCACACACACACACACACACACACACACACACACACAATGAAAGTCAGTTTATCTAAAATCATGGAATGAGCTAGTGATGGGGTATCCAATGTCATGAATTAATTAAGGATCTAGTATTTCTGTTTCGACTCTGGCCTATTTGCTTCTTGGAATTGCTGTGTGATGATCTTGTGCATGCACTCTTCCATTTGAAAGAGCCTTATTGGATATATCTCTATGTCGTTATATTAGATTTATCTTGACAACCTTGACTTCCTTTGGTTGCATGCTAATCTATTTCTGCCCTCACTGTCATAGTTAGAATCACCACACTTTCATATAAGGTGACTGGCTAGCCAGAGATTATTTTTCCTGTTATTATGCTAAATAAACAACAGAGCAGATTAAGCAAAGCAGAATTTGTAATTTTGAAAACAGTAGCCAAATTTTTCTCTCTTTTATGGTAGGCAAAGTCAAGTTGGGTATTCTTTTTATAAATTAATATTATTATTTTTTGTAAATTATGTGTATGTCTGTGGTTATGTGCATGTGAGTACACGTGCCTGTGGGGGCAGAGGTGTTAGAGCTCTCAGGAGCTGCACATACAAGTAGGAGGGAGCCATCTGAAGGTCATGCTGTCAATCAAACTCGGGCTCTCCAGAGGTGCAGGATGTACTCAGCCTCTAAGCCATCACTCAGCCTGGGTACTAGTTCTTACAATTCATTTGTCTCCTGTCTAGGAGAAGAAATACCACTTGCAAGAACGAGTTGATAAAGTAAAGAAGAAAGTGAAAGATGTGGAGGAAAAGTCAAAAGAGTTTGTGCAGAAGGTGGAAGAGAAGAGCATCGACCTCATCCAGAAGTGGGAGGAGAAGTCCCGAGAGTTCATTGGAAGTTTCCTGGAAATGTTTGGTCCAGAAGGAGCACTGGTGCGAGCCTTTCTTCCTGACACTTGAGGGAATGTTAGGGAAGGGAAGGGGGCTGCTTTTTGTTCCTGCTATACTGGCATTGAACCCAGGGCAGAGTACACATGCTATCAAGCACTCTACCACTGAGCTACATCTGCAGCCCTATATTTGTTGGTTGGTTTATTTATTATTTTTTTGAGACTAGAACTCACTAGGTAGCCTTGGTTGGCTTGAAACATGCAGTGTAGAATAGGCTGGCCTAGAACTCACTCTTCCTGTCTCTATCTATCAACTGCAGGGATTAATGGTGTGTGCCACTGTACCAGGCTTATTTATTATTTTGAGACAGGGTCTCCCTAAGGCCTAAACTGGCCTTGAGCTACGTGTGTAGCCCAGGCTGGTCTTGAACTTGTAATACTAATAGCTTCAGCCTCCAGTCGATAAACAAGTGAATTCAAGAGAATTGCAATGCTGTGAAGTGGAAAGAAATAGAGAATCTTTGAGCAGAAAGGAAGATCAAAATTAACAAGTTATCAAATATAGTTACATATTTCCTAGTAATGTTGTCAGCTGCTTTATCAGCCTTGACAACTTGTATGTTTTGGTTTATATTGAAAAGAAGGAAAAACAGAGAACAGGTAGAGAAAGCTTCCTCTCTGAGTATCTGCTATGGGTCCCCGTGAGGGGATCTGTCCTGAGGAATAGATGAGTGTTCTCAAACCAAATAAAGAACTCCACTAGTGAGCCTTTGTTTTTGCTGGCGTTTGGACTGCACACTAAGTAGCCCTTAGATGCCTCTGACAGAAGTCAAGGCTGGGCTAACTTGTGAGCAGGTGGAGACCGCCTAGGACACAGTTACGCCCTCCTCTCTTCTGGAGTCACGTTAGCACATCAGGGGCTAGGGGAACAAGTCAGTGGCAGAGTGTTTGAGATTAGAATGCTTGAGACCATAGCTTTGATCACAGCAATGAGAAATAATTGCAGAGAGAGCCATAGTAATTTGAGGTTTCAGAGGCTCCAGTGGTGGCCGTGGGGGCTGTAGGTATCTTCTAACTCTTCCTTTTGGTCTCCTCCCCAGAAGCACATGCTGAAGGAGGGAAAAGGTCGGATGCTGCAGGCCATCAGTCCCAAGCAGAGCCCCAGCAGCAGCCCTACTCATGAGCGCTCCCCCTCCCCCTCCTTTCGGTGGCCCTTCTCTGGCAAGACTTCCCCATCTTCCTCCCCAGCAAGTCTTTCTAGGTGCAGGGCTGTGACCTGTGACATCAGCGAGGATGAAGAGGACTAACTTTTCATCCCTGTTCCCTCTCTCCCCCACTGCCCATCACCTCCAGAAGCTCTCTGTCGAATTCCATTTTGTGATCCCAACACTAAACCTAAGGACATCTACAAAGAAAAGACAACCGGGGCAAGAGGACCTGGGAATGGGGAACCAAAACAGCCCATGCCCTGAGACATTCTCAGCCACACCAAGGAGGCTGCCCATACCTTAGAAGCCTGCTCTGCATCCATCTTCCCTCCCCAGAACTTTGCTTTACTGTTTATGCTCATGTAATCTTGACAGGGAAATTGTCATTTTTATCAATTTTTTTTAAAAAGTAGTCTTTCAAATATAGTAAGTAGAACTAATTTTTTGCCCCTGAGGAATGGGCAGAAGAAGGAAGCGTGGAATGCCCAGAGGCCTTTTTTCCTGAACACTAGTGCTTGCCTTCTGTTCTGAAGCAAAGTGGCTTGCCAGATCCTTCAAACAGGGAGCCATGCTAATGGCCAATTTGGGGACTATCATAATTTTAACTTCCCTAAAAAAAAAAAATCTCAAAGCTGAATTAGCTCCAGATTCCCTGAGTGTCCTGCCGGCCCATGTGTCAGCGTGGCTGTGGGAGGGAAGAGATCTGAGCCTAACTTTTCTTACTCCCTGAGGAGTTTCTTGTTGGACCCAATGGGGTCCATGAAGACACTGATGGGGATGAAACCAAACCACAGAGCATCTACTGCAGTTTTTCTGCTGTGTTCATCTTCTCAGAAAATCCTGTTGCCCAATTATTTGGGAGCTCTTGTCAATCTCTTTCCTGCACCCCACCTGTAAAGGAAGGGACATTTTGAGGGCTACTGTGATTGGAGAGAGGAGTGGGATAAACTCAGTCTAGTACAAGGGCAGTTGAGGTTGTTTCTGCTGGGCATGCGTTCCTCAGCCTGCAGCTGCCCTCTCAGCACTGCGCCCAGCTTTGTACAAAGGATGCTTTGTAAGTGTTTGCTGCTTGCCCTTGACCTATTCATTGATCCGTGTTGCCTATTGCCATATTCAGCACTTAGACTTTCACAGAGCATGCAGGCAAAAGCACCAGGAAACACTGATCTCTGAAACACTCTCCTCAACCTTTGCTCGTCTTAGAATATTCTTGGGTCAAAAGAGTATCACATGGAGACTCTTTGCTCCAAGAGCTGCACCGAGCAGGGACTTCCTCCAGTGCTCTTCCAGAAGCAACAGGCATGGGTTAAAACTGCTAGCACACAGAGGTCCATGCCCTCTTGTCTGCCTGTGCCTGGTGGCCCCAAGAGGAAACAGAATTTCCAATGGAAGAGTACTGACTCTCAACACTTACTATTGAGCAGGAGCTGGTGCTTGCAGTCCCCTGGCACCCCGTGTCACTACATGGCCCAGCACGTTCATCACCATCCATTATCCTGTAGCTGGATTTAGGGCAAAGTTGTTTATGTCCAGGACCTACTAGTTGTCACTCATAAATACCCCTTGTGGGGGTGGAGCTTTCTTGTTTTCAACAAAGAAAACCACATTTTCTTTTTCCTTGTACCTCCTCACTGGTCCATGCTGGGACTATGAGCATTTACAGTCCTCCCTGGACACTTTCTGGTGGAAGCTGTGCTACTGCCTAAGGGTCTGAGGCTAACACCACACAGCGCCTGCACAGCAGAACTACCTAGGCTCCTAAACTATTTCCCAGGCAAAGCTGAGCAGAGAAGAGGGGCAAAGAGGCCCCACTCGTGTTCCAGTGGCCCATGGAAACGCCATTGCTAACTAACTCCTCATGAAGGGCTGCTTTCACTCAGATCTGACCCATATGGCCTTGGCCTGGAATCCTTTCTCTGAACCTGTTGAAATTAGTCTTTTCTCACATTATGTACTGCTGTGTGGCTCACTTTAACTTTTCTACTTTAGTCTTCTCTTCGGGGATCCGTTTCTCTCTGCCTTATTCTCCCAGG
Organism: Mus musculus; assembly: GCF_000001635.26. Lineage (NCBI taxonomy): Eukaryota > Metazoa > Chordata > Mammalia > Rodentia > Muridae > Mus > Mus musculus. The sequence continues at coordinate 32,473,438 of NC_000082.6, forward strand.
TATACAGAGGTGGTGATGTCACTGCTGGCACTCACCTACTTGTTCTCTCAGTGCATGTCACCCAGGTGTACCCTGTGGAAATGCAAAGGGAGCCGCTCATGTGCGATTTTCCCCCATGTAGTCATTCAAGTCTACTGTCTGGGTCCCAAACATGAGAGCGTCTATGCTGACAAGATATGTAACCCAGCTAGGACTAGCCTATGCTCATATTCAACCTTTACTATCTCCTAACACTCTGACTCTCAGATAGTTTAGACATAAGCAAAAATGCTGTGGGTGTGGCTGCATGCTAGGTACTTGAGGGTCAGTGTGCTCCTCGGTGCTAGAAAAAGGTGCTGCTGACATAGCGCACCGTCGGCTACGTGTATCTAGTTAAATGTGGGTAAGCTGTATAACGCTGTTGCTGTGACTGTAGTCCACACCTCTTGTGCAACCTGGGCTATAGAGCTGTTTCCCCAAGTCTACACGAAAGCAAGCAGCATGGAAGGGCCAGGAGAGCCGTAAGTTGTTTGGCCTCATAGCCTCTGTGCCTTAGGAGGAGGCTTGAAGACAGGAGCCCTGGAGCTGGTATTGAGGAGGAGCCAGTGTGACAGTTAACCTTGGCATGGACGGGAGGCTGAAAATAGAGGTTGCCACTTAGAGACTGTAGAAATGGAGCACCAGTGCCATGGCAGCCACTCCTGGGAGCTAAGCCTGAGACCCTAAAGTGAGGAAGGGGTGGAGTTGAGGTCGAGAATCCTGACAAGAAAAATACTGAGAGAACCTTTCTGGTCACTTTTCTCAGCAGCACCTTAGTTATTCTTAAGGCCGCTCATCTGACCAGCTGTCTAGGATGTCCCTCCACAGTGGCTCTTCTAAGTGCTTTGTCACTGTCTCCAGCCCACGTTCGCTTGTGTAACTCACGTTCTGGAGCCTGTTGTCTTTGAAATCTGTTCTTTATCAACCTTTTACTCCTTTCCAAAATCGATTCTGTTTCTTGCTTTGGTTTAATCCCCCTAAGCCATACCTTCTAGATTTCTGTCAGCATATGCGTCGAAATTGAACCCACACAGTTCAAAGAAGGCTTCCTTAACAATGTTTTAAGACTAACGGTATTTTTTTTAAAACATACCAATATAAGTATTTTAAAAGGTATTTTTCAAAGTCATAACAATGATTGTTTTCTCTCAGAATAGATTATCATGGGATAAAGAGTGGTCCCTAGCTTCTATTTTTCAAAATAAGTAGGACATGTTCTTGGACTTAATCTATTAAAAGTTAGCTCTCCTAAAAGAAAAAAGAAATAAGTTTGCCAGAACTTTTTGTCGGCAGGAGATTGGGGTAGAGAACAGAAATGCCAGGATTAACATTTAGATGACCCAGGTTGGGTTTCACTAGGTTTGAAGTGAGCTCCTTCCACCCTATTGGAGAAAGTGACTGTTCTGAACAGTTAGAGTTGGTTGGCTGAGTGTTTTGCATCAAGGCTCCTGAACAGAAAACACTGTTGGAAAGAGTCACCCATGACATTACCAGTGCAATGGGGAGTTTGCCTCCGAGTTCAGTGTCTCACGTTACTGTCTAATACTTTGTGCAGAATTGTATTGGCTTTTGTCATTCAGCCAAATAAAGGCCATGTGTTTTTGCCTGGTGTTTCAATTTCCTGTGGTTTTGACCAGACATACATGTATGTAATGTTTTAAGTACTGGGGGCTTTTATTTGTATTCTCAGTTCCTTTGATTTTGTGTCCTAATTTTCTGTCCTCAATATCAATACCTCCGCATCGCTACCATATTAACGAGCGTTCTGTTCCCAAAAGAAACTTTTCAGTTCTTACTGAAAAGTCAAAAGGCTGGCACAAAGGGACCTCAGACCTCCCAATAGTCAACTGATGCTCCTAAGGAGAGAAGGATTCCAGTGCAGAGCCAAGCTTGGGGAAGCTGGGCTGGTGCTGTTGTGCCCGGCTAAGGTCTACTCCCATTCTTATATCAGATAAACCATACATCAACCATGTATGTCTCTTCTCCTCTTCATTCTCCTGTGCAGAAGCTCAAGGTGACTTTTGACGTATTCAGGGTTAATAGTGGCGCCAACAGAAGCAGTGTGTCTTGTGCAAGCGTCTCAGCTTTCACCATTTATTACAAAAATGAGAAAGACTCAAAACAGGTTCAACCCACTGCACTTTACCTTCATCCCTATAGTCACATGGAAGCTGCCAGCCTGCTCTGCCAGGGGGAGCCTTAACCACTGATAAGGCTGAGGGACAGAAGAGAATTCCTGCTCTTCTGAGGAGTACAGTATGTCTTCCAGGGTCCAAGCCACTCTCCTCAGGCTTTGAGTGCTGAGTCCAGGTCTGGCAGCGAACAAGCCTCATACCCAACCTTGTCGTCTTTCCTTCGATAGTACATTCGTGTCAGCACTGTCATCAGGAAGGTCTCCAGTATGAGCATGTGGCAGTTCATCACTGCAGTGTGGGGTGGAACATGACAAGAAGTTACACTGTGCTACAGAGGAGGAATCCATAGCAGCCCTAACAAGCAAGCTGAACGACTCCAGTTTACCTCCAAACCAGTACTAAGGGATACTAAACTGTTGTGTGGAGCGAGGCAGACTAATGGTAGCCAGAACTTGGCTCTGGCTTCTGTGATCTGAGACCAGTCCATGTGTTTTTTTCTGCATAGTCTGCTTCCTAACTGGACCCAATCCTGTCCCAAGATGAGGACTGAACTTGCTGGTTCGGCCACTAGGACTGGCCTCAAGCTGGGTATATTGAAGTTCTCTGTGATCAGAGAGGAAAGAGTAGTCATCTCGGAGCCTCCACCCTGATTTCTTGGATCCTTCCTGAACATTTTGAGCAGACATCAGGTTGGCCCCCACTTCTGTTCCAAGATCCTTTCTCCCCTGATCTGCTCTCAGTTGCTCTCACCCACAAGACAGAAAGAAGCTCTAAGTGCATACCTTGAGACCTGATTTTAGAAGAGTAGGGAGGTGAGCAAGCGATCTGCCCACTGTTAGCCAAGATGGAGAAAATGGCAGGCTGCAGGGCGGTCAGGATGACAAGCACCTGCAGAAGAGATGAGATGGGGAGGGGCTGACACCTGCCACTCCTGGTCCTGAAGTCAGTGCAGGTTAGGCATACCATTAGATATGTTAGTGGGGTTAGCAGAGGACTGTGTTAACAGAAGACTAAAACTTAACCTTTATTGAAAATTGGTGCAGTTTCCATCTTTAGTCAAATTATAATCCTGTTCCTGCCTCATATTCATTAGGGTTGCTCATTTAAAAAAAAAAATCAGCTTATCGCCCTCTTTCATGGCCACCATCAGATACCCAGTAGCATCTAGCACATAAAATAGAGGCAGATTTATAAACAAGGTCATGTGATGATGGAGGCAAAGATTGGAGCAATACAGAAGGCGGCCAAGGAAGACCACTATGGATTGCTGGCCAATTCCAGAGAGGAAGTGACAAGCTGGGTTCTTCCAGGCAGGTTCCAGTGAGATTACAGCCCTGCCTGCATTTTGATTTTGGGTTTCCAGGTTCTAGATCTGTGCAACAATACACTTCTGGTTTTTTTTAAGCCTGGTTGGTGGTACTGTGGTACAGAAAGGCAAACAAAATAAGATAAAGTGGAAGGGGTGAAGATAATGTTCCAAATCTCCCGGGAAACCCAAAGGTTAAGACTTGGGTCTGCCTTTGCCTCCGGTGGTCCTAACCGCAGTCATTTGTTGGCAAACACCGTTTCTAGTTACCTGGAACAGAGCAAACTTGGATCCCATGTTCTGTTCACCCAGATGCATCTTGGCTTGACGGAAAAGGATGGCCAGGGACCAGAGGGCCAGAAGGGTAGACACAGCAAGGAGATTGTTGATCCAGAGAGCTGCGCTCTTCTCAGAAATCTAGTGACGGGCCAGAAAGAAGTCAGGAGGACAAATGGTCTCTGTTTTCCCTCTTCCACGTGAAGAAAGCTGATACGATAAGAAAGCCCCAAAGCCTGGACTTCATCTCTTCCCACCATATTCTCTGGGCTGCCATTCTCCTGTGGCCACCCAGCCCTTGTCCCTGTGTTGCTAGTGCTCCTATATTAATTCCAGAACCCAAAGATAAGCCTTTGCTGCTGTGTCCTGGCTTACTTCTCCTGGGTCATAGATGCCGTCAGGGATGAGGAACAGGCCCACTATGCTCAGCGTTATCTTGAAGAAGGCGTACTGGAAAGGGCCCAGCAGGAGCAGCTGCAGCTTCTTTCTGAGGGAGGAAGAGAGTGGATCCATGAGCCACACACCCTAGGGAAGCTTAGTCCCTGCACCCAGCTAAGGGCTAAGGCTGGGCTCCCATCATGACAAAATGATGGCTTGTGGATGAAGGCAAGGTAGAGAATGTTGGGAGTCCTAGGAATGCCCCTTGTCTCCAATAACGCTTTTGAGCAGGAAGTATTAACTTCAAGTTCATTACTCAAAGTAGACAGAGGGGGAAGCGAGCACCCAAAGCTGGGATTAAAGGCATGCGCCACCACTGCCCGGCTGATAGAACACATCTTTACTTCCAGCACTCAGAGGCAGAGAGGCAGGTGTATCTCTGTGAGTTCAAGGTCAGCCTGGGGTCTACAGAGTTCCACAACAGCCAGAGCTACATAGTAGGGACAACTGGTCTCAAACAAAACAAAACCCAATAAAGTAAGTGAACAAGCAGGGTAGTGAGCTGAAACTTAAGAATTCCCCCTCCTTTCCCCTCTCCCCTGGGGCTGTTTCCCCGTGTTTGGGGTTCCTGGCTGTGGGTGCCTGCCTTTATTATTGGCTTTGCCCTACACAAGCCTAATAACAAGAGCCTTAAACTGGGGTTACAGAGCCTCGTGCTCACTTGTCCCTCTGGGATGCCCCTCTCCTGCCTTACCTGGTAAGTATGAGAGGTGGGCAGCAGGGACAGCAGCAGCAACAGGGACCCGTGTGCACCCTCATCGGGGTGTCCTTCAGTGTCCTCAGTACTGCTTTCTTCCCACCAAAGCCTTCCACCATGACCATCATCAGCAGGTAAAAGCATACGGCATAAAACCTGGGAGAGAAACGCAAGCACATGGGTGGGAGCACCCGGACACACACCTTTGCTGTTATAGAGGAAGGTTTCAGGGAGAGATGGGGCTCACCGAGGGAAAGAGGGTACAGGTAGAATCCAAGAGCTGCACTCTAGGGACAGGTCGGGAAGAGCTAGATTCATATCAATGGGGCTTAAAGGTGGCTTGGAAGTCAGAAAGAGACCCCATATTAATGCTTAGCCCTATTGGTGGGGGTTGGGCCCGACACTCACGAGGTTATGGCCATTTCTACAAGTGTGAGGGCGCGAGGAATCCAGAGACCAAAGCAGCAGAACACAGATACCACCTGATCACAAGAGAGCAGGACACAGGTTAAGGGAGGGGCGAGACCATCCAAACTTCTTGTAGCAAGAGCTCAAAGAAGCCAGACCTGTGTGTTGAATGCCCAGGTCCTTCCACTTGTTAGCTGCTGGGTCGGTGGTGGAGCAAGAACAGGACCCTGGGCTCTGCACCCAGAGCCAACAAAAAGAACCATGAGACAGGAGAACTGACACCACAAATTTGTCACACCTGTACATGTGAGCTGTGGCATGCATGCTCCCCCATCATGGGCACACATACTACTACTACCACTACTACTGGTAGTAATAATAATAATAATAATAATTAATAATTAATAATAATGCATTTTTAAAAGAAATAGAAAATTCCAACTGGAAAATAACAATAAATTTAATTTAATTTATTAAATTTAATAAATTAGATCCAAGTCCCATGAGATGCTGCATAGGTAACTTTAAAAGGACTTAGAGTTGCCAGAGCTATGGTTCAGTGGCAGAGTCTTACGTCATAACAAAGAAATGAGGCAGGCCCACAGCAAAAGGACAGCATTGAGTGTGACCCTGTGGAAATAAATGTCTGTATTGGAAGACAGCCTGCTTTTAACAGCAGTCATAGTGAGGAGAAAAAAGAAAGGCATGTCGTGGTACCCAGTGAATTGCTGTCTCTACATTCCTTTAAATGGAATACTTCACCCACTGGCTAGCCTTGCAAACAGGTGGGGATCAGTTCACATCACCAGTGCTACATGGTCCTGGCAGGCAGCTCTGTTCTTGAGCAAATGAGCTTAGGAGAACTCTCAAGACAGCCTGCCCCCTCTCCAGCCCCTCTCCAGTCCCTCTCCAGTCCAGGTTCCAACATCCTCACCGTGGGTGCAGAGCTACTCCAGATCAGAGTCCTCTTCTTGATGGGGCAAAGGGTGTTCTTGTATAGGTAAACAGCATCCTCCAGAAAAATGGCAACTGAGCCAGTGGTAAGAAAGGTCAAGATGATGGTGAGGGCTATGTCCACTGGGCCCAGTGCTAGAGGAGAAGGGAAGCAGATGCCAATGAATTGAAGGGCAGATGCTATTCCAGGAATGCCTACAAGTTGTTAAACACCAAATAAAGTCCGAGGATGAATGGTGAGTGTGTGAATGTGTGTTTTGAGACGGGATCTCACTGTGTACCCCGCCAGCTAGCCTAGAACTGGGACTCAATTTGTAGACCAGGCTAGTCTTGAGTTCACAGAGACCCTTCTGCTTCTGGCTCCCAAGCACTGGGATTAAAAGTATGTGCCACACCGGGCAGTGGTGGCACATGCCTTTAATCCCAGCACTTGGGAGGCAGAGGCAGGTAGATTTCTGAGTTCGAGGCCAGCCTGGTCTACAGAGTGAGTTCCAGGACAGCCAGGGCTATAGAGAGAAACCCTGTCTCGAAAAACAAAAAAACAAAACAAAACAAGAAGTATGTGCCACCATATCTGGTCCTACAAAGGCTCTACATGCTTAGAAATGTTTTAGAAATAGAAAATATCATCCTGAGTGAGGTATCCCAGACCCAGAAAGACAAACAAAGTATGTGCTCACTTATGAGTAGATATCAGCTGTAAAGTAAACAATAATGATGCTACAATCTATAGATCCAAAGAAGCTAAGTAACAATAAAGACCCAAGGAGGGAAGCATAAATCTAGGTATTTGGTAACAGAAGAGGGAACAGCCGAACAGCCTGCCAAGGCCCCTCCTTCAGCAATGGCGGTAAGTAATATGAAAGTATGGCAAGATACAAAAAAATCTCGCTGGTAGGAGATGTATCTAGTCTTGTTTTGTTTTGTTTTTTTGGTTTTTTGAGACAGGGTTTCTCTGTATAGCTCTGGCTGTCCTGGAAGACACTTTGTAGACCAAGATGGCCTTGAACTCAGAAATCCACCTGCCTCTGCCTCCCAAGTGCTGGGATTAAAGGTGTGTGCCACCATGCCCAGTGAGATGTGTCTAGTCTGACTGAAACTTGATATGCTAAGGCTGGTTGATATCCATAGGAGGCCCCCCTTTTCTGAAGAGAAAGGAAGGAGTGGATGGGGGGTGCAGAAGGGGAGGAGGGAGGGTTGGGAGGGGAGGGGGAAGGGGAAACTGTAGTCAAGATGTTAAATAAATAAATGATATAAGTAATTAAAAATTTAAAATATGGATATATAAACGCTGGAGTCTAAATGCAGGACTCACAGGTTGGAAAGTGCTCTACCGCTGTACCACAGCCTCAGCCCTTTCTTGGCATTCCCACCTCTAGTGGATTGAGTCACAAAACTGGAGGCGATATGGAGGGTCAACTTTAGCTTTCAAACTCATGTTTTAGTTTATTCACAACGTATGTTTCTAACCAACATATAATAATTTTTAAAAGTCTAGTACAGAGCTTGGCTAGCATGCCTGAGGCCCTGGGTTTCATCTCGGGCACCCTTACTCTCCTTAAAAGGTCATGGGCATGGTAGTGCACATTGGTAATCCCAGCAATCAGGGGGCAGGTCTAAGCGGACCGTTGTGAGTCCAAGGCCAGCCTGGTCTACATAGAGCGTTCCAGGCAGCCAGGACTATACAGCAAGACCATGTTCCAAGAGTCTATACTAAAGAAGTAATTATAATAAAATAAATATACACAATAAATTGTTTATATAAACTATACCTTACCAACTCAAAATGCTTTTTTGCCCAATGCTTTTTCTATAAATTTTATTACTTTCATCATGAGAAGCTGATGTTGCAATTAGCATCCTTGGGTGTGTCTCCTAGAAGCACATAGGAAAGTTTCTCTGGCAAACACTTGGAATTAGAGCTGAGGACAGAAGAAGGTTGGGTTTTGTGGATACTATATATTATTTATATGTATTATATATTATTCACAGATACTATATATTATGCCGGTGTGAAGGCAGAAGTGTTTAATCCTAGCACTTAGGGGGCAAAGATAGGAAGATCTCTGTGAGTTTGAGGCTAGCCTGGCCTACATAGTGAGTTCCAGGCAACCAGGACTACATAGAAAGACTTTGTCTCAAAGTAGGGGGCAGTATTACATATTACTGTCCAAAGTGGTTAATGTAAATCTGTGTCCCACTAGCCATCTATCACTCATTTCAGCACTAATTCACCTACACTTTTACAGGGACCACAGCCACTTGGTCACAACAACCCTGGCACATACCGTTCCCCCTTCACAACAGGACAAAACAAGTTCCTAAGACAGTAGCCAAGAGCAGTGTGTCAGACACACTTTCGTGTATACATGTGTGTTTGTGTGTTTTTGTGTGTGTGTGTGTGTGTGTGTGCCCCTCCTTCTTATTTTTAACTGACTGGTGTTTGACATGAGTTTTAGAAGCCTCAGCTACAGTCTGGGCAGTGGCAGCACATGCCTTTATAATTCCAGCAGAGGTGGAAGCAGAAAGACAGAGGGGCGGAGGGGCACAGAGGCAGAGACAGAGTGATCTCTGTTAGTTTAAAGTCAGCCTGATCTACAGAGTGAATTCCAGGAAAACCAGTGCTACACAGAGAAACCCCATCTCAAAAAAGCAAACAAAATGAAGAGGAGAGGAGAGGAGAGGAGAGGAGAGGAGAGGAGAGGAGAGGAGAGGAGAGGAGAGAAGAGAAGAGAAGAGAAGAGAAGAGAAGAGAAGAGAAGAGAAGAGAAGAGAAGAGAAGAGAAGAGAAGAGAAGAGAAAGAAGAGAAATGATAGCCCAGCTACATTCCTGTTGTCATGGTCCACCTCTGTCTACCATTGCCTGTAAACTCCTTCCTCCTGCCTCACATCTTGCTGACACCCAGTACAACATTCTGTCTATAGAAGTCTCTAGTAAATTGCACTTTGTGCCACCCTGGCTCTGTATGCCTTTGCCTTCATCTTCTGATATATCCCTTTGGGTTTGTGGCCATTTCTCAAACAGTGGGATTGGATCTTTTCAAAACAACGTGGTTTCAAGATCATTTATTTCTGACACTGGAAATTGAACCTACAAATTTACCTTTATGATTGGAAACAGAGAACAATTTCTTAAAACATAAGGAAGGGCCAGTGTACTGGCACAGAAGGTACCAGGGCTTGCCATGTAAGCATGGAGACCCCAGCTGGATTCAGTGGTGAGCATCTGAAACCTCGGCATTGCCACCACGGGATGGGAGGCAGCTCTGCTTCTGTCCTCTGCTGTGCTCTGCTCTGTCTGTCAGGAAACACGGCGTCTCTGCATACTAGGCGGGGGCTCTACCACTGAGATATTCTGCTGCACGCTTCTTTTAGGAAAAAAAAAAAAACTTTTAAGACAGAATCTAAGCTGCCCAGGCTGGCCTAGAACTTACAAGTCTCTTGCCTCAGCCTCCTGAGTAGCCGAGATGACACACCTGAATTACTGAGCCCACATATGCTTCTTTTATGAAATATTTAGCGTATATATGAATCCTACCTCATGACCAACCTTTTGTTGGCTTGAGGTTTAAAAATATCTTTTCTATGTCTATGTATTAGAGCTTTGACTTTGTTTATGGTACCTTTTGTTTTCTATACAGCAAACAAACAAACAAACAAAAATCCTGTGTTTATCTCATATAGTTAATGCTTGTGATAGCAACCAATTATGCTCATGATTGTTTGTGCTTTCCAGTGTGCCTGTGTGTGCATGTGTGTATAAATGTGTGTGTGTGCTCACGCAAGAGCATGCACCTGCTTGTGTATGCACGTGTGTCTGTGTGTGCATACCTGTGTGCATGTGTATACTCGCATGTGCGTGTATGTGTGTCTATGCAAATGCGTGTGCACTCAAATGTGCATGTGTGCACACATGTGTGTCTCTGTGTGCATGTCTCCTCCCTCTTGTATGTGTACTTACATACATGTGATTGTGGCTGCACATGCCAAGGTATGAATGTAAAGCTGAGGAGACACCTTTCATGAATCAGTTCTCTCCCTGGTTCGAGGCAGAGTCTCTCCTGTCACTGCTGTGGCACCACTGGCTCCAGGTGAGCTGGTGGGTGAACTGCCAAGTCCGTGTCCTGCCTTCCCTCCCATCTACAGCAGAAGTGTGCTATGACTCCAGACGCATGCCACCTCATCAGCCTTTTTATGTTTGTAACACAGGTCCTGGGAATCAAACTCAGGTCTTCAGGCTTGGGCCACAAGCACTGCTGAGCCATCTCATGGCCCTTTCTTAAATAGGAAATTATTTGCTGTTTCTAATCATACAGACAATTTCTATTTTTTTCTATATAAAAAAAGTTTGCATTTTATATCACCTTAATCTGACCGAGTTAAAGCTAATTTCCCATGAAGGTATTTCCTTGGGGGTAGCTGCTGTCTGGTACCTCTTCCTGGGAGCCCACACCACAGAAGCCTTCTGTGTGGACCCCCACGGAGGTCTGGCTGCCTGCAGACCTGCAGAGACCCTATCTCAAAGACAACCAAAATAAATGAATGAGTGAGAGAAGGAGGAGGGGGGAGGGGAGGCGGGGAGGAGAAAGAGGAGGAGGAGGAGGAGCAGCTGGAAGGAGTCTCCTTCTTCCTCTCTGAGTCCCTTTCCTGTAATTGCCACTGCTCAGAATCATACTCTCCTGTCTAAATATTCACCAGGGCTCCTGCTCCTTGGGTTGTCTGTATTTTCCATGTCTTTCTTTCCTGCTGCCCTGGCTTAGCCTCTGCTCTCTCCAGCTAAATAGGGTCAACAACCGCACTGTCTTCTCCCTGCTTCTCTGAGGCTCCCCCCTGCCCCTGTCATTCTGATTACTGATTAATGGTCCTTGAACACTCCATCCAGCCCTTCCCAGTCTTACAGCTCCAACTAGTGCCTCGGTCTTGAGGATAAAGTACAACCCTCGGTCTTGACCCCATTCAGGCCCCACCTCACCCGCCCAGCCCTCAATTACCTCAAGCTCCTCCACAAATAACCTTTGACCTTGCAAGATTTAGCTTCCCCAGTGTAGGGACCCCACTGGTTCATTCCATCTCCACTCCCACCCCAGGAATGCCCATCACTCTGCACCGCTCAGATCTCTCCTGCTCCAGCCTCACCAGACAGCTTGCTTGACCTTAACTATGAGACCTGGGGAGTTAACCTGCTTCCGAATCCTCTCGGGTTCTACCTGCACATGTAGTGGCAAGGTGACATGAGAATCAACATTGTGTGACACAGGCTTCAGAGCCTGAGTCCCGCTGACACTTTTGAGTTTATTCTGAGCTGTAGAATGCTGTGCTGTGACCTGCAAGTGGTTTAGTGGCCTCCTTGGCCCCTACATATTAGATGTTAAGGACAGCCAACTGCTGGGCAGTGGTGGCGCACTCCTTTAATCCCAGCACTTGGGAGACAGAGGGAGGTGGATTTCTGAGTTTGAGGCCAGCCTGGTCTACAGAGTGAATTCCAGGACAGCCAGGGCTACACAGAGGAAACCCTGTCTCGAAAAAAGAAAACAAAAACAAACAAACAAACAAACAAACAAAGGCAACCTCCAGTGTGGCCACTCAAACTGTCTGCAGACATGCCAGATACCTCCTGGGCTGTGAACTGCTGGTGTAAGATGTTTGTCCTGCTACCTCTACTCTCTAAATAGGCGGAGCTTTGGAGCTAGATGTAGCAGCCACTTGCTGGCACGTGCTACAGAGTGCCACAAGGTATCTCTGGACATCAGCAGCTGATAGCAGTCTGGCTCAGAACATCTGAAACAGAGCTATCCTTAGCTCAAGAACCTGGCCACATCTGTTTCCCACTGCACATGACCACACCCCCTTGCTTAGAAGGAATCTACTCTGGAAGGAGTCACCAAGAGGCTCACATCTCAGAAATAGTTAATCATGGTGTAGGAGACAAAATAAAACTGGCCTGAGCATTTTCCCTCCTAGAAGCACACACGGTCACTTTGCTCTCAATAGTTTGGGGGCCCAACGAATGAACTCAGTTCCACTTTCAAAAGCATTTCCGTACTGGGAAGACAAGGTTTCAGGTTTATCCAGATCAAGCCCACACCTCCCAACAGCCTCTGCCGTGCTGTGAGCTCTCTTAGGGACCATGTGCACCCTCCAAGGGAACTACTGCAGGGCTTGGGTTATTTGGTACCATCTTGAAAGCTGAGAACACAAAAAAAATGTCCCAGATCTCAGGGTTGCAAGTTTGAATGTGTCTTGAGACGGGTGAGTGGAGGCTCACTCTCAGGTTTGTCTCCTGGGCTAGATTCTCATACCTCACTGTGGCCCATTGATGCCTTGGGAGAGTTGCCCTTCTCCAAGACCTTGGCCATTTTGAACACCAGGCCAGCCATCCTCTCTGTTGACCAGATGGGAGCCAGCTTTTCTTAGCTACCGCAGCTGTCCTAGCTCCCAGCTCCTCCAGGGGCCCCCCTGACTCACCTCTCAGGAGCTGGGCTGCGGTGGGAGGGTGAGAGAAGCAGGCAGGGGAGATGCTGTAATTGGTCTCCAGAAGTTCCAGAAGCTCTGCTGTGTACCTGGAGAGACACGGGTCTGCTCAGAAGCAGGCAGCGGGGGAAGGGCTGTGGCAGACTACACAGTAAGCGCTTAGTCCATCTCAGAGACTCCTGAATGCAAGGAGATAGTCCACTGTTTCTCAAGGCCCTGGAGAACTGGCTTAGGCTGGAGTATAAAACAGTTAGCCAGGGGCAGTTCCATCAGGACAGTAGCTCAGTTGGCCAGGGAGGACGAGCAAGGGAAAGAGAAGACTCTTAACAGGCACGGTAACGCAGGCTTGTAAGCCCAGCACTGGAGAGGGAGGCTGAGGCAGGAGGATCTTAATGCAAGGCCAGCTTTAACTGTACAATGACATGGTAAGACTGTCAGAAAAAAGAAAAAAAGAAAGAAAGGAAAAAGAAAAAGTAAACTGGACTGTGGTAACAAACAGCTTTGGCTCCGGCACTCGGGAGGCAGAGGCAGATGGATCTCTGAATCTGAGGCCAGCCTGATCTACAGAGTAAGTTTCAGGATAGTCCAGGTTACATCAAAAAAGAAAGGAAGAAAGGAGGAAGGAAGGAAGGAAGGAAGGAAGGAAGGAAGGGAGGGAGGGAGGGAGGGAGAAAGGGAGAAAGGGAGAAAGGGAGAAAGGGAGAAAGGGAGAAAGGGAGAAAGGGAGAAAGAAAGGGATGGAGGGAGGGAAAGAGGAAGGAAGGGAGGGAGGGAGGGAGGGAGGAAGGAAGGAAGGAAGGAAGGGAGGAAGGGAGGGAGGGAGGGAGAAAGGGAGAAAGGGAGAAAGGGAGAAAGGGAGAAAGGGAGAAAGGGAGAAAGGGAGAAAGGGAGAAAGAAAGGGATGGAGGGAGGGAAAGAGGAAGGAAGGGAGGGAGGAAGGAAGGAAGGAAGGAAGGAAGGAAGGAAGGAAGGAATGAAGGAAGGAAGGAAGAGAAAACAAGAAAAGAAAAGGTAATCCCGTAGTATCAAGATGAGCCTGCCCTCTGTTTGTCGGGGCTTCTGTGCTGTCAAGGATCGCCTCCTGCAACCCTAACCTCTGTAATCTTTCCCTGCCCATGTTCAGAGGCAGTTGACAGCCCTGAAGTGGCCACACATGACCCAACCCCACAGCTTCCCTGAGGCCCAAGGGGGACTGTCAGGCAGATTTCATTCTTATCTTGTTTGGCGTGCTCGAAGTCAAAGGCCCAGTGAGCGAGTCAGGGAGGCCAGAGCCTAGGGGCTGCTGCTGCTGCTGCTGTTTCTTAGCAGCTGGCTCCCAGCCCAAGACCTGCCACCCTTACTTACCTGGGGTCAAGTTTGATATGAGTCCTGCCTGGCTCCATCCTTCTTTTCTCTCAGGCAGACGCTGAGGACGAGGAGGGTCAGGCAGGGACAGCCACTGAGGGGTGGCGAGGTTTCTGTCCCGTATTGAGGCTCTCAGAGCCTTGTTCAGAGCTGGGTGAAGGCTAAACAGTAAGCGGAGCCTCCACGCCTGTTTCATTACCTCCTCAAGCCTCCAGTGTCAAGCTTTTTATCTCAGAGTTCACCCCTGAGGAATTTGATCCTCTGTGCTGTGCCCAGGCTCCTGACTCCTCCCCACAGCTTAGGCGCGGTCCCTTCCACCTCTTTCAGACAAATGCGGTTGATCACAACCTTGTAGCTGAACTACCCAACCCTTCCTTCCAACTTCATGTTCCCTTAAGGAACCCTCTAAGGCTCAACTCACTGGACCCAAGAAAAAAATTCCCTGATAGGTCAAGAAGAGAAGGACAAAGTCCTCACGTGGTCAGTACTCTGGGTGATCCTACAGGGGAAGCATAGACTCCATTGGCCTTGGGGAGACTCAGGGATGAGGTCTTACTGTGTCACGTGGCTTAGCACGTGGTGGGGGTGGCTGGCTGAAAAGGCCAAGGAGGCCTGTGTGCCTCTGTTGCTGCTGTTTCCAGACAGTCTTTCTATGCACTAGCCCTAACTGGCCTAGAACTCATTATGTAGACCACGCAGGCCTTGAACTCACAGAAACCTGCCTGCTCTGCCTCCTGTATGCTGAAATTAAAGGTATGTGCCACCATGCCTGGCTTCTAGGGGTTGCTTCTTAAAAGTCAGTCCATCTTGTGTTGAGAAGGGACTTAGCTACATAGCTGGACCTGAAGACCAAGCCAAGTCGGGGCTGTGTAGCATCTAAGTGTCAGAGCTGTGTGGTCAGATTTCTGATCACTTTGACAGGGCTTTATTTATTTATTTATTTATTTATTTATTTATTTATTTATTTATGGTTCTTCAAGACAGGGTTTCTCTGTATAGCCCTGGCTGTCCTGGAACTCACTCTGTAGACCAGGCTGGCCTCAAACTCAGAAATCCGTCTGCCTCTGCCTCCCAAGTGCTGGGATTAAAGGTGTGTGCCACCACTGCCCAGCAACAGGGCTTCATTTAAAAAGCCAAATTGGGAATGGGGAGATGGCTTGGCCAGTAAGCACTCACCCTCCAAAGAAAAAGATCTGGCTTTGATCCCTAGCACCCATATAAAAATGCTGGGTTTGGGAGGGTAAGTTTGAAATCCCACACCTGGGGCGGTGGGAATGGAAAGGTTCCTGGGCCTCTCTGGCCTTCCAGGCTAGCCTCACTGATGAGCTCCTGGTTCAGTGAGAGACCCCACGGTGTGAATGAGCAGAGATGAATGCACCAGGGTAAAGGGGGCTTGACTGTGGAGGTTCAGTGGGAGATTTGAGGGAGTGAGACCCGGGCCTTGGGAGCACTGAGTCCTTAGACAGTTCACCATGTCTCTTGAGTCCTGAAGTTTACCCTGCATACAAAGCACAGTTCTTGGGACAAGGCAATAAAATGCCAGGAGTGCAGGTCTCAGGGGCCCAGCTACCTCATTCCTGAGGTGGAGGGAAGGGCAGGAGAGGAAGCTAAGGATGCTGCTGAAGGTCAGTGACCTCAGCCACACCTCAGAGGCACAAGCTGACTCAAGCCACTTCCACTGGAACGTACCTCAGGTCATTCATCTGAGGCCGCTGAGAAGCCTTGAGCTGACGCCACTCACAGCCCTGGACTTTAGACTTTCCTGGAGGAGATAATTCTCAAAACTGGAGGGCAAGAGGGAGCTGGGAGGGGCTTGAGGCAAGGCCAGAGACCCCAAGGGAGATGGTACAGATGGATGGAGGCAGCCTAGAGGATGCTCCTGTCCTGCCCAATGTCTCTCTAAGTAGCTGTTTCTTTACGGTGTCTCCATCAGGTCAGGCCAGAGTCCTAGCCCTGCTCATCAAGGCTCCACATCTAGAAGGGCCCAGCCGGGCCAGGCAAATTCTTCTCCTGGACACCCTGGACTGCTAGCTGCCAGCCATATGTTTAGAACTAATAAGAACCAATCAACCTTCATTTATTTTTTGTAATAATTTAAATTAGCATATGTTCATTGTTTGAAAATAATGGCTTTGTTGTGTTATTTCATTTTTAGTTGGAGGCCAGCCTAAGCTACAGAATAAAATCCTATCTTTACATTGGTAAACAAACAAAATGGTAAAAAACAAAACAAACAAAGAAACCAACCCTACACATGGAACTATCTCATGTGGTATTTCTTTTTTATGGTGGCCTGCTTAGCACTTACCTAGCAGAACACTATCACATTAGTTAAGGCCTATTGGTAGTGTAATGTAGTCAAGGTCTATTGGTAGTGTAATGTAGTCAAGGTCTATTGGTAGTGTAATGTAGTCAAGGTCTATTGGTAGTGTAATGTAGTCAAGGTCTATTGGTAGTGTAATGTAGTCAAGGTCTATTGGTAGTGTAGTGTAGTCAAGGTCTATTGGTAGTGTAGTGTAGTCAAGGTCTATTGGTAGTGTAGTGTAGTCAAGGTCTATTGGTAGTGTAGTGTAGTCAAGGTCTATTGGTAGTGTAGTGTAGTCAAGGTCTATTGGTAGTGTAGTGTAGTCAAGGTCTATTGGTAGTGTAATGTAGTCAAGGTCTATTGGTAGTGTAGTGTAGTCAAGGTCTATTGGTAGTGTAGTGTAGTCAAGGTCTATTGGTAGTGTAGTGTAGTCAAGGTCTATTGGTAGTGTAGTGTAGTCAAGGTCTATTGGTAGTGTAGTGTAGTCAAGGTCTATTGGTAGTGTAGTGTAGTCAAGGTCTATTGGTAGTGTAGTGTAGTCAAGGTCTATTGGTAGTGTAGTGTAGTCAAGGTCTATTGGTAGTGTAGTGTAGTCAAGGTCTATTGGTAGTGTAGTGTAGTCAAGGTCTATTGGTAGTGTAGTGTAGTCAAGGTCTATTGGTAGTGTAGTGTAGTCAAGGTCTATTGGTAGTGTAGTGTAGTCAAGGTCTATTGGTAGTGTAGTGTAGTCAAGGTCTATTGGTAGTGTAGTGTAGTCAAGGTCTATTGGTAGTGTAGTGTAGTCAAGGTCTATTGGTAGTGTAGTGTAGTCAAGGTCTATTGGTAGTGTAGTGTAGTCAAGGTCTATTGGTAGTGTAGTGTAGTCAAGGTCTATTGGTAGTGTAGTGTAGTCAAGGTCTATTGGTAGTGTAATGTAGTCAAGGTCTATTGGTAGTGTAATGTAGTCAAGGTCTATTGGTAGTGTAATGTAGTCAAGGTCTATTGGTAGTGTAATGTAGTCAAGGTCTATTGGTAGTGTAGTGTAGTCAAGGTCTATTGGTAGTGTAGTGTAGTCAAGGTCTATTGGTAGTGTAGTGTAGTCAAGGTCTATTGGTAGTGTAAAGTAGTCAAGGTCTACAGGTATTGTAATGTAGTCAAGGTCTATTGATAGTGTAGTGTAGTCAAGGTCTATTGGTAGTGTAATGTAGTCAAGGTCTATTGGTAGTGTAGTGTAGTCAAGGTCTATTGGTAGTGTAGTGTAGTCAAGGTCTATTGGTAGTGTAGTGTAGTCAAGGTCTATTGGTAGTGTAGTGTAGTCAAGGTCTATTGGTAGTGTAGTGTAGTCAAGGTCTATTGGTAGTGTAGTGTAGTCAAGGTCTATTGGTAGTGTAGTGTAGTCAAGGTCTATTGGTAGTGTAGTGTAGTCAAGGTCTATTGGTAGTGTAGTGTAGTCAAGGTCTATTGGTAGTGTAGTGTAATGTAGTCAAGGTCTATTGGTAGTGTAGTGTGCAGAGCATTCTTCCTGGGTAAGGCTGAATAAGGTTCCCTTGTCTATTTTGATTGGCCACTTTTTTATCCTCTAAATCTCCCAGCCTTTATTTCTTCTAAGAATTCTAAGCCGTGTCCACTGATGGACATTGAGTTCTAACTGCTCTGAGTGATACTGTTCCGAGAGCAGAGAGCACACACACAAGCATCTCTTTTAGACTCATCACAGTTGCTTTCCTACAGACCCTGCTATGGGCTTGCTCAGGCAACCAGTACTTCTATTCTTTCTCTTTTTTTAAAGATTCATTTATTTATTTTTATGTATATGAGTACACTTTAGCTGTACAGATGGTTGTGAGTCTTCATGTGCTTGATGGGAACTGAATTCGGAATCTCTGCTTGTGCCAGCCCAAAGATTTACTATTATATCTAAGTACATTGTAGCTGTTTTCAGACAGACCAGAAGAAGGCGTCAGATTTCATTACTGATGCTTGTGAGCCACCATGTGGTTGCTGGGATTTGAACTCAGGACCTTTAGAAGAGCAGTCAGTGCTCTTAACCACTGAGCCATCTCACCAGCCCAATAGAGCCCATTCTCATGGAAGAGGTCACAAGTACTTTGCAAAGCAGTTGATGTCCTAGTGTCTTAAGCTTTATTGTGATAATTGTCATAAGGAAACTTTTTTCCTAAAGTTGTACTGTGCTTAAATATGCCAAAATATGCTCAAGGTCAGACTCTCGAAGTTTAAACCAGCACCAGCTACTGAGTTGTGTTGAACCAAATATTCTTCTTGCTTCTTGCTTCACATTTGGGGGGAAGGGGAATACCCACAGATCTCAACTTCACATCCTCTTCAACACGTTTATTCCTTCATATGTGTTTATGCATGTGTGTGTATAAGTGTGTGTGAGATATATGTGTGAACTCATGTGTGTGTGATGTGTGTGTGTGCATGTGTGTAATGTATGTGTGTGATGTATCTGTATGTATGTGTGTGTGTGTGTGATATATGTGTGTGTTTGTGTATGTGGTGATGTATATGTGTGTGTGTGAGTGTGTGATGTATGTGTGTGAGTGTGTGATGTATGTGTGCGATGTATCTGTATATATGTGTGATGTGTGTGTGTGTGTTATATATGTGTGTGTTTGTGTGTGGTGATGTGTGTGTGTGTGGTGATGTGTGTGTGTGTGGTGATGTGTGTGTGTGATGTATGTGTGTGTGTGATGAATGTGTGTCTATATCTGCTTGTCCATGCATGTGTGTGTGGAAACCAGAGGTTGATGAAGATGGAAGACATCTCTCTTGGTGAAGACTTGATAGGAAGGGAGGGGAAATAAAGAGGTTTAAAAAAACCTGTATTATTTAAGAAGGGCTCATGAGCCTGGCCTGATGGGGCATGTCTTTAATCCCAGTGCTAAGAAAGCAGAGGCAGGAGGATCTCTTGAGTTTAAGGCTAGCCTGGTCTACAGAGTGAGTTTCAGGACAGCCAGGGCTACACAGAGAAACCCTGTCTCGACAGCCCCCAAAGGGAGTTCTTTTTGGCAGTTGTCTGGGTTAGCTTGGTAACTATCTAGAAGCTACCATATTCTGGCTAAAATCTATGAGACTTTATCAAGGGCTAGAATTGGCCAGAAGCAGCTAGTTAATTATCACACACAGAAAGCCCCAAACTTTTTAAACCTTTATTCCCAACTAAACTGATCTTTAAAGTTGTCTCTGTTAGCTTTTGTTAAGTGAGCATGTATTGCCTGATTACTTTTTGTTAGATGTGTGTGTGTGTGTCTGTCTGTCTGTCTGTCTGTCTGTCTGTCTATGCCACATATGTATGGTGCCCACAGGGGGCAGATGGAGGGCATTAGATCCTGTCTATAAGTATAGCAGAATATTATTAGGGATCTTTTCCACACTCCCCACCCCAGGCATGTGTGGCTCTATCCTAGGTCTCTGGGCTATCTGGCCTCTGGTTCTTGGCCCTCCAGGCCGTGTCAGATCTGGGCTCCCTCTCTGGCATGGGTCTCAAGCTAGACCAGTCATTGATTGGCCACTCCCACAATTTCTGCACCACCTTTACCCCAACACATCTTGTAGGCAGGACAAATTGTAGGTCGAAGGTTTTGTGGCTTGGTTGGTATCCCAGTCTCTCCACTGGAAATCTGGC
Source organism: Mus musculus (assembly GCF_000001635.26). Lineage (NCBI taxonomy): Eukaryota > Metazoa > Chordata > Mammalia > Rodentia > Muridae > Mus > Mus musculus. Next base: position 32,493,418 of record NC_000082.6, read on the forward strand.
CTAGTTATAGGAGATGGTCAGTTTGGGCTTCATATCCCCATTGCCAGGAGTCTTAGCTAGGGTCACCCTCATGGGTTCCTGAGAGTTTCCATTGCATTAGGTTTCTAGCTCATCCCTGAGATGCCCCCCAAGTACAGTAGTCTCTCCCTCTCTTCTCCCCCACACCTGAGCCCACTGGTCCAGTGTCGTTCCCCCGGCCCCTGTCCTGCATTTTCACCTGTGGTGTCTACTCCATTTCTCCTCCCCAGGGAGACCCATTCGTCCCCCCCTTGAGCTTTTCTTGTTATTAGCTTCTCTGGGTCTGTGGATTGAAGCATGGTTATCCTGTACTTTATGGCTAATATGTTGGGGTCCAGCATCGACACAGGATTGGAGTTCTCAGGGTGCAAGCAGGGATATCTGGAAGGAGCATAATAAACAGATACAGATTATTTTTCAGGTACAAACTGACAGGCAATTTTTTAAGGCTTAAATTTTCTCTCTCTTTCATCTCTCTCTCTCTCTTTGTCTCTCTCTGTCTGTCTCTCTCTTTGTCTCTGTGTGTCTCTGTCTCTCTCTCTGTCTCTCTTTCTGTCTCTGTCTTTCTCTCTGTGTCTCTCTCTCTGGCTCTGTCTCTCTCTCTCTTAGCTTAGGGCTGCATGCAATCTGCATTCACCTTCGCACTTTTCTTGAATTCTCACACTCCAACACACCTCTGTGCATTCCCCTCTCACTCATACACACACTCTTCACATACTCATCACACATACCACATGCAGTCTCCTCTCACTCACATACACACAGACACACACACACACTCTTTCTCCTCACACTCTCTCCACTTACCTCACACACACACCTCATGTGCACCTCACTAGCTCTCCACTTGCTCTCTTGCCTTTCTCTTGCCTGAGTCTTTTATTGATACTCCAAAAGCAGGTAGGAAAAAAAAAAGACATTGTACAATCATTGCCAAATCAAATTCAAAAGAATAACCACGTCCCACAAGAATTACAATTGTTCCCCAAAGTTTCAAGTTTCCCCTATTCGCAGGCCTGTGGCCAAAATAATAATAATTGCAAACTTATCGTTATTTAAACTTTAACTTTTGACTTACTATACTTCAGAGCTCAGAGCCCTGAGGTCAGCTACTTGCATTTTCTTGTGAAGCTCTAATGATAAACGACATGGGCAAAGCTGCCAGGCAGTGGCCAGAAGAGTCAGGTTAACCCTTAGCTCAGTAGTTTCGCTAGTTTTCTGCTTCTGCACATTGCACACAATGACCCTCCCAAGAGTCCCGGTGTTTTGCCTTAGTTTTCCTAGTATATAATTTTATGTATTCTATACTTGCTTATCCAGGAACCACCCTTAAATGTTGTACAAAACTTATTTCACAATTGCAATAATTTTTTCCTTTCTCGGGGTCCCAATGTTGGCTCTATTTCATTTTCTAATAATTTCTTCAAACTTTCTTTGCAAGTCAAGCATTAATCTGAAACTACCATTGTGCAGTTATTGCATTGTTTCCAAGATGAGAACACACAGCATACACCTGGGCCATTAGGACTGTGCTGTGCTGTGCCCCATGCCTCAATTTTTGATTGTTTAAGAATCATTACATCAGGGAACATCTAGTTTCACAGAATTCACCAGAGCAGAAGGAGAAAGAAGTAAGAAAGTCAGATATAATAATATAACTTTGCACACCAAGGCCAACTGAAAAGCAGTCACCCACAAGTGAAATCTATACAGCTGTTGCCCAGGGCTAAGGTTAGAAGAAATAGAAACAACTGTTGTTACAAAGAGCTGCCTCAGGCTACTGAGATGTCTCTGTCCCAGCCTACTGCAGGCAGTCCCTGTCATGGGATGCTGTCCCCAGCACTAATATACACACCATGTTTGTCTTTTTGGGTCTGGGTTACCTTACTGAGGATGATATTTTTTTCTAGTTCCATGCATTTGCCTATAAATGTCATGATGTGTTTAACAGCTGAGCACTACTCCATTGTGTAAACACACATTCTCTTTATCCATTCTTCGGTTGAGGACTATATAGGCCATTTCCAGCTTACATTCCAGCTGCTATGAACAGATCTGAGCGAGGGTCCCTATGGTATAGTGGAGCTTCCTTTGGGTGTATGCCCAGGAGTGATATAGCTGGGTTTTGAGATAAATCTATTCCCAATTCTTCTTCTTCTTTTGCTTTTGTTTTTTGAGAAACTGCCATATTAATTTTCCGAAGTGGCTGTACAAGTTTGAGTTCACACCAGTAATGGAGCCGTGTCCCTCTTGCCTCGCATCCCCAACAGCACGGGCTGTTGCTTGAGTTTTTGAACTTAGCCATTCTGACAGATGTCAGATAGAATCTTGGAGGCATTTTGATTCGCATTACCCTGACAGCTAAGGCTGTTGAACATTTCTTTAAGTGCTTCTCGGCCATTTGAGATTCCTCTGTTGAGAATTCTCTGTTGTTTGTTTGTTTTTTCAAAATAGGGTTTCTCTGTGTAGTCTTGGCTGTCCTGGAACTCAATCTGTAGGCCAGGCTCAGAGAAGTCACATGACAGAGATTCTGTGTCCCACGAAGACTTCATGTAAATCCCTTTGAGATTCAGTGTTTCTGCTAACCTCTCTCAAGGTCTCTAGCACACCAAAGGGCTTCAGCACCTGAATTCTGGAAGACAAACAACTCCAAGGAAGCACATGGCAGGACTGGGGCTCCTTGGACTCTGGCGTGAGTGGTGAGCAGGAAGAGGGTTGGTATGGAAAATGACCAGAAGCAGCCAGAGCCCCATTCCTCTGCCTCTGTGACATCACATTGAGACTTTTTTTTCCCCTTCTCTCCTGGGCTGTGGCTTCTGTTGCTATGGCAATGAAATTCTGGGTCATTAAGGGAAAGACCAGCTAGTATGAAGTCTTATAATTTACCTGTGAGTATGGGAGTCATGTTCCACTCCGTGTGTGAGTGTGTGTATTACGTGATCATAAAAAAAGAAAGAGCTATAAGAACATCCTCTGGCGGGTGTAGGGGGAGGGGGTGCCTCAGCGGGCCCATGCCCAGGCATCCCTTCCCCCTGAGGGACCAACCACAAGATAGTATAGTATAGAATAGAGTTTATTTAGGGCATGGGGAGGGGAGTTAAGAGAGTAGTAGAGGCAGAGAAAGGCAGAAAGGAGAGAGTAGAGACTTAGAGGCTGGCCATGACCACGTGGAGGTCGGGGGGGGGGAAGGTAATGGGGAGAGAGGGGGCAACGTGAAGCAAGAGTAAAAGAAACAAGAGAGTAAGAGAGAGGCAAGAGCTTAAGAGAGAGAGGAGGGGCCTAGCAGCCCCTTTTATAGTGGGCCAAGCCTACCTGGCTGCTGCCAGGAACTGTGGGGGTGGAGTTTAGACAGAATACCAAGAGCATGTGTGTGCATGTGTGCATGCGTGTGAGAGCCAAAGTCGGTTGTCTACCTCAATTCATCTCGCCTCACTTTCTAAGACAAGCTCTCTTGCTGTACCTGGAGCTTGCCCATTTGGCTGGACCACCTGGCCAAAAAGCCCCAGGGATCCTCTTGTGGCTGCTAAGGTTATATGCATGTGTATATACACAGATACACCCTGCTTGTACTGGGACCTGAGGATTGAATTCCGATCCATGTACCTGCACAGCAAGCCCTTTGCCCACTGAGCTGTGTACTCTGCCCTGGCCATGCCTTTCTTAAAGGATGCTGTGACACTTGTGAAGGAACCACAACAGCTGCCCTCCATCCCTCTTTCATGGTTCCCCTCGAGCGTGTTTGCTGCCTTCAATGTAACGCTGCTGCTGTTTTTGAGTGGCCTTTTCTTCGGATTCCCGTGAGTGTCCCATGTCATCCGTTAGGTTCCTTACACGGGGACAAGAAATAAAAAATAGTGCAGAGGCAAGGGATTTGCAGGAAGGTGTGCTAGAAGGCCTGGGGAACAACAGTCTAGCTACAGAAAAAGAAATGCGCAGCCATAGAATCCTGGAGGATTGGTGTATGGCGGGGGCAGGTAAAAGTAGCTGGTGCTGCTGCTGCTGGCATTTGGTGGGGGGCCCCTGGGAGTCTGTCCCTTGCCTGGATACTTAGAGTGCGAGGCCTGATCCAGCTGGACGGGGCCTGGGGGAGGAGCTCTCAGCTACTCCAGCTCCAAAACTGAAGGAGGCTCTGGTCTCAGTTGTAGGTGGCTGGTTCAGAACGGGGAGTGGGCCTTTCCTGCCATCACAGGACCACTCTTCATCCTCACCTTCTTCAGTCTCGTCTCGCTCAACTTCTCAGACCCTGGTATCTTACATCGAGGTGAGGGAGGAGGACTCAGCCCCCCTGGAAGGAGCTGGTACCCTGAAGGCTGGCACCCCACTTCCAACCTCGCACATCAGGACTTCTTTACCCCATGGCAACATTTCCAAGATCCTGTATGGTTTCCAGTTGCTTCAGAAGAGCGGGCTGTCCAGGCTGGAGAGAGAAACCAGTGGGCACTCCCTCTTCCACTACACAGAACTTCACGTGCTACTTACTAGTGTTTGGTTTTGTTTGTTTGTTTGTTTTTTGTTTTTCGAGACAGGGTTTCTCTGTGTAGCCCTGGCTGTCCTGGAACTCACTCTGTAGACCAGGCTGGCCTCGAACTCAGAAATCCACCTGCCTTTGTCTTCCAAGTGCTGGGATTAAAGGTGTGTGCCACCACTGCCTGGGGCTACTACTATTTGAAAGGCAGAGTTCTATACAAAAGGCTGGCTGGAGCATGCCGGCGCCCACCCACCCCCACCGTGCTTCTCTCTCTCCCTCCTCCCCCTCCCTGATGGTCAGCTTGCTCAGTAAGATCAGGGATTCCCTGTCTACCTCTCCCCCACATCCCCTGTGCCTAGGGCTGCCCAGGGTAGCAGAGGTCAGCTGCCTCACTCTCTACCACGTCAGGCTCCACCAAAGAGGACCCCATGACGGTGCATGTTGTTCGAGTGAACCAAAGGGCTTTCCGCCTGGAATGGTGCCCCAAGTGCCTCTTCCATCGCCCACCCCGAACCTACCACTGCCCGTGGTGCAACATTTGCGTGGAGGTGAGAATTCCCTCGCTCACTGCCTGTCTCCTAGACCTGGCCAGAACCTTATGTGGGCCAGGGGTCAGTGGGAGAGTTTTCCCTGACAGATGAGGGCCAAGGACGACTGTATGTCCATTTGCTCTTGATCCTTCACACAGGTCACTGCCGTTGTGCCTGTGTCCATTCAGGAAGGGTGGTATGTCACTGTGGGCACTTTCACGTGTTCTGGTCCTGGGGGAGTGGGCAGGGATGACAGTCCCAAACCTGTCTCCTGGTTTTCTGCCACGGGCTATCTATACCCTTCATTTGGCTGTAGGCCGGATCTGGGGACTTTTCCTGTCCTCCTTTGGTTATTGAGGTTGGGAGGGTGTCAGTTTGTGTAAGCTTGTCTCACATGTACTGGCGGACCAGCTTACAGATGTGTGGAGGGAAGCTGCTGGGGAAAGGTTAGAGTAAGCGACCAAAAGGGCTGAGTTGTCTGAGCTAATGGAAGCTGGGAGGAAGGACGGATCCCGGAGGCCTTTCCCTCACCCTGTAACAGGACTTCGACCACCATTGCAAGTGGGTCAATAACTGCATCGGTCACCGCAACTTCCGCCTCTTCATGCTGCTGGTCCTGTCACTCTGTCTCTACTCGGGAGCCCTGCTGGTCACCTGCCTGACATTCCTATTTCGCACAAGGCATCTGCCCTTCTCCCTGGACAAGGGGATGGCGTATCTACTTATGCGCGAGCAGGGGGGAGGGGCTCAGGCAGGTGAGAGATGAGGTCTCAGAGGGTGGAGCCAGTGATGGATGAAGCTAGCAGAAGCCACTTCAGAGGTTCAGTGTGGGCCAATGAAAGTGGGGAAATGGACGAAGTTTAAAAAAAAAACCAGGCTGGGCAGAGGTGACGCACGCCTTTAATCCCAGCACTTGGTAGGCGCTGGGAGGCAGAGGCAGGCAGATTTCTGAGTTCGAGGCCAGCCTGGTCTACAGAGTGAGTACCAGGACAGCCAGGGCTACACTGAGAAACCCTGTCTCGAAAAAAAAAAAAAAAAAACAAAAAATTAGAACCTAGTAAGGCCATAGAATAACGAAAGCCTAAAAGGGACAAAGCAGAGCAACATCGTAGTGGTATAGGGTTGGGGGGAGTAATGGTGGGAAGGGGAAGATGGGCTGCACTGGGCGTGGCTCCTTAGCTGGCGAGCATCCTGGTGGCTGTGCCCGCTGCGGGCTTTTTGATTCCGCTCTTCCTGCTGCTGCTGATCCAGGCCCTATCTGTGAGCAGGGCGGAGAGCTCCTACGAGAGCAAGGTATGTGGGGCGGAGCGTGGGCATCCAGACGTTCCGCTATGGGAAGCATCCTGAGCCCTCAGGATCTGATTTTCCATTGCCTTTGTCCCCTGAGGGTCAGGCCTTCAGTACTCATCTTCTAAGTAGCAGCTCGGACCACAGCGCCACCTGCTGGATCCCAGCGGTCGCTCTCCGTCCGGGGTGCACGACTGTGTGCTAGGCTGTGTGTGTCTGGGTATCTGGGAAAGCTACATCCTGCATTTAACCTGCTAACACCGTGGACCACACCAAGAGAGATCAGTCTAGGGCTGTTTAGTTTAGACCAAGAGAAGGAGCTAGGAGTTAAGCAGGCCTGACACACCATTCTGCGTCCTGGAGTGATTTCAAAGGGACAGAAGACAGAGCTTGCCAGCTTTGCAAAAAGAACCAAGGAGCTAGAACATTTCCCCTTCCAGGACTGGGAACCGAACCCAGGGTCTGGAAAATGCTAGGCAAATGCTCTACCTCTCAGCTGTATCCCAAGCCTCTCTTCCCTCCCCACCCCCACCCCCTTTTAAAATTGAGACAGTCTCAGGCAAACCTTGATCTTCGATCTTGCTGACTGCTGGAGTTAATGACTTCAAGTCCAGCTTGAAAGAAGGTTGTTAAGAGAGTGAGGGAACAGCTCTGATTCAAGCTGGCAATTGAGCAGACCCCTTCCAGATGGTCACATTAAAGCAGCCAGTAAAATCAAGCGTGGGACATAGAAACCCTGGGCAGTAGAAAGCCCGGAGTCATTGGAGGTGTATCTGAAAATAGTATTTTTAGTCTAGAAGTGTTTTTCATGGCCTCTTTGTAGTGGATTTGTTTTCTTATTACAGCCCCCAGTAATGGTTGATTTGTTTTCTACCCTTAGGGCTTTTGTTGTTGTTGTTTTGGGTTTGTTTGTTTTAAATCTTTCAGAATCCCACATAAATGAAGTCATTGCCTTCCGTGTCTGCCTTGGCTTGCTTACTACAACACACTTGAGCTTCGCCCACTCTGTTCTCATCAGTTTATTCCTCTTTATTGTTGTGTAGCATTGCGTTGTATTGTAGGATGCTCTACAGATTATCTGTGCACCAACTGAAGGGTTTTTACATCATTTCTAGTTTGGAGTAATTAGAAAATGAACTCAATCCAAACACTGGTGTCCAGAAAGCAAGCTTCCCTGTCGGGAAAGTTCTTAGGAGTGGCATTGCTGGGTCACGTGGCAGCTGCGTTTCATTGTATTCTGGGTTCAGGTATGTGTTTTAAAAATATTTTCTTGAAATCCATAGCTTGTTATTTTGTTTTCTTTCCATCGTGTTTTGTTTCACACAGCAGAGTTTTTTATTGTGATGGTGTACCTGTCTGAGTGTGCATGAGCATGGTGTGTGTGGTGTGTGTGCTTGTGAGTGTGCATCACAGAAATGGATCATGTGCATCTGATGTTGTCACTCAGAAATCTTTGCTAATCCAAGATCACAAAATTCTAGTCATGTGTTTTTCTACTGAGATTCTGTCGATTTAGCTTGTACCTTTAGACTGATGAATTCTTTGGGGCTAAATTCTGTATGTGGTAAAGGCTTGCTTTTGTTTTTTGGTTTTTTTTAAGTTATTTTTATGTGTACAAGAGTTTGCCCAGATGTATCTCTGTGTACCACATACGTGCTGGGTGCCTGTGGAGTCCAAAAGAGGCTGCCAGATCCTCTGCATCTGGAGTTTCAGTTGTGAGCCTCCATATGAGTTCTGGGAACTGAACCCAAGTCCGCTTGCCAGAGCAGACAGTGCTGTCAGGAGACTGGGCTGCCGCTCCAGTCCCCAAGATTTGCTGTTTGCATACCTGCTCCACTTGTTGGCAAGGATTTCTTCCTGCATTGTGGTGTCTTTGCATATTCATTAAAAGCAGAACTGGCCAGACAGACATGGTTAATTTCTCAATAGTGTACTTCTGCCCACCCTGTACTGTCTTGCTTAGTGTTGCTTTATAGTTTGGAAACGGCATGTAATGAGTTCTCTAACGGCTGCTTTTTGCGGTTCTCTTGGCCCTTTGATCCTTGGAGGGAACACTGAGAATCGGCTTGTCACTTTGTCACTTTCTACAAATCCGCTAGGGTTTTCAACAGAATTCTCTGGACCTTTTGAGCAGAGCACATTTCGGGATCCGTGAATATGCTCTACCGTACACTTATTTAGGCTATTATTGGGTTTTGGTTACCTTTCGTCATTATTTTGTAGCTTGTGGATTCTGTACCCATCTCATTGGATGGTAACTTGACTAATGGCTGTTTTAGGAAGACAGGTAGACTTATTATTGGGGGGAACTAGAGGCAGACAACTGAAAGGCAGGCAGACAGACAGAGCATCCTCTGTTTTGGGAAATATTAAAAACAAACAAACAAACAAAAAACGAACTGGCACATTCCAGTGCTTGTGCCAGCAACTCTCTGCCCCAGTGGCCTGGCCAGCCATGCACTGGTGGGCAATGGCCGACCTGTATTTATCTCATGGAGACTCTGACTCAGTGCTCCAAAAGCTCTCCACCCAGCTCGATAGGTTCCCATTGGTAGTTCACTACCACACCAGCACCATGCTTCAAATCCCACACAGCCTTTGTGGTGCCCTTAGCAAACCCACACTTTGCTGTATCTCTTTCTCTTTCTCTCTCTTGGTTTTTCGAGACAGGATTTCTCTGTGTAGCCCTGGCTGTCCTGGAACTCACTCTGTAGACCAGGCTGTCCTGGAACTCAGAAATCCACCTGCCTCTGCCTCCCAAGTGTGCCACCACTGCCTGGCTGTACCATTCTCTCTTGAACCCAGTCAAACCGCCTCATGAAAACTCGACACAGACTTAGTTCAGAAGTGACAGTAACTCAATCACTGGGCACAACAACTAAAATCTTAATCTTGTAAGCCTTATTAAATCTATATCCTCTGGTGGCGAATTCTGACGGATCCGCCATTGAAACCAGGAGACACTCATAATTACATCTTGTCCTCATGCTATCACAGTCCAAAAAGACTTAACTCTCTATTCTCTTCCTCTGTCCAACCCGGAAGTCCCGCCTGCTCACCCAGTGATTGACTCCTTTATCCTTTAGGGGATTGGTTCACAAGAAGTCACCTGAGTATGTGTGACTCACTCCTTATTTGCAGCACCTCCCAAGAGAGTGGAATTAGCATCAAAATATAATCAGCACCTGGTCCATCCTCAACAATCCTCTATACATTGCCCCCTGTGTACTCTCGTCTCAGTCATCACCCACCCAGTTTTGGCCCTGCTCTCACCTTTGCCTCCTCTGCTCAGCCCGCCCTTACGGCCCAGCATCCACTATACTTCCTCCCTCTGGTCTCAGTCCATCATATCAGGTTCTGCTGGACAGCGGTTTTTCCTCTAATGTCTTCCGGTTCTAGCCCCAGGTCAGCCCCAGAACATTGCTTCCTTCTGCTTAAAATGGCCTTCCTAGTCCAGAAACCCCCAACTTAGGCGGGGCTTAAGTGTGATCTGCACTCTGGGCTTCACCAGGCAGGGCTCTCTTCTCTTTCTGGTTGGATCCAGTTCATACTGATCATATATCCCAGTCTCCATTCTCTCTAACCGGCCATTTCTGGGTTGAAGCTCCTTTTGGATCCCTTGCTTGGTGGTTCCTAGCAAGGACTCTGCAGATGAACCACACTGGATCATGAATCTCCAACACACCTGCAGTGAGAACTGGGCATGTTACTTGGCCAGCGGGCCACTCTGTTTCCCACTGTAGAAAGGGAAGGCATGGGTTAATTTGTTTAAGACTTTATGGTAGGAGCTCTAGTGCTAAGAGATCTGTCTGTTATTTTTATTACCATCAGGCCTTCTATACCCCTCTTGTCTTACAATCAAAGCATGGCCCTGAGTTAATGTCATAAGCCTCCACTCCACCTGCTGAAACCTCTCCTGGGTGCCCCTTCCTGCAGGTGGTGGCTGTGTCCACCAGCTGCTTTCTTACTTTCTGGACCTATTTCAGCCCTAGCCCTTCCTCAGCACCACAGTGACCCTCCTTTCAGCGAGTGTCCAAAGTAATGGACACTTCCCGCTCTGCACTCTATGAACTACATGCAACAGCATTTTTGGCTGTGGCTCCTCGGGTGGCAGCCATGGGGCCAGGGAGGCCAAAGGACTTGCTTTACTGGATTGCTCCCCTTTCTCTGTGCTGCCCTGGCCACACCCCTCAGTGTTCAGGACACTGCCTCACAGCTGCTCACAGAGCAGAGAAAGCTAAGCCGGCCGTGTTGCTTACACTGTGCCCACAGTGCCCACTGCAGTGCCTGGGACAGTTGGAGACGCAGAACTATCTAGATCTGGGGCTTCGGCTCAGTGGTAGAGCACATGGCTTAAAGAGAACACAGGGCCCTGGCATTACTTCCAAGCACTAGAAAACTCTAACAAACCAATGATTCGGCATAATAGTGGAAAAGGAGAGCGGGGGCGGGGGGCACAGTTGGGCAGAGAGCAGAATAAGATGACGCTTTGTTTGGGTCCTGGAGAGTGTGAAGATATTTGAGACACAGAATTGGAACAGGAGCTCCAAGTCTGTAGCCAGTGAGAGGCTATAGGAGCACTTCATGAGAGTCTATGGGAGCACTTCACAGCTACTGGATTCTCTCTGTGTCTGAGAGGGCATGCCCCTTTGGGTAAAGGAATATACTCAGATTGACTTGTTGGGTCTTATGAATTAAGCATTTCTATATCATAGAAATCAACAGTTTTCTATACTTCCTATACATATAGCTGATTGTTTCCCATGGAACTTTTAAAGGTCTGTCAATTGTATCAACTCTTTCTAAACAGAATTCCTAGGGAGCTACTTGTTTCTCTAAATTGCCGCAGACAGCTTGAAGGAGGTGGGCATAGCACAATGGTTGATATAGTTTTTGGGCCATGGCAGGATATTCCAGGACAGTCCTGAATGTGGTCCTGCCTTCTGTCTGATGCTGTGCTGAAGATCAAAGTCTTGATGAGAGGATCATGGGGCACAGATCATTTGGAAGCAGGCATAGATGATGTTGGGTCACTTTTCATTGTGACTAAGGCTCTCTAAGTTGGGGTGAGGCTTGACCTGCAGGAGGAGTGGGGGTGGGTGGGTCTCAGGATGAGTGGGAAGGGACAGTGGAGAGGGGAGAGGAGACCCTAAGTAAGAGTGTCCAGGAGGCTGGATGGTGCTGGGGCATTCCCTTAATCCCAGCACTCAAAAAGCAGAGGCCAGAAGATCCCTGTGAGTTTGAGGCCAGCCTGGTCTACAAAGTGAGTTTCAGGACACCAGGGCTACACAGAGAAACCCTGTCTTAAGAAAGAAAGAAAGAAAGAAAGAAAGAAAGAAAGAGAGAGAGAGAGAGAGAGAGAGAGAGAGAGAGAGAGAAAGAAAGAAAGGAAAGAAAGAGAGGAAAGAAAGGGGGAGAGAGAGAGAGAGAGAGAAAGAGAGAGAGGAGGAAGAAAGCATCAATGGGTGCTGGCACAGTGGGGTTCTCTTTAACTGCAGCACTGAGGGTCACTGAAAGTTAAAGGGCTAGCCTGGGCAACAAAAGTAAGTTCTAGGGAAGTTTAGGCTACCGAGTGAGATTCTGTCTCAAGACAAACAAACAAAAAGGAAGAGATCAAGGGAGGGCTTGAACTTTGAACGTGACCTCTGCTATGACATCGACATTGGGACAGGTTTTCCCAGGCCATGTGACTCTGGCTGGGAAAATCTGATTCGAATGAAGATGGTGAAACCCAATCATAACCCTTCAAGATGGTGAAATTCAATGAAGACAAACATTCAGAAAGGAAAAATGAGCAGTGGGAAAGCCAAGACATGGTGGCTGGGTGGTGGGACTGTCTGTGGAGGGGCTGAGTGGCTAAAACAGAATCTGAATAAACAGCAGGAGGGTCTGAACAGCGGTCAGGGAGGTCAGAGGAGAGTTTTTGTGGCCCATAGAAAGCAAGGATCCTACATAGGGGCACACAGGTGACAGGGAGCCCCGAGAGGGCAAGAGAGGAGAGAGGCAGGCACAGTGTCAGCAGCAGCCCTGGCAGAGCTGCTCAGAAAGGTGCTTCTCCTGGAACCCAGGAAAGCCAGAGCCCAGGCCGCTCTCCAGCTCCCTTCTCTCTCTTTGCAGACTGACCAGCCCACTCCAGCTGGGCCTGAGCTGACTGGCTGAGGGCATGTCGCTGCTGTGACTTACTGGCCAGTTCTGACATTCTCTTCTCCTCCCCATACCCTTCCAGTGCAGGTACCATCCGGAATACAACCCTTTTGACCAGGGCTTTGCCAAGAACTGGTATCTGGCAATGTTTGCACCACTGGGTCCCAAGTGAGTTGGGAAATCAGACAACGGAATGGCGGGCCCTAGGGATGGTTTAGTGCCCTCTTATCCCAGCCCCCAGACCTTGCACTCTTCCCCTCAGCACCCAGCCCCTCTTCCCCCCAACCCCGGGACCATTGGGGGCCTTTCGGTTGACTTTTGCCTCAAGATACAAGATTGAGGGGGTGAGGGAGCTGCAGCCAGAAGAGGCTGGCCTAGCTCTGGGCAGGGCTGACCCCTGGGATGAGTCCCCAGACTGAGAGGGAAGATGAGGTCCTGGCTAAGAAGGGCATTGACTCCTTGTACCTGGCCCGGTCACTTCTTCAGTTACATGTCTGAAGTTGTCTGTCTGCAAAGACCAGTGGGGACAGCATGGATCCAAGAGAAGACAAAGCCCTCACCACCACGTCGTCCTAAACACTGTAGGCCAGGTCCTCCGGGGCCCCAGCACCAACCTCGGCGCGTTCCAGGGAAGGGGCCCCCAGGGAGTGGAGAGGCTGCAGCTCTCCAAGAGATGCGAAGGCTGCCTGCATCTGTGGAAAAGTCCCCAGGAGGTGGGGCTGGCCCTGAAGCTGGGGTGCTCAGAGCTTGGTGGAGGGGAGCTTGAATCTGGAGGGACCTTGAAAGGGAGTGGCTCTAGAATGCACAGACAGACAGACAGACAGACACACACACACACAGAGAGAGAAAAGACCTCATTCCCAACTTGGTTTGGGCCCTGGGCCAGTCACTAGGTCTGAGCTAGCTGTTAATGGGGACGGAGATTAGCCTACAGTTTATACTGTTTTTGAAGAATGCACCTTCATTTAGTCAAAAATGTTGCATACAGTTTAATTTCATTGAAATGCACGGTGGTGGAACATAAGGTATACATGGGGGTGGGGGCAAATCATCACAGATTCCCTTCCAATCCCGAGACCTTTGAAGTGCTGGTCACCCTTGGCTCAAACAAGGAGGAGATGGGGGGTGGGGTGGAGCTGGGGACCCTGGAGGGAGCCTGCATGTGCTCACTCTGTGTTTAGGTCCACGCCAACCCACGGCTGAACCTGCCGCTGGAGACCCCTAGATGAGACTCTCCCCAGTGCACACAGAGCCAGGACCACCTGAACTTCCTTCCGCCTCTGAGTCTGAATCCTTGTGGTCCACTTGGGACCTACCCATCCTCATTAAATATTAATTGTTGATTTCTGATAAGGGTGTCTGGCCTGTTGAAGGGTCGTGAAGACAGATTTCTGGGCATGAGTGAGCCAGGTTCCCGGAGACCCAAATTCAGGGTTTATCACTGCTTGGTTCCATGATCTTGGGCAGGACACTAAAGGTTCTCTTATGATGGACCAACAGTATTAACTGCAGTCTTCCTGGGAGGCAAAGGCAGGCGGATTTCTGAGTTCGAGGCTAGTCTGGTCTACAGAGTGAGTTCAAGGATAGCCTGGGCTATACAGAGGAACCCTGTCTCCAAAACAAAAACAAAAACAAAAAACCCCTGCAGTCTCTCTGATAAGGGCTGGTGATGATGCGAAGGAAAACCACCAGTCATGGCTGCACTGGGTATCCACCTTGCAGTGCCTCTATCTGGCTGAAGAGGGCGCCAACTGCCCGGGGAACGTGCAAGACGCACTTGACCTTTTGCACTGTGGCACGGGGACCCTGTTGGGTTGGAAGGCCATCAGGCTAGGTGTGGGTACCCTTCCAGTGGCCACTCTAAGAGAACTGGATAAACGAGGGATGCTCAGCCTCATGCTAAGCCTGCATCTATCCTGCATCCTCATCTCATTTTTTACGTACCCCCATACTCCAACCTGTCCCTGGTATGACCCAAGGTCCCGTGTGTCTTTAGATTCCTGGGGGTGCCCGGAGGAGCACATTAAGCTCTGACTTTATTAGTGGCCACGGTGTGTGGCCTTTGTAGTACAGTCATCTCTCCAACTCTTTATAAAGCCAAGCCACAAGTCAGCTTTATTCCCTTATCAGCCCCGTTCCCAGCCCCCAGGCCCCAGCCCACTCACTGTCCCTAGAGGCCCAGGCCCATTCCTGTCAAATCTGTCAAACTCATCTGCTCTGCTTCTGACCCTCTGGGTTACTGGCTAGCTCATTTTTTCAACACCAAGAGCTTCTTGAGAGAGGGCTTGGGGGCTTTTCTCTACTTTTACCCTTGCTCGACTTTTCTAGGTGGAGTTTTGGATATGCGTCTTTGACGTACGAAAAGTTAGCCCAGGCCAGGTGTGGTGTCACATGACTTTAATCCCAGCACTCAGGAGGCAGAGGCAGGGAGTTTGAGTCCAGCCTGATCTACAAAGTGAGTTCCAGGACAGCCAGGACTATATCGACCCTGTCTTAAAAAAAATACAAAAAGTCTCAACCCAGCTTGGCCCTTCTAGAAGATTCTGGGGAGCACATTCTGGGTTATTATGGGAGCACATTTAACTGTGGGGCTAAAATAGCTCTGTGTTACATGGCAGCGAGGACAGGATTGGTATTTTTGAACCACTAAGTGTGTCTACCTCTGGGTGTGACTCTCCAGGTGTGTGCAGAAGGGAACATCCCAGCTTCAGGAAAAGGGCAGTCAGGGGACTTCCTCTTCCCCCAAAGGAGAGCTCCCCAGGTAGCCTGGGCCTGGGTCAGAGAAATAGAGGGGTCCAGGAGCCTGGGCCAAGACTTGGATTAAATCCTGCAACTTCCTGGCTCTGAAGGGGTACCTGGCCCACTTGGAGGCTTTAGGGAGGCTGGCTGTCTTCAGCCCCACGTGGCCTGGGATTGTACTTATTGGCTCCTAGGCTCCAGGTTTGCAGGGAACTCACCCAGCCTCAGGCAAGGGGCCTTCAGAGGCTCAAGCATGTTGTTATCTTCCCTGACTCCTTAAGGCCTCAGTTACCCAGCAGGACAAGGTTGTAATTTTCTTCTGATTCTCAAGAGGCTCTGAGTTCTTCAAAGGCAATCGCTCCTGCTCTGGGGTAAAGATTCTAGGTTTCTTTGTTCTTCCCAATTGAGAATTTCTACAGCTCTAGGAGGGGCCTAGCCCACCCCTTCTCCGAGGGCCCTTTGTCCTTCCCTAGATCTCAGGCGAGGCTGGCAGGGCTTCAGTTGCTCTGCTCCCACTTTCTCCTCTGCCCCTTTTTGCAGAACCTACCTTTGCTTCTCAGACTTACCCCGCCCAGTCTTTGGCTGACAGATAAGGTGAGAGCTGTTATCAGAGCCCCAGGAGGGGGCCTGCTGTCCGCATGCCCAGCATGCCCTGCCTCCCTCAGAGGAAGGGTCAAAGCCAAGAAGGACCATGTGCCAACTTGGAGCCGGAGCCCCTCTGTGGGATCCCAGCCAGCTAGGTCCTAGAGCCAAAATTATCTCGAGTCATCCACACAGCCTTCTGGGAGGTAGGGACTTACAGGGCAGGACAAGTCTTGAGTGACTGACTAACCAGACCTGCTGCCAACTAGTATGTTTGACAGAAGTCACTTGGCTCAGCCCAGCAGTCCCCACAGAGTCATTTACCTCACAAAGAGTCACAGGCTTTGACTTTGAGGGTGAGGGTCAAAGACAAGCTACCACCATCAGTTTCAGACAGGGTTTGGGGGCTACTGGGGGAAGTGGCTGGCTAAGATAACCTCCTGGCAGAAATGGCAGGCAGCCTGGTGGCTTTCTGGTTTCTACTCTCAGCTGCCCCAGCAGGGGAGCCAGCGCAGTAGCTGCAGAGCTCAGCTCTCTTACCCTAGGCTCAGATAAGCCAATGCCTCAGCAGTCAGGGAGCTGATAAGGAGGCTGCAGAAGCCCTCTGCATCCTGGGCCTCCCGATAATGGTCCCTACTGCCTCTGGCTCACCCGCCCTGCTCTGCCTTAACCACTCCACCCAAGGGGGGCCCTGCAGTGGCTGAGGGTGGGGCAGGGCAAGAATGATGGGGCAGAGGAGACTACTACAGAGCCCGTCAGGGCCAGGCTCCTCACACTTCATAGGGCACAGGTTCCTCACACCTCAGATGCATGGGTATGGGTCCTTGCTAGTCACCTCATGGGCACCTGGGTCTAGTGTCAGGCCCCTAAGAGACCTTATCTGGGGATTGTGTGTCTTTAGTTCTTAGCAAACAGATGCAGCCTGGGGATGAAGCCCTATTCCTGGTGACAAACCTTTACTAACCCCCATTGGGTCCAGCCTATGCGAAGTTATTTATAATATTTCCTTTCATCTTCACACCAACCCTGCTAAGTTGCTATTCTTGGTTTAGAGACGAGGAGGAAAACAACATTCAACAAAGCAGTGACTTCCCCTGGCCATGCTAAGTGGGAAAGCCAACCCCCTCCAGGCCCTTTCCCATGACACGGTCTTTAGCGTGAAGACTACGGGCTTCTCTAGGAAGCAAGGTGAGCGGTCACAAGTCACAGCACTGTCACAGGCATTGACCAGGCAGAGTCAGACTCCAGCACTGGCCAGAGGCTGCTTAGTCAATGGTAGGCATCACTGAGGGTGACCCAAGGGCTGCATGAGGCCGGGCTGCATTGTGTGGCCTGCTTAGGACTTCATAATGCTAGTCACTGTAATGGCAGAGTCCGCTGCTGCCCCGTTTAGAGTCGGATCCTTTGGGGCCGAGCAGTGATGGGGGAAAGGTGCTGTTTCAAGGGGAAGTTTGTTTTACAGAAAATCAACCGGTGGGGTGTCTCCCAGCCAAAGGAGTGTGTGTAGACTCGGTTGTAAAAGCTGGGACTCCCCTGCCGAGCAGTATCGTGGCCTTGGGGCCATGGCTGTGCACTTCAGTTAAGCAATCAGCTTCAGCTTGTGTTCATGACACCTCAGGCTGAAGGAAGTCAAACACCACTTGTTATTCCTGGCTCCTGTTTCTCTGTGCCCCGGCCTCCATCTTCAGCCTCACCTCCTCTCACCTCTCCGCTCTCCTCTCTACTCCCTCTCCCTTCCTTTTCTTTCCTCTTCCTTCCGTCCTCTTTCCTGTCCCATTCTTCCACAAGCTGCTCTTCAGTTCTCCATCCCTTTGACTACTCCCACCCTCACCCCCACCCCGCCCCGCCCCGCCCCGCCCCTGCTTTTCCTGGATGAAAACTTCCAGGAACTCAAAGTCAATGAAGGACTTTCAAGTAAGAAGGTATAATTGTGATTCGTGGAAGCTGTAGGATCTGGTGCAGCACAGGAGGGCTGAAGGCAGACTCTGTACAGGGAGCCTTTGTCTGCTTCTTTCTGCCTGGGGGGAGGGGGGGGCTTCTGCAGGCCAGCCGTTGCTAACTGCTTTCTGACTGGGGCAGTTTTATTTTGCTATGGGAATGAGAGATTCCAAATTGGTGAGGGTGGGGACCCTATGGGCCATCTAACCACCTCCCTTGTTCCTCAGGGAGAAGGAAACAGAGGATGAGGGCTTCAGGGAGGGTTTCCCTTGGAGTCGGTACAGCTCAGGAAAGGCTAGCCTTGGCAGTCTCCAGGTGTCGTCTGCCTTGTGCCCTTTTCCATGCCCTGTGCTAAGAAAGCTGGACCAGGTCTTGGCCTGTAAACCAGGAAGGGCCTAAGGACTTAGCTGCTTGACCTCAGCCAGCAGGATCCCAATGCTGACCTCAGGAGCTATACTCACGGTGCTGTTCTGTGTGCCAGGCACTGGGTTAAAGACTTTGCTTGCATTAGCTCATTTAATCCTCAAGCCAGCACATGAGGCACTGCTAGTACCTTTGTGGATGTGGCTCTGACAGTCCCCAGACCTGCAGGACTCCTCCTGGCCTGGCCTGGGATTCCTCCTTAAATGTTTAACTGTTGGAGCTCAAACCAAGATTTCCATGTATTCAGGGCAAGCACCCATCACTAAGGTACCATTTAAAAATTTGAGACCAGGTCTCATCAGAGTTACTCAGGCTGGACTTGAACTCTTTCCAAAGCCCAGCTGGGCAGTGAACCTGTGACCCTCCTGCTAGAGCCTGCAGGCAGATGGACTCAGGCTTATGCCTCCAGGTCTCTCACACCTAGGACTCTGGCTCAGTGAACACGATTCTGGCCTGACCTCGATGCCTCAGTGGCCCATTAGGATCCCTTGCCTGAACTCGAGTCATGCTAGAACTCAGCCATCCCTAGCAGCAATGGAGATCAGGAGCTCAAAGAAGGGCACTGACTCTGGGCAGAGAAAACTGCACTGGGAACATCCGCAAACCATTAGTTTCTAGATCTTTCTTCACAAGCCTTGGGCAAAAATGGAGAGATGCCTTCCTGCTGGCCCCTTCCTGGCCAGTGCAGCAAGATGCTATGCAAACAGCAAGGGCGGGTCTCCGGAGATGCTGTGCAGGAGTGGAGCGGGCCTCTGAAGATGCTGGGTGGAGCAGGTTCTCTGCTTCCTACAGCGTGTCCTGAACATATCCCAGCCTCTCAAAGTCACCCTTCCTTGCCTGCTAACAGGCAAGTGGAGCCAATGTCTGGTCTTGAATTCAGTGTTGGATGAGTCTCTACAAGGTGTAGACTGTCTGACAGGAATGAAGGTGGGATGGTTGCCAAGGTGACAGTGGTACAATCTTAGTCTACTTAGTCTAGTGTCCTCGCCCTGTGAAGGATCCTTCCACCCCACCTCAATGAGCTCACAGTTTCACACGGGATATACAAAGGTACTGTCCTTTTCACCATTTGTATTGACATTATAGACAGGTTCTAGCCTTGAAACTTGCTCTTTAGCCCAGACAGATCTTGAATTTACAATCCTCCTGTCTCAGCCTCTCAAGTAGGTAGGATTAAAGATCTGGGCCACTAGGCCAGGTTCCTATTCTCTTATGTTTTCTTCTGTCTCTGTCTCTCTCTCTGTCTCTCTCTCTGTCTCTCTCTCTGTCTCTCTCTCTCTCCCCTCCTCCTCCCTTTGCCCTTTCGTACTCTGGATTGAGATGACTTGGAAGCAGCCAAGGCTGTAGGCCACCTCATTAACTCCCAGGCACTAAGCTTAGATCACCTTTCTGTGGTGACCTTTTTAGCTCCCTTCCCTTTCTCCAAGTTATCTTCCAGGGGAAGGAGCTAGGCCTGGTCTTAGGGGACAGGAGTGAGCCCCTTGGGGACCAGGGCTGGGCCCTTTGGCTGCCATCTGGCAGTACAGTCTGGAGCCTCCCAAGCCCCTGCTGTGAGGCCTCTGGGGTGAAAGTGTCTGTCAGGCTGTGAGGTGGGTCTGTGCCCAGTTCACTCTGACTATCCAGAGACTTGGGCTGTTGGCCTGGCTCGGAGAACGGGTTCTGCTGCCCTGGGCACAATGCAGAGCAAAGAGGAAAGAAACCTTTTCCAAAGCAGAGGCCAGGAGGAAGCACACAGAGGCCTCTTTGCTTTGGAACCGAAGCCTTTCAGGTCTGTTTTCTTTAAATATCCTGCTACAGGAAAGAGAAGCCCAAATCCAGACATTCCTAAAACATTCAGGTGGCTTTAAAGCAGCAGTTTGTTTGATCTTCACCCCACCCTGTTTCTGCTCACTGGGGTCTCTGGGACCTACTCCTGCCTGGAGCTTGGTTGGAAGGTCCACACCCTTCCAAGTTCACTCACATAGCCGATGTACCGATGGGGCCTGAGACCTGATTGGAACTTGCTTTTTCTACTTTAGTCTGTTTTTGTTTTCGTCTGCCGTGCTGAAGATCAAACTCTTGGCCGTGTGCATCCTAGGCGCTCACTACCACTGAGTCTCAGCCCCTGCCCAGGTTTTGTTTGGTTTGGTTTGAAGTCACTTTTCTTTGATCCCCAGCTGTAATGGCATGGCTGACCACACCCTTTTCCTGGAAAGTCTTTCCCTTGACCTCTGGGGTCAGACACACAATGACTTCTGACTCAGTGCTCTGCCTCACTACTGATCACTAGACCTAAAGTCCCATCATGAGGCACCTGAGGGTCTCCATCACTTCACTGGTCTTTAACCCAGAGGACTCTCCACTGTGGCAGGCTCTGCGATTTAGTTCTCTATGTCAGAGTGAACCTGATAGAGATGGTGCACAAGATGAGCAGAAGCCCAGGGTTAGCCCAGATTCAGGAACAGTCACTGAGAAGCCGGTCCCAAAGGACGGGTCTCAGCCAGCCTTTCCTGTCTCAGGTCCCCTGATAGAGGGGCAGGAGTCAGGACCAGAGGGACAGGTAGTCCTGAGAGAAGAGGCACTGGGAGGGGGGGAAGCCATCTACAGCCTTATTGCTGGAAGAGGACATAGCAAGCCGAATGGCCTGGGTTCTGTTCCTGGGAGCCACACTGGGAAACAACTAAAACCCCACATGAGGTAGAGTGCGGCTGTAACCCCAGCACCCCCTCCTGCCATGAGATCGAGGCGGAGAGAAGAAGTTCCCAGAAGCTTTCAGCAGCTAGTGTGGAGCAGGCAGCACAGAGAAGAAATGAGAGACTCTGACTCAACAAGGCAGAGAGAGAACCAACTCCCCAAAGTTGTCCTGTGAGTGCTCTGTGGCACATGTGCACTGGCACACACACAGACATACACTCACACACACACATTCACACATATACCACACACACAGGCACACACAAACAGACGTATACTCATACACAGAGACACACACAGAGACACATTCACACATATACCACACACACACAAGTCACACAGACACATACACACACACAAATCACACAGACACATACACACACACCACACACACACACCAATCACACAGACACATACACATACTCACGCACAAACACACATACAGACACACACAAACAGACACACATAGAGACATACACTCATGTACACAGACACACTCACTGAGACACATTCACATATATACCACATATACACAAATCACACAGACACATACACACACCAGACACATATACCATACACACACAAATCACACAGACACATACACATATAAATGCTCACACACACCACACAAATACACACACAACATATACACACAAGTCACACATACATACACACACACAGAACACACACATGTACACACTCCACACAGAACACACACACACACCACACACATATCACATAGACACACACACACTTACATACATACCACACAGACCCACACATACTCATACAAACATGCTACATAGACACACCACACATATACCATGAAGACACACTCACACTAATACACACTCCATTTCACACACACACACACACACACACACACACACGCACACACTAAATAGTAACAAGTATATTGTCTCCTCAAGTAAAGATGTTAAAAACAAAACAACCTGGGGCCTGAACCGAACAGTGGGAAGAAGAGTCCATTTCTCATTCACGCAGCAAACACTGAGCGGCCATGGTGTGTCCAGGAGACAAGGACAAAGGGAAGTTTTAAAAAAGAATGCACTTATTTATAGTATGATCAAATGCTATTATGAAGTTACGTGTGTAGGGGCCACAGAGAAGGCTCGGTGGTTAAGAGCACCCGGCTGCTCTAGCAGGGGACCTAGGTTTGGTCCCAGCACTTACATGTTGGCTCATAACCATCTATAACTCCAGTTTCCAGAGGTCAGGTGGCCTCTTCTGATCTCTGCAGGCACCAGGCACACCTGTGGTGCACACATAAATACACACACACACATACACAGACAGATAGCCATATACATAAAAAAAAAAATAAACCTTTTAAGTAAAAAAAAAAAATTACATGCTGATTTTTAGAAGACTGGAGGGGACTGGAGAGATGGCTCAGCAGTTAAGAGCACTGGCTGCTCTTCCGAAGGACCAGGTTCAATTCTCAGCACCCACATGGCAGCACACAACTGTAACTCCAGTTCCAGGCGATCTGACACCCTCTCTCACAAAAGTAGGAAGATCACGGATGTACACTAAATAAGTAAATAAAATTATTTTAAAAACTGGAAGCAAATTGATCAAATATGGTGTCAGGAGTTTCCTATGTAAGGGGATTGATTCTAGCTGTGGTCAGGGGGTGTCAGGACACCTGATTTTCAGGCTAGCTTTCCCTCTGCCTTGCCGGGTGACTATGAAAAATGTTCTTCTTCCACACACAGAACAGCTCAGATATTACCTGAAAATAATCGGGACCAGATGCTTATGGGCAGTTTTATTGGCACAGCTGTTGCTGCCCACCCCTGTGCAGGCCCAGCCACCTAAGCCCTCAACACAGCCTGGGCCCCTCTCCCAACCCGGGAGGAAGCAGCCCCCACACTCCCTCCCCCTCAGCTGTGGGCTCTGATCTCAAATTAGATTTTTTTTTTTTTCTCTTTGCCTGGGTCTGAATCACGAAAAGCTGCTTACACCGCCTACACTGCCAGGCAGCTGCAACCTCAGGAACAAAGAGGCTTCAGGCAGAGCGGTTGCCTGGACAGCCACTCCAGCCCTGAAGCTTCAATAGGGAAAGGAGGGGACCAAATAGGCTTGTATAATGGCAGGACACAGCGGCATGTGTGTCGCAGGTCCCTCCTTATACCAGGTCCCCACAGCTCCCTGGGTGGGTGACAATGATCGCATATTACAAGGAGGTTGTAGCACGGGAGGCTCAGTCCTTAGAACACTGGCTCAGGGCGGAAGCCGCTCCCTCTGCCTCAAAGTAGGATGGGCCAGGCTCTCCCCAAGGCTGAGGAGCGGGGTGGGGTGGGGTGGGGTGTGTCTTCCACCTGCCAATCACAGCTGCATCTTAATCCCCATCCCTGTCTACACTACCCTGTGATGGCAGGAGTTTAAACCCATTTCAGATCGAGTTCATGGGAAGCCTGCTTCTCCCCTGAGGAAAATGCGCCAGCAGAATTGACTCTCTTTGTTCTCAGGCCTCCGTCCTGCCAGCCCCCATGCCCTCCTCCTCAGACAGATCCAGAACCTTCTGTGATCTTTCAGTTCCGGCTGTAACTCGGGTTTAAGCGACCTCCTCAGTGGATAGGACATAAACCGTTGTGTGTGCCCCACCCCAAGTCCCCATCCCCGCGCCCTCTCTCTGACTCGACCCCAGCCACCTGCTGCTGTTTCCTACTTGGTCAACTGAGTTCACCCCTTTCCCTCAGCCTACACTTCACTTCTGCCCCCTTTATATTTCCTTAATTCCCCAAGCAGAAGAAATTATGTCTGTTCTTCCATCTGACTTTAGGTTGTCAGTTAAACACTCAAGAAAAACATGAGTCTTTCTTCTTTTTTCTTTTGTTGTTGTTGTGTTTGTTTTGGTTTTGTCTGTCTGTTTGTTTTAAGACAGGGTTTCTCTGGGTAACCCTGGCTGTCCTAGCTCCCTCTGTAGAGCAGACTAGCCTTAAACTCACAGAGATCCACCTGCCTCTGCCTCCTGAGTGCTGGGATTAAAGGTGTGTACCACCACCATCCTGCAAGAAATTTCTTATCATTTCTGTAAGTTTCCTCTCCTTGTTCACATGTATCGTGGTCTTGTTTTCAGGTTAGAGGGCTTGCCTAGCACAAATGAGGTCCTGGAGACAGAGACAGAGAGAGAAAGAGAGAAGAGAGAGAGAGAGAGAGAAAGAAGAAGAAGAGGAGGAGGAGGAGGGAGGAGGGACTGCAAAGGAAAGAACCCCTGAGTCACTGTGTGGAGTACCCCAAGCACCTAAATACAGCACATGCCCTGGGGAAATGTGCTCTGACTGCAGCATGGAATACACGAAAATTGAAAGTTGTGCCCGGCCTCCATCCTTAGAGTATTCAAGTCATCCTTGGGTATTATGGCGCACGCCTTTAATCAGGAGGCAGAGGCAGGTAAATCTCTGTGGGTTTGAGGCCAGCCTGATCTACAGAGCAAGTCCAGGACATCCAGGGTTATTACACAGAGAAACTCTGTCTCAAAAAAACCAGAAGAAGAAAAAAGAATATTCAAATTATATCAGGTAGCTGTCTTTTATTTATTTATTTATTTATTTATTTAGAGACAGCATTTCATTGTAGATGGCGATGGCCTGGAACTCACAGAAATCCTGGTGTCTCAGCCCATGACACAGGTTGGAATTACAAGTGTGAGCCGCTATACCTGGCTTTCGTAACTTTCTTACCTGCCGTGAGACTGCAGTGCAGTAAGCTGTGGGGACGTGCTGTTGTGTAATAGATACCATTAAGTACCTGACGCTGCCCCTCCCTCCAGTCTTAGCCACCTCAGTGAGCTAGGGGACCAGTTACACCCCGGCCTGCCTTAATCCTAGGCAACTGTGAACAATCAAAGGTGTCCTGTGCTGTAGTGAAAGGCACACAGTCAGGGAATTGTTACATGGGGGGGGCCTCACTGCATCTCTTCATTAATCTGGATCTGAAGAGGTAAAATCCTGCCCCGATTGATCCTGTATCCTCAACCCTCCAGCAGAACCAAGGACTGTGTGCTGACAGAGCCAGGCCCGCCTGTGCACACTGCTCTAGGACTTTGACCAGGGAAGCAAACCTCAGGTGTAGACTGGCAGGTGATGTGCGCCACCTAGAAGTGACATCCTAACCCCACCCTCCCAGAATGAGCTAAAGTCTCACTTCACATTAGACCGTTGTCCTTCAATGGTTGCCCTCATCCTGGACCTCCAGGATGGCTTGGAACATCCCCGTGACACCCACTTCCAAGGCCTGCAGCTTTAGCACAAAGTCAAGCAACTCATGAGGGCCTTTCATGAGTCACAATGTGACAACCCAGCAGGTCCTTCCCCAGGGACCTCATATTTCCATTGTTTATCAATGGAATGTCAATGAATTGTTTATCAAGTGAATGTTAAAAATGAATGTTGGTAGTTCAAAAGCTTGACCTCCCCTTGAGCTGAAGGATTTGGAGACTGATTTCTTTTTGTTTTAGATCATGTTTGTGGTGTGTGTGTGTGTGTGTGTGTGTGTGTGTGTGTGTGTGTGTTGTGTGCATGCATGCGTGTGTTGTGTTTTGTGTATTGTATATATGTTGTTTTTGTAGTGTATGTGTGTTGTAGTCAGGGTCTCACTGAGCTTGCTGGTTAGGTCAGCCTGGCTGACTAGCAGGCCTCATGGAACCTGTCTCTGCCCTCCCCTGGTACTAGACTACAGATACAGGACACGGTGCTCAGCTTTTACGTGAGTTCTGGGAATCCAACCTTAGCTCCTCATGTCCACGTAGCAAGCACTTTACCCACTGAGCCATCTCCCCAGCCAGGACACAGGTTTGTCTTTGATGAATTTGCTTAAAAGTGGCAAGAGGGGCCGGGTGTGGTGGCACACGCCTTTAATCCCAGCACTCGGGAGGCAGAGGCAAGCAGATTTCTGAGTTCGAGGCCAGCCTGGTCTACAGAGTGACTTCCAGGACAGCAAGGGCTACACAGAGAAACCCTGTCTCGAAAAACAACAACAACAACAACAAAAAAGTGACAAGAGAGGGTGCCTATGTTCATCAGATTGCACGTGGACTATACTCTTCAACACAGTCATTATTTTCCACAGACTGAGATGATTTCAAGTTGACTGATCCACAGATGCCCAGGGAAGTGACGGTGCATGCGATGTCCTGGTGTACGATCCTCAACAGAAACTTGAGTGACTACGTTTGGGAGGCCGTGCTCCCTCCCACTGCTCCCAACAGCCCCTGAGGGCAGGTGCTATGTCTCACAGAACATTAAAGGGACCCAGAGATGACTTGCCTAAGGTCACTGTCTTCAGGGTTGGCTATGACCCAGGCAGGATGATGGGTCTAGAGAATAATGTCCACCAACCAGTTGCCAGTCCCTGGCCCAGCAGTTGACCCTCCTCTCTGAGGTGAGTTGTGCAGAGACTTAGGCCAGATCTCTAACTGAGAAAGTTTGCTGACCTCTGACTGGGTGTCGGGTGCCTATTGTGGGGCAGATAGAAGACTGGGGTTGGGGCATAGTGAAAAGGAACCAGGAAGAAACAGAAAGACAGGCAGAGAACTAAGCTCACTCCTACGTGGATCTCCCAGGCGATGCTGGCACCTAGTCTGATAGGCTAAGAATCTGAGTTACAGGCAAGCTGTGAACACAAGAGGGTTATCACACGGTCTTCACACACGCCCCGGCACAGTGAACTGTGGAGAGCCAGCCCCCTTCCCTTACAGAGCAGCTAGCCTTCTAGATCCTTCTTCCAGGGGCCTCGTTAGCATCCCTTGGGGCTGTCTTCCTCACCTTTGGAAGTTCTGCCACCGATCTGTTCCTCTGCCTTTCCTCTGTTGTCACCCTTAAAGTTTAATAGCGGCTTCCAGGCTGGGCGTGAGAGGTGAACACTGGTTCAAGGAGAACTAACAAGGTGCTGCCTGTCACAAGGACCGGTGGTGGTGCCTGCCATCCCAGCATGGGGAGATAGGTGGAAACATCAAGAATCGGGAGTTCAAGACCAGATTCAGCTACATAGGAAGTTAGAGGCCAGCCTAGGCTACGTGAGACTGTCTTAACCTCCCCAAAGCCACCTCCAAGGGAGAGAACTAACAAACAGGTCGTGAGCATGATCTGTGCCCAGTGTGGATTACATTCGCAAACATAAAACAGAGGGGTGAAGGAAGGCAGTTAGGACCACCCAGACCAAGATGAGGCCAAGCTGAAGACGGGTTAGGGTGTGGGGGACAAGAGGATGGCTGGGTGAGCGTGAAGAGAAAACAGTGAAGTCAGCTCTCTGGCCCAGCCAAGCAGCCACAGGCAGGGTAAACACGGCAGAGGATGAAGGCGAGCGATTGCACACTGCTGGTTCTGGTTCCAGCAGGGCACCGGCAAGGCACAGCAGCTGCGCTTGTGGTTGGCTGTGGGTGAGAGGCGACTTCTGATACCCATTAAGAGAAACCTCAAAAAAACGTTCAGTTCCAGGAACTGTATTTCAGAGATTATCCCACTCTCTTTTTATTGATTTAAAAAGCACACACACACACACACACACACACACACCCTAAGCAAAGCTTTTCTAAAATCCCCTTGTATTCGCTTTAGTGCCTTGAAGCTAAGACAATGTGTGAAGTGGCTGTATATAACTCCCCAGCCTTTGCTGTGCCGTGGGACTGCTAAGAGACTTCTGAATTATAGAAACTAACCGAGAACCTGACCAATCTAAGGCCATGTAGCAGCCGGTAGCAGAGCTAAGGCAGGACCATCAAGCCTAAGACTGCGTCTTATTATCACAGCTCTGTCACACACAGCAACCCACACGCAAGCCCTTTTAATGGCTGCTGTTGCTGATCACAAAAATCTCTGAACTTACTAAATTGCTTTTGTTTTCAAATTAATGCTTTTGTATTTCTTATTACAGAAGCTGAACATGTCTTAGTTTTGGTTGTTGTTATCGCTGTTGTTATTTTTTTTTAAACTAATGTCTTATGATGTTGCCAAAATTAGCTTCAAACTCCTGGGTTCAAATAATCCTCCTGCCTCAGCTTCCTGAGCAACTGGGACTACAGAATATACCTCATTGCCCAGATATACTTTGAAAAAATTTTAGAGCATCAAAAACCGAAAGAGGAAAATTAAAATCTTTCGTAATCTTGTGATCAGAGATGAATCCTGTGAATATTTTAGGAACACTCCCTCAACCCCCTCATTTCTTCTTCCCTTTCCCTCCTCCTTGTAGCTTTATTGAGACAGGATCTTACAATGTTGCCTAGGCTGACCTCAAAGTCAAGACCCTCCTGTGTCAGTGCCAAGTACCTGGATTGCAAACATGTGCCACTACTCTGGAGGCTGCCTGTCTTCTTTCTATAAACATTTCTGACAACTGTTGCCTGCTCTTGCTTCTTCTTGTTATTTTGTTTACTGTTGCTGTTTTGTTTCTCTGTGTAGCCCTGTCTGTCCTCTGTAGACCAGGCTGGCCTCAAACTCAGAGATCCACCTGCCTCTGCTTCCCAAGTGCTGGGATTAACGGTGTGCACCACCACTGCCCGGCTACTTTTGTAAATTTTAGCCACCTTACTGAGCTTTATTGTTGCTTAAACTATATGCATTGGAAGTATACAGGAGGCTAGGGCTCCGTAGGCGAGCGCCTTCTGTGTGAGTCTGAGGCCCTGATTGGCACACCTGTGACCCCACTGCTGGAGGACAGAGACAAATGGATCAGGATTCCCCATCCAGCTATTCCAGCCAAAAGGGTGAGCTCCAGGTTCGGTGAGAGACAGTACCTTAAATAACAAGTTTACCTGTGAGATGGCTCACAGGTAAAGGTATTTGCCTTGAAAATCTGGCAATTTAGAGGAATATGGTGGCACACACCTTTAATCCCAGCACTTGAGAAGCAGAGGCAGGTACACCTTTGTAAGTTCGAGGCCAGCCTGGTCTACAGAGTGAGTTCCGGGACAGCCAGGACTACACAGAGAAACCCTATCTCAAACAAACAAACAAACAAACAAACAAACAAACAAACAAACCCCTGATACTTGAGCTCACTTCTCAGAACCCATGCAATAGTGGAAAGAGAGAAACGACCCTACTGGCCTCTACATGACTGTGGAGTGTGCTACCCTCTTCATAGTGTACATTATGCACATGCACACTATTTTTTTCCCCCAAAAGAAAAATAAGATGGGGAAGTGGTTGAAAAGGCATCCTGACTCTAACCCTTGATCTCTACAGATGTCCACCGCATTCATGCAGAAACTCTACACACACGTGTGCACATCATAATAACAAAGACAGTTAACATTTAAAATTTTTAAGCATTTAATTTAAATTAAAAAATATTACATTAAAAAAATATTGTCCAGTCTGAGTTGGGAACAATATGCTCTGCAAGTTCATGGGAGACCCAGACAGGAACAATTCACCTTGCAGGCTAAGGTTTCTGTTTGCAGTTAAGATAGTTAAGAATAAGTTCCTATTTGCCCTGTGTAGGTTAAGGTTTCTGTTTGTAGTTAAAGAACAAATTTTATTTGTCTTGTGTTAAGTCCTTGCAAGTTAAGGTTTCTGTTTGTAGTTAAAAGCAAGTTCCTGTTTCTTAGTCTGATATAAACCGTAAAACGAGTTTTTCAGCTTACACTAAACTTTTGTGTATTCACAGGATCCGTTCTTACCCCGTTCCTTCCCTTCCCTTGATTCTTTCTACAGTGGATAACAGCTGACTCTCTCACCCCTGTGGATACCTTATCTGTCCTATAAAAAGGACTTCAAGAGGCCAGCAGAGGCTGCTCTCTCAAATCCTGATTTAGGGTGAGACAGCCAGCTGGCCAGTCCCAGGTGTACCCTAAAATACAGCTAGCTTTAACTGGACAACCATGGATTTGTTCTTTTCTCGTGAGCCTCATGCTTAACACTCTGACTTCTATGTGTGACATGGGAGTGTGCCACCACCTTAGAGGGCATGCCATGCGCACATGCACAATTTAAAAAAAAAAAAAAAGACGGGTGGTGGTGGTACACTCCCAACTCTTGGGAGGCAGAAGCAGGCAGATCTCTGTGAGTCTGAGGCCAGCCTGGTCTACAGAGTGAGTTCCAGGACAGCCAAGGTTCTACTGAGAAATCCTGTCTCAAAAAACAAAAAGAATGGGGAAGAGATTGAAAAGTCTCCTCTGCTCTCTGTAAGCATCCACTATACACATGTGTACACTACATATATACTCAACATGCATGTGTGAGCACACACACAATAATGAAAAAATAACATTGTAAAAAAAAGTTGTTCGATTTTAATTTTAAAGTCAATTTTGGTGTTTCGTGTACACACCTATAAAGCCACCTCTACAATCAAGATCCTGAGCAGGTCTTTCTGCTACTTCTAAGCTTTTCTGCAAGCTCCTTTGGCCTGCTTGGTCTGCCCTGAGCCTCTCCCAGTGACTTATGGCCAGGATAGCAGGCACCCAGCCAAGGCTTGCCTAAGCTCTGTCTCCTAGCCAGAGAGTGCTTCAAGGAGCATGAAGGATTCCTCCAGAAGGTGTTTCAGGACCCTCTGTGTCTTCTGGTCAGTTTGGCTGTGAACCTTTAACTGCAGAGGAGGAGGCGCAGGAAAGTATTTAAGAAGAAAGAGGAGCTTGTGTTCATAAAGGGACACCATAAATATAACAAAAAGACATGTATAAGGACAATCATGACACTCATGCAATGCTTATATAAAGAATGCCTAAGAATAGGGTAAAGTTGAGGAAGAGCGAGTGGGTGTCTTGTGTAAACAGAACAGGTGTTGCCAGGAAACACGTCAGGACTTTATTAGACACCAAAAGTACACTCGGATGTCACTCGTCAGATAGGCAAACATAAAAGGAGGGTTTAACCCAGTACTCAGGAGCATGCAGGGCAGAGAGGACACTCACTGCCTGCCGCAGCTGTCAGCCCCACTCCCTAGGGAGAGCCAGTGAATTATCCTGCCAAGTGTTATTGCTTGGCTGCTCCTACCCACTTAGGGCTTGTGTTTGCTCTCTTTACCCCAGAGGTACTTGAGCTCCTGGGGTATTAACAGGACAAGAGACAGGACAACTCCTTTCCCCATGAGAACAAAGAACCCCTAAACAACCCTGTCTGAGGCTGCAGACTAGCCGGGAGTACACAGATATGAATAATTTAAAAACCTCTGTAATCAAGCCATGTAGCTTTTCAAGGACAAATGGAGACATCGTGGTGTATCGTAATGGGATCTGGCACAGAAAATGAATCACCTCAGCTTCACTTGCAAGCCAGTTTCAAGGGCAGAGCAGTACAGAATGAGGTATGATGACGCATTGTAACAGTACATTGCCCACTGACTGCTCACCCAACTGTTTTGGAGACTGGGAGCCCAGCCCCGGGCCACAGGGCCAGCAGAGCCACCTGGGAAGGCTCTGGGGTAGGGTGTGGCTTCTGGCAGCCCCACAGTAGACTTCAGAAGCCCCTCCAAGTCCACGTTTCCTGCTTTGGTAAGGACTCCAGTCATATTGGATTAGGGCCCATTCAATGACCTTGTTTCAACTTATGAGCCTCCACAGAGACCCCATCTCCAAATAAAGTCACGTTCTGAAGTACCTGGTTATGGTTACAACTCCTAACCCACCTGTCTGAAGGGATACAGTTCAGTCTGTAACAATAAAGACAAATATGGCAGCACTAATAAAATGTCTGGAGGCCTAAAGCTATGAGTCCAGGAAAGTGTAAGGGATAAAAGTGTAAGGGATAAAAGTTAAACTTGGAATAGTGGTTACCTGTGGGCATCGATGGGGGTGGGGGATGGGTGGGGCCTTAACATGCCTTGATAGTCTTTCTCATTTGTTTTTTTCTGAGACAGGGTTTCTCTGTGTATCCCTGACTGTCCTGGAACTCACTTAGTAGACCAGGCTGGTTTCGAACTCAGAAATCTGCATGCCTCTGCCTCCCAAGTGCTGGGATTAAAGGCGTGCACCACCACTGCCCGGCCTAGTCTTTCTCATTTTTAAAGTATTTTTTAGCCTGGGATTCAGTCACAGGGCTAAGCCATACTCTACCACTGTGCTACATTACCAGCCGCAGTCTTCTGTTTCTTGGGCAGGCAATGGGTTTGTTCTAATATTCTTTATTATATGAGTGTTATTTCTTGTGTGGGTGTGTATGTGCATATCCTATGGATGTGTCCAGCTGTGCATGCAGTTGTGTGTGCATGCATGTCCATGAGGAGGCCAGAGGTCTAGGTCAACTGGTATCCTTGTCTCCACTCCACCTCACTGCTTTAAATAGGGTCTCTAACTGAACCTGGAACTCACTCATTAGTCAGTCAATCAACCCCATACATCGGCTTGTCTCTCCTGCCCCCCAAGCTCTGGGGCCACAGATCCACTGGACCCAGTTTTTATGTGGGTGCTGGGGAGCTGACTTTAGGGCCTCATTGCTTGCACGGCAGGGATGTTACCAACTGTGATGGTTTGAATAGGTGTGGCCTCCATAGATTCACATGTTTGTATGCTTGGCCCATAGAGAGTGGCACTGTTAGGAGGTGTGGCCTTGTTAGAGAAAGTGTGTCATGGTGGAGGTGAGCTTTGAGATCTCCTATTCTCAAGCAATGTATGGCACACAGTCCCCTTCTTCTGCCTGCAGGTCTGCACTGTGTCTGCCTGCAGGCTGCATGTCACCCAGCAAGACAATAATGGACTAAACCTTTGCACTCTATGCCAGCCCCAATTGAATGTTTTTCTTTATAAGAGTTGCCTTGGCCTTGGTGTCTTTTCACAGCAATAAAACCCCAAGAGACCAACTGAGCCACCTTAACAGTTCTGTGTACATGGATTTTCTTTTGTAATGGGTGGTCTCACGTAGCACAGACTGGCCTCCAACCTACTATATACCAAAATAACCTCCCTCTGAGTGCCAGAACTACAGGCATGTGCTTCGGTGCTCGGCTGTTGGTATTTTTATTTAAAATGCTATTTATTTATTTATTTATTGTTTTTTAAGACAGGGTATGTATGTATGTATGTATGTATGTATGTATGTATGTATGGTTTTTTTCAAGATGAGATGAGGGTTTCTCTGTGTAACACTGGCTGTCCTGGAAATCTCTCTGTAGACCAGGCTGGCCTTGAACTTGGAGATCTGCTTGCCTCTGCCCCCGAGTGCTGGGACTAAAGGGATATGCCACCACATCTGGCTTTAAGAGGCAATTTATAATAAGTGCCAACTTTCAAAAAAGAAACATAAGAGGCTGGAAAGATGGCTCAGCAGTTAAGAGCACTGACTGTTCTTCCAGAGGTTCTGAGTTCAGTTCCCAGCAACCACATGATGGCTCACAACCATCTGTAATGGGATCTGATACCCTCTCCTGGTGTGTCTGAAGACAGCTACAGTGTACATGTGTACATACAATAAATAATTCTTTTTCAAAAAAGGAAACATAAAAAGATTGAGGTGGGTATAGACAGCATGTTTGAGTCTGCCATGGGGGGAAGGAGGGAAGAAGAAAAGTCAGAGGGAGGTGAGGGAAGTCTTCCTGTGACAACTGCTGAGAAATCACTGGCTCACCCAGGTCCATACAACTAGTGGGGGTCATTTTACACCCATGTCCCCAACCCCACCACATCATCCCCTCCCCCACACAGCTGCTGCCTCTTTCCTGAAGTTATTATCTGGGTCCTTGGATACTGGTCATTGGGCTGTACACAGTGTGTGCCTAGTGAAGGCAGGGTCTCCTCTCTGCCCCCCTTCCTCCTCCATTGCATTCACACGTCAGGTCTGAGTCCCATCCGCCTCTCTGGCCAAGTGCTTGCCTCCAGGGCACTCACAACCTGCTGGGCTGAGTCCTGAGTTCCTGACCCTAGGAGAGGAGCCAAGCTGTCACCCTAGAGAGAATGTCCCTGGCTCCTCTGAGTGCCCGGACCAGTGATGTAGTTGTCATTGAGGCTGTGTCCAGACATATCCCCACCTGACCCCATGGCCACAGCTGTTTTGGAACCTGGCATTTGGTACAGTGAACTGGAGAATTTGTGACCCCAGCTCATCAGTCCCGAGGGTGATGGGCCAAGTTCGGTTTCTGCACCACCTGTCCATCAAGATAAAGGAAAAATCGCACCGTTTCCTGCTCTGAGTCTTTATTCTCTGGCTTCCTGAAGTGCAGGGTGGCAGGAGGCAGCCTGCTAGTCTCTTCCAGGAACAGAGATTCTCAATTTTTTTCTTTCTTTGTTTCGTTCGTTTGTTTGTTTCAAGACAGGGTTTCTCTGTATAGCCCTAGCTGTCCTGGAACTCACTTTGTAAACCAGGCTAGCCTTGAACTCAGAAATCTAACTGCTTCTGCCTTCCAAGTGCTGGGATTAAAGGCGTGTGCCACCACCGCCTGACGATTCTCAATTTTTTCCACAAAATTTCCTTGAGTCTACAAAGCTCACTAGTGAAAACACAGATACCTGTTTTACTTTGCTTAAACTGGAGTTTCATAGCTCACCAGCACCTGCAGGAGTCAAAAATAGACAAAGTTAGGGAAGAGAAAATCTGGGGCCTTCCAAACCCTAGAAGGAAGAGAGTGCTAGGTGACATGTGGTTCTGATGACAGAGCCGACCGTTGGGGTAGTAGCATGCAGAGGTACCACTGGCCTCCAGAGAGTCTGAAAACCAGTCTAAGGAAATTACATGGTTAACAGTATGACATGGAATGTGTATGTTGTTTAAAAAAAAAAATCAAGCCGGGCGTGGTGGTGCACACCTTTAATCCCAGCACTTTGGGAGGCAGAGGCAGGCGGATTTCTGAGTTCAAGGCCAGCCTGGTCTACAGAGTGAGTTCTAGGATAGCCAGGGCTACACAGAGAAACCCTGTCTTGAAAAAATCCCACCCCACCCCCCAAAAAAATCAAGAAATTTTAATTAACCTAAATGCTCAGAAATTGAAGAATGTCTTTCTATGGTGTGCATTTGATCAACTACCATGAAGCCACTGAAGTCATATTAGTTAGGTGTGGGACCCACATCTGTAGTCCCAGACTTGGGAGACTGAAGCAAGATCAGGGGGATTTGAAATCAGCCTGGGCTATGGAGGAAGACATTGTCTTTAAAAAAAAAAAATCACATTGCTAGACAGTGGTGGCACATGCCTTTAATCTAGTACTTGGGAGGCAGAGGCAGTTGAATCTCTGAGTTTGAGACTAGCCTGGTCTACATATCTGGTTCCAAGACAGCCAGAGCTACCCAGAGAAACCCCATCTCAAGAAACAAACAAACAAACAAACAAATCACATTCTAGGATTTGGGGAGTAGTTATTACAGTGCCAAAGTGGTACATGTAATTGTACCTTTTGTTGTTGTTGCTTTTTGAAATAGAGTCTCACTATGTAACTCTACCTAGCCTGGAACCAGATATGTAGACCAGGCTAGCCTCAAACTCATAGAGCTATACCTGTCTCTGTCTCCCCAAAGCTCAGATTAAGGGATATACCATGTGGCTCTGTGAGTCTACTAACATAAATTATAGATAAGTCAACAGACAAACCACAGTTATGTTCAGAGTATAAGAAGAAATATGTTGTTAGTATTTGCCCTTGGGCAGTGGGGTTATAGGTGATTTTTGTCTATTAGTTTTTATAGTTGAAGAGATACATTACATCCTTGCCTCTTTAGACTTTTCAAGACATTCAAGATTTAAATATACATATGTGCAGTGTCTCACTATGTAGCCCAGTTTAGCCTGGAACTTAAATTGATCTAACCAGTGACATGTGCAGTGACATTCAGAGGCATGACTGTTGGACTATGAGGTTATTCTACTTCTAGTTCTCTTTCTCTGTGTGTCTCTCTGTGTCTCTCTGTCTCTTTCTGGGTGTTTCTCTGTCTCTGTTTCTGTCTCTGTGTATTTCTCTGTCTGTCTATATGTATGTCTCTGTGTGTGTCTGTCTTTGTGTCTCTGTCTCTCTCTGTCTCCCTCTTCCCCTCCCCCTCCTTCCCTCGTTTTTTGGGGTTTGGAAGGTAATACGCCAAACACAGGCTCTGAACTGTACCCCAGGTGCTTTGCTCTTGTGTGGCCCCCATACCATACTGCATTTGAAAATGTGGTAAGAGTAACTCACCATGCACTTACACCCTCTGAGTGCTGCCTGCATCCAGGTGTCTGGGCTTGATGTCAAGTGATGGCACACACAAGCATCCCAGCACTCAGGGGGCGGAGGCAGGAGCACCAGGAATTCAAGCTTGGTTCATCCTAAGCTTCGTAGCCAGTTCAAGGCCAGCCTGATCTATAAAATATATTGTCTTGAACAAGCAGGCAAACAATACCCTTCCTAGAGGAAGGGGTATGGGGCTGAGCGTCTCAGCATCTCCTGTAGATCGTGGTAGACCTGCAGAAAGAAACAGCCTGACTGTGACTTAACAGCTGGGAACCCCTGGAGGGAGGTCCCCTCACCAATTCAAACAAGGGTATTTGGAAGGCCTTGTGCTCAAGGCCAGGAGGAGAGCACTAACATAACCACGGCTACGAGGGGCCATCAGTCAGTGTGACCACAGCTATGCAGGGACATCAGTGTGACTCTGTGAAGGGTCTTCAGGCCTGCCTGGGAAGCATAGCAGTTACCCAGGTTTACTCACCCCTGTCTCTGCTGTATCTCTTTCTGCTCTGGCCTCTATGGATGAAATGAGGGGGAAAGGCCACTTCCCCAGTTAAAGCTGTCTCTAAGGGCAATACACAGAAATAAAGGTCCCTGTCAAATCTGAGGGTTCTAGTATTGGGGACTGTTGCTAAGCACTGGCTTCTATTCCTTTTCTGTCTTCTGAACCATTTACCAGTGGGTAAGGCACAGTGAGGGAAGGACAGTCAACAGCCCTGTCTCTCTCCCTGGAGCTCTTTATCAGGCTGAAAACTGGCCACTCTGGTTTGTGGGAACCTACAGTCATCCTGCCCTGACTTCCTGACTCTCACCTACCTTCTAGGGTGTAAGAAAGATGTGGCAGTTGGCAGCCTGGAGAAGGCCTCCTGAGCCATCTTCTGTGGGGTCTTCTGTGTTCACACCTCCCAGAGGGAAGCACCCCATTTCTTCCCAGGACCTGGAGACCAGTGAATGGAGGTGCCCAGGCCAGCATGTGACCTGTATACAAACTGGCCTTGAACTCTCTGTAGCCCAGGCTGGCCTGGAACTAACAATCCTTCTGCTTTAGCTTCCTGGGTGCTAGGTTTATAGGAGTGTGCTACCGTGCTTGGCTCTTAATTA
Organism: Mus musculus; assembly: GCF_000001635.26. Lineage (NCBI taxonomy): Eukaryota > Metazoa > Chordata > Mammalia > Rodentia > Muridae > Mus > Mus musculus. The sequence continues at coordinate 32,530,412 of NC_000082.6, forward strand.
TTTTTTTTAAAAGACTGTATTTCTTTTTATTTTATGTGCATTGGTGTCCTTCCTATACACAGCTTATCTGAATTGCCAAATCCTCTGGTAACTGGAGTTACAGATAATTGAAGCTGTCATGTGGATGCTGGGAATTGAACCTGGGTCCTCTGAAAGAGCAGTCAGTGCTCTGAACCACTGAGCCATCTCTCCTCCAGCCTCAACTCTTAACTATTTTTTTATAAAAGGGCCAAACACCATAGAGAACAGATTTGATCCTAGCACTAGGGAGGCAGAGGCAAGTCTTGAGTTGGAAGGGAGCCTGTTCTATGTAGTGAGTTCTAGGTCAGTTAGGGCTACATGGAAACCCTGGAGGGAGAAAGGGAGGGAGGGAGAGAGAGAGAGAGAGAGAGAGAGAGAGAGAGAGAGAGAGAGAGAGAGAAAGGAAAGGAAAGGAAAGGAAAGGAAAGGAAAGGAAAGGAAAGGAAAGGAAAGGAAAGGAAAGGAAAGGAAAGAAAGGAAGGGAGGGAAGGAGGAAGGGAGGAATCCAGAGTTTGATGTAGAGCTGGGTGGATACACAGCTTACCCAGGCTCGAGTCTCCTGCTTGGCACCACAAACATGAATGGATGATGCAGATGATCCTTGCCTCTGATCTCTTGTTTCTTGCCTCCCCACGTGACCTTTCCTTCTCACATTTGCTCTCACCATGGTCCCATCTGCCATGTTGTAATGGAGGCCGAGGGTTTTTACCAAGGCTGAGAAGAAGCTAGCACTATACTCTTGAATCTCTGGGATCTTAAGCTAAGTAAACCTCTTGTCTTTATAAAGTTTCTAGCTTCAGGTATTCTGTTATAGCAACTAAAAACCTGCTAATATGTCTCGCTCCACACCTCTTTCCATTCTGCCACATCATAGCTATTTGCATACCTTTGCCATTCGGTGTCTTAGCTACTTTTCCACCATTATGACAAAATACCATGAACAGAGCAACTCGTAGGAGAGTTTATTGTCGGCTTAGAGTTCAAAGGTGAGACCGTTATCACCGTGTCAAGGAGCATGGGGTGGGCAGGCAGGCAGGCATGGCTCTGGAGCAGTAGCTTAGAGCTTACGTCCTTATTCACAAGTAGGAAGCAGAAAGAGCTGACTGGGAACCGTTTAGGCTTTTAAAAACTCAAAATCCATCCTGAGTGACACACTCCTCCAACAGGGCCACACCTCCTAATCCTTCCCAAACTGTTCAAGCAACTAGAGACCAAACATCCAAATGGATGAGCCCATGGGAGCATTCCTAGTCAAACCACCACAGATAGTTACACAGTGAACTCCCCCCAAACAGGCAGCAGGCCCCGAGCAGTAGGGCACCCGGCACTTGGTAGATCTAACTGCTGAAGACTCACGCGTAGTCATGTTCTCAGGGCAAAGGAAGGCGAAACAGTGACTCCTGGTCATAAACAGTTGAATTTCATCAGGAACGCATTTGAGAACTGACACGATCGATCGTGGTTTCCTTTGACTGAACGACAAGGCTCCATCTCCAGGAAGGCGCTGTCTTGCTGGCTACTTCCCGCTGTTTGGCACTCTTCAGTGATCTTCTGTTTAATCGCACAGATATTACCCCTGTTTGGGAGGCTCAAAGAGCTTTGTATGGTATTCAGGGTCTCATGCAGCCAATCAGAAGAATGTGGATCTTCTCAGGTCTCTCTGCCTTCAAAGACTTCTATACTAGGTTTTTGGCCTTGGGGAAGAGTAACTGAGTAAAGAGACCTGAATCAGCTTCCCGTACGGAGCCGCCAGAGAGGTCGGGAGCCGCAAGCTGAGGAGGCTCTCAGTGGAGACTTAAAAACTTTCTTTTCTTTTTTAAAAAAATTATTATTTATTTAATGTTTTTTAAGAAGTCTCTCTCTCTTTTTTTTTCAATTTTACTTTATTTATATGAGTACACTGTAGCTGTCTTAAGACACACCAGAAGAGGGCATCGGATCCCATTACTGATGGGTGAACCATCATGTGGTTGCTGGGAATTGAACTCAGGTCTTCTGGAAGAACAGTCAGTGCTCTTAACCACTGAGCCATCTCTCCACCTGGAGATCTTTTATTAATTAGGAAAGCTTTAGGCCTTAGCTTAAATTAGCCCATTTATATTAATCTATGTCTGCCTTGTGGCTCGTTACCTCTCCTCAGCTTCACACTCCAGACTTCCTCTGTGTCTAGTGAAATTCCAGCCTCAGACTCTCTCCCAGAGTTGCTATCTCTCTGCCCAGAAGTCCCGCCTTTCCTCTCCTGGGGAAATCCCAGCTGGTCTCTCCTGCTCTGCTGTAGGCCCTTCAGCTCCTTATTAAACCAATCAGAAGTTGTTGGAGGGAGAGTTATAAAACCCTGAGATAGGTGATGCCTAACAATTCCAAAGTCAGGCCTGCCCTCAACTTCCTGCTGGGCACAGATGTCAACATTTACACAGTGCACAAAAAGATCACCCCAACATTGTCATTCTGACAATGATGGTTGGACTTGCCCCTAGGAACCTGAAACCCCTAATCAGCAAGAAGTAGTCTATAGAGGTCTATACCGCCTTTCCCTTCTGACCTTCTTTCTCTCCTTCCTAGTGTTGGGGGTTAGAAAGGAGGTAGAGGTACAAGAACCCAATATAATAGCTTTAAAAAAAAAAAAAAAAAAGGCAACACAAAGTGATCGAGTCTGCCTGCGGCCCAGAAGCGAGAGAAGACAGGTGTCTATGTAAAAATAGCTGGCCTCAGCACCTGCAGCCAGGTTTTCCGTTGCTCACATGGTGCTCGTTCCCAGTGGCCACCTCTTCCTTCTGCTTTCACTCCACAGGAGGGGTTGGATGGCCTTCGGCCCGAGGAGGCTGCTTTTCTTCTGCCCACACTTAGGCCGTCTATTTCCCTTTAATTCTACTTCATCCACAGATTGCCCTGGTTTTTTTTCAGTTTCGACCTCTCTCCTGACCTCAACTTCTCATTTCCTTTGTTTAGTTCCCTCCAAGGAAAACCACCTTCCACCCATGCACACTGACCGAGTGACCATCCCCATGCCAGCACATAGCACACAGATGCCCCGAACGCGCGCACAGAATACACAGCAGGAGACTCTCATCAGTCAGGCACATAGAAGATACCTCTGGCCTTGGGCAGAGTGGAGACCTGCTCTTCTATGTTTCGCTCTGCTTTGCTTGGGAAGATTGGAACAGTCTGTGACTGTCGCCTTCCTTAAGGACCTGTCAATCACTTAGCTAAAAGACCACCACTCAGGAAGGCCATTCACAGAGGCCAAGCCATGATGGAGGAATAATTATCCCCATAATGAGATGGTGTGCTTTCCTCCTGGAGGCCCCCACCCCCACCCCGCCCCCTCAGTATAGGTTACAGAGCCTCTGCCAAGGCTTGGTTAAGTCTGCACACTTTTTAAAATAACTAAGAAAAGTGTAACTTTTCTTTTACTCTTTCTATCTCCTCCCACCACCTCAAAACAAACAAACAAACAAAACCCCTTAGCTTGCTTTGCCTGATGCTCTGGGGTCTCTCCCCCTCTTTTTCTCTGACACTCTTCTTTCTTCATGCATATCTGCTTGTGTTATGCCCTGAGTCCGCAGGAAACCCAGATGAGCCCAAGAATTTCGAAGTCCACTGCAACTTGCAAAAGAGTCTTTTTATTGGAAATGAGTTTGGCAAGCCCCCCACCCCATGACGTAGGTGCTAGCATGCATGCCACCCCGAGTCCGAGTCCTGAAAGCACTGAGCTTATATACAGTGCAGTTAGGGATTCTTTGAAAGCTTAGGGTGAAGGGGAGTAGAGGTTGGGTTACCATTTGGTGGGACCGAACTGAAGCTGGGAGGGGATTAAAAAGTGTCTTTTGTGGGGTTATTAGGAACTAATTTTTATGGCCGGCCATAACTGTCTGTGACCTCTGATTACCTTTTTTCTGTGATTCAAACATGGGCCCTTAATCTTCTTTGAGTTAGTTAGTTCTTTAAGGTCCCAAGGACAGGCACCTGTAGAGTTCCTTTTATCAGAGGGAGAGCTAGTTTTTGGTCAGCAGAGGCAGGGAGGCTGTCTCAAGCTAGCATCTAGCTCCTCGGGGTGTTTTCATTAAGGAGGTTTTATGGGCAGTGCCATTCTAATGCCAGGCTGGGTTCCCTTGGAGTGGACAGGGACAGGGAGGGAGCCCTGAGCTTGCTGCAGTGGGGATGCAGCGCAGAAAGCAGCTTGTGTACTGTGCTTGCCTTGGACAGGAGGGAAGATGAGAGCTTCTGCAGGGAGTGGGGGGTGGGGTGGGGTGGGGGAACACAGAGGCAAACCGTCTGCACACAATACTGAAGTCTCTTTGGTGAGGCTTCCAAGAAACAGGATAGATAACTGCAGAGATTCGGAGGCTACAACACTTGTCGCCCTCCACTGCACAAGACTTTACCTCTTCTCCATCTTCCTGTTTGCAGCAGCTGCTGAGATTTATTGCTTGCCTGATCGTCTACAAGCTTCCTTTTAAGTCTTCGTCTACATTTTTTAAATTAATTAACTTATTCCTAGGCAGTGTCTCACTATTTAGCCCAGCTGCTCTCAAACTCAGAGGTCCGCCTGCTTCTGCCTCTGCCTCTGCAAGGCTGGGATTAAAGGTGTGCACCACCGTGTCCAGCTCCAAATTCTTTTATAGAGATTAATAACCCCTAAAAAGTAATCATGGTTTCACCGATGATAGAACACACATTCACCACACAAACATACTTTAAAAGTACAACACATGCCACACGCAGCCTTTGTTGCACAGCACATGTATCACACACACACACACACACACACGTATGCCCCACCTCTCCTCTTGCCCGTTGGTTTTTATGCTCATCTGCTTAAGGGATAAGGAGCTGCAGAGTTAAAATCCTGCTTCCCTTCTGCCCACTTCCAACAGCTCAGACCAACCCAGAGTGCTCTTAATCTACATACACTTTCAGAGCAGAAGAGGTTGCCACAGCGACCTCCCTGTCCACAGGGAGCCTGTACCTTTTCCCCAGAGTGTCCAGATGGCCTGCCTGAGGGGACAGGCCACGGAGAGTATGAGAACAGAGCCCCTCTGGGATTCTCAGTTCCAAATTTGACCTCAGAGGCAGGGATCCCAGGCCACCAGAGGGCTATTTTTGGGATACTTGCCCTGGCCCCACCTCCTCTAGCAGGGCAGGGTTGGTCAGAGTACTTGGTATTTCTGGGGATCCTGTGCCTCTTCTCCTCAGGCTCACTCCTGAGACAACACTGTTTAGCTGTGGAACTAGTGACCTATGGAGTGTGACCTCAAACCTTCTCCAGAGGAGGACAGGAAACAAGAGCCGTCTTTCTCTAGGTCAGGGGCTCTTGTAGCTTTGCCACTGAGAAACCCCTAAAATCATGTGCAGGTCAAATAGAGATTGGGATGGGTGATGGCTTTTGCAGTAGGTAAGGCAGTGGCCTTTCTCCTGTGGGGAGCTTACTCTATGGGGGCCAACATCTTCCTGACAAGTGTCCAGGTTATATAACCAGAGTAACCCTGAGGTTGCAGGGAGCTGCCCCCAATATGTACCAGCAACTGGGATCCTAAATTACCCCCATGTGACTCTCTGGTCTCCTGACATGGCCCACAACAGTTCTAAAAGCTTTCCTGGCTTCCCCGCTTGCTGTCTTAGGGAGCCTTGCTGGACTCTCAAGGCAATGGAGTAGTAATTAAGGCTTTTTGCTGGGGTGTCAAAAATCTCTGCCACTTAGGAGGCCCAGTCCTCTGAGGAGGATCAAGCTGTGGTCTGCCAGCTCAGCACCTGTGGATCCGAGAGAGAGAGAGAGAGAGAGAGAGAGAGAGAGAGAGAGAGAGAGAGAAGGGGGCCCCACCTGCAAAGATACCAGAGTGAGTCTTTGAAAGGCAGTTTGGAAAGGATCTGAGGCACTAAGGAGTAATGCACAAGTGAGTATTTGCTGACCATACAGGGAACCCTGGGTTGGTCTCTAACAGCACAAGCACGCGCACACTTCAAGCTGAAACCTGCCCTGTGACCACGGCAAGTGGTTCAGCTAGGGGACCTAGCTTCCCTGTGGACATGATCAGTGAACTTCTGAGAATCCTGCAAACTGGTTCATCTGCAGTTAGCCAGAGACTTTCCTGTGTGGCTTCCCAGGATGGGGCTTTCCTCTAATGTTCCTTCGGTAGCACAAGAGATGCTTTATTTGGGGCACCTCTGGCACATCTCAACAAACATACTAAAACATGCTTGCAACCCCACTATATACATGTGTGTGTGTGTGTGTGTGTATACATATACATATATATGCTATAAACTTTTTAAAAGAATGTTGAGACAGTGGTTTAAGAAACTGCTAAGCTTTCTTTCTTTCTTTCTTTCTTTCTTTCTTTCGTTCTTTCTTTGTTTTTTTGTCAAATACAGTCTAACAGGAGTCAAACTGAAAAAGGAAACTTCAGCTGAGAAAATGTCCCCATCAGATTGTCTAGTAGGCAAAAGATAATTGAGTATTTTCTTGGAAAAAAAAAAACCCTCAATTAGTTGAAGACAAGGACCTTCAGCATTAGACTCACAGATTCCCAATTAAAGCATTAGAACCAGTTGCCAACACTCTTGTTCTTGCAGAGGACCTGAGTTCAATTCCCAGCACCAACATGGTGGCTCTGATAGAACCTAGTGGGGAAACCCCCACTCAACTCCCGATTCGGTGTGCACCCAAGAATCACGAACAGACTACCATCTTGATGTAATTACATGAGGACGTTTAATTACGGAGCTCCAGACCGACATGTATCCCACACAGGAGATAACGGATGTTGGCCACGAGGCTTGAAAGCTAGGGGTTTTTATGGGGTAAGGGGCTTAGGGATGTGGAATTCAGCACAGCGACACACTATTGGCTTATTCAAACATTAACAGAAAGAACATAGGGCATCAGGACTTTCTTCCTGTGGACTGGGGGGCTTATCTTTGTTCACATAGCAACCAGTTGATGTATGACTTTACCCGGCACCAAGGGGCAATAGACAGAGGGGAGATTCTTAGATAATATAGCCCTGCTGGTCCTTGTATCTTTACAGTCAAGATGTTCTTAGGAATGCCTTAACAACAGCCCTGCCCTGGCATGCCTGGGGGCTGTTCTGCTTTGTTCTTGGTCCCAGGCCGGGCTGTGGGCTCCTAAACTCACAAGTTACAATATTTTATCTTCCTTCAGCACAATCATCTGATCCCAGAGATCTGATGCCCTCTTCTGACGTCTGTGGTACAAGGTATACACATGGTGCATATACATACATCCAGGCAAAATATTCATATATTCAAAATAAAATAAAATAAAATAAAATAAAAAGATAAACAAACAAACAAACTGTTTATCAATAAATACTAATGAAGTTTTAATCAGCTCAGATTTTCTCAGTGGCCCTAGTGTATAGTTCAAATTCTTAGGTAATGAGGAAGGCCACGAAGAGTTTCTAAGTGTGATGCTATTTCCTAAATGCTAAGTGAATTAGTTTACAAGCCAGGTAGAAAATCATTAGTAACTGAGTATCAGGGCGTGGGAGAGATGTTTCCAGCACAGAAAAGCCCAAGCATGCTGGTATAGTACTAAGGCCTTTCTCCCTAACTCGTGAAGTGTTTTTTCCTCTTAAGAGTTGACTGGATAACCAAATTCCAACTGAAGGAGTTCCTAACAGGGACTGTAGCTCAAGAGCCCTAGCCATCAAGCACGAAGAAGGAATCTTAGAAGAGGGGCTGCTCTCCTAGAGGACCATCTGCCTCCAGCTTGAGACCTTGTTCCTCAAGAGTCCTAATTTTAGATCAAGCAAGGGCTTAATCTCTTCTTATATTTGTATCTGTAGCCCCTTTGTTCTGCTGCAGCCTTTAGCCTACTCACTGTGTTTACCTTACCTCTCCTTTTATCTTCTTTACTGGTGGGCCCCCTGGCCAGCAGAACTTTGTAGAGCTTACCCAGCAGGGTGGAACCATGGCCTCAGCAAGGTCCTGGGCTCTGCTGGGTCCTTCCTGCCCCTCAGGCTTTTGTAGGGTGGGGGAGTCCTTGATCTTGAATCCAAGCTGTGAGGGTCTGTGGGTGGCCCAGCTTCAAAGTGAGCCAACCCAGGAGGCTTCCTGGAAGCTGGACGGACTCCTCCGCAGAGCCTGTCTCTGAGGGTCATGTGAGGAGGAGCTGGGGTCCAGACCATCAACAAGGGAAGCATAAACTGTGCATGGCACATTGAGTGGTGTGATCTGTGAACAAACAGACAAACCAAATATTTGATGTTGGGGAATGGAGCATAAAAAAAATGTATTAAATGATTCCATTTAGGTAAAAGCACTCACATGCTGCTTTGAGTACATTTATGTGTAAATAAGGGGGCAGAAAGGTTTTTTTAAGGTCGAAGCCTGAACATCAAACCAACAGAGCAAATTAAAAATCAAAATGGAGTCAGGATAAAAGTCAAACCTAAGCTAAGTTATTATCCTACTCTTGGAGAAGTTAATATGAGAGTTCTCACAAAAATCTTTTTCACTTGGAATGAAAATGAAATGCCAGCCTTTAATTCCAGCCTTCAGGAGGTAGAGGTAGGTAATCTTAGGAATTTGAGTCTGGTCTACAGAGTGAGTTTCAGGACCACCAGTGTTAGCATTCCTTCTAGGCTCCGCCCCACGGTTACCTAGCAACAGTCAGGAAGCTTAACTCACTATAAAAGGGGCTCCTTGCCTCCTTTTCTCTCTCTTTCTTGCTCTCTTACCCTCTCTGTCTTTTCTCTCCCCAAACTCCCTTCCTCCTTCCCTTCCTCTCTCTCTCCCTCCCTCCCTCCCTCCCTCCCTCCCTCCCTCCCTCCCTCCCTCCCTCTTTCTCCCTCACCCTGCCTTTTTCTGTCTCTACTCCCTCCTCAACTCCCCTCCCCATGCCCTAAATAAACTCTTCCATATTATATCCGTGGCTGGTACCTGGGGCTGCGGGGAGAGGAGAAGGAGGGATGCCTTATCATGGCATCCTGCAGAGGTGCCCCCTTCCACCTCTACCAAACTATCCTGGTTCTCTCTCTCTCTCTCTCTCTCTCTCTTTCTTATAAAACACAATAGCCTACACAGAGAAACCCAGTCTCTAAATTCCCCCACCCCCTAAAACAAAACAAAACCCTGCACTGAACTGAAGAGTTCCCTGTTTCAATGGATATTGATTTTTGTTTTTAAAAATCTAAATAATTCTTAGAGCTTTGAGAAGGAGTAAGATGGGGTGGGGTGGGGTGGGGTGCTACTGCTTAGAGTGAAAGATGTAACTTTTTGCTTTTAAGTTATCTTCTAAGTAAACTAAGCACAGTAAAAATAGTGACAGGAGGGACTTACAAAGAATTATTGAGCTGATATTTCTCTCATTATATATCACAGACAGACAGACAGACAGACAGACAGACAGACAGACAGATAGATAGATAGATAGATAGATAGATAGATAGATAGATAGATAGATATAGCTTTTTTTTGAGACTGCCTTGAGTAACCAAGGCTAGGTTTCAAACTTGATGCATAGTTAGAGGACCGACAGCTCCAACCCTCTTACCCTCTCTCCCCACTTACATGCTGGGATCTCCAGCAGGAGCTGCCCTTTTTGCTGTTCTGTTCTTTTTGCTTGTTTGTTTGTTTTTGAGTCAGGGTCTCACTGTAGCTTTGGCTGGCCTGGAACTCAAAGATCTGCCTGCCTCTACCTCCCAAGGGCTGAAATTAGAGGTGAGATCCACCACACCCAGCAGTGTTTTGTTCTTTAAAGGCAATTTAGTGTCTGTAAAGAGTAGCTCTAAATAAAATCCACTGCCCAAACACATAGGAAAAAGAATGTTCTCAAAAGGCTGCCTTGAGTTTCCTAGGAGTGGATCCCACTAGGATGACAGCCTTGGCTCCTGGGAGAAGGGAAGCGGGAAGGTCTGTGTCCTGCATACTGTACCCAGGGACTGTGCTGGGTATAATGAGAATTCCCGTATTCCCCAAGCCAGCTTAATCATTTTACAGATGCTGGAAACAGGGAAGTTGGGGAACACTGAGAAGCAGACTGTCAGGGGTTGAGGATTCAGCTCAGTGGTAGAGTGGATATTCACAGTGCACAGGGGGATGAAGATTGCGAGTGCCTTGAAAATACATGCTAAGGTCCCGATCCTGCGTACCCACTCACTTGACTTTATTTAGGAACAAAAAGAACTCACACTGGAGTAGAGTGAACCCAAAACCCAAAATATAACACCCTTGTTAAAGAAAAAACAAAACAAAACTGAAAACAGATAACTGCATAGTGTACTTTCTATTGCTGAGGTAAACACTACAACCAAAAGCAACTTGGGGAAATAAAAAATGTATTTGATCTTATAGTTTATAGCTCATTGGGAAAGAACTCATGGCAGGGACCTGGAGGCAGGAGCTGATGCAGAGGCCACAGAGGATATTGTTTACTGACTTGCTCAGCCTGATTTTTTTTTCTTTGTTTTTGTCTTTGATTTTTTTGAGACAAGGTTTCTCTGTATAACCCTGGCTGTCCTGGAATTCACTCTGTAGACCAGGCTGGCCTCGAACTCAGAAATTTGTCTGCCTCTGCCTCCCAAGTGCTGGGATTAAAGGTGTGCGCCACCACCGCCCAGCCCAGCCTGATTTCTTATACTACCTAGGGCCACCTGCCTGGGGATGACATTGCCTACAGTGGGCCGGGCAATCCCGTATCCTTCATCAATCAAGGTAATTCTCCCATAGGCTTCTCTACAGACAATATGATGAGGGTAATTCTTCAAGCAAGGCTGCTTCTTCCCAGGTCTCTCTAGTTTATGTCAAGTTACAAGACAAAACAAAACTAATGGGTGCAAGCCTTTCTTTCTGGCTCTCAGGAGGCAGAGGTAGGTGGATCTCTGAGTTTGAGGCCAGCTTCTTCTTAGAGAGAGTTCCAGGACAGCCAGGGCTCCATGGAGAAACCCTGTCTCAAAAAGTCAAAGCCAAACAACAACAACAACAACAACAACAACAACAACAAGCAAAGCAAACAAACAACAAAAACCGAACAACAACAACAAAACCTACAAAAACTACCCAGCACAGGGACTCAAGGAAGCCAGAAGCTGTGTGTGGCTGGAGGCAGAGATAAGGTTGTGAACCAGAGATGGCCAGCAGCCTACAGCTAGAAGACAAAAGGGAGGATGTCTATGTAGAACATCCTGCTAACCGCTCTGCGAACTCCTTGACTTAGGACTTCTAGCTTCCAACACTATGAGAGAATGGATTCTTGTTGTCTGAGGCCACACGCTTTGTGGGGAAGCATTTGGTGACTCAGGAAAGCTAATTTGGCTGAGTTGCTTCATAGGTGCTTGGGCAATCAAAGCCAGAAGCAGTAATTACTGTCAACATGTCATGTGCACCGGTAATGGGCCAGAGGATTTTTATCTTTGGCCCTAATGTATTTTACTATCCTCTTGGATAATATTAAAGCCTGCCAGTCAAATGAGTGGATTATGCACAACCCAGAGAGGTTAATGATGAAGGTAGAATCTATGCAAAAACACCTTGAACTGCAAAAGTGGACTGAACTTTGAAAGTTGCATCTGAACAAGAGCAAAGTCCTTCACTTAGTGCAGGGGGAAGACTTCTCACTCTGAAGACAGCTCATATAACAAAGGCACTGCCTGGTTTCTGAGTAGAATACCCTGTAGTTACTGGAAAAGCAGAGCCTCATGGGACGGCCCATGCTGCAGAAAACCAGTATCTCATGGGCCTTTGGGTTAATCAGGCCACATGTGGAGCTCTATTCAGCTCTGGGTGCCACACATCTGGGACTCTAGGCAAGAAAGTGAGGAGTCTAAACTGTAGTACAAGGGATGGCCAGGGCACTGAGGCAAAGGTACTTCACTAGAAAGTGTAAAGCAGGGGAAGGTGGGACATTTAAATTCTGAGTGGCCCTTTTGTTTTGTTGCTTTGGAGAGGGGATCTCGCTGTATATCCCTGGATATCCTGGTACTTGCTATGTAGGCTGGCCTGGTCTCGAACTCACATAGATCTGCCTGTTTCTGTTCCCAAGTGTTGGGATTAAAGGCATGTACACTATGTCCAGCCTGAGTGGCTTTTGTGAATCAAAAGTGGGAACAGGCCAATTGAGTAATGCTCAGGGGAGAATGGACCCATTGTTTCAGGATGGCCACATGACTCAGAGTTAGCCAGTTGGAGCTACAGTGCTGGGTTCCCTTTGGTTGTAACAGTCTGTTGAAAAAACCAATCATCTTGAGATCCAAACCAGATCTACTGTTGTTCATCATAGGCATTTGGCTGTGTCTGTCTGGTAGACAATTCTTCCATAGGTTATCAATCACTTCACTGCAGAGTAGGCGCCTGCAGCTTTCAGAGGGCAGCTGGCTGTAGTGAATGAACCCTGTCTGTCTTAGTTAGGGTTGTACTGCTGTGAACAGACACCATGACCAAGGTGACTCTTATAAAGGACAACGTCTAATTGGGGCTGGCTTACAGGTTCAGCGGTTCAGTCCATTATCATCAAGGTGGGAACATAGCAGCATCCCAGCAGGCATGGTGCAAGAGGAGCTGAGAGTTCTACATCTTGTTCCAGAGGTAAGCAGGAAAAGACTATCTTCCAGGTAGCTAGAAGGAGGGTCTCAAAGCCCACCCCCAAAGTGACACACTTCCTCCAATGGGGCCACACCTACTTCAACCAGTGCCACCCCCTGGGCCAAGCGTCTTCAAACCACCACACTGTCTGAGCAGAAATTCACCAGGAATGGAGACAGAAGATCCTTCTGGTGCTACCTGCACATCTGGATCAAGCCATGTGACTTTTGATGCTTTGTAACGTGTCACTTACCAATTTTCTTTTATGCTTTTCACCAGCTAAGGTCTTTATCATTTGCAATTAGATGTCCTAATGTTGATATCACACCCACCTGCAAAAGTAACAACCTGACTAATGAGGAGTCACAAAGTAGGAATTGTAACAGTGTATGTTTTTTGTACAACTTCTAGATGTAGAAGTTATGGGAGATTTTAATTTATATGTATTTGTGTGTGTGTGTGTGTGTGTGTGTCTGAATACACTGGCAGGTCTGTATGTGCTTCTAGAGTCCAGAAGAGTGTATTGGGTCCTCAGGAACTGTAGTTACCGGAGGTTGGGAGCTACCCAATGTGGGTGGTGAGAACTGGACTTTTATCAGTTGACTTTTTGCTGTGGATGGCTTGATCTGGCACCTTTTGCCTTTCTCTGTCCCCACCTCACAGAACACTTCCTGTTTCTGCATGGTCTATCTTAGTTATTTTATAATTTTGCTTAGATAAGTATTTGTTTATGCTTTAGAGCGTTGGTGCTTAACCTTGGGTCATGGCCCCTTTGAGGCAGTCAAATGACCCTTTCACAAAGGTCGCCTATGACCATTGGAGAACACAAATATTTACATTACAATTCATAACAGTAGCAAAATTACAGTTATAAAGCAGCAACAAAATAAATGTATGGTTGGGGGTCACCACACCATGAGGAACTGTATCAAAGGGTTACAGCATCAGGAAGGTTGAGAACCACTGCTCTAGAATATAACAGAAGGAATGACTTTTTCCTACGCAATGTTTTTGGCTTTCCTATAGATGATAATTGTCTTAGTTTTCTTGTTTATTAGTGCTCTGATGTCTGTTACTAATTCAAGCCCACCCCTCTTCTGTTTGTATAACCGTAGTCAAAACATTTAAATTCTTAGATTCCATCTTCCTGAGCAGATGTGTTCCAGAACCCTCCGGCTTGCTTTGGTCTGGACTGGTGCTAGCCAGGCCTCAGCCACAGTGGACTTTTCCATCCTATCCGGCTACAAAATGCTCCATGTTTTATCCATTTGTGGTGCTCAGATTCTATTTCTTCTCTCTTGGATAACACTGTCATTTTGATAGAGCACATTATAGCTTCCTAAGGAAATGAGTGTTGGGGAGTACATTGTTCTTTTTATTTCCTTCATTTTTTGAGACAATGCTTTGATATCAATCCTGGCTTGCCTTGAACTAGCAATTCCTCTGCCTTAGCCTATTAGGAGCTAAGATTACAGTTATGTATCACAATGCTTGACCACTCTGTCTATGTATCTATGTATCTATGTATCTATGTATCTATGTATCTATGTATCTATGTATCTATGTATCTATGTATCTATGTATCTATGTATCTATGTATCTATGTATCTATGTATCTATCTATCTATCTATCTATCTATCTATCTATCTATCTATCATCTGTATTATCTATCATCTGTTATCTATCTTATCTATCTATCTATCTATCTATCATCTTCTATCTGTCAGTCTATCTATCTTGCTCCAGATTGAGCCCATGGCTTCACATATGCTAGCCAAGCAAGCATCCACCACTGAGTGACAACATAGCCCAGGATGAACCCTTTAGAAACTCACACTTAGGTACTGGATGTTGCTTTTTCCTCACAGAGATCAGTCTGTTCTGCCTCCCCAGTGCCGGAATTGAAGGCATCCACTATCACACCTATGCCCCAAGCCTCCTTTTTAACAATTTGCTCATACCTCTTCAGAGCCTTTCCTTGTGCATAGGATCTGCCTCACCAGATCTAGAGAATAAGTCACAGCATTCAAAGAGCATCAAGGCCCATGGCAGAGGCATGTATTTTGTTGCTGTCTTAAAGCAGGGACACTAGCTTCCTTGTTGTGTTCTTGCTGTGCTGAGGATATAACCTGGACTGCTGGGCATGCAGGGTATCTTAGTTAAGGTTTCTATTGAGATGGTGAACACAGTGACCAAAAAGCAAGTTAGAGAGGAAAATATTCATTTCCCTTATACATCCACGTTGTAGTCCTTCATTGAAGGAAGCCAGGACAAGAATTCAAACAGGACAGGAACCTGGAGGCAGGAGCTGATGAAGAGGCCATGGAAGGGTGTGCTCCTCAAACCATCACTAAAACAATTCCCTACAGCTGGATCCTATGGAGGCGTTTTCTTGACCGAGGTTCCCCCCCTTCAGATAACTCTAGTTTGTGCATAAGATATAAGACGAGCCAGCACACTGGGTAAGCATGCTCAGCTGCAGCCATGGCCCATGGACAATCGTTCTTTCATGGGTCTATGAAGCAGGAAATCTGTGCTGGGCATTTCAGACTTATTCTGTCATAAGATTAATCATAGTGGTACCTTGGCATCTCAGAGGCTTGGCAGGGCAGAACCTTCTGCTGAATTCACTGCTGAGTTACTTGTCTGAAGTCCTCCTTGGTGGTTGGCAAAACACATCTATTCCATGAGCCAGCCCTCTAGTTATTGGCTGAACACATCTGTCCTGTGAGCCAGCCCACACTAAAGTAGAGGGTACAACCCAAGGAGAAGCACCAAGAGGCAAAAACTGTTAGGACCCAAAAAAACCCAGGACAAAGTGCTAACTGAGGTGTCTACTAACACACCAAAGTGGACACAGCCCTGCTCCAGAGTCCTGGCTCCACTCAGTGTTTCTCAGTCTCTACCCTAAACCTCAATTCCGATTCCCTTCCCCCAGCTTCTCTTGTTTCTGTGTGCATGCCTGGTGCCACAAAGGCCAGAGGATGGTGTCAGATCCCCTGGAACTAGAGTTACAGATGACTGTGAGCTGCCACGTGGGTGCTGGGAACTGAACCCAGGTCCTCTGCAAGAACAGTATGTGATCTTAACCACCAAGTCAATTCTCCAGGCCCATTGAAAAACTTAAAACACACACACACACACACACACACACACACACACACACACACACGCATACAAGCACGCGCGTGCACAAAGGTAAATCTTAACATGTATGTTTTGCCACAGTAAAAAAGTGTTAGTTTTAGAAAAGAAGGAAATAGACAACTACATAAAGAAGTTTTGGGTTGAAACTCATTTTCTTTTCTGTTTTTGTTTTGAGGCCATGGTCTTGCTATGTGGCCAGGTCTGGGCTGGAAGATGAGCAGAGCTCCTGATGGACCAAATGGTGGAGGGGTCCTCACCCGAAGGAAAAGTGTTACAGAAACTAGATTGGGGAAAACTTCAGTGGGTTCTGGGAACAGCATGTCTGGAGTGGAATGAGAGGTAAAGGGTCACACCAGCTCCCGAGGGACTTGCAGAAGAAGGAGTCAGGGGGCAGGGAGGGGGAAGGGAGGGGATGACCAGGCTCATGTTTGAGTTCTCTCTAGTTGCTAATACAGAGTGGAACAGGGGAGGTGGAGGAACCCAGTCAGAGGCTATGATAGATGTCCAGCTGAATTCTGTGGGGTCCCCCTGGATCTAGGAGGAGGAGACCTATTGACAAAAAAATAATTGGGGGGAGATAACAGGAGGAGGTATCTCTAACCAACAAGGGCATCTATAGGATGGGTCAGGGTAAGTGGGAGGGCAGGAGGACCAACTGAAGTTGGAGAAGGACTCCATGATTTCTGTTGACTGATGGGCTACCAGGCAGTTATCTTAGGAGTCTGGGAAGAAGGGACGGGATATTGGTTGCCACTTTGGATCTAGCACCTCCACACCATGTGCTGTTCTTTCCATGCCACTGAGCTGCCTTCTCTGTGTCTGCAGCCGTGACTCAGCCTCAGAACCTTACCAGGATATCTCAAAACCTCCCTTGGACTTACATCAGCAGCCTCTTCCAGAGCCAGACCCATCCCTACCCTTACAAGGTCTTAAGGTCATGAAGACCTTGAACTAAGTCATTGCCACATCCCTGACAATCTTGGCCCTCACCTTTGTACGTGATCACAGAGCAAAGGAGCACCCCCCTCCCCCAGTCTTCATTTACATAGAGGAGATGGAATCTCTGCTCCCCATGGTCCCTGCCAGCATCAACTTGCAGGCATTCTGTCGAGCTCTTGCTTTTCCACTTTGCTGTAGTTCTGTGCCCATGCTTGAAACACCTCAGCCCTCCGACTTTGTTCCTCTTCCTCCTCTTCCTGTTCTGCCTTTTTACTCTAAGTAGACTCTGTGTCTTGCTTCAGGTCTCTGGTGGAAGGAGACAGCCATTAACACCTCCATGTGTGACCACGGACCCCACGTTCTCTGTTAAATGGGGCAATAATGTCCATGTGCCTGGTCCCTTCTGTGCACAGAAGTAGGAGCAGTGGACTTCTTTTTCTCTCCTTCCCGTGCAGAGTCAGTCTGAAGCTTATCATAGAGTCCCAAATCTCTCTCTCTCTCTCTCTCTCTCTCTCTCTCTCTCTCTCCTTCTCTCCCTCTCTCTCTCTCACACACACACACATACACAAATACACATGCTCACACACATGAATACACACAAGCACACCTTCTTCCCCTTAAAAAAGAGAAAAAAGGAGAAGCAGAAGAACTAGGCTTGCAGAGTGGTCCCTACAGAATCTTGTGGGCTCCAAAACAGAGGAACTCCCAGACCTCCAGGGTTGAATCTGACACGGTGGGTGGAGGGCTGGCTCCTCTGTGGCTGTAGTGCGGTGTGAGGCAGAGAGGAAGGAGCTGGAGGCTGTGGGGAGGCTGTAATACCCGCTCTGGGAAGGTTTGGGGGACCAGGGTGGAGACCGGAGACAGGGAGGTGTTCTCATTCTTCCTGGCTCTGCCCACACACAGCTGTTCCCAAGCTGACCAGTAATGAAAAAGGACGGCAGAGAAAATACAGTAGTTGTGCCCATTTCTTCACCATAGCAAGCTCCCTTCAAATAGGGATTTCATAGCAGCACCCTCACACACCTGCCCTGCTGGCTGTCCACAGAATCGCCGTAAGCAGACCTTGGTTTTCTGTTTTGTTCACGGTACATAAGCACACAAACAAACACACACATCAAACATATAGGATGTTTGGGCAACTGTGCCTGGAAATTTAAAGTTATGCTCATTAAGAAATGACTAGTCAGCCAGGTGGTAGCACACACCTTTGGTTCAAGCACCTGGTAGGCACAGGCAGGCAGATCTCTTGAGTTTGAGGCCAGCCTGATCTACATAATGAGCTCCAGGATAGCCAAGACTACACAGAGAAACACTGTCTCAGGGGAAAAGGGAAACTAATAAATGACTAGTCAGAGCTAAAACTAAAATCCTAATACCTCTACCCTGATGATTTGCATACACAATTTAATTATTTATTTTTAGATTTTGAAACTTTTTAATACTTTTTAAAAAAAGATTTATTTATTTTAGGTAAGTACACTTTAGCTGTCTTCAGACACACCAGAAGAGGGCATCAGATCTCATTATAGATGGTTGTGAACCACCATGTGGTTGCTGGGAATTGAACTTAGGACCTCTGGAAGAGCAGTCAGTGCTCTTAACTGCTGAGCCATCTCTCCAGCCCGGAACTTTTTTTTAAAGATTTATTTATTTCATTTATATGAGTACACTGTTGCTTGTCTTCAGACACCAGAAGAGGGCATCAGATCCCACTACAGATGGTTGTGAGCCACCATGTGGTTCCTGTGAGTTGAACTCAGGAGCTCTGGAAGAGCAAGCAGCCAGTGCTCTTAACCACTGAGCCACCTCTCCAGCCCAGACTTTTGACACTTTTATATGAATTAGTATTTTGCCTACCTGTGTGTACAGGAACTGCCTGCAAACCTTGTGCTCTCAGCGGCCAGAAGAGGGGGTTGGATCCCTGGAATGGAAGTAACAGGCGTTTGTGAGCTACAATGTGGGTGCTGGGAATCAAACCCAGGTCCTCTGCGAGAATAGTGAGTACTCTAAACCACTGAGCCATCCTTCAGCCCTGTGCGCGTATTTCCAAAGTTCAAAGTGTCTTCTAGGAGACAAGATGACAGACAGCAGTTCCTTCTTTCTACATCAGTTTCTCTTCTGTTGACTAGAGTAGCTAAAATGAGTATAAGTAATTTCCACCTGTATCCAGGACTCGGGAGCTGGCTCAGGAGTTAAGGGCTACTCCTGCTCAGCCATGTATGGTGCCACACACCCTGATCCCAGCACTTGGGAGGCAGGGGCGGGTGGATCTCCGTGAGTTCCAGGCCAGCCAGGGGGGCCACGTGGTGAGAGCCTGTCTCAAAACAATTACTAAGGAATCAGAAACACTGATCATGGGATCTGTGAGCTGAACATCATCAGTGATCCTGAAATACACCCCTGTCACACTCTAAGATAAAACTTCAGATTACGTAGGCTAATTGCGACAAAATGAGCTCGCTGGGCCAGGTGATGGACTGAGCACGAGGGAGGCCGCTGCACCTGCAGGCCCTGGAGGCCCCTGCCTGGGAGGCTTCACCACCGGACAGTGTGTGAAAGAGCAGAACTTTATAAACACGGATCCCAAACAGCCATCCCTGGCCTGGTGGCGTCTTAGCCATTTAGGTTCGGTTTTCTCACATCCTCCCCCAAATTATCCCCAATCTTTTTGTTGTTTTATTCAAGGACTTGTGCTTTAACAGCGAATTCAAGAGATTGAGTCAAGCTTTCTATAGACATTCCATTAAGTATCCCTAACTGGTAAGATTTTAAAAGTACACATGCAGTTGCCTTTTTGTTTTGATTTGTTTCATTGGGTTGGGTTTTTTTTTTCTTTTTCTTTTCTTTTTCTTCGAGACAGGGTTTGTGTATTTAACAGTCCTGACTGTCTTGAAACTCTTTGCTTTGTAGACCAAGCTGGCCTCAAACTGACAGAGATCCTCCTGCCTCTGCCTCCCAAGAGGTATTACTGCCCAACTGTTGTTGTTGTTGTTGTTGAGACAGGGTCTCTTTGTTATGTATGAGAGTCTGCCTGTTCTAGACCTCTCTATGTAGCCCTGGTTGCCCTGGAACTGGCAGACATCCACTTGCCTCTGCCTCTCCAGTGTTGAGATTAAAAAAATTTTTTTAAAGAAGTCAGGAAGTGGGTAGAAACTTGAGCAATATAGGAAGTATACCTCACACCATTCCGTTTCTCTCCTGCAGTCAGGGGCCCTGAACCCCTGCTCAGCCCTCCCTGCCCAGACCCAGGAGGAACTGGGAGAGAGGTCAGCACCGCGCAGTCAGTCACACAGCCCTGGTACCTGGTGATGAAGAGCAGCCAGGCCAACGGGCCCTTTCTTATCCTACTTCCCAACCAGGTATGCTCCTCTGCTATGCTGGGTTCTGTCTTGGAGTTTTCTGTGCAACAGAGCACACTCCTTAACCTCTCTGGTCTCCTATTCAATCTTAGGTGACAAGGTTGGGGTCTAACAGTGCTGAGGGTAGCGGAGCCGTCACCTTTATTGATTTGCTTTCCCCATCCACCCACTCCTTTCTCCCTTCTCTCCTGTAGCTCAGGCTGATCTTGAACTCTGATCTTACTTCAGCTTTGCAAGTACTGGAATTTCAGGCACGCCCCCTCTCTGCCCCTCACGGGACTCTGTGTTTCTCAAATTGGCCTTGAGCTCTCTCTTATCCTCCTACCTCAGTCTTCTGAAGGATGGAATTGCAAGCATTTGCCACCATGCCTAGTCGTGGCCACATTTATTTCTTTTATTTTTCTTTTCTTTTCTTTTCTTTTCTTTCCTTTCCTTTTCTTTTCTTTCCTTCTTTCTTTCTTTCTTTCTTTCTTTCTTTCTTTCTTTCTTTCTTTCTTTCTTTCTTTCTAAGACAGGGTTCCTCTGGGTAGCCCTGGCTGCCTTGGAACTCTGTACGTAAATCAGGCTGCCCTCAAACTCAGAGATCAGCCTGCTTCTGCCTCTGGAGTGCTGGGATGAAAAACAGATGCCACTATACCCAGTTAAAGAGTTATTTGTTTATGTATTTTACATATATGAGTGCTTCGTCTACATGTTTGTCTGCACACACCAGAAGAGGATATCGTATCCCATTATAGATAGATGGATGGTTGCCACCTGCTGTGTGGGTGCTGGGAATTGAACACTGGGCTGGGATTTGAACAGTGTTCTGGAAGAACAGCAATGTTCTTAACTGCTGAGCCATCTTTCAGCCTCTCCTTTTTGTCATTCTTTCATTTTTCTTTTTATTCCAAGAAGAGTGTCATGGCTCGTTGCTAGGGTCATAGGCATGTGCCACCATGCCCAGCCTAGCCCAGCCCAGCCTCTCTTTCACAGCAGTACAAACCTGCTAAGCTGTCTCTGTGTGCCAAGTTCTATGCTATCTCTGAGGAGAGGCACAATACAACACAGCCCTTTGGCAGTTAATCCAGAAACTCACAACTGGGTCAAAGTGCAGAGAGTGAATGTCAGTCAGTGGAGTGCCCAGCCACAGCAAGGACATCTGCACTGTACCCCGCCCCCCCCCCATGGCTCTGAGTCCATAGAAGAAGAGGGGGGAGGAAGATTGTAAGTACTTAAGAGAGAACCAGACTGAACTAGTGCTCTCTGGACACGGCTAAACACTGCACTCTTGAACTCATAGTAGCTATGGCAACCCAGTCCACATTCCAACACAGACAGGAAGAAGCTTACGAACTGAGCCCCTACCCCTAGCTGAAGACCAAATGACAGTTAATGGCTTTTAGGCAGGGAGGCTCAGTTTCCTTTAAGACTGTGGCCCTGGTATGTCTGTTTCAGTGGCTAGCCTTATACCTGTGAGTATATGAACAACACAAAGTAGACTTGGTGGGTAAATTTTTGATATTTATATATGTGTGTGTATACACGTGTTTATGTGCATACGCATATGTGTATGTGTATATATGTGCATATTTGTGTATATATGTATGTGTATATGTGCATATGTATATAATATGTATATGCATGTGTGTATATATGTATAAATGTGTATATATGTGTGTATATGTATATATGTGCATATGCACGTGTGTATATATGTATAAATGTATATGTGCATGTGTGTACATGTGCATATGGGTATATGTATATATATATGTGTGTGTGTATATATGTATATACATATATCTGTATGTATGTATATACATATATGTGTATATATGTATATGTAGGTGTATATGTATATGTGTATATGTTTATATATGTATATATGTGTATATGTACATGTGCATATATATATGTATATAATGTACATTTCTATATATGGGTATATATGTGTATATGTATACATGTATATATATGTGCATATATGTGTATGCATATGTATATGTGTATATATGTGTGTTTACATTTGTATATGTGTGTATATGTATATGCATATGTATATGTGTGTATTTATATATGATTTTGAAGAAATTACTTGTCAAGCAAAGGGGAGAGATACATACATCAACAGAGACATGTAATGTGAGGCATGTTCTGCAGGACATATTGGCCCTGCTATTTGAAGCATTTCTCCACGTTTATTCACTCCTATTGACTGTTGCTGCTTTATACAGTAAATCTCTGTGTCTTTGTTTTTATAAGTTCCTCAAGACTGAGCAGTTTTCCTGCCCTGTTCTGTATTTCCCAAGGCTTTGCAGCAAGTGTGTGCTTCCTGCTGTCTGAGCTGTCTGAACGTGCAACAGTGTGGAGAAGAGTTCAGAGGGAGGAGAGAGAAGTCTCACCTGCGACACTTTGAAAAAGATGACATGGCAATGCTCTTTTATTGGCAAGAGGTTGTGAAAACATTAAAAGTTCTTCAGCCTAGGAAGAGAGGGGAGCAAGGTGATGGAGCTGCCATTTACAGTCAGAGGTCCTGACTGCATTCCTGACCCCTCACAGGAACCAGAACGGAGGCCCCAAGGCCCTCTGGATGGAGCTTCACAGCTTCAGATCCTGAGCGTCACAAGACACAAGACAGGAATGGGACTAATAGGATTAGAAACATAATTTATTTTCAGGATAGGAGGTCTGATTTAGACGTATCACACTGGGGCAGAGATCAACATAGCACTCCAGTTTCTGAGCAACTACCAGACCTTCTTTGCCCTGGGAAGTCTGTCCATACTGAGAAGGAAGGATGGCAGGACCTGGGGACTCTTGCCACTCCCCACCTAGGGAGCCCTTCCTCATGCTAAGCCTAGCTTCCTGCCATAATACTTACTGTAGTGGTTTGAATATGCTTGACCCATGGAGTGGCACTATTAGGAGATGTGGCCTTGTTGGAGTAGGTATGTCACTACGGGAGTGGACTTTAAGGCCCTCTTTCTAGCTGCCTGGAAGTCAGTCTTCTGTTTGCCTTCAGAACAAGATGTAGAACTCTGAGCTCCTCATGCAATGCACCATGCCTGCCTGGGCACTGCCATGCCCGCCTTGATGATAATGGACTGAACCTCCGAACCTGTAAGCCAGCCCCAGTTAAATGTTGTCCTTATAAGAGTTGCCTTGGGGCTGGTGAGATGGCTCAACAGGTAAAAGCACCGACTGCTCTTCTGAAGGTCATGAGTTCAAATCCCAGCAACCATATGGTGGCTCACAACCACCCGTAACAAGATCTGACGCCCTCTTCTTGTGTGTATTTACATATAATAAATAAATAAATCTTTAAAAAAAAACTATTTAAAAAAAAATAAGAGTTGCCTTGGTCATGGTCTCTGTTCACAGCAGTAAAACCCTAACTAAGATGCCTACCATAGAATAATTGTGTGGTTTTCCTTTCACTACAGAACACTAGAAAGGTAGGAAAATGCAGCTAGATGTCTTTAATTCTAGAACTCTGCGGGCAGGGGCAGGCAGATCTCTGTGAGTTCAAGGCAGCCTGGTCTACACGGTGAGTTCTAAGACAGCCAGGGCTATGCATATAAGTTGCCCATAGCAGTCTGGGCCCACTCTGTAAACTAGACAGGTCTTGAAGTTCAATCCTCCTGCCTCAGCTTCCTCTGTAGCAGGAGTTGCCAGGAGGTTGGCAACTTTCTCCTATAGTTTTTTCTTCTACAGGTCACTTAAGTATAGGTTTGCTTGGCGTTCTGTTTCCATTCTCCGAGTCCTGATCTCTCTGTCTAGCATTAAGAATACAGCTCGAGGGTCCCTGCAGACAGGCTCCAACTCTTGTCCTGGAACCAACATCTTACATCTTACTTCTGACTAGAGTTGTACTCGGAAGAGACCTGGTTCCCCACCTCCTGACAGTATGCTGTGCCAGAAACTCTTGGGGAATAAGAGGGCCTTGTATGTGGAGCGCAAGTGCTCATGGGAGAAACTTTTCCAGGGAAAGAGAGAGATCTGGGAAAGCCCCTGTAGTCATGTATAACCAAGACAGTCTCTGGTACCATAGTAACAGCAAGCACCCTGTTGTATTTCACAGGATGCAGTAGGCTCTATACCTCCTCCAGGTAAATTTGCCAGGATCTCCCTCACTTGAAGTCTCAAAGGTTGTTAGAAAGAGACCACTATTCCAACAGAAATGACTGGACAAGTCAAACTTTATGTACTTAGTCCTGGGTGTCCTGAAACACACTATGTAGACCAGGTTGGCCTTAAACTCACAGAGATCTGCCTGCCCCTGCCTCCCAATTGCTGTGCCACCACCAGCAGCATTTTAATTAATTGATTAATCAATCAATTAATGTTTTTCAAGATAGAGTTTCTCTATGCATAGCCCTAGTTGTCCTGGAACTCACTCTGTAGACCAGGCTGTCCTCAAACTCAGAGATCCACCTGCCTCTGCCGCCTGAGTGTTGGAATTAAAGGTGTGCGCCACCACCAGCTGGCCCTTATTTTTTACTTTTAATTGTTGTACGCCTGTGTGTCTGTGTGTGCATATGAATATAGTTGTCTGTGGAGGCCAGCAGAGACTGTTGGGGAGGCTGGAGAGACAGGTGGTTGTGAGCCACCTGACATAGGGGTTGGGAACTGAACTTGGGTTCTTGTAAGAGAGGTACCTGCTTTTAACTGCTGAGCCATCGCTCCAGCCCTGCAAACTTTACTTTTGATCAAGAGGGTGCATTGTAAGAGTCAACATGCAGGAAGGATTTGGCTTTCATTCTAACTCGGGTGCTGGCTGCGTCTTTTTCCATTGGCTGAGGTCGATCCTCACAATCAGTGCAAGAATTGAAGGGATGAGGGGAATGAGGTCTCTACGTCAAGGAGAAAAGGGTCACTTTAAACTCTTAGGACAGAGCAGC
The DNA here is from genome assembly GCF_000001635.26 of Mus musculus. Lineage (NCBI taxonomy): Eukaryota > Metazoa > Chordata > Mammalia > Rodentia > Muridae > Mus > Mus musculus. Next base: position 32,555,305 of record NC_000082.6, read on the forward strand.
AGACCTTTGTGTAAAGGAAGGTTGTGCTAGGTTGGGAGGGTTGAAATATTTACATGAAAGCCTTACCAGGTTGAAGGGAGGTGGATAAAAAGGATTGTTTGTTTGTTTGTTTTTGTTTTCCCTAAACACAGGTTTTATATTTGGTATTTGTTGGTTTGCTTGGCTTGTGCCTGGTCTCATTCTAAACCCCCGATGGCTCTGGCACTTGCATCTGTAAGCGCTTCCAACCTTGGAGCTGGGTAGATGCTCTGACAGGCAGTGGTAAGAGGCTTGCTGAGCTTTGGAGACTGGAGGGAGGGAGGGTCATTCTCTTCCCCTGTCCTGGGGCTGCCAGGGCATACAGTCTGAAACAGGCACATGTCAAGACATCCCGGTCCAGGCTCTGAGCCCTCTGATCCCACAGAGCTGCTCTGAAGCCAGGGCCAGCTTCCCCACTCTCTATTTGCCCAAAGCTGCGTTGCCTAAGACCAACCATTGTGCCATAACCCTTGAACATCCACTTTCCAACTGTGGCCTGCACCAGCATTCCAGGAAACCCAAGATCTTTGTACAAGGTGCAATATTGAGCAAAACCTCGAAATGAGAGCTGGGGTGTGGCTATTTCTTTCTGTGTTGTGTGTATAGTTTTATTATTGTTGTTATTTCAGACAGGTCTCTCTATTATATATCTCTGTCTGTCCCAGAACTTACAGAGATCCACTTGCCTCTGCTTCGCTTGCTGGAATGAAAGGCACAGATCACCATGCCTAGCTTTGTAAAAGTTTTGAAACTTTATTTTTTTAGTCATGTGTGTGTGTGTGTGTGTGCTCATGCACACACGTGTACCTCAGTCCACAGAGGTGTTGGATCCCTTGGAGCTGGAGTTACAGGCAGTTGTGAGCCTCAACTGAGGTGGCTGCTGGGAATTGAACTTGGGTCCTCTGGAAGAGCAGCACCTGCTCTTAACCACCGAGCCATCCCCCAGCCCCCAAACCTCAGTTTTCTGATGAGGTCCGTTTTGCCCTCACATTTGACATGCAGCCTGGACCCCATCAACATCCCTGAGTTGTTCAGCCTGCCCTAGACTTCTAGCACACTGCATAATTAATTCATCACACTATCCCTTCTTTCCTGTTTGTTCTTGATTTATAACAAGGATTTAGATGGGCCCTGACACAGTAGGTGAATAGTCAACATGACCAAATGGATGATGAGCCAGCGAAAGGTATTGACTTAGAACCTGCTTGTAGGAGGAAATTCCTGGGGAAGAATAAGTGTTTGTATATCAGAGGCTAAAGACAGAAGTTAGATGGATCACGGGTCCCTACCCGAGAGTCTAGGATTTGGAACCCTCTGCTCAGCTCATTCTCCTCTGTGCATTATGGAAAGGAGAGAAAGTGTAGGGACCTCAATGTTGACTCAAGACACCCCAAGACCAAGTTCTCAGCATGAAGGAGATTTATTTGTCCCTGAAGGACAAAGGGCAGGGATAAGAGACAAAGATGGGAGTTAGAGGATGAGGGAGATGGGGGAGGGAACATAGAAAGAGAGAAAAGGAACAATGGAGAGGGGGAAGAGGTATGGGGGAGGTGTTCGAGAGGCTGTGTCTGGATGGAGAGGAGACAGATATAGTCCATAGGCAAATGGCAGTTTACAAATGTAAAGGGGGAACCTCTGTGTCAAGATGAGGTGTTTAATCTTAATTAGGCATGTTAATTCAGTGAGCCAAAGGGGGCTTTTGATTTTTGGACTTCAACACTTTGATAGCAGAGACTTGGTAGTCAGCCTCAGGAGAAGGAAGTGGCCTAATAAGGGATTGGACTTTGGGGGCTAGATTTAGGAATGCAATCTAATGGTTTTAACAAGGCAAAGGGAATGGGGGAGAAGAATAATGTCTGCCAGAGACACGTTTGCCATGGCTGGCTAGAATCTTTCCAGAAAGTGCTGTGTGTGTGCAAAGCACTTCTTAGCATCTAAGACAAAGGGGCAGAGAAGCTATGCGTGTGACAGGATCTACAAAGCTGCACTGGGTTCAGTGGATGGTGTCTGGCCACCAACCAACCATTCAAACAACTGCAGAAATGAATGACTTGACTATGTCTCCAAAGTTCCTTAGGACAGGATGCGGTAGAAAGAGTAGGTGCTTCACAGCCAGATGATATTCAATTTCCACCTCTCTTACTGGGCCAACAGGTCTGAAACTCAGAAAAATGGTCCTAAGGATGTGTTTGTCCTCATCCCTAGAACCCGAATAGGTTGTGCTGGTTAGGTTTTTGTATTTTCAATTTGACAGGAGCCATGACCCAAGGGACATTTGGGAAGAGAGAACTTCAATTGACAAGATTGTCTCCATTTCTTTGTTTGTTTTGGGGACACTTCATTGATTAATTATTGATGCAGGAGGGCCCTGCCTACTGTGAGCAATACCACCTCTGGGCAGCTGGTTCTGGGTGACAGAAGAAAGCAGGCTGAGCAAGCTACAAGGAGCAAGGCAATAAACCATGTTCTATCATGGTCTCTGCTTCAGTTCCTGCCTCCAGGTTCCTGCCTTGAGCTCCTGCCCTGGCTCCCCTTCTTGACGGTCTATACTCTATGTGAGCAAATAAACCTTTCTTTCCTCATGTGGCTTTTGGAGATGGTCTTTATCACAGGAATAAAAAACCTTACGAAAACATGCATGGCAAAATTGGCATTGCCTGTGTTTTTATTGTGTCTTGTGAAACAAGGTCTCTCTCTATAGTCCTGACTGTCCTGGAACTCACCCTGTAGACCAGGCTGACCAGGGACTTACAGCTGCCTTCCTCTGTGTCCTAAGTACTGGGATTAAAAGCTTATGCCACCATGCCTGGCTGATTGGTGTGCTTTTAAAATGCTATGTTTATATGTTTGTGTGAATGTCTGTTTGCTTGAGACAGGGTCTTATTCTATCGCCCTGGCTAATCTGGAACTCATTGTGTATTCAAGCTGACCTCAGAACTCACAGAGATCCTCCTGGCAGCCTCCAGAGTGCTGGGATTAGAGGTGTGATTCACTACATTGCAGCAGCAATGGTAACTGAGCACCTGGAGCCTCTGGTTTCTCAGCTAAAGAGGAAATGAGTGACCACTTACAGACTGGGAGCAGCAGGTAAGTAAAGGCAACCTGAGACTGTTTTGCAAATGATTCTCTGTGGTGTGAGGATGGAAGCTACTCTCCTTAGCATGAACAGGCATAACTGCTTTGTATACACCAAGATGCTAGGAACACTGGAAGAGTCCTTCTCTGTTCTTTTTTTTTTATTTTTTATTTTTCCCCACATTTTTTATTAGATATTTTCTTCATTTACATTTCAAATGCTATCCCAAAAGTCCCCTATACCCTCCCCCCCCCCCGCCCTGCTCCCCTACCCACTCACTCCCACTTCTTTGCCTTGGCGTTCCCCTATACTAGATGAAAGGATGGACCATCCAGAGACTGCCCCACCCGGTGGTCCATCCCATAATCAGCCACCAAACACAGACACTATGGCATACGCCAGCAAGATTTTGCTGTAGGGACCTTGATATAGCTGTCTCGAGTGAGGCTTTGCCAGTGCCTGGCAAATACAGAAGTGGATGCTCACAGTCATCTATTGGATGGAACACAGGGGCCCCAATATAAGAGCTAGAGAAAGTATCCAAGGAGCTAAAGGGGTCTGCAACCCTATAGGTGGAACAACATTATGAACTAACCAGTACCCCCAGAACTCGTGTCTCTAGCTGCATATGTAGCAGAAGATGGCCTAGTCGGCCATCACTGGAAAGAGAGGCCCATTGGTCTAGCAAACTTATTTTTTATTTTAAGATTTATTTATTTATTTATATGTATGAGTAGCTGTCTTTAGACACACCAGAAGAGGGCACTGGATCCCATTACAGATGGTTGTGAGCCACCATGTGGTTGCTGGGACTTGAACTCAGAACTTCTGGAAGAGCAGTCAGTGCTCTTAACGACTGAGCCGCCTCTCTCCAGCCCCCTTCTCTGTTCTGAGAAGTTATGCAGCTGTTGCTACACTCAAGCTGAGGGGAAGGAGGGCTTAAGGAGGAGACAAATCCTTTATGTTAGACAGCCCTTCCCTGCTGTTCAGCGAGCTTATTCTCCTAGATGAATTCAGATGCAGAGAAACATGCCAGGGACCTTTGTGTCAAAGGTCCTGAAGAGTCCTTTCAGATGTATCATGCACTGGAGAGATGGCCACACTTCTGAAACCTCTTTTTCTACCCTTCCTTCTCTTTTCCTGGTTGAACTCACTTGGACCCTGGTGGGTATAGTCCCTTGAGCTGAACACAAAAGGGACAGGGACTGCCTCTTGCCAAACAACCTGCTGAGAAAAGATTAACCCCAAGGGTGGGAATGATAAACTGTACCTCTGAGGTGAAACACCTGCTCAGCAGGAGCAAAACCTTGGGCTTGATCCCAGCCCTAGGAAAACAACAAAACAAACCAGGCATGTGGCAGCGGACTTCACTCCTTAAGGAGGGCCAAGGGCCACATAAATGGTTGGCAACAAAGTGTTCACGCACCGTTCACTAGTGTCCCACCCGAAGTAGGCAGCACCTCTTCCCTTCAGAAGCACATTATAAACCTCAAAGCACTCACCAGCCAAGTTTGGTTTTGTTTGTTTGTTTGGTGGTTTTGTTTTGTTTTTCCAGACCAGGTTTCTCCAGTGGCCTTGGAGATTGCTCTTTAGGACAGGAATTCATTATCTCTAGAACTAACAGAGATCCACCTGCCTCTGTCCCTCAAGTGCTGAGATTAAAGGTGTGCACCACCATTGCCCTGCCACTAGCCACATTTGAAAGGCCCATAGAAGTTGTTGAAACCAAAATCTCTTGCCATATGCTTGGGGATACTGTGGCACAGACAGAAGTATCTTTCTATCACATAAACTGTTGCTATGACAACAGTAAGACCTCAGCCCTTGTTCCTCGACGCCTTCCCTTCCCCTATAATGGCTGCAGCTTTAGAACTTGAGCTGGGCCCAAGCCAACCTGTTTATTGGGGGCCAGATGGATTTATCACAGAGGTAAGCAAGGTCTCCCAAGATCAAGCAAGAACAACCACACTTCCAGATATTCACTCACTTATTTATTATTTACACCACACCCACTTCCAAACACAAGTGTTTGAGGTGGCTCACCATAAAAGCCACAGGAATAGCAGAACTATTCAAAAGTAATTAACTGTCTACAAGGCTCAAGACTTTCATGATTTCAGAGTCCGGTGGAAATTTTTCTGTTAAGGAAAAAGGAGGTTTTTGCTTTGTTTTGAGACAAAATGTACCCTAGGTTGACCTCAAACTTGAGCTTCTCCTGACTCAGCCTTCTACACACTGGGGTCTATAGGCTTGTGCTACCATGACTGGCTAAGAGAAGCCTTTGATCTCAGGGACTCAAACAAGTTTTAGTGTTCAAGAGCACTGAAGGGTTTGAGAGCAGTTGAAGTATTCCAAGTAACTAAAATGAGGGTGCTGGCAGAGTGGAGCCATGGGCACCAAAGGTAAGAAGAGAAAAATCCAAGACCAAGTGTATGAATTCATACACCACACTCACTTACCCCCTTAGCCCATCTTCTGTTGCTGTAACAGAGTGTCTGAGACTGGGGTGCTAATAAAGGAAAGAGGTCTAGCAGGGTATAGTGGTACAGGCCTGTAAGTCCAGTGCTCAAGAAGCTAAAGCAGAGAAATCAGAAGTTCAACAAGACCATTAAACAACAACAACAGTGTGTGTAGGAGGAGTGGCGGGGGGGGGGCGTGGAAAGCGTCCCTTACGGTTCAGGATAGGAAACCTGTGAGCATGACATTAGCATTATCACGAGTGTCCTACCACCGTGGAACGCAGAGGGGAGGCAGGTGTGTGTGGAAGAGGAAAAACCACAGGGCAGGCTTTCTGATCACCTACTATGTGCTGGGCTCTCTACAGAGCTAATAAAAAGGCAAAGTCTCCTCCTTCTGGAGCAGGATGGGTGTGGGCTGTACTGGACACAGCTCCTCCTGCTCCCCAACCTGTCCTTGGGCCATGCACAGAACAGCACATGCAACCTCTCCTCTACCCACCCTGGTGGCTCCGCAGGCCTCCTCTCTGCCTTCTGTGGTAGATACTGCCCAGACCTCCAGGCTCCGGCTTCCGGATCCTTCAGACGCCATGATAAAGTGGCCTATATCAGGGCATAAGATTTGGCTTTCCACAGGGTACACAGTGTGACAGGTAGCTCAATCTTTGATGGGTGGGAGATGGGGGTGAGAGCCAGCAGGTAGGCCAGATTTTCCTCATTTGCCTCTGCAGAGATGCCCGGTCCACGGAGCAACCAGCTGTGTCTCTTTCCATGGGGCTGGCTGCCATGCCCTCTTTTTCCCCCTCCTTTCCTAAGCTGCATTTTAAGTCCCAGAAAAAGGACTGATCCCTCAACTTGACTCTGTTCTTTCCCCACCCCTTTTCTTTTGAGACCAGCTATCACTGCGTAGTCCTGGATGACCTGGATCTACCCGAAGTCACTGTATAGACCAAGATCCAGGCCTCTGTCTCCCCAGTGCTGGGATTAAAGGTGGGCACCCCTGTTTGACCTCCTTCTAAAGGCAGTTCTTTCAGACTCTCACTGCATGTGGACTACCTGGCAATCTTACCTGTTTCCTGAGGTACAGACTCCTGATACTGCAGTCTACCAAATTCCCAATCGACATCAATGCTGCTCGTTCAGCAAGGTAGTAAAGTTCAAAGCGAACCAAACCAAGATACCTTCATAAAATTCATTTCATCTCACCTCTGGCCAGAACCCCGACTGCTGCATTATACCCAACCTCTGATGGCGAGTCACACCTGTTAACATCTGCTCAAAAGGAAAAAGAAAGACTTTCCTTTTTGAAAAAAAGATGCTTTCTGGAGTGAAGGCACTGCCTCCTTTTCTCTATGGATACTACAAGGAAAGGATGTATGTTCAAAGCTAGACCCTCAGGGAGAGGGCTCAGTGGGTAAAATGCTCGAAATGCAAGCATGAGGGTTTTTGGTTCCCCAGGAACCACTTGAAAAAGCAAAGTGTAGGGGAGAGAGCCATATCCCAGGGACTCACTGCTCAGGCAGCAAACATAAAACAGCTAGCTCAGGTTCAACAAGGCAAGTTCAGGACAGCCGGGGCAACACAGAGAAACCCTGTCTCAAAAACCCCCAAACTAACTAACTAACTAACTAACTAACTAACTAACTAACTAACTAGACGTAATAATGATAATAGAGTGGAGACTGTGGTGACTTGCATAAGAATGGTCCCGTAGGTTCATATATTTGAATACTTAGTACTAGGGAGTGGAACTCTTTGAAAGGAATAGAAAGATTAGGAGGTGTGGCCTTGATGAGAGAGGTGTCTCACTAGGGGCAAGGTTTGAGGTTTCAAAAGCTCATGCCAAGCCCAGACTTACTTTCTCTGACACCCTGCCTACAGATCATGATATAACTCTTAACTACTGCTCTGGTGCCTGGATGCTGCCATGTTCTCTTCCATAATTATAATGGACCAAGCCTCTGAAACTGTAAGCAAGCCCCCAATTCCAAAGGGAATGTTTCCTTTTATAAGAGCTGTCTTGGTCATGGTGTCTCTTCACAGCATAGAAAAATTACTAAGACAGAAACCACTGAAGAAAAACTACTTTTAAGGCAACCTCTTGCCTACAGAGAGAGAGAGAGAGAGAGAGAGAGAGAGAGAGAGAGAGAGAGAGTTAGAGAGAGAACCACTCTCTTCTCTTGTGGTCATGGCACAAGGTATACCCAATACATTAAGGAGGAAGGATCTAGTCTTTGGTGACACAGCTGAGCTGTTAAACTAACCCTGAAGAGTCTACTGCCAATCGCTTGACAATTCAATGATCCTATTGTTTAAGCCACTGTTACAGGTCACTTGTTCCTGAAAGCCTCCAGGTGGTAGGATGACAGCAGCAGAACATGGTGAGCTCACCGGAGACCGTGAAAGTACAAAGCACAGCCTGTTTTACCCTATGGATCATTAACGTCTCCTCAGTATCTCCTGCAAACATATTTCCTTGTAGCTTGCTAGATAGGCAAAGGGGAAAGGCTCCCCAGCCGTGCAGAGGAGAAAAGGTGTAGAGAACAGAAGGAGGATGTAGGTTAGAAGTGAGAAGAGACAGATTTGGGGAACTGAGCAAATCAGAAGGGCCTGGAGCCAAGCAAAGAAGTCTTATGGGTTGAGTGGGAAGCAGGGAGCCAAGGAGGAAGTTGAAGCAAGGGGAGAAGTCAAACAGGTTACAACATTCCAGGCAAAGGGATGGGGCTCAGTGGTAAAGCACTTGTCTATCATACTCAAGGCTGCAAAAACTAAAGATAAGTCACATATATGGTGCAGGGGTGATAGGTCAGCAGACAAAATGCTTGCCTTACAGTCAGGACATACATTAGAACCCTGGACATAATGCAGTCAGGACTTGGAGTCCTCCAGCCAGAGAGACAGAAACAAACCTGCTGCCTAGCCAATTCTGTGAGTTTCAGGCCAATGAGAGCCCTGTCTAAGAAACTAGATATGTGGGAGGGTGGAGGGACTGGGGCAAGATGACTGAGTGGGTAAAGGTACTTGCTGCCTAGCTGTATTTTCTGAGTTTGATTCCCAAGACACACATAGTAGGCCAGAGAACCATCTCTTGCAAGATGTTCTCTGGCTTCCACTCCCGAGGTGTGACACATGAATCGCCTCATCCTTACAACACACAAACAAATAAAATGTAAATAAAGTTTATTTTGAAAAAAAAGATCTCCTTTTTTAAAAAATACTTTTTAAAAAAGCTTTATTTATTTATTTCATGTATGTGAGTACACTGTCACTGTAATGTCACAACCATTACAAATGGTTTTGAGCTATCATGCAGTTGCTGGGAATTGAACTCAGGACCTCTGGAAGAGCAGTCAGTGCTCTTAATAGCTGTGTCATCTTTCTAGCTCAATGAAGTTTTTTGTTGTTGTTTTTGTTTTTTTGTTTTTAACAAGGTAGATAATATCTTGTAATGGGGCCAAGGTTTTGTATCTTGTCCCTGCTGCAGTCATCTAAGCCTTTGACTCAACGATGCTGCCACCCCTACTTCCCTCCTATGAAAAAGTCCATTAACAATTGCCCCAGGTAACTGCCAATTTTGTTTTTGTTGAACTGTTTGTTTGTTCCACTTCCCTCTTCAACTGTCAATCAGGACATGGCTTTGACCTTTAAAAGGTTCTTGAGAAAATAGTTGGGGCAGTAGCATGGTGGTACATGCCTTTAATATCAGTACTCAGGAGGAAAAGGCAGGCAAATCTCTGTAAGTTCAAAACCAGCCTAGTCTACAGAGTAAGTGACAATTAGGGCTACACAGAGAGACCCTGTCAGAAAAACAAAAACAAACAAACAAAAAAAAAACCCAAAACAACCACAATGAAACAGTCAGGACTGACCTGGGTGAAAGGTATCTTTCCAGGCAATCATCTTCAGGTTTAATAAAGACTCTCAATTTCCAACTCTGGTTTTGTTGTGTGGTCCTTGGGATCTTTGCCCCAGTGACATTTGGAGGCCCCAGCGAGAACCCCTGGCATAGGTAAGGGCTGTAGGCTGTAGCAAGCACTGGACCCTTTTAGTAAGTCCCCAACCTGGGATGTTCTAGGGCTCTAGAAGAAACTCTCTCAGTGTTTGAGATAGTCCTAGTCCCTCTGACACCCCCAGCTAAATTCTTTTCAATAGTCACCTGGTTCTGACCTCTGGAAATGAGTTTAAATCTTGTTTTGGTCTGGGTACTTGTCTGGGGCACAGGGAGAGATAGACACAGTTATTATCTCCATGTCCAGGGTGAGATGTCACAGATACTTCTATTCTGTATTTGTAGTCTGTGGTGATCAACAGTCTGGTTTTTATGTCTATTTATTGTTTATTTGTTTGCTGTTTGTCAGTCTGTCCTGAAATTGTAATTCGTACTCTATAAAGAATACAAAATTTTGCTATAAAACAACTTATCCTACTGGGATGTTTCTCTATCATTTCAAGGAGACATAAAGACATGGAGGTAGATTATGGGGTCCACTTCCTGAAGGAATACCTCCAGACTCTCTGTGAAATAGAATGGCCTTCTTTCCACATTGAATGTCCACCTTGGGCATGCTAGATCACCAAACGGCCTGCACAGTCTGTTTAATAGTCATAGGGAGTCCCCATCAACCCTGACCAGTTCCCATACATTGATGTTTGGCTTAGCCTTTTACTTAAGCCCCCTACCAGGCCCAGAACCTGTTCTCTTAAGGTTGGTACTAAGATTCTGGTAGCCATAACCCAGAAGGTGAGGATATCAATTGGTCTGGAAGAAGAAGAGCTACCCCCACACTCTGGATTTAAAGTGATCCTTCTTCTAAGATCTGCTCTAGTTCATGTCTCCCCAGAATATCCTAATTGGCTCCACATATGCTCCATACCTGAACCCAGACGGCATCTCAATAGACATTCCTCAGTTCACTGAACTCCCCTAACTTGCCTCAGTTCAGGCAGTTCCCATCCTTCTCCCACTGAGCAAGCCCTCAGATTCACTCCTCTTTATGGTATACACTCCTTTCTCAACTAGTGACTTGTATAATTGGAAATCCCAGATCTCCGTTTCTCTGACCAACACTCCATCCCTGTCCTCAGACTTTTGTACCCTAACAAGGATCTCATACATGGGCCAAGACCATGACCAATTCTCCCTTCTGTAAAACTGACTTTACTTAAAACTCTTGTGGCTAGCTGGGTGGTGGTTGCGGCGGCGGCAGCGGCAGTGCATGCCTTTAATCACAGCACTTGAGAGGCAGAGGCAGGCAGATTTCTGAGTTTGAGGCCAGCCTGGTCTACAGAGTGAGTTCCAGGACAGCCAAGGCTACACAGAGAAACCCTGTCTTGAAAGCCAAAACAAAACAAAAAAAAATCCCCAAAACAACAAACAAACAAAAACCCAACTCCCACTTCCCAATGTTAGAAAACTAAAGGACCCCCATCCCCGTCTTCCCTCTTGATTTACTCCTTAGGAAATAGGGTGCCATGGGTGGCTTCAGGCAAAACCTGCTCTTTCTATGCCAACTGATCAGGAGTAATTAATGAAGACTTTGCCATGGTTAGGGAAAATCTCAGTTTAAAAAAAAAAAAGACAGATGGGGCTGGAGAGATGGCTCAGTGGTTATGAGCACTCACTGCTCTTCCAGAGGTCCTGAGTTCAATTCCCAGCAGCCACATGGTGGCTCACAACCATCCGTAATGGGATCTGATGTCCTCTTCTGGTGTGTCTGAAGACAACGACAATGTACTCACATACATAAAGTAAATCAATCAATCAAAAATAAAAAAGACAGACATAAATCAGATCATTAGTCCCAGCCTTGGTTCTCTTGGTCCCTCAGGGTAACTACTCAGCTATCAGCACTGGCTGGGCCTCTCGTACTCATTCTCATTGGATTAAGGTTGGACCTTGCATCTTTACCGTATGCCCAGTTATGTAAAACCAAGGGTGAGTTCAGTCAAGTCGATGGCTCTTAGGACCAGCCTCACTCTTTAAAGCAGGATGAGTCTGAGATTTGACTCATTTTCCTAAGACCCAGTGGAGAATGTGACCAGGTCACCCAGGTTCCTCCGTCTTGTCCCAGCTGCAGCCATCCAAGGCTGACTCAGAGGTGACCCTCCCCCAACCACCATCCCACTCACACCTCCTCCCATGGGAATGTCACTTAGAAATTTATCCAACTTTGTCCCAGGGACTTGAGGTCGAAACGCCCCAGCTAACTGATTTTTGCTTTGTAAAGACTCTCAAATTGGGACTCTGGTTTTGTTGAGTGGTCTTTGCCCCGTGACAATCTGAGGATCACAATATCTCAGGTTGTTCTCTGACCTCCACACACATGTGCACATGTGCATTCACATACATATGAACATGTGCTCATATACAGATATATAAACATACAACCAGAGAGAGAGAGAGACCCAGACTCGACAAGAGGAGAGCTGAATCAGTAGCAAGACTTGCTCAACAAGCATACCCTAGCTTGATTTGAGCCTTCTCTGGGGACTCCTTGTTTAGCAGGACAGCCAAACAGAGGAAGCCACGAGCTATACAGAAAAGGCCGAGAGCACACCCTTCCATTACAGAAGGAAGCTGAGGCCCCAGGAGGTCTGAAGTCAGGTCACAGAGTGAAAGGGAGACCGGATATGTTGATTCAGGGACTCAATGCACAGCTCCTCTCAGGACCTCAGATGCTACAACAGACTGAAGAAAGCAAAAATCCCTGGGCCTACCTGGCTAACACAGCCTCTAGAGGGGGAAATGAAAGAGCCAACAGCATTCGAAGCTCCTCAGTAGGACCTGTCCCCAGAGTGAGGAAGTTAGAGATAAAATTCCTTAAATTCTTAATACCTTGTAACACTCTTCCAAAATTCCCAAGAAACTAAACTCTTATTTAGAATAAATAAATACAGCTTTGAAGCTGTTGGAAGTAAGGGATATTTTGTGGGCCACAGAGGCAAGAGAGATCAACATAATGAGAAAGAATTTTTGCAATAAGAATTTTACAGACTTGTTACCACTGAGCCAAGACTGCACACTCCAGCCTCAGCTTTGTGGGATGCCCTGGGTTCCAACACACACACACACACACACACACACACACACACACACACACACACACACGATAGTCATAGAATTAAATGAATGAATGTCCCAGGCACAGAATAGTGGGAGCTATCACTGCCAGCCCCAGCCATCTTGGTGGACAGGAGCCCTATCCTGTCTGACCGGGCCTCTGCTTTTAGGCCGTTCTCCTATTGGAAGCTACATACACTTTTGCTCAAAAATATAGTCCTTAGGCCAGCAGGAGCTGTCACATGGGAGATGGTTAGGAAGCTGAATTGAGGCCCCACCAAAACCTGCTGAAGCAGAATCATTATTCTAGCAAGCTCGTTGGGGGGATTCTGTCCAGTGTGGACGTTTAGGAAACTCTAGAACAGGCCATTGAAAGAACAACCTTTGCTCTTCATTTCCACAAGGAGAGGGCTTTAGCACCTTTGCAGCCAGAAGCCCTCTGTCCTCCTGTGGCCTGTCTTCCCCATCCCCTGCTTTCCATAGGATGGTGACATTCCACCTGGGAGACCCTGGCCTTATCCCAGGGTGACCGACAGCAGGGAGCTAGGGGGTCAATCTGTGGAGCCTCCGGCTTTGCCCTCCATCCACGTGATCCTCTCCAAGTCCCTGTGGCTTACAGCCAGCACCAGTTTTCCCCAGAAGGCCAGCTGCCCCCACCAGAGCCGGTCATGAGGCTGGCTGTGGGGTGACTAACCGTCAGCACCCAGTTCTGAGGTGCTGAGATGTGCTAAACCCTCAGTGAGCCAGGGGAGGAGCTGTCCATTTGTTCCTGATAATTCTCTGCACTGGCAATGTTTTCCTAAGGGGCAGGATTTACCAGCTTTGCCCCTCCCCACACACGAGTTTGCTCTAGAAGTCAGGGAAGTCTCCCTGCTGCCATTATTAGTCTTATGACTTAAGCAAGTTCCTTGCCATCTCTCATGGGATCAGATGGAACGTTAGGGAAGCTCTCTATGGCCTCTCCTCTCTTCTCAGGAGTAAGGATAAGCATGCCTGGGTCAGATGGAAAGAAAGATCTGGAAGGTCAAGCAGGGGAATTTGGACTTGGTGCTCTAAGCTTCTGCTAAACCAGTGGCTGTCCTTGTAACGTTTCGCCAGCAAAGCACACTCGGACAACCAGATCCTTCTATGGCAAAGCTTTAACCCGGAAAATGGAGCTGCTTAAATACCCCTCTGTGTGACGTGTCAGCTCCTGATTAGCTGCTCACTCATCACCCCACTCCTACACCCCGGGATGGGCAGTGACTTGGCACGAAATTACTCCAGCACCTGCGCACATTGCTTGTTTACTAGGTAGGCACTGTGGAAGCCAGCGCCATCTTGTAATGGCGATTGCTCACGGCTCTCCACAAGTGGCCCTGTGAACCATCAAGATGTGCCAGCAAGTATTTGAGTTGTTCTCTGAATATAAAATACATAGCATGTTATAAGACTTCATAGGGAAAAAAAGGAATGTAAAATACCATGTTAATGTTATGCTAATTATCTATCCGCATGGTAAATTTTGGACATGCTGGATGAAATAGCCCACTTCATTAAAATAAATCTCAGTTTTGTTGTTGTTGTTTTTTCAAAAAAACAGCATTCGTATTATATTTTTACAATTATGGGGTGTTTTGGTTGCATGTATGTCTGTGCACTACATGTGTGTCTTGTGCCCTTGGTGGCCAAAATTGGGTGTAAGAGCCTCCCTGGAAATGGAGTTATAGACAACTATGAGCCACCATGTAGATGCTGGAAATCAAAGTTGGGTCTTCTGGAAGAGCAGCCAGTACTTCTAACCACTGAGCCATCTCTCTATGTCCTCATTTATTTGTTTGCTGGTTGGTTTATTTTTATTTTTTGAGATACAGTGTTTCTGTGTATCCCTAGCTGTCCTATAACATGCTCTGTAGACCAGGCTGGCCTTGAATCCAGGGATCTGCCTTCCTCTATCTCCCAAGTGTGGGATTAAAGGTATGTGCCACCATGTATGGCTTATAGAGGGTTTTTTCCTCCTTCTTCTCTCTTCCCTTCCTTCCTTATTTTCTTTTTCTTTTTCTAGTTTTCAAAGCTGACCTAAGATTTCTAGACTTGAGAAATCCTCCTGCCTCAGCTCCCAAGTGTACCACCAGATCTGGCTCTACAAACATTTGCATCCAAGTTCTATCTAGGTTTTGCCAGCAAATGTCAGCATTTGAGTGGGTCCCCTATTGAACAGTATGTATCAGAGGCACAACCTAGCATTTGTTTTAAGTCCCGTCCAGGTGTTTGTGGGGTAAGAATTATTTCTTGTGTCCTATTTAAATCACATGACAGAAAGATAAATAAAGACCCAAAGTAAAGAGACAAGGTAATCCTGAAAAGATGTTGCAATATGTTTTCCTGACACAGTGAATTTTTCCCATGGTACAAAAAGCATTGTTTGCGTGGCTTAAATGCGGGACACTAAAGAGAATGTTAGCAATGGCAGAGAGGAAGAAAGTTACCAGCCCAGGCTCCCATGCACTGACTTCCTCTCACAGAAGCCTGCAGCCACTAGCCTTGTGGATTTGTAGAATGTAATTGTTCCTGGTTTGATTGCCAGGCTGACTTCTGTGAGCTGTCAGCCTAAGGGATCCAGCGCTGATGCTGTCTCCCTTGTCTGTGTCCAGCCCGTGCTCTGACAAGGTGTCTGTTTAGGCAGAGAGCCAAGACAGACGACAGTCAAAATGGAAAATCACAAGGCAGGGAACGACTTGTATGAGCTTAATCTCTGGGCTCCCATGGTCCCAGCTGCAGCCCCAAGCCCACCCATGGACGGATGCTGGGAATTGAACCTGTGGCCTCTGGAAGAGCAGTCAGAACTCCTAACAGCAGAGCCATCTCTCTTGCCCCTGGTACTATTTTTTTTTAATTAATCACATCTCAAAGAAGTTCAGTGGATCCATTTTTTTCTCCTTCATATGAGTAAAGAAAACCCCATGAATTATGATTTCCAGAACACTGTGTAAAATAATTCCCATAAAAGTCCCACGAGGTGACAGGTGTGATGCTACGTGCTTTTAATCCCAGTACTTGGAAGGCAGAGGCAGGCAGATCTCTGAAGAGTTCAAGGCCAGCCTGGTCTACACAGCAAGTTGCAGGACAGCCTGGGCTACCTAAGGAGACCCTGTCTCAAACAACCAAAGCAACAAAACTCTGCAAGGTTCCTCCTTCCCTCTGGGTAACTGTCACACCTTCCTCTACTCTGGACTGCCTTTGCCAAATGCATCTTCTTTTTCGTGATGGCCTAAAGATAGACACATACAAATCACAGTAAAACAAGAAACTCCATTTGGATGAGAGGACACGCTGTTCTGGGTGCCATTAAATACTGTAGCTATTAAATACTCTCTGGTGTTAGGTTCTGGTCAGTTACAGGGATAGAAGAACTGCATCTATACGCAACGTGACTGAACTTGGGTAGAGAGTAGAGAGCTTGGTGTGAGGAATTTCTCTACTGGAGCTCTGCTGTTGGTGGTAGGCTGGGCCCCTCTCTTCCCAGAGGGCAGAGGAGGAAGTAACACATTCCTCAGCTGTATCCATCTCGAGCCTACTTCTGTGTCCTAGCCGAGGGCCAAATTCCTGCCAAATTCCTAGAAGCAGGCCCCCAAAGCTTTCCACATTTATAAATCATGGGTCCTGAAGATCTTAGGTCCTCATGTTTGCAAGGTACTCACTTTACCTACTGGTCTATCTCCCCTTCTACCCTCTTTCTTACTTTTAAATTTGAGAGAGGGTCTTAATGAGTTGCCCAAGCTGGACTTGATCTTGTGGTCTTCCTGACTGTGGCTCTGAAGTAATTGGATCACAAGTCAACGCCATCAGACTCAGCAACGTCTTCTCTATTGTTTTCTTCAATTGATGAATAGTCTGGCCTTCCACATTTATGCCCTTAAACCACTTGTAACTGTGCTTTGCCGTGTTTTGAGACGTCAGGGTATGGAGTACCACTTCTGTACTCTATTAGGTGTTGTGTCTGTGCTACACAAGCACTACACAAACAAAAAACAAAGCTGGCTGCTTTCTTTCTTCCACGAATTTGTCTGTCTGTTTGTTTGTTTATCGAGACGGGGTCTCTTTAAGTCTCTCTACATAGTTCCGACTGTCTGGTAATTTGAAATGTAGACCAGGCTAGCCTTGAACTCACAGAGATTCTCCTGCTTCTGCCTTTTTTTCCCATCCAACTTTCTTCTCTCTATTCCAAGTTACAAGGTTTCGTTTACTACCTACCTACTGTGGATTTATCTAGAAGTAAACTCTGCATAAGGGGGCAGGGAAGGCAGACCAGGAGGATGATGGGTTTCAGGCCAGCCTGGGCTACATAGAAGCCACTGCAAAAAAAAAAAAAAAAAAAAGGAAAGGAAAACAGAAAAAAAGGAAAAAAGAAAGAAAGAGAGAGGGAGGGAGGGAGGGAAGAAGGAAGGAAGAGAGAGAGAGAGAGAGAAAGAAAGAAAGAAAGAAAGAAAGAAAGAAAGAAAGAAAGAAAGAAAGAGAGGAAGGAAGAAAGGAAGGAAGGGAGAGAGGGAGAAAGAGAGAAAGAGAGAAAGAAAGAAAGAAAGAAAGAAAGAAAGAAAGAAAGAAAGAAAGAAAGAAAGAAAGAAAGAAAGAAGAGAGAGAAGAGAGAAAATAGCGTGTTGCTGCTGTTTTGAGTCAGGAATGAAGAGCGTGAAGAGTGTTCTGTGGAAGAGATGGCTGCTCAGTTTGTAGCTTCTGTACTCATTGCTTTCTCACATAAGATGTTTGCAGGAGTTCTGTGGACTGAGGGGAATTCCCAAACTTACTTCCTTAGTACTGAGCCTTGAGAACTTTCTCACTGCGTGCTAAGCTGAACCCTGGCCTTCTGTTTTCATCTTCTTTTGTTATTCACCCTTCACCACAGAGTTCATATGCTCTATAAAACTTTCTCAAGATCTCAAAATGTTCCTCTACGTTAGTGCAAATACAGAGAGCTAGAACAAGGACAGAAACCACACAACCAAAGCCTTCAAATAGACACAGATACAAGGAAATCATCAAGGCCACTGTGAATGAATGTCTAAGCTCAAGGCCTGGCTCCCTGGAGACTGCTACCATTGCCCCGACTCTACTCAGTACCAAAGCTTCTCACTGGAATGTGGACAGCCAGTGCAGGGAATAATAATAATAATAATAATAATAATAATAATAATAATAATAATAATAATAATAATTTATCATCCTCCTCCTCTTCTTCTTCTTCTTTGTCAATATGAAAACTTCATTTTCTTTTAAAGGCACTAGTGCATAAATTTAATCAGAAGTTTCTAAAATCCTTTGCAGTTCTGTAGCACCTGATTTCTTTTGTAATAAAAACGGTAGTTTAGCCAGGCGTGGTAGCATATCCTTTAATCCCCAGCATTCAGGAGGCAGAGGCAAGAGGATCTCTGTGAGTTTGAGGCCAGTCTGGTCCACACAGTGAACTCCAAGAAAGTCATGACTACAAAGAAAGAAAGCCAGGTCTTAACAAAACAAAACAAAATGACAAAAGTATATAGAGTAGGGGTGTAACTTGATTGTTAAAGAGCTAGCCTAGAGTGCACAGAACATCTAGCAATAATCTAGCATAATAAATCTATCTTTAAAAATCTTGTGTGTCCTTTCAGGAATAGGTTTAAGAATATGGGAACATGAAATTATTAATGTTCCTATAATAGAAATGTAATAATACTACATATGCCACATCACAGCTTGCTTTGGAAAATTGTGCCATAATTTATGCACAATAAATGTACTATTCTTTCTTACTTGATAAAGCGTGTATATGGAGGTCAGGGAATAACTTTGTGGAGTCTATTCTCTCCTTCTCCCTTTACGTGGGTTCTGGGACTTGAACTCAGGTCTGTGAACTTTTGTGGCAAGCACTTTCCCACTGAGCCAGCTCACTGACCCACTTGTTACCAATGCAAAGAATTCTACCTTGATTCTATTTTTTGCTTTATTTTGCTTTGTTATTTGAGATAGAATCTCATATAGCCCAGGCTGGCCTTGAACTTCTGATCCTCTTGTCTCTACCTCCTACACGCTGGATTACAGGCATGTGCCACCACAAGTTTCGTTTGTTTGTTTGTTTTGTTTGTTTGTTTGTTTGTTTTAAAGATTTATTTATTTATTTTATGTATATGGGTACACCATTGCTCTCTTTAGACACAGCAGAAGAGGGTATCAGATCCCATTACAGATGGTTGTGAGCCACCATGTGGTTGCTGGGAATTAAACTCAGGCCCTCTGGAAGAGCAGTTGGTGCTCTTAACCTCTGAGCCATCTCTCCAGCCCACAAGCTTCTTTTTGTTTGTTAGGTTTTTGTTTTTGTTTTTAACTTGTAAAGTACATTTATTGGACTGGAGAGACTGCTCAGCAGTTAAGAACCCTTACAGCACTTCCAGAGGACTGAGTTAGGTTCCTGGCATTCACGACAGGCAGCTCACAACCAATCATTTGTAATTCCAGCTCCAGAAGATCTGACACATTTACATGTACACACACACACACACACACACACACACACACACACACGTTCTGTCTGTCTGTCTGTCTCTCTATCTGTCTCTGTCTCTCTCTTCCTCTGTCTGTCTCTCTTTCTCGGTCCTCTCTCTCACAAACACACATGCATATACTTTGAAATAATAAAAGTTATTTGTCATCCCAATATTTTGAATTAAGTTCTGTACTAGCTTGGATTACCTCGGCACCTTACTGCTTTATTTTAGTTTTAGAATTTCTTCTAGGAGATCACAGGTCATCCTGCCACGATCTCTTCTTCAGCTCTCCTAAAATGTGAGCGTTTCTTAGCTCTTTCTTATTTTGAGTACATTTGGCAATTTTGAGGAATACTGATCAAATATTTCAGGTTCATCTATTTAGTTTTTAAAATGTGTGTGTGTGTGTGTGTGTATGTGTGGTGTGTGTGTGTGTGTATATGTGTGGTGTGTGTGTGTGTGTGTGTGGTGTATGTGTGTGTGTATGTGTGTGTGTGTGTGTATGTATGTGTGGTGTGTGTGTGTGTGGTATGTGTGTGTGTGGTATGTGTGTGTGTATGTGTGTGTGTGTGAGTGTGTGTGTGTGTGAGTGTGTGTGTGTGTACACTTGAGGTATGTGAGTGCCTGAGAGACCAGAGACATGAGGTTCCCTGAAGCTGGAGTTACCAGCATTTGTGAGGAGCCTGATGTGAACACTGGGAGCCAAACTTGGGGCCTGTACCAGAGTGGGATGTGCTCTCACCTGCTGAACCATCTTTCCAGCCATGGATCAAGGGGTTTGTAGCAGTGGTTCTCAGCCTTCCTGATGCTGTGGCCCTTTAATACACTCATGTTATGGTGACCCCCCAACCATAAAATTATTTTTGCTGCTACTTCCTAGCTGAAATTTTGCTACCGTTATGAGTTATAATATAAATATTTTTGGAGTTAGAGGTTTGACAAACAGGTTCTTGTCCACAGGTTGAGAACCGCTGGTTAGAAGGATGTTTTTGGTTGGTATCTGTCTGATTCTCTTCTCCTTAGCCTGGCTTTGGAGCTGGAGAGAGGAAAACCGCAGGGCAAAGCGTTACTTGGTCACATCTCATTTTTATCATGCATTGCATAACACACAACATATACTATAATAGTACAGTAGAGTATAATACAGGACACTATAAAGTAAGGCATAGCCTCCTAGTATACTAACACTCAGTGATTCTAATCTGTGGCAATGTGACATTAATACCAACCCCAATACTGATATAGGAGACACATTGACCTTGTCATATGGCAATACGGGCTCCCAGAACATACTCCAAAGCATACGGCTTCTTGAAAAGAGACATTTGCATCAGGTTAGCCCAGACATAACAGAGGACAGTGTTCACGAGTCAAGAGAAAGTGGCCAGAGGTGTATTTAAGAAGAAATTCCATGGGCCGGGCGTGGTGGTGCATACCTTTAATCCCAGCACTCGGGAGGCAGAGGCAGGCAGATTTCTGAGTTCGAGGCCAGCCTGGTCTACAAAGTGAGTTCCAGGACAGCCAGGGCTACACAGAGAAACCCTGTCTCGAAAAAAAAGAAGAAGAAGAAGAAGAAGAAGAAGAAGAAGAAGAAGAAGAAGAAGAAGAAGAAGAAGAAGAAGAAGAAATTCCATGGTTTTAATCCAAGAAAGATGAACCCGTATTCCCTACCACAGGATGAAGAGAAAGGAACTCCAGTTGTTGTAACTGGAAACACCAAAAGGTGTCACATTGTCACCCTCAGTTTCCAGGATCTTGGTTTTTTGTTTGCTTGTTTGTTTGTTTTTGTTCTTTGGGGTTTTTGTTGTTGTTGTTGTTGTTGTTTTGAGACAGGGTTTCTCTGTATAGCTCTAGCTGTCCTGGAACTCACTCTGAAGACCAGGCTGGCCTTGAACTCAGAAATCAGAGTGCCTCTACCTCCCAAGTGCTGGGATTAAAGGCGTGTGCCACCACCGCCCGGCAAGGTTCTTGGTTTTATAAGTCATCTATAGTCTAGGAGCCCAGGAAAGAACTAGATGGGAGGGGAACGTGTGCCCAGGTTGCATCCCCTGCTGTGAGGGAGGAAGAGTCACACTAGGAAGGAGGACTGAAGGTTCTGAAATAGAAGCAAGCCCAAATGCAAGGTGCTCAGCACACGTCCTATGTGGGGGAAGGAACTTTCCTGGGTCTTAAGAAATTTTAACATCAAAATGACTATCTCAGGCCAGAGGCTGTCATTTATCAAGGGTATTGTGGCCAAACAGCCTTACAAGAGAGAACTGACTCTTTTTTTTTTTTTTACTTTTTTTTTAATTTTAATTTTTAACTTATTCACTTTTCATCCCAATCACTACTCCTCCTAGTCACCCCTTCCACAATCCTTCCCCCACCCTCTCCCCTTCTCCTCTGAGGGAGTGGAGGCCCCTCTGGGTACCCCCCCACCCTGGCACTTCAGGTCTCTGTGAGCTAGGTGCTTCCTTTCCCACAGAAGCCAGACAAGGCAGCCCAGCTAGAAAAACATATCCCATATACAGGCACAGCTTTTGGGATAACCCCTGCTCCAGTTGCTCAGGACCCACATGAAGACCAAGCTGCACATCTGCTACATATGTGAGGGAGGCCTAGGTCCAGCCTGTGCATGCTCTTTGGTTGGTGGTTCAGACTCTGAGAACCCCAACTCTGGTTGGTTAGTTAGTTAGTTAGTTAGTTGACTCTGTAGGTCTTTCTGTGGAGTTCCTATTCCCTTTGGGGGTCTGCAATCCTTTCTCCTATAAGGGTCTCCAAGCTCCATCCACTGTTTGGCTATAGGTGCCCATATCTGAGTCAGCTGCTGGGTGGAGGCTTTGAGAAGACAACTTGCTCCCATCTGCAAGCATAACAGAGTAACTCTATCATAATAGTGTTAGGGATTGGTGCCCCATGGAATGGGTCTCAAGTTGGACCAGTTATTGGTTGCAATTCCCTCAGTCTCCATTCCAACCTCCCCTCCCCCCCCCCATGTCTGCATTTCTCATAGACAGGATAAATTTTGTGTTGAAAGTTTTGTGGGTGGGTTGGTGTCTCTATCGCTCCACTGGGGTTCCTACCTGGCTCCAGGAGGTGGACTCTTCAGGATCTGTATCCCCAGTTTAGTAAGTCACAGTTAAGATCACCCCATTAATTCTTGGGTGCTTCTCTTATCCCAGGTCTCTATCTCATCCTGGAGATGTCCCCCACCTCCTCACCCTGGGCAGTTGAAGATTTCCATTCATTTTCATGGCCATCTAACCATCTCTCCCCACACTTGATTCTGACTCCCCCACCCCCTCCTCATCCCCTTTCCCTCCCAGTTCCCTCTCTCCATCTGCCTCTTATGACTATATTATTCCTCCTTCTACGTGAGATTCAAGCTTCCTCACTTGGGCCTTCCTTCTTGTTTAGCTTCTTTGGGTCTGTGAAGTATAGTATGGTACCTGTATTTTATGGCAAATATCCACTTATAAATGAGTACATACTGTGCTTGTACTTTTGGGGCTAGGTTACCTCACTCAGAATGATAATCTACATGAGATTGCAGCATTTTCAGACCAGGATCCACTGCTGGGGAGGGAACACTGTGGCCAGACCATGTTACAGTAGAACACAAGATATTAGGACTTCATAGAGCCTTTTGGTTCTGGGCTGATAAACTTGTGAAGAGACACGGCAGAAGAGAGCGTCTAGGCATTTCAGAGGAGTGCCGCTCTATGGCTGTGTTGAGGAGAAGAAGGCTGGATTTCTTCCAAACAGAAAGGAGCTACCTGTTGCCTAGTGCCTATGCTGAGTGAGTAGCCAGAGAAGGAAGATCCCACTGGCTCCTCCAAGGGGGACAGACAGGAAAGGGCACACAGGACATAGCGGGAACCCTGGGTCAGGGTTTCTGAGGAGTCAATCTCATGGATGGTCAGTAGGGATCAGTTTCAGAAAGGAAGGAAAAATCTCAATGCAGCCAAGGGCATTGAGGCCAGCAGGGGCTGCTGTGAGAACAGGGCACTGGACCTGCTAGAGTCACTGCATAGGGAGGGCACCAGGAGCTAGGAGGACAGAGAGGGGGAGAAACACATCAGAGGTCCCATTGGCAGGCCTAGAAAACGTTGTTTCTAGGTTTGCTTTGCCTGCAATCCCTTTTCAAATGGCCTTGCTTTTGAACAAATAAAACATCTCACATTTTGATCTTTCTTAAAGCTTTTGGAAATTACTTCTCCTCTCAGAGTAGCATCATAGACATGAGGTCTAACATCAGCCATATTTCTAATCTATTCATCTAATGGTGTGGATCTTGGCTTTAAAGAACTAATCACCCTTTTACATTCTGAATTATCATTTTCAAAAGCCAAAGATCCGATTAATATTTGTCTGACTTCTGAACCCAATACGATTCTTTTTATTTTTTAAGATGTATTTATTTGTTATCTATGAGTACACTGTAGCTAGACACACCAGAAGACACACCAGAAGAGGGCATTAGATCCTATAACAGATAGTTGTGAGCCACCGTGTGGTTCCTGAGAATTGAACTCAGGACCTCTGGAAGAATAGTCAGTGCTCTTAACCACTGAGCCATCTCTCTTTGCAAGAAATCAGTGAAGGTTTCTTTTGGGACATGTATAATTTTAGTAAATGATTCAGACCTCTTTCCTGATTATTTAACCTTGCCCCAAGCATTTAAATATAGCATCAAGGTGCACATAGCATCACATTCATATTGCCTTTGTAACTTAGCATATTGACCTTCACCTAGCAAGTGATCCTGGGAATTATTAATACTTCTAGCCCTATTTCATTTTTCTAGGGCCCTAGCTTCCTCTTTCCACCATGTTCGCTGTTGGGAGCCGCGCCCACATTCGCCGTTACAAGATGGCGCTGACAGCTGTGTTCTAAGTGGTAAACAAATAATCTGCGCATGTGCCGAGGGTGGTTCTTCACTCCATGTGCTCTGCCTTCCCCGTGACGTCAACTCGGCCGATGGGCTGCAGCCAATCAGGGAGTGACACGTCCTAGGCGAAGGAGAATTCTCTTTAATAGGGACGGGGTTTCGTTTTCTCGCTCTCTCTTGCTTCTTGCTCTCTTGCTTCTTGCACTCTGGCTCCTGAAGATGTAAGGAATAAAGCTTTGCCGCAGAAGATTCTGGTCTGTGGTGTCTTTCCTGGCCGGTCGTGAGAACGCGTCTAATAACAATTGGTGCCGAATTCCGGGACGAGAAAAAACTCGGGACGAGAGTTTACCATCACCGGCACAAGGAAGATCCCTCATTCCAGAACCAGAACTGCGGGTCGCGGTAATAAAGGTTCCCGTAAAGCAGACTGTTAAGAAGGATTCAACTGTATGAATTCAGAACTTTTCAGCTGGGGAACGAGAGTACCAGTGAGTACAGCTTTACGAGGTAAGTCTGATCTTGAACTTTCTAAGGAAATTCAAGACAGTCTATCAGAAGTAAAGTGGAATATGTTTGGCCTTGAATTTTTTCTAGTGTTAGAAGCCCTTTTGTTCCTTTTCACATGTTATCAAGTGGTTAAGGCAGGGCGGATTCTAGATGAAATTCAGGACAAGCTATCAGAAGTAAAGCGGGGAGAGAGAGTAGGAACAAAGAGGAAATATGGTACACAAAATAAGTATACAGGCCTTTCCAAGGGTCTTGAACCCGAGGAAAAGTTAAGGTTAGGTAGGAATACCTGGAGAGAGATTAGAAGAAAAAGAGGAAAAAGGGAAAAGAAGAAAGATCAATTAGCGGAGGTCTCTAGGAAAAGGAGCCTGTGCTCATCGCTGGATGGGCTCGGGGAGCCAGCTCTTAGTAGCTCTGAAGCAGATGAAGAATTCTCCTCTGAAGAAACAGACTGGGAGGAAGAAGCAGCTCATTATGAGAAAAAAGGGTACCAGCCAGGTAAAGTGCTAGCTAATCAGTTAAGGAAGCCAAAAGCGGCTGGCGAAGGCCAGTTTGCTGATTGGCCTCAGGGCAGTCGGCTTCAAGGTCCGCCTTATGCAGAGTCCCCGCCCTGCGTAGTGCGTCAGCAATGCGCAGAGAGGCAATGCGCAGAGAGATGCGCAGAGAGGCAGTGCGCAGAGAGGCAGTGCGCAGACTCATTCATTCCCAGAGAGGAACAAAGGAAAATACAACAGGCATTTCCAGTCTTTGAAGGAGCCGAGGGTGGGCGTGTCCACGCTCCGGTAGAATACTTACAAATTAAAGAAATTGCCGAGTCGGTCCGTAAATACGGAACCAATGCTAATTTTACCTTGGTGCAGTTAGACAGGCTCGCCGGCATGGCACTAACTCCTGCTGACTGGCAAACGGTTGTAAAAGCCGCTCTCCCTAGTATGGGCAAATATATGGAATGGAGAGCGCTTTGGCACGAAGCTGCACAAGCGCAGGCCCGAGCAAACGCAGCTGCTTTGACTCCAGAGCAGAGAGATTGGACTTTTGACTTGTTAACGGGTCAGGGAGCTTATTCTGCTGATCAGACAAACTACCATTGGGGAGCTTATGCCCAGATTTCTTCCACGGCTATTAGGGCCTGGAAGGCGCTCTCTCGAGCAGGTGAAACCACTGGTCAGTTAACAAAGATAATCCAGGGACCTCAGGAATCCTTCTCAGATTTTGTGGCCAGAATGACAGAGGCAGCAGAGCGTATTTTTGGAGAGTCAGAGCAAGCTGCGCCTCTGATAGAACAGCTAATCTATGAGCAAGCCACAAAGGAGTGCCGAGCGGCCATAGCCCCAAGAAAGAACAAAGGCTTACAAGACTGGCTCAGGGTCTGTCGAGAGCTTGGGGGACCTCTCAGCAATGCAGGTTTAGCGGCTGCCATCCTTCAATCCCAAAACCGCTCCATGGGCAGAAATGATCAGAGGACATGTTTTAATTGCGGAAAGCCTGGGCATTTTAAGAAAGATTGCAGAGCTCCAGATAAACAGGGAGGGACTCTCACTCTTTGCTCTAAGTGTGGCAAGGGTTATCATAGAGCTGACCAGTGTCGCTCTGTGAGGGATATAAAGGGCAGAGTCCTTCCCCCACCTGATAGTCAATCAGCTTATGTGCCAAAAAACGGGTCATCGGGCCCTCGGTCCCAGGGCCCTCAAAGATATGGGAACCGGTTTGTCAGGACCCAGGAAGCAGTCAGAGAGGCGACCCAGGAAGACCCACAAGGGTGGACCTGCGTGCCGCCTCCGACTTCCTATTAATGCCTCAAATGAGTATTCAGCCGGTGCCGGTGGAGCCTATACCATCCTTGCCCCCGGGAACCATGGGCCTTATTCTCGGCCGGGGTTCACTCACCTTGCAGGGCTTAGTAGTCCACCCTGGAGTTATGGATTGTCAACATTCCCCTGAAATACAGGTCCTGTGCTCAAGCCCTAAAGGCGTTTTTTCTATTAGTAAAGGAGATAGGATAGCTCAGCTGCTGCTCCTCCCTGATAATACCAGGGAGAAATCTGCAGGACCTGAGATAAAGAAAATGGGCTCCTCAGGAAATGATTCTGCCTATTTGGTTGTATCTTTAAATGATAGACCTAAGCTCCGCCTTAAGATCAACGGAAAAGAGTTTGAAGGCATCCTTGATACCGGAGCAGATAAAAGTATAATCTCTACACATTGGTGGCCCAAAGCATGGCCCACCACAGAGTCATCTCATTCATTACAGGGCCTAGGATATCAATCATGTCCCACTATAAGCTCCATTGCCTTGACGTGGGAATCCTCTGAAGGGCAGCAAGGGAAATTCATACCTTATGTGCTCCCACTCCCGGTTAACCTCTGGGGAAGGGATATTATGCAGCATTTGGGCCTTATTTTGTCCAATGAAAACGCCCCATCGGGAGGGTATTCAGCTAAAGCAAAAAATATCATGGCAAAGATGGGTTATAAAGAAGGAAAAGGGTTAGGACATCAAGAACAGGGAAGGATAGAGCCTATCTCACCTAATGGAAACCAAGACAGACAGGGTCTGGGTTTTCCTTAGCGGCCATTGGGGCAGCACGACCCATACCATGGAAAACAGGGGACCCAGTGTGGGTTCCTCAATGGCACCTATCCTCTGAAAAACTAGAAGCTGTGATTCAACTGGTAGAGGAACAATTAAAATTAGGCCATATTGAACCCTCTACCTCACCTTGGAATACTCCAATTTTTGTAATTAAGAAAAAGTCAGGAAAGTGGAGACTGCTCCATGACCTCAGAGCCATTAATGAGCAAATGAACTTATTTGGCCCAGTACAGAGGGGTCTCCCTGTACTTTCCGCCTTACCACGTGGCTGGAATTTAATTATTATAGATATTAAAGATTGTTTCTTTTCTATACCTTTGTGTCCAAGAGATAGGCCCAGATTTGCCTTTACCATCCCCTCTATTAATCACATGGAACCTGATAAGAGGTATCAATGGAAGGTCTTACCACAGGGAATGTCCAATAGTCCTACAATGTGCCAACTTTATGTGCAAGAAGCTCTTTTGCCAGTGAGGGAACAATTCCCCTCTTTAATTTTGCTCCTTTACATGGATGACATCCTCCTGTGCCATAAAGACCTTACCATGCTACAAAAGGCATATCCTTTTCTACTTAAAACTTTAAGTCAGTGGGGTTTACAGATAGCCACAGAAAAGGTCCAAATTTCTGATACAGGACAATTCTTGGGCTCTGTGGTGTCCCCAGATAAGATTGTGCCCCAAAAGGTAGAGATAAGAAGAGATCACCTCCATACCTTAAATGATTTTCAAAAGCTGTTGGGAGATATTAATTGGCTCAGACCTTTTTTAAAGATTCCTTCCGCTGAGTTAAGGCCTTTGTTTGGTATTTTAGAAGGAGATCCTCATATCTCCTCCCCTAGGACTCTTACTCTAGCTGCTAACCAGGCCTTACAAAAAGTGGAAAAAGCCTTACAAAATGCACAATTACAACGTATTGAGGATTCGCAACCTTTCAGTTTGTGTGTCTTTAAGACAGCACAATTGCCAACTGCAGTTTTGTGGCAGAATGGGCCATTGTTGTGGATCCATCCAAACGTATCCCCAGCTAAAATAATAGATTGGTATCCTGATGCAATTGCACAGCTTGCCCTTAAAGGTCTAAAAGCAGCAATCACCCACTTTGGGCAAAGTCCATATCTTTTAATTGTACCTTATACCGCTGCACAGGTTCAAACCTTGGCAGCCACATCTAATGATTGGGCAGTTTTAGTTACCTCCTTTTCAGGAAAAATAGATAACCATTATCCAAAGCATCCAATCTTACAGTTTGCCCAAAATCAATCTGTTGTGTTTCCACAAATAACAGTAAGAAACCCACTTAAAAATGGGATTGTGGTATATACTGATGGATCAAAAACTGGCATAGGTGCCTATGTGGCTAATGGTAAAGTGGTATCCAAACAGTATAATGAAAATTCACCTCAAGTGGTAGAATGTTTAGTGGTCTTAGAAGTTTTAAAAACCTTTTTAGAACCCCTTAATATTGTGTCAGATTCCTGTTATGTGGTTAATGCAGTAAATCTTTTAGAAGTGGCTGGAGTGATTAAGCCTTCCAGTAGAGTTGCCAATATTTTTCAGCAGATACAATTAGTTTTGTTATCTAGAAGATCTCCTGTTTATATTACTCATGTTAGAGCCCATTCAGGCCTACCTGGCCCCATGGCTCTGGGAAATGATTTGGCAGATAAGGCCACTAAAGTGGTGGCTGCTGCCCTATCATCCCCGGTAGAGGCTGCAAGAAATTTTCATAACAATTTTCATGTGACGGCTGAAACATTACGCAGTCGTTTCTCCCTGACAAGAAAAGAAGCCCGTGACATTGTTACTCAATGTCAAAGCTGCTGTGAGTTCTTGCCAGTTCCTCATGTGGGAATTAACCCACGCGGTATTCGACCTCTACAGGTCTGGCAAATGGATGTTACACATGTTTCTTCCTTTGGAAAACTTCAATATCTCCATGTGTCCATTGACACATGTTCTGGCATCATGTTTGCTTCTCCGTTAACCGGAGAAAAAGCCTCACATGTGATTCAACATTGTCTTGAGGCATGGAGTGCTTGGGGGAAACCCAGACTCCTTAAGACTGATAATGGACCAGCTTATACGTCTCAAAAATTCCAACAGTTCTGCCGTCAGATGGACGTAACCCACCTGACTGGACTTCCATACAACCCTCAAGGACAGGGTATTGTTGAGCGTGCGCATCGCACCCTCAAAGCTTATCTTATAAAACAGAAGAGGGGAACTTTTGAGGAGACTGTACCCCGAGCACCAAGAGTGTCTGTGTCTTTGGCACTCTTTACACTCAATTTTTTAAATATTGATGTTCATGGCCATACTGCGGCTGAACGTCATTGTTCAGAGCCAGATAGGCCCAATGAGATGGTTAAATGGAAAAATGTCCTTGATAATAAATGGTATGGCCCGGATCCTATTTTGATAAGATCCAGGGGAGCTATCTGTGTTTTCCCACAGAATGAAGACAACCCATTTTGGGTACCAGAAAGACTCACCCGAAAAATCCAGACTGACCAAGGGAATACTGATGTCCCTCGTCTTGGTGATGTCCAGGGCGTCAATAATAAAAAGAGAGCAGCGTTGGGGGATAATGTCGACATTTCCACTCCCAATGACGGTGATGTATAATGCTCAAGTATTCTCCTGCTTTTTTACCACTAACTAGGAACTGGGTTTAGCCTTGATTCAGACAGCCTTGGCTCTGTCTGGACAGGTCCAGACGACTGACACCATTAACACTTTGTCAGCCTCAGTGACTACAGTCATAGATAAACAGGCCTCAGCTAATGTCAAGATACAGAGAGGTCTCATGCTGGTTAATCAACTCATAGATCTTGTCCAGATACAACTAGATGCATTATGACAAATAACTCAGCAGGGATGTGAACAAAAGTTTCCGGGATTGTGTGTTATTTCCATTCAGTATGTTAAATTTACTAGGGCAGCTAATTTGTCAAAAAGTCTTTTTCAGTATATGTTACAGAATTGGATGGCTGAATTTGAACAGATCCTTCGGGAATTGAGACTTCAGGTCAACTCCACGCGCTTGGACCTGTCCCTGACCAAAGGATTACCCAATTGGATCTC
The DNA here is from genome assembly GCF_000001635.26 of Mus musculus. Classification (NCBI taxonomy): domain Eukaryota; kingdom Metazoa; phylum Chordata; class Mammalia; order Rodentia; family Muridae; genus Mus; species Mus musculus. The sequence continues at coordinate 32,585,471 of NC_000082.6, forward strand.
CTCAGCATTTTCTTTCTTTAAAAAATGGGTGGGATTAATATTATTTGGAGATACACTTTGCTGTGGATTAGTGTTGCTTCTTTGATTGGTCTGTAAGCTTAAGGCCTAAACTAGGAGAGACAAGGTGGTTATTGCCCAGGCGCTTGCAGCTCTAGAACATGGTGCTCCCCCTGATATATGGTTATCTATGCTTAGGCAATAGGTCGCTGGCCACTCAGCTCTTATATCCCACGAGGCTAGTCTCATTGCACGGGATAGAGTGAGTGTGCTTCAGCAGCCCGAGAGAGTTGCACGGCTAAGCACTGCAATGGAAAGGCTCTGCGGCATATATGAGCCTATTCTAGGGAGACATGTCATCTTTCATGAAGGTTCAGTGTCCTAGTTCCCTTCCCCCAGGCAAAACGACACGGGAGCAGGTCAGGGTTGCTCTGGGTAAAAGCCTGTGAGCCTAAGAGCTAATCCTGTACATGGCTCCTTTACCTACACACTGGGGATTTGACCTCTATCTCCACTCTCATTAATATGGGTGGCCTATTTGCTCTTATTAAAAGGAAAGGGGGAGATGTTGGGAGCCGCGCCCACATTCGCCGTTACAAGATGGCGCTGACAGCTGTGTTCTAAGTGGTAAACAAATAATCTGCGCATGTGCCGAGGGTGGTTCTTCACTCCATGTGCTCTGCCTTCCCCGTGACGTCAACTCGGCCGATGGGCTGCAGCCAATCAGGGAGTGACACGTCCTAGGCGAAGGAGAATTCTCTTTAATAGGGACGGGGTTTCGTTTTCTCGCTCTCTCTTGCTTCTTGCTCTCTTGCTTCTTGCACTCTGGCTCCTGAAGATGTAAGGAATAAAGCTTTGCCGCAGAAGATTCTGGTCTGTGGTGTCTTTCCTGGCCGGTCGTGAGAACGCGTCTAATAACAGTTCGCCATTGTAGCTGAGGACCAGCTTTCAATATTGCTCTTGCCAAATCTTTAAATGCAGATGCTTCACATAGGGTGAAAACATATCATATGAAATGATTACTTCCTTAAATCTCCTCAATTCTAATATATATAAGAGTCCATTTAACTTTTTCATAACCTTGAGGGTGCCTATAAGATGCTGGTAGTTCTTGTATAGTAACTGGATAAACTAAGCTCGGTTTTCTAACAACCTCGGCCCATCCCTCTTCAGTTTCATCATGCAGTGGCACGATATGTTCTTATCTAAATTTCTGTCTGTGTCTAAATATTTTCTTATTTTCATCTGTAAGTCTCTCTAAGACTTGTATCTTATCAATCCACTTATCATATTTGGCCCAAAAATCGACTATAGCTAGTAAGGATAAAATATGAATTGCCAGACTAATAGTAATTATTATGGGTACTATGTCAACCTCAATTAAGCCATTTATCTTCTCATTTTCTGCTTCTATTTTCAAGCCATCTAAAGTAGCTACACAGGGTCCTAACCTATATTATGATATTTCTCATCCTTAATATGGGAAAGTTTTTTTAAATATTGTTTAACTCTCTCCTTGAGGTCTTTCCAGGTGCCTTACAAAATCTGATGACTTTTGAGTTTGTCTGCAGCTGGCATGAGTTCTGTGTCTGTGTGGTTGTGCCCAACATTGTTTTGGGTTTTTTGTTTGTTTGTTTTTAGCAAAAATCGCAATTGTTCTATTTTACCAATGAAGTTCTGGGAGCCAGGTGCTGGGGTGAAAGGCTGCTAGCTCAGAGAGGCAAAGTACCCAGCTGACCTTCCTCTTCAGCCAACGATCAAGAAGGAATGCCCTCTCTCATGCCATCTCAAAAACCTACCTTCAAACTGAATGTCCCTCCCTTCTACTTCCTGTACATCTCTCCATCTGACCTCCTGACTCCTTACTCTCTATGATTTTTTTCTTAATGTTCACTTTCTGTCAACTGGTTGCTTGCTCTGCCTCTTGACCTATGGTTGACTTTATTTAATCCTGTTTACAATATTCAAGCAGAAAGCTCTTCAATTAAAGGTGTGTGCTAAGGCTGAGCCACATTACAACTCAAAACAGGTTTTTCCAATAAATAACACAATCTCACAGATCATAGTATGATCAAATATCCTACAACAGTGGGACCTTACATACCCTCACCACATGACTGCCATGTATAAGGTAAGAAGAGACAGGTGACTCAACTATGACATGGGAAAAGGCCTAACAAGGAGTATCTAGTGTGAAAACTGTAGCTTGTCATCTCCTTAGGGGCTAGAATAGTTTTAAGGCAGAAAAGGAGAGGGGTGGGAACTGATTTTTTTTTCTCATTTTTTGGTCTGAGGTCAGCCACTGCTAGGGGCTAGGGAGGTAGGGTGTGGGGTGGATTAAGGAATGTCAGATGACTAATAATTATCTGTGTGGTGGCGATTACTGGGATTGATGGGACAGAGAGGCAAGAATCTAGAAAAACAACTCGGAACTAAGTTACTTTTATTTTAGGGGACTCTCATCATTTAACCAAAATGGAGGAGCATTCCAAAACAGCATGGCTGTTAGATTTCTGAGGCATCTTAAAGACATAGAATGTGGAAAGAGACCATAGTGTGACCTCAACAGATGAGATTGTGTTTATTAGCGAGCAGTACAAGGAGCAGCCTCTCTTATGGGAAGGAAATGGAGGGATTTGTAAAGGGACAAGGCTGCCTGGAACCCTTTTTGGGGTATGGGGTGAGGGGTTGGGAATGAGGAAATTGTTGCAGCCACGGGGGGGGGGTGCTGGGGGGGTCTGCAGTCTTTCCCTCACGAGATTATTTGCCTAAGGTGAAGGCAAATTATCTTGTGAGATGGGCTGTCTCAATGGACATTCCTTTCTGGGCTGATTATAACAATTGAGGAGGTCAGCTGCTTATAGGAATCCTATTTTTACAACCACAGCACTCTGTCATTCCAAAGTCTAAAAGCATAGAAAAGGGTGGGGAACAGAGCCATCAAAGAAGAGGGGGACAGGAGCATCGACTCTTTCTCAACTGCTTCAAGCTGAAGGGGTCCTTCTCAGAGAGGGGTTAGTTCTGGGTCTGTAGAACACGAGTTCCTCGGGTCATTTAGCGGAGGAGTTTTAACTTGATCACTGTTGGAGGAGGTCTTGTACTCTGTGTGTTCAGATGCTGATTTCTGTGACCCAAGATCTAGTTACAGTCCAGATGTGGGCATTGTCATGAATATCGAAGAATCTCCCGTATCAATGTTGCATAAAGAAATGATCCCTGATTATCTCAGATTGGCTAATAAAAGTCATTGGCTCTGAACAGCCAATGACTGGGCAGAGATAGAAAGGTTGGACTTCTGGACCCAACCAGGAGTCTGAGGGAGAAGAACCAGGTGAGGGTTCAGGAGAAGAAGGGGCATGTGGCAGATGGAGGGAAGAGAAGACAGGTATGAGAGCCTGTGGAAAACATGGAGGATTCACCTGGAGGACACACATGGAATAGAACAAGCCAGATTAAGACTCGAATGGCAAGTATTGGGGCATTTATCTGGCATTAACAGTCGAGCAGGGTTAGAATACATCAGAGCTTGCCCAACAGAATGCCAGCAGCTTGTTAATAAAAATTACCAGGTCTCTGTGTCTTTTCAGGAGCTATACAGGCTAAAGTAGACGTAGAGATGTCTGTAGATATCTGTGACATGAGACCCTACACCCTGTGAGTAGGGATTTTATAAGAAAACTTTATTTATTATTTTTATTATCTAAATGGCTCATACTCATAGAAACTGTCATTTCTAGTAACCAGAAGGCTTTCCTCCCCTTTAAAGGTAAAAGTGAAGAAAGATCTATTGTCTCTTTTTAAAATAACAGTCAACAAGTTCAAGTTCAGCTATAGGCTAGTGGGAAGGTGGTGGCGCACACCTTTAATCTCAGCACTCAGGAGGCAGAGGCAGGCAGATTTCTGAGTTCCACGCCAGCCTGGTCTACAGAGGGAGTTCCAGGGCAGCCAGGGCTACGCAGAGAAACCCTGTCTCAGAAAAGTACTTTATTTTTTATTCATGTATATGGGGGTGGGGTATTGTGGAACTGCAATGGCCCAGGATTATGGAGGCAGGGTTGAGGGAGCTTTAACACTAATTACCTCAAACATGAGGATGGCAGGAGTTGGCTACCTCCTCCTTCTCAACCTGGAACCATAAAGCTGCTCCCGCACCATCAACCTTAGTGAGAGTTTATTACCCTGACACTTCAAGCTTCACTTCTCGTTTGACCTTATAAAGTTCCCCCCACCCCCACCCTACAGCCCCCAAGTCTGTAGATGAAGCATCTTCCAACACCCCTGCCCTGGCCAATGGTACAGGACCACACAAACCTTGCCCCAGAGACTGTGGCCACCTCCCCAGGGGCATAAATACCCATTTTCCCCAATAAATGATCCAGTGTGTTCACTGTCTATGCACACTTCATTGACAGAGATCCTGCACTGCACCTAACAGCACCCAGTTAAGGTTCCCTCCCTCCAGTCCAGCTCAGTGTGCAACAGGAAGAGACGCGGCACAGCAGGGTGTGTGCAGGGACTTCTGGAGGCCAGAAGAGTTGGACTTACAGGTGCTTGTGAGCTGCCTGACTCGGGTGCTACCAACTGAACTTGAGTCCTCTGGAAGAGCAGCAAGTGCTCTTATTCACTTAGCCGTCTCTCTAGCTGCGCGCTACGTTTTGAAATCCATTAATATTTCCATTTGGTTGCCTCCTGAGAGGTCTAAGATGAAATAAAGCCCTTCCTTCCCCCAGGTTCTTTGGGTCATGGTGTTTATCACAGCAACAGAAAGCAACCTAGCAGAGCTTCTTAGCTAATTCCTGAATCTAAATTTATGACCCTCTGCGAATCTTACTCTTTCCGGTGCTAATGGATCTAAGGATGTGGGAAACTATAGGGAAGTAAAGGTGTGGCTGGACAAGAGATTCGCAAGGACCCTTTGATTTTATAAACAGCAGCACTGAAATTAAATCCGAGGACATCCATTCTGTTCTCCTGGCCGTTCAGGACTGCTGTTGTGTGGAGGAAGGAGGTGTTTTGTTTTGTTTTGTTTTAGGTATTTTCTTCATTTACATTTCAAATGCTATCCCAAAAGTCTCCCATACCCCCCCCACTCCCCTACCCACCCACTCCCACTTCTTGGCCCTGGCATTCCCCTGTACTGAGGCATATAAAGTTTGCAAGACCAAGGGGCCTCTCTTCCCAATGATGGCCAACTAGGCCATCTTCTGCTACATATGCAGCTAGAGACACGAGCTCCAGGGGTATTGATTATTTCATATTGATGTTCCACCTATAGGTTTGCAGACCCCTTCAGCTCCTTGGGTACTTTCTCTAGCTCCTCCATTGGGGGCCCTGTGTTCCATCCAATAACAGACTGTGAGCATCCACTTCTGTGTTTGCCAGGCCCCGGCTTTTTGTTTTGTTTTTGTTTTTGTTTTGAACTCAGCCCATGTTTATTTATTAAGTTCTAAAAAAAAAGAAAACCTGATGGCATTAGTAAAAATAGCATGTTCCTAAGTCTGCTGACATCAATCCAAAAGTGCCAACATGTACCTCCTGCCTTGATGGACCCAAGCTTACCTTTTAGCGACTTTTCCTTTGATTCTAACTGCCAAATAAAAAAAGCCCCAAGTTCCCCTCCTTTCCAAGCAACAGAGCATGACCTTAAAAGGTTCTCAGGAAACCTGCTTAACTTGTGAGTTCCAACACACGATGTAAGATCGTCTTCTGACCATAGCGGACCTATAAGGCTTGCTGTTCGCGCCAGCTCAGCTTGGCACAGGCCTCCTTATTACTGAGTAAATCTTGCTCAGTTTTTAAGTCTGTGGCACAGGTATGTCGGATCACCAGAACAGTTTCGAAGAAGCCATTTCCATGATTCTTGGAGCTTGGGGATATCTGTGATTGCCAAACTGTCGTCTTCTGTCTCTTCCTCTCCCCATCCAGCCCACTCTATTTTATAGTCTCTGAACTCCTCAGCACGCATGCGCCATATCTTAAGCGTGGTGCTGCCTAGCTCCTCTTCAGTCAGCACCTCACAACCTAACACAAAGGCTCCCTCTTCCTCTACCATCTCCTGTTTGCACAAGAAATCCCAGCATTCTCACAAGAGCGGCTTTTCAGTTTCATCCTTTGTTCCCTGCAGTGCAGTCTCTCGGACTGTCACCATCTGAATGTCAGCCGTGTCATCTGTGTTGTTAGGATAGGGCTCAGCAAAACCATACATATGAATCAGTTGCCAGTTAGTCATTTGCCCGTATGTGTTGAAGATTTCATGACCTTCAAGAATGGGCTGAGTAGCCACCATCCGGAGATAATCTGCAGAGAACTCTAGATTGGCATTATGATTAGCTACGTGGTTTAGTATGTCTGCAGCAGGCACCATCAAGGGTGAGTTGGGCTCCATTTCATCATCTTCCTCCAGCGATTCTTGAAAGCTATAAGCCATCACAAGGGCGAACAGTGGGGCTGAAGAGATCAGAGTGAGCCTCCATGAAGGGCAGGACGATGGAATAGTATTCGCTATGGATGTTCACCAAATCCTTCTCCATGGCCTCGGGGACACCTGTACTCTTTAGGAGTCGCAACCGCTCGTCTTCCGGCCAAAATATGGGATGCTCCAAACGTCCCAGCTCTGGCCAGAGCGCGAAGTAGGGGCTCCAGGGTAAAGCTGGGGCCTGCAGCAATGCCATCAGTAGCAGCACCCACCCAGACAGGTTCTGCTGCGCACCTTGCTCCGCGCGTGAGGGAGGGTGGGGGGGGGAGGCATGCTGCAAGCAGAGTCTTTCTTCACTAAATCTATAATAATATTTTTTCGTTGGTACTTTCTCCTAGGCCATGCAAATGTACCCCTTCCCAAAGTCCAGACATTCTACCAGCCAGATGGCCATGAAGATTTCATACAAAATGGATTTCATAGAAAATGAGTTACTGCCGGACATGCGTTTAATCCCAGTGCTTAGGAAGCAGAGGCAGGCAGGATCTCTGAGTTTGGTCTGAGGTAAACCTAGCCTACAGAGCAAGTTCCATTTTGTCTCAAAAGATAAATAAATAAATAAATAAATAAATAAATAAATAAATAAGAGTTATCCATTCTGACACTGTTGTTTCTGGGAAAGCAGACATTTCAGTCAAAGTCTGACACGATAATCTCTTCCTAATTTTGAATTCCTTTACATTTTATTTTAATATTTTTCCGAGACAGGGTTTCTCTGTGTAGCTCTAGATATCCTAGAACTCACTCCCTAGACCAGGTTGGCCTCGCTCCTGCCTCTGCTTCCCAAGTAACGGGACTAAAGGTGTTTGCCACCACTGCCTAACCCGCTAATTTCACATTTCTTAAGCTAGAACAGGATAGGAAGTGATAGGAGCAAAGAAATATGGCACTGAAGTTTCTGGCATGAAGGGGGTCTCAGCAACTGACAGGTGTCAAGACAAGATGAAGAGAGATGTTAGGGAAGTCATGGCCAATGAAGGGTAGAGTCTGAAGAAGTATTGGGGAAGAAGGGAGGGATAGATGGCAGCCATTTGGATCTTCAGGGAGAGATCGCCATGAATCGGGTGGAGAAGGTGGACAGGAGGAGTGAGGTCAAGGAAGTCAGGAGTAGAGGGCTCACTCCGTGTGACTGGGATGGGAGCTGAGAACAAGAGGTTGGAGCAGAAAACAGCATGGTTAGCTTCAAATTCACTTTGACCTCACATTTGACAGCCCCTGCAACAGTGCTCTCTGACATGTTTGAGGTCTTCCAAGTTCCAGAGCTGCATGTATACCAAATCACGCTATCATCTGACTCAGTGGCCCTGCTCAAGCTTGCAGGAGATTGGATTCTTTCCATTTTACCGGTAGACTTAAGCAAGACTTCAGGGCACAAGGTAGACCCAGATGAGTATCTCTAAGGCAATTAGATAACTTAAAATGGGCTCCCAAGCTGGGCTCCTTTGGTCCCATAGCTGCCTTGAATACCTTCATGACTGCGGGGGTGGGAGTTGGAGGTAGATGCTAAAGTCCTCACAGACTGCCTCAGCCTCCTCCTCAGACCATAGCCTGGTGTCCTGCAGAGTGAATCCATCACACAACACAAGCCAGGCCAAACCAATGTCCTCACACTTCTCAAGAAGTGGTTGAAGAATCAAAACAGGATGCGCGAATGTTTCATTTCCTTGTGAAAAGTTGGAACTCTTCCCATGAGAGTGAAGATACTGGGCTCTGTTGGATGTTAAACACTAGCAGCCTCCAAAGTCTCTTCCTTCAGAGCTTTCTGGCCTGAAGTAGTGGTTTCCCAGAGAGCTTGCTTGATTGGAGCTCAGGCCCACAAGAGTTTCATTTTAGGAACACTTACTGAAAACCTAGAGACGGCTATGGGGAGAGGCCCCAGGGCTGTAAAGGCTCTCCCCTGTATCTGCAAAGCAGAGAAGCAGAGGGCACAGGGTGCAGGAGCATCAGCGTTGAGAAGGAGGAAGAAGAACCTTGCAATACCCTGGAACAATACACCTTGACCAACGCAGGAACAATCTACCTTGCGGGTTAAGGGTTCTGTGTGCAGTTAAGGCAGTTAAGGATATGTTGTTCATTTGTCCTGTGCTTGTTTGACCCATCTGCTCTGGGTTTGCTTGAACACACGTGGGCAGGAGGTACGTGTACAGGAAATAGGTCAGGATGTATGCTTTCCCCTGACTGGAGCTGATGAGAAATGTGGTGAAGTATGGGGTTTGCCTTTTAAGTCTCTGCAAAACTCATGGCCTTTTTCTGAGAGCCTCAGAGAGCTCTCCTCCTGGCCAGTATTAAACCTTACTTCAAACTTGGCTTAAATTTGTGGTAGTGGTCTTATTCTCGCCCTGTGGGATGAACAGATGCTGGGCTGGGTTTTTTCGTTTTTGCTTTTGGTTTTGGTTTTTTTGGTGGGTTGAATTTGGTGGGTCACCCAGGCACCTGAGAATAAGACTCTGAAATTTAGAGAAAGCACACAAATACATACTTATACATGAGGAGAGAGAGAGAGAGAGAGAGAGAGAGAGAGAGAGATCTGACCCTCAGCTCATCACATAATTAGATAATGCTTGGTAATTGTAGACCTCAGAGCTAGTTTGTTTCTACAAAAGCTCTTAGAAGGGGGTAATTATAGAAGATTTTAGTGGTCCTTCTATGTTGTCCATTTGTCTATGACGTCTAATCCTAAAACAAGACTATGTCTCTTAATATTCCAAATGCTTCGATCGCTGGACAAGAAAGGTGCACGTGGGAAAGACCTCTCCCCTGCAAGCACTTGATGGATCCATCATCAGAGAGAGCTCAAGGGTTACTCTGGAGAAACTCTTTGTTACTTAGTTTCAACGTGGCCTGCTGCACAGCGGACACCTGATACTTTATCAAAACACCAGTGAAAAGAGGAAAAGAATGGGGACATGAGCTATGAAGGCGCAGCCAATCTTAGTCATAGAATCTCTTCTGTGAACAAGTGGAAAATCAGAGGCATCCCTGAGACAGGAAGTAGGGGGCAGACAGATGGTCTCAGAGCAAACTCAGACTTCACGATGAAGCACTACAGTCTCTGGTACTGCATAGGTGCCCTCTGCGGCTCAGGTCTCAATATAGATTTGCACCCAGCCCAGTGACTGTGCTTACCATCTGGCCAAGACCAAGGCTGCATCCCCTCTCCCTCCAAAACTAACTGCCCAGAGACATTCAGATGGGCTGGAGTGGTATCTACAGGTACAGTTCTTGAGAAAGTTCTGGGTGGGTCAGAAACATCCTGATTAGAGCCACCGTGACGGGATGATCTATCCCGTCTATCCTAGGCAAGAGTTGATTGATGATAAGTTCCAGCACCCACCCTCCCTGCCTTCGTGAGCTTGCTTAGGATCAGACAAGTAGAAAGGGGGAAGTAGGCCCAGTCTATTGCCACACTCAACAGAACTTTCACCCGACTCCCAATCAAGGTTCCCTAAATGTGCACTTCAGGACCCTTCCCTTCGTGTCTTGTGACTATGGAAGTGGGCAGCGGGAGGGGAGTTAGGCAAGATAGTAATTTTTGTCTCTTTCCTAGCAGGATTTGTTTCTTTGTTTGCAATTGTGACATTGATAGTATTTGCTTTAGAAACATCCTACTCTTGCTCTAGCCTGCTCAGGGTCCATCTACAGGAGCGTCCCAGAGCAGAGCAGTGAGGGCTGGCTAGTCCCCAGCCCGCAGCCTTTTCCAGGACACTTGGTGGAGTTCCCAGGTCGTTCCTCTGGTTTATAGTTTCAGAAACTCCATTTTATTAGTTCATTCAAGGTTATCAAGTAATCTGTACCCAAGGGCACAGAACACAGATTTACAAGGCCAGTTCATGAGTTTGTACCAAGCAAGAGAACCAGTGTGTTCTTCAGAATGGGATCTAGTGTCTTCTCAGGAGGGGAAGTCCTCACAAGAATTAGGACAGGTGGGTTGCTGGGTAATTTTAGACTCCCAGCAAAGGTACTGAGTGTTTTTGAGGCTGTTTTATTTAACTTTGAGTGGGATGGCCACCAAAAATTGTCAGTGTCTGTACTGGCTAGTTTTGTGTCAACTTGACACAGCTGGGGTTATCACAGAGAAAGGAGCTTCAGTTGAGGAAATGCCTCCATGAGATCCAACTCTAAGGCATTTTCTCAATTAGTGATCAAGGGGGAAAGGCCCTTTGTGGGTGGGACCATCTCTGGGCTGGTAGTCTTGGGTTCCATAAGAGAGCAGGCTGAGCAAGCCAGGAGAGGCAAGCCAGTAAAGAACATCCCTCCATGGCCTCTGCATCAGCTCCTGCTCCCTGGCCTGCTTGAGTTCCAGTCCTGACTTCCTTTGGTGATGAACAGCAGTATGGAAGTGTAAGCCGAATAAACCCTTTCCTCCCCAACTTGCTTCTTGGTCATGATGTTTGTGCAGGAATAGAAACCCTGACTAAGACAAATTGGTACCAGCATAGTGGGGTATTCCTGAGACAACCTGACCATGTTTTGGGGAGGACTGTGGAAGGACTTTGGAACTTTGGTCTTGAAGATCCATTCATTGTTAAGAGCTCTGTGGGATGTTGTGTAGGAGCTTGGAAGATAATGTTGATAACAGTGCAGAAGATGGAGGCCTGGCTTGTGAAATTTCAGAGGGAAAATTAAAGACTCTTTTCAGGGCCATTGCTGTTTTGATTGTGAAGATTCTGTAGTTCTGGTTAGCTGGGGCTGAAGAATCAGCTGTGATTAACAAGATACCAGAACTACCAAAGCAAAAACTGCATTACTGGAACTATTGATGCTGGTTAGCTGGAGCTAAGAAATTAGCGGTGATTAAGAAGAGACCAGCATCATTGAGGTGAAATCTTCTGGGAAGTGTTTTCTGAGAGCACAGTGGCTGTGTTCCAGATATAGCCAAAGTTGTACCTTGTGCTGTGGCTGGACTTGGTAATGTGTAAGGGTCACGCAGGTGGTACTGGTTTTGAAGGCATGAAGGAGTTGAGCAGAGCAGCTGAGGCTTGGCACTGTGAGAGGCCATGGAAGGCCATTGGTGAAAGTCCAGCCTCAGTTGCAATTGATGGCCCAGGACTGAAGGGGTCATGCAGTGTTTTGGAGATGCCAGTACCATGAGATGACCACCAAGAGCAGCAGCAGCAGTGGAGTCCAGGCATCTGGAGCCTAGAGAATGACGTGTGTGCTACAAAGGGCATGGCTGGAGAAGTGACCCAAGCCCTTGGAGGAGCCCAGAAGATTGTGAGTTGGATCCCAGACATTGGATGGTTAGAGATTGACTTTTGCTTTTGATTGTGACTATGCTCTGATATTTTCCCTCTTGAAGGAAGAAACTATTTTAGTGGAGCCCACAGTTAAGAGATTTTTAATTGTAAAAAGACTTTGGATTTTAGAAGATATTGGACATTTTAAAGGGATTGACTTTTAATATTAAAGACTGTGGGACTTTTAATGTTGTTTAGATCTTGGGGGTGAATAAGAAATTAAGGGTTGAGGCTTACTAGTGATGTGTTTGTGTGTCAAGTTGACAAGGGGTCAATTGTACTGGCTAGTTTTGTGTCAACTTGACACAGCTGGGGTTATCACAGAGAAAGGAGCTTCAGTTGAGGAAATGCCTCCATGAGATCCAACTCTAAGGCATTTTCTCAATTAGTGATCAAGGGGGAAAGGCCCTTTGTGGGTGGGACCATCTCTGGGCTGGTAGTCTTGGGTTCCATAAGAGAGCAGGCTGAGCAAGCCAGGAGAGGCAAGCCAGTAAAGAACATCCCTCCATGGCCTCTGCATCAGCTCCTGCTCCCTGGCCTGCTTGAGTTCCAGTCCTGACTTCCTTTGGTGATGAACAGCAGTATGGAAGTGTAAGCCGAATAAACCCTTTCCTCCCCAACTTGCTTCTTGGTCATGATGTTTGTGCAGGAATAGAAACCCTGACTAAGACAGTGTCATCGAAAAAATTTAAGACTAATTTTTAGACTAATAGGCCACATAGCTGGGGTGGGGGGGAAGCTACCAGGCAGATATCATGCCAGCTGGCCACACAGCTTGCCCTGTCTGTGAGGAGAATGGAGACAGTTAATGTGATTTCCTCCCCTGCAGCCCTGTGCTGCAGCTCAGCAGCCCTGGCACCACCTCGCTGTTAGAAATGCAAAGTCATCCCCCACACCCTTGACCTTCCAAAGCAGAATCTGCGTTTTTAAAAAGGCCAGAGCCTTCCATGCACATTAAAGTTTAAGAAGTGCTGGGCTAGAATCAGGCTCCCTACAGAAAGGCACTTTCCCCCTCCCTACTGCAGGGTAGTCTGCTGCTATAATGTCAGCGTGAGATCTCCATCTTAGCCACAGTGGCTATGGGGCTCAGCAAAATGGGCTTCTTTCCCAGAATCTCCTCTGTCCAGCTCTCAATGCTGTCACCGCTCACTCTGAACTCCTGGAGTTGACTTTATTACAGAAGCCAAGGGTCCTCTTCAAATGCTCCAGTTCCTCACTGAAACCAGTGTGCCTGTGTGTGTGCCTGTGTGTGTGTGTGTGTGTGTGCCTGTGTGTGTGTGCCTGTGTGTGTGTGTGTCTGTGTGTGTGTGCCTGTGTGTGTGCCTGTGTGTGTGTGTGCCTGTGTGTGTGTGTGTGTGTGCCTGTGTGTGTGTGCCTGTGTGTGTGTGTGCCTGTGTGTGTGTGCCTGTGTGTGTGTGTCTGTGTGTGTGTGTGTCTGTGTGTGTGTGCCTGTGTGTGTGCCTGTGTGTGTGTGTGTGTGCCTGTGTGTGTGTGCCTGTGTGTGTGTATCTGTGTGTGCCTGTGTGTGTGCCTGTGTGTGTGTGTGCCTGTGTGTGTGTGTGTGCCTGTGTGTGTGTGTGCGCCTGTGTGTGTGTGTGCCTGTGTGTGTGTGCCTGTGTGTGCCTCTGTGTGTGTGTGTGTGTGTGTGTGTGTGTGTGTGTGTGTGTGTGTAAGACAGGCACTTACTCTGTAGCCCTGTCCTGGGCTAAATTGTAGACCAGACTAGCCTTGAACTCACAGAGCTCTGCCTCTGCCTTCCTGGGATTAAAGGTTTGTGCCACTTCACTGGGCTCTGAAGCAGTAATCATTTACTTATTTAATCTATCTGTTTATTTTTTAAGGGTGACTTATCTTTTATTTTTGTGCATCGGTGTTTTGTCTGCATTTATGCCTGTGTGAGCGTGTGAGACATTAAAGAATCTTAAACTTGGGTTCTGCTATTAAAAGCAGTGCCACTTGTAGCCAATTATTTTGTCATCTTCATCCATAAAATGGGTACAATACCTGAGGCTAAATAAGATGACAGAGACCTAAGTACCAGCTCTGAACCTGGAGAGTTTAGGGACTCTGTTAACATGAAGTGACTCTGAGGACTGAATCCCAGCCATGGAATACAACTCTTCTGACATTTAGGATGCCCTTGACATAAACCAAAGGAAGCCAGGCCAGCCCTCCCAGATGTGACCACCAAAAATTGGCCTCCTTGAACACATTTCCATGTGGAAATGAAACTCTGGGCAGAACCGGTTACCAGAGGGAAATTTTGTCTACTATGTGTATTAGGCCAAGGAAACCAAAAATTTTCTGATGATTCAGTATTTTTCCTGCATATTGAATTTGCTTACTTGGGATTTTTATTTCTGGTCTTCTTATAATTCTCCTTATCCTTCTTCTTCTTCTTCTTCCTTTTCCTATAATAACTTTAATTGAACTCAGATAGTCAGGATTGGCACCAGGCTCCTTTACCTACTGAGATAGTCTGCTGAGCCAAGGAGCTTCTTTTACACAGTTGTTCATTTTCTTCAATTATATAAACAGTTACAACTTCTTTTCAAAGGCCTCTTTTTTGTCGTTGTTTTGTTTTTGTTTTTTCAAGACAGGATTTCTCTGTGTAGCTCTGGCTGTCCTAGAACTTGGTGGTAGACCAGGCTGGTCTCATACAGAGACTCAGGGACCAACCTGCCTCTGCCTCCCAAGTGCTGGGATTTGGGGTATAAGCAACCACAAACTAGCTTTCAAAGGACTCTTCTTAATCAAAAACAAACAAACAATGATATGTAGTTCATCTAAAGTATTAGGACATCAGGTTTCAATTATGGAGGGAGGGCAATTCAGATAGAGGAAGGCCCCGATGTCAGAAGAAGGAAGATGAGGATGTGAAAAGCCAAGCTGACATTTTAGAAACCAAATTGTACATAATTCTTTTAGCTCAGCTCTCAGCAAAGGCAGGTGTATGGATCCTGGAAACGTAAAGTTGTCAGGAAGCAGGAATAGGCTTGCACGGAGAATGTCAAGTGGGACCATCAGCAAAGTTGCACTGCAAAGTCAAACTTTTTAGACTTGGCTGGGGTTGCCTCTCATTTTAAATATGAGTGCAGGTTTTGAATTGAATCTGGGGTTTAATAAAATGGATCTCATAGATACTGAATCCTCTCAAATTGTCCCACTCACGTGGTCCCTGCAGCTATGTAACTGGAGGGCAAGGTAGGTGGTGCTGAAGTCTAGATCGTGACTGGGTCTGTAAGGAGGCAGGCTGTAGAGTTTTAGAAGCTAGGTGGCCTAGCTTTGAATTCTGGTTTAGTTTAGACAAAATATTCAACGTCTGTATAATGGCAGCTGCCACATCTGGGAGATGGTGATAATATTGTAACAAGGTGGCAGGCCTTAGTAGGCCCTCAGACCTTAGCACAACTGACTCCATGATGGAAGTACCACTCAGGCTGTAACACTCAGCAGGCAGACAGCCCCACCTGCCAAAACTAAAACAAAAGCTGGATCCATCAAAGTCTACATAGTTCTGGGAAAGTCTCTAAATGTACTAACCTTGCTTTTTGGCTTCTGTAGTTCTGCTTCTGGTTAACTGTTCTTGTTAACTGAAGTATGTCAACCTAGAACGTGTTTTTCGTGTTTAGAAGCTCACTATGAGCAAGGTTCACACACTTATTATCTATGCTTCTGTCAATCAGCCCGGGACCAGGCCTTTAACACATGAACTCCTTTGTGGGATGGGGGGAGGCTGTGTAGTCCCCCTAAAACAACAATATGTTACTTCGTATCTAAACAACATAGTCCAAGCTACCCAAGACTCTGAAAGGAATTGTCTCATGAGAAATTACAGATTTACTTTCACTGGGTGAGTAAGAGAGAAACTAGTCATCTGTATGAATGAAGTAGTGGGATTTTAATAATCCAGCCTTCATTTAATGAGCACTTATCCAGAGTGAACACATGAATTAATGTTGCTTCCAAACTGAAAATTCTACCATGGAATTAGTTCTATCTTGCCCAAGCACAGCTAAATCTCATGCCCTATATTTTCACATCATCATATTAGTTGGTATAAATATCCTCATAATTAATTAAAAATTAATCACCTTCCTTCCCTCCATCTAAGTAAGCTTGGCCTTTTGCTATAAAGTGGGGCAAACTCCTTCCTGTCAGTCTAGCCTGGATATTGCTTCTGTTCTATCTTCTTGCATGAGTTGTTGTTTTTTCCCTGGGGAAACAAGGCCATAATGTAGTCATCAATAGAGTTTCAAGTCAGAACTGTCCCAAGAAGGTGTGGAAAGGGAAAAGGGGGGAACCAGAAAACAGTACCACCATTAAGACTGTGAGCTGATTCCCCGGGCAGTGTTGATGTACCTCCTTAATCCTAGCACTTGGGAAGCAGAAACAAGTGGATCTTTGTGAGTTCAAGGCTATCCTGATCTACAGAGAAAGTTCCAGGTCAGCCAGAGATACTCAGAGAAACCTTATGTCCAAAATAAAAAATAAAAAAAAGGGGGGAGGGTCACTAGAGAGATGGTTCAGGGGTTAAGAATACTGGCTGTTCTTCAAGAGGTCCCAGCAATTCAATTCCCAGCAGCCACATGAAGGCTAAACTACCATGTGATAATTTCAGATGCCCTTCTCTAGCCTCCATGGGTACCAGGCATGCAAGTGGTACCCAGACGTACACGCAGGCAAAATGTCTATGCAATGTAAAATACAATAAATAATTTTAAAAAGCTGGTCAGCACTTGGCAGGCAGAGGGAGGCAGGTCTCTGAGTTTGACATCATCCTGGTCAATAGAGCATGTTCCAAGACAGCTTACACAGAGAAACCCTGTGGTGAACCTCCCCCACCTCCAAAAAAAAAAGGAAAGAAAGAAAGAGAGAGAGAGAGAGAGAGAGAGGGAGGGAGGGAGGGAGGGAGGGAGGGAGGAAGGAAGGAAGGAAGGAAGGAAGAAAGGAAGGAAGGAAGGAAGGAAGGAAGGAAGGAAGGAAGAGAATGTGATAAACCAATCCCACTGCCAATCTTTGGACCCCATCCTGCTCCTACACAGTAGAGTTCCACATTTTAGTTTTATGAGTCTGGATCTAAAGTTATTTCCCTGGACTTCAATTCCATGGAAAAGAAAAAAGGAGACGGTATGTTACACAGGCACTGTGGTCAGAACTCACTGTGGGTTGGAGTGGTTTAGAGGTCTCTAGGAGGACCTGCTGTGCCTTAACCAGCCACAGTGTGGGCCACAGCTTGAGAGCCTTTGGAAAGGCTCCTGTATCTGCACTTCTGCCTCAGCCTCCCAACTTGAAATCCTAGGTCAATATTTGTTCAAGTGCAGGGTGCCAAAGAGGAGAAACAAGGAGCCAAGGACCAGGGAGAAACCTTAACTTGGAGCAAGCCGTTTATTCTGCTCCCCGTGAAGGCTCTGGCCTGAGATTGAAAGCCTGAGAGCCCCTCCTGATGTCATCACAGACAGGTCATACTACCTGCCAGTACATATGTACATAGTAGGAGTATTGTCATGGAACTTTCATTTCAGTTTCACGTGTGCCCCTACACACACACACACACACACACACACACACACACACACACACACAGAGAGTGAAGACAGACATTTTTCCTTGAGGCCTAGTTTAAAATGTTTGAGAAACACTGATTGAGGTGACCCTACCACTGATTTGGGCCACATGTAGTACTCCATAAGGAACATTTATTAAGTGGACAATAAATACTATTTTTGTTTGTTTGCCTTTTGACAGGGTAGGGAAGAGCTGAGACAGGGTCTCACTATATAGCCCTGGTTGTCCTGGAATTCACTATGTAGACCAGGCTGGCCTTGAACTCAAAGAGATGGGCCTTCCTCTGCCTCTCGGTGATGGTATTAAAGGCATGTACCATCACACCCAGCCTGGAATTTTTTGTTTTTAATATCATAAAATGTACACAACATAAACAGATTAGTTCAGGGCTATGGTAGCAGCACAGGCCTTGAATCCAAGCATTTGTGAGGGAGGCAGAGGAGGCTGGTGGATCTCTGTGAGTTTCAGAGATCTCTATGAGAGATCCTGTCTCAAAAACTAAACCACCCAACCAAAATAACCAAAAAAACCCGACAAGTCAAGCAACCACAGAACGACCAACGAATAAGCAAGACCTCAAGCCTTTCCCCTCCTTGTGCCAGTCACCTGGCTGAACTGCGCTCCCAGTGCCTTCCCTACCCAACTTTATTGCTTTGCCCAGTCTGTAGCTCTGGTGAGATATGTACTATGTCTTTGCTCTTGTAGGGCAAGCAATGAAGGTTCTCTTTTAGAGCTGGGACTGAAGAGGAGAAAGTACTTTCATTCGGTTTTCTTTTATGCTAGCAGGCAGTGGTGGTGCTTGCCATTCATGCCATCATCAGAATCAGAGGCAGGAGGATCTCTAGCAAGCTGGGCAAGAAGGGCCTACATAGCTAATTCCAGGATAGCCAGGGCTATAGAGAGACAGAGACCCTGTCTCAAAGCAACAACAAAAATAAATAAATAAATAATAAATAAATAAATAACCTTTTCCTGGTTTCTTATTGTACCAGACACGCACATATTAACTAGAATCTAAGCCACAATTTGGAACAAAATAGAACCACATATGCCCCTCTGTGAAGACAATACAGTCCTTTCAACTGGTGCATTTAGTTGTCACAGACTGTGTCTTGCTTTTATTTTTTGTTCCTATTCAACATTTACATGCTGGTTTGTTTGTTTTTTTAAAGATTTATTTATTATTATATGTAAGTACACTGTATCTGTCTTCAGACACTCCAGAAGAGGTGTCAGATCTCATTACAGATGGTTGTGAGTCACCATGTGGTTGCTGGATTTGAATTCAGGATCTTTGAAAGAGCAGTCAGTGCTCTTTACTGCTGAGCCATCTCTCCCTACATATGTTTTTTTTAAACTTTATATTTAACCCATACACGAAAACATGAAAAGTGGGCAGGTGAAAGGGCTCAGCGGTTAAGAGCAGTGACTGCTCTTCCAGAGGTTTTGAGTTCAAATACCAGCAACCACATGGTGGCTCATAACCATAACAGGTCTGACACCCTCTTCTGGAGTGTCTGAAGACAGCTACAGTGTACTTACATTTAATAAATAAATCAATAAATCTTAAAAACAAAACCAAAAGGCATAAAAAGTGAACCTCAAGACATTTTGGTGAATTTACACAGTGTGTAATGTTTAAATCAATCCAGACAGGTCTCCTTAAACGTTAATTTTGTCCTTATGGTAAAAACATTCAAACTCCTTTCTAGAGGCTACGTGTTCCTGACTGCCTTTAAATTCCCTGTGTAGCCGGGCGTGGTGGCGCACGCCTTTAATCCCAGCACTCGGGAGGCAGAGGCAGGCGGATTTCTGAGTTCGAGGCCAGCATGGTCTACAAAGTGAGTTCCAGGACAGCCAAGACTACATAGAGAAACCCTGTCTCAAAAAAACAAAACAAAAAAAAAAAAAAACAAACAAAAAAACAAAACAAAACAAAACAAAAAAAATTCCCTGTGTAACCTAGGCTGGCCTGGAACTTGAGATTATTGTGAGAGATCGCACTACAACCCCTTGCTCCTATATTTTCTTAAAATACCTTGCTGGGAGGCAGAGGCAAACAGATCTCTGAGTTGAAGGCTAGCCAGGTCTACAGAGTGAGTTCCAAGACAGCTAGGGCTACAAAAGAGAAAACCAAAGAGAAACCAAGCAAGCAAACAAAAAATCCTCCATGGAATTGTTTTCCTAGGAATGTGTTATTTGGGACAATTAGGGACTCCTGAGCTGTGCTTTGTGTTGACCAAGGTAACAATGTTATTATGTATTGAGTAATGTTGTATGATGGGAAAAGACATGTAAAGAATGGAGTGGGTTGGGAGAAGCCTTTAGCACTGAAAAGACAAACAGCAGAATGTGTACTTAAAGAGTAAGCAAATAAGAGCCGTGGTAATGGGATTCCAGGCTCGGTGGTACACACCTTCACTCCTACCACTCAGACACAGAGATAGGAAGATTTCTGAGTTCAAAGCCAGCCTGGTCTACATAGGGAATTCCAGGATAGCCAGGGCTACAGGAAAAACACAGTTTCAAAAAATAAAACAATAACAGCAAAAAGAAATGTTATCATTTGTAACAGCAAGGATGGAAGTTGGGAACAGAGTGGTGGTTGCCTAAGTCTGGGAAGAGAAAGGGGACAGGGATGTAGGAATGAGGTCCAGTTAGACAGAAGCCAGAGGGTTGGGGAGACGGCTCAGTGGATAAGGCTCTTGTCCATTCAGATGTCAGAACTGGAGTTCAGATCCCTAGAACCTACATAAAAGCTGGGTGAGACCTGGTATCCCATCTGTAATCCCAGCGCTTGGAAGCCGAGATAGAGTTCCCAAGGCAAAGTGACTAGCTAGACTATTGGAAAGACCTAGCTCCAGGTTCTACGGGAAATCAATTGGAGAGTGGATAATCCCTGGCCTTCCCACCCATATGCACACATGTGCTTGTGTAACTAGACACACACATGAAAACACACTCGATCACACCACATATACACTTGCACCTTTTTATACACATTTGCATTATAGACACTTTTGGGTTTTGAAGACAGGGTTCCTCTGTGTAGCTCTGGATGTCCTGGAACTCACTTTGCAGACCAGTTTGACCTCAAACTCACAGAGATCCACCTGCCTCTACCTCCCAAGTGCTGGGACTAAAGGCATGAGACACCACGGCCTGCCCATCCTTTTTGTTTTCGTTGTTTTGTTTTTTTAGAGAGAGTCTTAGCCTGGCAGTGGTGGCACATGCCTTTGATCCCAGCACAGGGAAGGCAGAGGATCTCTGAGTAGGAGGTCAACTTGGTCTACAGAGTGAGTTCCAGGACACCAACTCCCAGTGATCTGTCTACCTCTTCCTCCAGTGTGCTTCCATTAAAGGTGAGAACCACCCAGCCTGGTTTTGTGAGAACGCTAGTGCATATGATAGTGAGAACTCTAGTGCATATGATAGTGAGAACTCTAGTGCATATGATAGTGAGAACTCTAGTGCATATGATAGTGAGAACTCTAGTGCATATGATAGTGCGCCTGTGCACCTTTTGGTGGAACTGGAAGAATCCTTTTGTTGGTTTTTATTTTGAAAAGCAGTCTGCGGAAGATTGACTTCTGAAAATGGGTAGTTTAAATAAAAGTTATCCAAACTATGTTTCATGTGGCCCCCACCCCCACCCTGCCCCCACCGGCATGGCCTCACTAAGTGGTTCTGGATGTCCTGGTGTCCACTATGTAGACCAGGCTCACAGAGATGGCATTAAAAGCTAACCAAGCATGTTTCATTTCAATCCTGTAAACTACTGAGCCTCCTGGAGTAGAAGAGAAAACGCTCACTTTGGTTGTCATGCTAACAAGAAATGACAATCCATGACAAAATAGGTGAATGTATAGAATAGGAGGCAAAAGAAATGGTTTCTTTTCTATTCTGTTATATACAAGCTCTGCAACAAAGGAAGACAAATTACCATTCATTTTCTTGAGGTTGCAGAGGAGGGGGAGCCTGCAAACCTCCCGGCAAAAGGGGTTAGTGGGGGAGTTAATCATATCGAGTCCACTATCACTCGATAATGCATGAAAAGAAAATTATTACCACTTCTCGGCCTTTTGGCTAAGATCAAGTGTGAAAAGAAAAATATTGGCATTCTCTTTGATGTTGACTTTATAATTTCTGTTAGTTAGTATAAAACTACTACTTGCAATTCCATAGAAACAAATAGTATTCAATTGCATTTCCTAAACCATTTATTTATTTATTTATTTATTTATTTTCACAAAGGTATCAAATTTTCACCCCAGGCTTGGTGCAGCTCAGTTAGTAGAGAGCTTGCCTACCACCCAGGATGCCCCGGGCTCCTTCTTTAGCATCCTGGGTGTAGTAGCATAGGCTTGTACTCCCAGCACTTTGGAGATGGAGACTGGAGGATTAGACCAGCCTGGGCTACATGAGATCAAGTCTCCCTCTCCCCCTCCCTCTCTCTCTCTCTCCCTTTCTTTCTTCTTATTGGATATTTTATTTATTTACATTTCAAATGTTATCCTCTTTCCCAGTTTCCCCTCCACAAACTTCCTCTCCCATCTCCCCGAGACCCAGTCTTTAAGAAAAAAAATTTTTTTTTTTTTTTTTGCCATAAGATGGCCCAGTAAATACCTATGTTTGATCCTGCACAAGATGGGAGGCAACCAACTCCCAAACATTGTCCTCTGACTTCATGAGCACCCAGGTTCATAACCACACACACACACACACACACACACACACTAAAAATAGAATAAAAAATTTAAGTGAAACAGAAAGACCTTCACTTCAAACTGCCATCATTGTTTTCATTTGTTTTTTGAGATGGAGGTTCTTGCTGTACAGCCTAAGCTGGCCTGGAAGTCACCCATCTTTCTGCTCCAAATTCTGAGCTATGGGGGTACCAAACACTGCTGTGTGCTTCTGTGCTTCTCTTACAGGGACTCAGTCTATAGCCGGAATCATTATTTCTTCTTTTTTTTTTCTTCTTCCTCTTCCTCTTCCCCTTCCTCTTCCTCTTCTCTCCCATCCCCCTCTCCCTCCTCCTCTTCCTTACCCCCTCTTCTTCCTCTTCCTCTTCCTTTTTTGTTTTTTGTTTT
This sequence comes from Mus musculus, assembly GCF_000001635.26. Classification (NCBI taxonomy): domain Eukaryota; kingdom Metazoa; phylum Chordata; class Mammalia; order Rodentia; family Muridae; genus Mus; species Mus musculus. The sequence goes on from NC_000082.6 coordinate 32,607,841, forward strand.
ATTGTTTTTAGACAGGGTTTCTTTTTGTAGCCCTGGTTGTTCTGGAACTCTCTATGTAGACCAGGCTGGCCTGAACTCAAGAGATATGCCTGCTCTGCCTTTCACTGGAATTAAGGCCTGTGCCACCAAGACCTGCTTATGGTCTGAATTTCAGAGATCTCTCAATGGCTGTGTGCTCTGGCTTTATATATATTTTCTGGAGTAGTACAATTTGGACAAAGAAGGGTCTAAAGGGACCAGCAGTTAGTAAATCCCAAATACGCGTTGAATTTTAGAGCAGATAAGCCAAAGGTCAAATTCGTGGCTGGGAAGTAGATTAGTACTTTAAAAGACATTCCCAGGGTCCCTAAGGGCTCCATCTGGGAGCGCGCTATCTGTAGTCCTGTTGTGGTTTAAGATACCACTCTCTTTGTTATTTGTAAATTTACCACAGGCTGGGCAGTAAAGTACAGATAGGAAGAAAAGAGTGTGAACGTTTGCAGTTTTAACAGAACTCCTTTTATTTGCTATGCATTGCAACAACCCTCTAAAAGCAATAATGGCGATAAACATGCAAGTTAATCTACAACTTTATCACCCTAGTAAATCATTGGTTCCTATTTCCCTTCCATAGGCTGAACATAGTGAGCACTGGTAGCTCTTTGCTTGGCTTAAGCGCTGCTTGTTAAAATCTAAAAAAAAAAAAAAAAAAGATTTGCAGTTTTGCTTTAAAGTTTTTCCTTTAAAGCATCTCTGAGCTGCAAAAACTCGTCTTTAGGATATGGTTTTGGCGGAGACCTAAGCCTGCAAGTAGGAATATTTTAAAGAGTAAAGGCTGATACTTTCGAACTTGCACCGCAGGGTTGGGTGTCGGTCAAGGTTAGGCGGAGGGCGACAGGCCAACTCCAAAGACACGGCGGGGGAGGGGTGCGGTGGAGAAAGCGAGCCGCAGCCAATCGCACGCGCTCTCCCGACACCTGCCGCCTTGGCGCCTTTTCTAGGCTACTCCGCGCACGCACTGGCTGCGCGCGCAGTTCGCCTCCAGCGGTCTTGGGGGAGCACCTCGGTAGGTGTACGTGCGGAAGGAAGTGACGTAGATCCAGAGGGCCGGCCGGGGGGTGGGGCCGAGCTATAAGCTTTGGGTGGGAGGCAGCGCTGCCTTCAGAAGGCGTGCGGAGCGCGGGCTGCTGCATTGCGGACTGTAGAGGCGCTTCCTAGTGAGTGACTCCCTTGTCAGCGGCACGGCCCATCGTGGTCCTCGCGTGGCGGGCGGACCAGAGCGAGACGCCAGGGCCTGGGTGGTGCGGGCGGGGAGGCGGAGGGGTGTCGCGGAGTCCGGGGCTGAGGAGCGCGGGTTGCAGGTGCAGCGCGGTGGGTGTGGGGAGCCGCTGTACCCTGCGCCCCTCGGGTCCTCCGGGCCTTCGCAGGCCAGTGCTAGGCCGCGGGTTCGAGAGTCACCACGCTGAGGCGCAGGCTTGTTCCGCCGGGAGCACGTGGTGGCGGCTGGAGGAAGTCGCCCCAGGGAACGGCTGTCGGGGTACGTGGGTGACCTTGGGGCCCCTCGCAGGAGGGCGTCACAGCTGAAAAGGACAAAGCTGTTTTCTATTCGGTTACTAGTGTCACGGACATTTAGAGGGGCGGGGGGAGCTTCCAATAACTGCACGTTGGAACTTCGGCACCACCTGGTCGGTTTTTTTGCCAGTCTCTCCCTCTTGGCCCAGCGTGTGGAATCTCATTTTTCTAGGGCAGAATAGGTCTGAACGCTGCAGGTAATACTAAGAACGTCTCTAGCATCTCCTAAGATGGGAGAACGTAGAAATACGACCTCTTTGTACGAGCTCTTTTAGAACTAGCTGTAGAGAACCAGCGTGCACCCTGGTGTTGGACAGCTCTCTAAAATGGTGTTTGAGGGTAAGAAAACTGCATTTGCAAATTTTTCAGTTAGCACACTTTGTCCCGAGCGTAAAATGAAATGATCTCCTTATACTTAGGCAGAAGACTGGACTGGATTGCTGTTCAGTTTCTGTGCTATTTTTTTAAAATAGGATTTAAGTGGGAAATAGTTGTGTTACAGAAATTCTCGGCTATTCTGTGCTATTTTTTTTTAAATAGGATTTAAGTGGGAAATAGTTGTGTTACAGAAATTCTCGGCTACCTGATACTTTTATTCTAAGATTAGATGAGTTGGCTCTGAGCTGTGAAATATGACCTCTTTGACAAAGACATTTAAGCTGATTCAGGATGTTATCTACAAAGAAAACGGGATTTAGCTTGTGTGGGTCCACTTGCATTTATTTTCTGTTAAGGATTATAATAAACTGCTTTATACAGGAATCCAATATCAGCTGTTTTTTATATAGAGAGCATAATACTTTTTACTTTGAGAGAGGATGTTGTCAAGGAATGGTGGCTGTGAACCTGGCCTGTGTTGACTGGTTAGATCTGTCTGCCTAACCCCACCCTAAGGCTAAGTAGTTATATGCTTGTGGCAATGTGCTTATTTATAATAGGGCAAGATTATGGGCTAAATTTGGGTTAGACAACAATGAAAGTTAATTAAACGACCCTCAGGCCTTGGGTCTACTATGTGTAAGTGATTTCCTTCTCTCCCAGATGAGTGCTATACAAAATAAACTTCAGTGACCTCAAGTGGTTTTGACCTTTTGGTTGCTATTCAGAAAACTATGGAAATGAAAACCTGCTACCTATTTCCTATTGCCTTTTCAATTTCCCAAAGAAGGTCTCCCCTATGAAT